>NC_050099.1:143051963-143676963 GCF_902167145.1 Zea mays
TCAGCTAGCCGACAGGCGAGTCCTAGTGCTCGAAATGAGAGAGAAACACGGCATTACACTCAAACACCCAGATGTTCAGGCCTCGACAGCCACAATGAACAAACACCCATACTCAGGGTACCATTACAAACGGGACTCCGGTTCCACTCCCGCGGGTATGAACAACCTCCACACCAGAGGGCCTGCGGGACAACAAACTCCAGGTGGCTCGTCGGCGACCACTGCACCAGCAGCGACAACGACCTCCGCGTCGGGCGGCTAAATAGCAGCAGTGATGACCTCAGGGCAAACGCTGCTGTGAAAAGGCCCTCGCCCACGTCCCAACACGAGGGGCGAGGACAAGCCATCAAAGCCAAAGAGCCGGAGGTCCGACCGCAGGTGGCGTCGATGGTCTCGTCGGTGGAGAAACCTCCTCTGGCTACCACCACCTCAGCACCGACGACAGCGGCCACGTGCGCGCCAGCGCCACGCCGACGAATGGTGGCCGCCCCAGCCTGCACCGGCAGATCCCCACTCAAGTCCTCCCAGACGGGCCGGCACCGACCTCCGCACGGAGGCGTCGTGCTGGAGTGAGGACAAGACAATCCAAGAACACGAACGTCGTCCTAGCGGCGTACGACGTCTTGGACGATCCCCCGGTGTAGTCGGCGACGCGGGAAGGGCCGCAGACATGCCCGACCTGCGCGCGGCGCGACAGTCGCACGTGCGGTGGACGGACAGCCACACCCGGACCAAGCGGCAGGCGGCAACATCAGAGGCGGCGCCAGAGCCAGCTGAGCTAGCGTGCCAGCCACGCTGCAGCTAACGACGCTCACAGCCGACCGGGCTCGCGTTGTCAAAGTTCACCCCCTCCGCGAGGCCGGTGACAGTGGCCACCTGCGCACAGCACGACCGTCGCCCAGGTGGAGGACGGACAGCTGCACCCTGTCCCGGCAGCAGCAGTTCGCCTTCCCCCGCATGGCTGGAGGACGCCTCCTCCGCACAGATGGAGGATGCCCTTCTCCCCCGAATGCTGGAGGAAGAAGCGGGTCGCCGTCCCACGCGGAGGCAGGCCCTGACTCGCCCCGCCCTCCTCCCCAGCACGGATGATGAAGATCCTTGAAGCTGAGGGCGAGGCAGAGGCCGCAGCCCAGCTTGCTTCTCCCCACCACCAAACTGGTGGTCATCATCCTGGATGACCATTGGTGAGGGAATGCAGCCGAGCTGCATGATGAAAATCCTTGAAGCCGAGCGATGGCTGAAGGGCGCCAACCCCCGCGAGGTCGCGCTCCTCCAACAGCAGCAAGACGAAGGCAACGCGGGTGCTCCCCATCCAGGGGCTCGGAAGGTGGAAGGGCGCGATGCATGAGGGGAGTGCGAAGGCATGGCTACCGCCTGGGGATCGATCCCTTTTTAAAGGCAGCTCTCCCCACTCGCATCCTCAAGCATCACGGGCAAAGTCTTCACCGACGTGCTCCAGGGTCCTCCCCCTACGACACGGGGGCTGGGTCCCACACGTCATGCAAGCTGACCCGAAACGGAAGAAGCCAAACCGCCGCACGCGGAGCATGTAACCGCCCCGCGGTAACAAGCACTCCTCCATCATCGCCGAAACCAGCGGTCGAAAGGGCGGACCGCCATGCAGGTGGCGTGCAACCGCACCGCGGTGGCACACCCCTTCGGCTTCGTCGCATCCGGCATAGAGGCCCAGGCCCACACGTCATGTAACCGGCGCGCCGGTTACTACGTGCAAGAAACCGCACCGCCACTTGCGCCAATGCTGCGCCTTCTCGACTGCGGAACCGGTGCCGTGACTCGAGGTAGCCCTGCGCGCGACCCAACGGTGCCAATTGAGTGCAACGATCATGGGTCAGTCAGCCGCGGGAGGAGGCACGGCGGTTGATATGGCCAAAAGTGGACCGGCAGTAATGGCGGCAGCAGACGAGCGGAAGCAGCGGTCAAATCGCCTGCAGGCTCGCGTCCCCTCCTGAAGCGGCAGGGGAGCCCTCTCCCATGGCGTGAAGACGACGCGCCCGTGTTCCGTTCCTCGAAGGTCTCGCGCACGCGGCCGCCCCGCAAATCGCTCGTCCCATCGCATTAACTCCTCGGCAGGGCAAGCGACACCTTTGGCAGGCGAAGCGGGCGTCGTTTCACCTCCGTCATGATGACCGCGTCAAAAAAGGTGCGCCACACCATTTAAATTCATATCCTTTTCCTCTTCCCCTTTCTCTCTCTTGCTACAGGGACCGAGAAAGGGGACATTTCGAAAGGGATCCTTCTCCGCGAAGGAAGCGGGCCCCGAGCCCTCCTACTGATCAGGGGTTCGAAGGCTGGCCCCTCAGAAGGGTTCGACAGCCGCCCCAGAGCACTCGGGCTCCGCGCCCACTACTGATCAGGGGTTCGAAGGCTGGCCCCTCGGAAGGGTTCGACAGCCGCCCCAGAGCATGCAGAGCGAGGGATGACTCTGGGTACGTCCGTTACATGGCCGAGGCTCGGGCTACGCTCCCGAGGTACCCTAGGACATTTCCGAGACCAGCAGGAGCGATTTTGTAACGGAATCCCATCAGAGGGAGGCATCGAGCCCTCGGACCCTATTGAATGGGTCCGGGTCCGGCAAATCACCTGCAGGTACTTTTGGAGCGCGCCTCTGGGCCACTAGCCGACCCTTATCAAACGGGGCACGGGCATCCACTCGGATCACCCGTTAGCACCTCACTGGAAACACCATGTTCGGTGCCCTCCGAGGGCAACATGGCGCTTCCCCCCCCCCCCTTCCTCCTTGAGAAAAGGCGATGAAGGGGTGTATGATAAAAGTCGAGACAGTCCTTGATCGTCCTCTCGCTCCGTGCAGAGGCTTGGGGGCTGCTCTCGCAACCTGGCTATGGCCAAACCGTTGACAGCGTCAACAAACCAGCCTAAAAATTCAGTACCTGACCATGCACCCGGACTACAATCAGCTCGCATGAGGGAACAACCAGGCCGGCCGAGGCATCATGAAAGGCATTAAGACCTCAAAGGAGTCAAACCACTCCTCCGAGGCCTCAGGGGCTACACCCGGCGGGTGCGCTCGCGCGCACCCACCGGAATAAAGTATAACCGAGAAAGGTCGGTCCCCTTGCAAAAAAGTGCGGCAAAGCCTCCAAGCGAGTACCAACACTCCCTTTGAGGCTCGGGGGCTACTGTCGGGTACCGTAATTAGGGGTACCCCCAACACTTCTAAACACGGCTGGTAACCACCATCAGCACAAACCGCAAAGGCTGATGGGTGCGGTTCAGGTCAAGGCCTCGTCTACCAAGGGACGCGATCTCTCCTCGCCCGAGCCCAGCCTCGGGCAGGAAGAGTAGTCCCGGACGAATTCATGCCTCGCCTGAGGGCCTCCTCAGGCGATGGGCGCACCCTCGACTCGCCCGAAGCCCAGCTCGGGCAGTCTTCGTTGTGAAGCAACCTTGGCCAAATCGCCTCACCAACCGACCGTATCGCAGACACATTCAATGCGGGGATCGCCTGACACCTTATCCTGTCACGCGTGCCTAAGTCGGCAAGGTCGAAGTGACCGCAGTCACTTCGCCCTTTCACTGACCGACCTGACAGGAAAACAGCGCCGCTCGCCCCGCTCCAACTGTTGTGCCACCCACCAGGGTGAGGCTGACAACAGCCAAGTTCAGCCTCGGGTGCAACAGGAAGCTCCGCCTCGCCTGACCTTAGGCCTCGGCCTTGGAAGGAGGTCTCCGCCTCGCCCGACCCTAGGGCTCGGCCTCAACCTCGGCCTCGGAAGGAGGTCTCCGCCTCGCTCGACCCCAGGGCTCGGCCTCAACCTCGGCCTCGGGAGGAATCGCGTCCTCGCCCAACCCCGGCCTCAGCCTCAGGAGAAGTCTCCGCCTCGCCCGACCTTGGGCTCGGACCGACCGCGCCACGGGGGATACATCATTTCCCTACCCCTAGCTAGCTCAGGCTACGAGGGAACAAAACCGGCGTCCCATCTGGCTCTCCCCAGTAACAAGTAATGATGGCTCCCCGTGTGGGTCCATGACGACGGTGGTTCTCAGCCCCCTACGGAAGCAAGGAGACGTCAACAGGATCCCAGCAGCACCGACATATGTGCTTACACAGGGCTCAGGCACTCCTCCGACGGCCACGTTATCGCATACACAGGGCTCAAGCACTTCTCCGACAGCCACGTTGGCATGTACACAGGGCTCAGGCACTCCTCTGCCAGACACATTAGCGCATAGCTACACCCCCATTGTACATCTGGATCCTCTCCTTGCATCTATAAAAGGGAGGTCCAGGGCCTTCATGCAAGAGGGGTCGCGCGGGGGAACGAGCTAACGAATAGGCTCACTCTCCTTCTCTCTCTCGCGACGCTTGTAACCCCTACTACAAGCACACCCCTGGTGCGAGATAATACAGGCCGCATTCCCCCTTGTGTTCCATCTTGCGCCAACCCATCTGGGTAGGGGCACGCAGCGACAAATTTACTGGTCGGTCTAGGGACCCCCGGGTCCGAAACGCCGACAAACCACTTGTCCGGATCCAAAAAGAACCCCCATGTCTAGGCGTCGGCCTCCTCCTTTTATTGGCCAAGGAGGGGGTTGGCCTGCGGTGGCTTCCTTAGGAAGGAGACACCGGGTGAATGTAAAACTAGACGTTCTACCATGGGGTAAATCCACGTGTACTTGCGGTCGCCTGCCTATCTCATATTCTTTATTACGGATGGCGTGTGCATTGTGGGGCTCGAGCACCATCATTCTGGCTACAACGGTCCCTAGCCTTTGTAGCCTAGGGCTCGGCGTGGTTCATCGTGTTGCGCCCTTGCGGTGGCCTTCACACTCAAGCCTAGTCCCGATAGGTCATGAGTGCGTCGTTGATCGGGCGACGCATGGGTCACAAATGTGTCGCAGTCTGAGGGCTCGTAGGCCATGAGTGCTCTGCGGCCCGAGGGTTTCATAGGTCATGAGCGGGAGGCGGATTGTTGCCTCCGTTGTGGCTCGACACCAGGTGTAGTTAATGCGGCTAGTCATTAATTACGAGTTGGTCTCGAGCCAGGTGCGGGATCCACTTGAGGGCTGATTTGGTGACTAGGGATCACGGGGGGATTGGAGGGGATTGAGGGGTGAAAGTCGCCTAGAGGGGGGTGTATAGGCAAATCTGAAATTTATAGAGTTTAAGCACAACTACAAGCCGGGGTTAGCGTTAGAAATATAATCGAGTCCGAAAGAGAGGACAAAAACAAATCACAAGCAAATAAGACGGATGATACGTTGATTTGTTTTACGGAGGTTCGGTTCTTGCAAACCTACTCCCCGTTGAGGTGGTCACAAAGACCGGGTCTCTTTCAACCCTTTCCCTCTCTCAAACGGTCACCTAGACCGAGTGAGCTTCTCTTCTCAATCAATCGGGACACTAAGTCATCGCAAGGACCACCACACAATTGGTGTCTCTTGCCTTGATTACAATTGAGTTGGAAACAAGAAAGAAGGAAGAAGAAAAGCAATCCAAGTGCAACAACTCAATTGAACACAATTGTGTCTCTCACTAGTCACTATTTGATTGGAATGATCTTTGGACTTGGGAGAGGATTTGATCTCTTTGTTTGTGTCTTTGAATGAAGTCTAGAGCTCTTGTATGAGGTTTGATGGCTGAAAACTTGGATGCATTGAAGTGTGGTGGTTGGGAGTATTTATAGCCCCAACCACCAAGTTGACCGTTGGTGAAGGCTTCTATCGTATGGCGCACCGGACAGTCCGGTGCGCCACCGGACACTGTCCGTTGCGCCAGCCACGTCACCAGGCCGTTGGGTTCCGACCGTTGGAGCTTCTGACAACTGGGCCACCGGACAGTCACTATTCTCTGTCCGGTGCGCCTTCTGCGCCTGCTCTGACTTCTGTGCGCGCAGTCGCGCACTGTAGCGTTTCACTGTTCCTCTGCAGACGACCGTTGGCGCTGGATAGCTGTTACTCCGCTGGCACACCGGACAGTCCGGTGAATTATAGCGGAGTGGCTCCTAGAATTCCCGGAGGTGGCAAGTTCGGAGTTGGGTTCCCTGGTGCACCGGACACTGTCCGGTGCGCCAGACCAGGGCTGCCTTTGGGTTGTCTTTTGCTCTTTTTATTTGAACCCTTTCTTGGACTTTTATTGGTTTGTGTTGAACCTTTGGCACCTGTAGAACTCATAATCTAGAGCAAACTAGTTAGCCCAATTAATTTGTGTTGGGCAATTCAACCACCAAAATTCATATAGGAAAAGGTGTATGCCTATTTCCCTTTCAATCTCCCCCTTTTTGGTGATTGATGCCAACACAAACCAAAGCAAATATAAAAGTGCAGAATTGAACTAGTTTGCATAAGGTAAGTGCAAAGGTTGCTTGGTTTGAAACCAATAATTATTTCTACTAGATATGGATGGCTTTCTTCTTATTTAAAATTTTGGACCACGCTTGCACCACTTGTTTTGTTTTGCAAATTTTTAGAAATTCTTTTTCAAAATCTTTTGCAAATAGTCAAAGGTATATGAATAAGATTTTGATAAGCATTTTCAAGATTTGAAATTTTCTCCCCCCGTTTCAAATGCTTTTCCTTTGACTAAACAAAACGCCCCCTTAATGAAATTCTCCTCTTAGTGTTCAAGAGGGTTTTAGATATTAATTTTGAAGAGGGTATACCAATTTGAAATTATATCAAAAATAAGATACCAATTTGAAAATCTTTAAAAACACTTCTTTAATACAAATTGAAAGACTACAAATTTTTGAAATTGGTGGTGGTGCGGTGCGGTGGTGGTGCGGTGCGGTCCTTTTGCTTTGGGCTAATACTTTCTCCCCCTTTGGCATGAATCGCCAAAAACGGATACTTGTGAGTGAAATATAAGCCCTTTTTCATACTTTCTCCCCCTTTGGTAAATAATATAGGAGTGAAGATTATACCAAATTGGAGAGCGTTGTGGAGCGACGATGAAGGATGAATAATTCGATGGAGTGGAGTGGAAGCCTTTTGTCTTCGTCGAGGACTCCATTTTCCTTTCAATCTATGACTTAGCATAATATTCACTTGAAAACACATTAGTCATAGCACATGAAAGAGATATGATCAAAGGTATATAAATGAGCTATGTGTGCAAAATATCAATCAATATTCCTAGAATCAAGAATATTTAGCTCATGCCTAAGTTTGGTAAAAGATTTCTCATCTAGTGGCTTGGTAAAGATATCGGCTAATTGATCTTTGGTGTTAATGTAAGCAATCTCGATATCTCCCCGTTGTTGGTGATCCCTCAAAAAGTGATACCGAATGGCTATGTGCTTAGTGCGGTTGTGCTCAACGGGATTATCCGCCATGCGGATTGCACTCTCATTATCACATAGAAGAGGAACTTTGGTTAATTTGTAACCATAGTCCCTAAGGGTTTGCCTCATCCAAAGCAATTGCGCGCAACAATGGCCTACGGCAATATACTCGGCTTTGGCGGTAGAAAGAGCTACAGAATTTTGTTTCTTAGAAGCCCAAGACACCAGAGATCTTCCCAAGAACTGGCAAGTCCCTGATGTGCTCTTTCTATCAATCTTACACCCTGCCCAATCAGCATCTGAATATCCAATTAAATCAAAAGTGGATCCCCTAGGGTACCAAAGGCCAAACTTAGGAGTATAAACTAAATATCTCAAGATTTGTTTCACGGCCCTAAGGTGAACTTCCTTAGGATCGGCTTGGAATCTTGCACACATGCATACAGAAAGCATAATATCCGGTCGTGAAGCACATAAATAGAGTAAAGAACCTATCATCGACCGGTATACCTTTTGATCTACGAATTTACCTCCTGTGTCGAGGTCGAGATGCCCATTGGTTCCCATGGGTGTCTTGATGGTCTTGGCATCTTTCATCCCAAACTTGGTAAGAATATCTTGAATGTACTTCGTTTGGCTAATGAAGGTGCCCTCTTGGAGTTGCTTCACTTGAAATCCTAAGAAATACTTCAACTCCCCCATCATAGACATCTCGAATTTTTGAATCATAATCCTACTAAACTCTTCAAATGTAGATTTGTTAGTAGACCCAAATATGATATCATCAACATAAATTTGGCATACAAACAAATCATTAGCAATTGTTTTAGTAAAGAGAGTAGGATCGGCTTTTCCGACTTTGAAGCCATTAGCGATAAGAAAGTCTCTTAGGCATTCATACTATGCTCTTGGGGCTTGCTTGAGCCCATAAAGCGCCTTAGAGAGTTTATAGACTTGATTAGGGTACTCACTATCTTCAAAGCCGGGAGGTTGCTCAACATAGACCTCCTCCTTGATTGGTCCATTAAGGAAGGCACTCTTCACGTCCATTTGATAAAGCTTGAAGCCATGGTAAGTATCATAGGCAAGTAATATTCGAATTGACTCAAGCCTAGCTACGGGTGCATAGGTTTCACCAAAATCCAAACCTTCGACTTGTGAATACCCTTGGGCCACAAGTCATGCCTTGTTCCTTGTCACCACACCATGCTCATCTTGCTTGTTGCGGAAGACCCACTTGGTTCCTACAACATTTTGGTTAGGACGTGGAACTAAATGCCATATCTCATTCCTCGTGAAGTTGTTGAGTTCCTCTTGCATTGCCAACACCCAATCCGAATCTTGAAGTGCTTCCTCTACCCTGTGTGGCTCAATAGAGGAAACAAAAGAGTAATGTTCACAAAAATGAGCAACATGAGATCGAGTGGTTACCCCCTTATGAATATCGCCGAGGATGGTGTTCACGGGGTGATCTCGTTGAATTGCTTGGTGGACTCTTGGGTGTGGCGGTCTTGGACCCTCATCATCTTCCTTGTCTTGATCATTTGCATCTCCCCCTTGATCATTGTCCCCTTCTTGAGGTGGCTCATCTTCTTGATCGTCTCCTTCATCATCTTGAGCCTCATCCTCATCTTGAGTTGGTGGAGATGCTTGCATGGAGGAAGATGGTTGATCTTGTGCTTGTGGAGGCTCTTCGGATTCCTTAGCACACACATCCCCAATGGACATGTTCCTTAGCGCGACGCACGGAGCCTCTTCATCATCTAGCTCATCAAGATCAACTTGCTCTACTTGAGAGCCGTTAGTCTCATCAAACACAATGTCACAAGAAACTTCAACTAGTCCAGTGGACTTGTTAAAGACTCTATATGCCCTTGTGTTTGAATCATAACCAAGTAAAAAGCCTTCTACAGCCTTAGGAGCAAATTTAGATTTTCTACCTCTTTTAACAAGAATAAAGCATTTGCTACCAAAGACTCTAAAATATGAAACATTGGGCTTTTTACCAGTGAGGAGTTCATAAGATGTCTTCTTGAGGATTCGATGTAGATATAACCGGTTGATGGCGTAGCAAGCGGTGTTGACCGCCTCGGCCCAAAACCGATCCGAAGTCTTGTACTCATCAAGCATGGTCCTCGCCATGTCTAATAGAGTTCTATTCTTCCTTTCCACTACACCATTTTGTTGTGGTGTGTAGGGAGAAGAGAACTCATGCTTTATGCCCTCCTCCTCAAGAAAGCCTTCTATTTGTGAGTTCTTGAACTCCGTCTCGTTGTCGCTTCTAATCTTCTTGATCCTTAAGTCGAACTCATTTTGAGCCCGTCTCAAGAATCCCTTTAAAGTCTCTTGGGTCTGAGATTTTTCCTGCAAAAAGAACACCCAAGTGAAGCGAGAATAATCATCCACAATAACAAGACAATACTTACTCCCGCCGATGCTTATGTAAGCAATCGGGCCGAATAGGTCCATGTGGAGTAACTCAAGCGGCCTGTCGGTCGTCATGATGTTCTTGTGTGGATGATGAACACCAACTTGCTTTCCTGCTTGACATGCGCTACAAACCCTGTCTTTCTCAAAATGAACATTGGTTAGTCCCAAAATGTGCTCTCCCTTTAGAAGCTTGTGAAGATTCTTCATCCCAACGTGGGCTAGTCGGTGATGCTAGAGCCAACCCATGTTAGTCTTAGCAATCAAGCAAGTATCAAGTTCAGCTCTATTAAAATCAACTAAGTATAGCTGACCCTCTAACACTCCCTTAAATGCTACTGAATCATCACTTCTTCTAAAGACAGTAACACCTACATCTGTAAAAAGACAGTTGTAACCCATTTTGCATAATTGAGAAACAGAAAGCAAGTTGTAATCTAAAGAATCTACAAGAAAAACATTGGAAATAGAATGGTCAGGTGATATTGCAATTTTACCAAGTCCTTTGACCAAACCTTGATTTCCATCCCCGAATATGATAGCTCGTCGGGGATCTTGATTTTTCTCATAGGAGGAGAACATCCTTTTCTCCCCAGTCATATGGTTTGTGCACCCGCGATCAATGATCCAACTTGAGCCCTGGATGCATAAACCTACAAAACAATTTTAGGCCTTGTTCTTAGGTACCCAAACGGTCTTGGGTCCTTTCACATTAGAAACAAGCACCTTGGGTATCCAAACACAAGTCTTTGAGCCCTTGTGTTTGCCCCCAACATATTTGGCAACTACTTTGCCTGATTTGTTAGTGAGCACATAAGAAGCATCAAAAGTCTTAAATGAAATATTAGGTTCATTTGATGCTATAGGAGCTTTCTTCTTAGGCAATTTAGCATGGGTTGATTGCCTAGAACTAGATGCCTCACTCTTATACATAAAAGCATGATGAGAGCCAGAGTGAGACTTCCTAGAGTGAATTCTCCTAATTTTGTGTTCGAGATAACCGGCAGGGTATAAAATGTAACCCTCGTTATCCCGAACCATGGGAGCCTTACCATTAACAAAATTAGACAATTTCTTAGGGGCATTAAGCTTGACATTGTCTCCCTTTTGGAAGCCAATGCCATCCTTAATCCCAGGGCGTCTCCCACTATAGAGCATGCTTCCAGCAAATTTAAATTTTTCATTTTCTAAGTCATGCTCATTAATTTTGGCACTAAGTTGAGCTATGTGATCATTTTGTTGTTTAATTAAAGCTAGGTGATCATGAATAGCATCAACATTAATGTCTCTACATCTAGTGCAAATAGTAACATGTTCAACGGTAGATGTAGACGGTTTGCAATCATTTAATTCAACAATCTTAGCATGTAAAATGACATTCTCATCTCTAAGATTGGAAACAGAAACATTGCAAACATCTAATTCCTTAGCCTTAGCAATTAATTTATCATTCTCAAACTTAAGGCTAGAAAGAGAGGCATTCAATTTTTCAATCTTAGCAATTAGACTAACATTATCATTTCTAAGATTGGTAATTGAATTATCACTAATGTTTGACTTCTGAACCTTAGCAATCAAATTAGCATTCCCAATTCTAAGGTTGGAGATAGTGTCATGGCAGGTACTTAGCTCACTAGTTAATTTTTCATTTTTCTCTACCTCCTGAGCATAAGCATTTTTAGTCTTAACATGCTTTTTGTTTTCCTTAATAAGGAAGTCCTCTTGGCTATCCAAGAGTTCATCCTTCTCATGAATAGCACTAATCAATTCATTTAATTTCTCCTTTTGTTGCATGTTAAGATTGGCAAAAAGAGTGAGCAAGTTATCCTCATCATCACTAGAATTATCCTCATCACTAGAAGTTGCATACTTAGTGGAGGATCTAGATTTTACCTTCTTCTTCTTGTCGTCCTTTGCCATGAGGCACTTGTGGCCAACGTTGGGGAAGAGAAGGCCTTTGGTGATGGCGATGTTTGCGACGTCCTCATCGGAGGAGGAGACGGTGGAGCTCTCGTCGGAGTCCCACTCCCAGCAAACATGGGCATTGTCGCCCTTCTTCTTGTAGTACCTCTTCTTTTCTCTTCTCTTTCCATTCTTGTCGTCGCCCCTGTCACTATCACTAGATAATGGACATTTAGCAATAAAATGACCGGGCTTACCACACTTGTAGCAAACTTTCTTGGAGCGGGGCTTGTAGTCCTTCCCCCTCCTTTGCTTGAGGATTTGACGAAAGCTCTTGATGATGAGCGCCATCTCCTCATTGTCGAGCTTGGAGACGTCGATGGGGATCCTACTTGGTGTAGAGTCCTTCTTTTCTTCTTCGTTCGCCTTGAATGCGACGGGTTGCACCTCGGGTGTTGAGGTGGTGCCTTGCTCGATGATTTTCTTGGAGCCTTTGATCATCAATTCAAAGCTCACAAATTTTTCTATCACTTCCTCGGGAGACATTAGTTTATACCTTGGATCACCACGAATTAATTGAACTTGTGTAGGGTTAAGAAAAACGAGTGATCTAAGAATAACCTTGACCATTTCATGGTCATCCCATTTGGTGCTCCCGAGGTTGCGCACTTGGTTCACCAAAGTCTTGAGCTGGTTGTACATTGCTTGTGGCTCCTCTCCTTGGCGAAGCATGAAGCGACCGAGCTCCCCCTCGATCGTTTCCCTCTTGGTGATCTTGGTCACCTCGTCTCCTTCGTGCGCGGTCTTGAGCATGTCCCAATCTCCTTTGCACTCTTCAACCCTTGCACCTTATTATACTCCTCTCGACTTAGAGAGGCGAGGAGTATAGTAGTGGCTTGGGAGTTGAAGTGTTGGATTTGTTCGACCTCCTCCGAATCGTAATCCTTGTCCCCCTTCTTTGGTACCTGCGCTCCATACTCAACAATATCCCATATGCTTTTTTGGAGTGAGGTTAGGTGATGCCTCATTTTATCACTCCACATAGAATAATCTTCACCATCAAACATAGGTGGTTTGCCTAATAGGACGGAAAGTAATGGAGTGCGTTTTGAAATACGAGGATAGCGAACGAGCATCTTACTATACTTCTTATGCTCATGGCGCTTAGAAGTGACGGATGTCGATTCCGAGTCGGAGGTGGAGGGTGATGAAGAGTCGGTCTCGTAGTAGACCACTTTCTTCATTTTCTTCTTCTTGTCACCCTTCTGTTGGGACTTGATGGAGGAAGAGGATTCCTCCTTGTGCTTGTGGGCGGACTCCCTTGAGTGTGTTCTCCCCGAGCTTGCGGACTTGTCGCCGGTCCCGATCTCCCTCTTGGCGAATGCTCCCGACATCACTTCGAGCGGTTAGGCTTTAATGAAGTACCGGTTCTGATACCAATTGAAAGTTGCCTAGAGGGGGGTGAATAGGAAAATCTGAAATTTATAGAGTTTAAGCACAATTACAAGCCGGGGTTAGCGTTAGAAATATAATCGAGTCCGAAAGAGAGGGCGAAAACAAATCACAAGCAAATAAGACGGATGACATGGTGATTTGTTTTACCGAGGTTCGGTTCTTGCAAACCTACTCCCCGTTGAGGTGGTCACAAAGACCGGGTCACTTTCAACCCTTTCCCTCTCTCAAACGGTCACCTAGACCGAGTGAGCTTCTCTTCTCAATCAATCGGGACACTAAGTCCTCGCAAGGACCACCACACAATTGGTGTCCCTTGCCTTGATTACAATTGAGTTGGAAACAAGAAAGAAGGAAGAAGAAAAGCAATCCAAGTGCAACAACTCAATTGAACACAATTGTCTCTCTCACTAGTCACTATTTGATTGGAATGATCTTTGGACTTGGGAGAGGATTTGATCTCTTTGTTTGTGTCTTTGAATGAAGTCTAGAGCTCTTGTATGAGGTTTGATGGCTGAAAACTTGGATGCATTGAAGTGTGGTGGTTGGGGGGTATTTATAGCCCCAACCACCAAGTTGACCGTTGGTGAAGGCTTCTGTCGTATGGCGCACCGGACAGTCCGGTGCGCCACCGGACATTGTCCGGTGCGCCAGCCACGTCACCAGGCCGTTGGGTTGCGACCGTTGGAGCTTCTGACAACTGGGCCACCGGACAGTCACTATTCTCTGTCCGGTGCGCCTTCTACGCCTGCTCTGACTTCTGCGTGCAGTCGCGCACTGTAGCGTTTCACTGTTCCTCTGCAGACGATCGTTGGCGCTGAATAGCCGTTACTCCGCTGGCACACCGGGCAGTTTGGTGCTACACCGGACAATCCGGTAAATTATAGCGGAGTGGCTCCCAGAATTCCCGAAGGTGGCAAGTTCAGAGTTGGGTTCCCTGGTGCACCGGACACTGTCCAGTGGCACACCGGACAGTCCGGTGCGCCAGACCAGGGCTGCCTTTGGGTTGTCTTTTGCTCTTTTTATTTGAACCCTTTCTTGGACTTTTATTGGTTTGTGTTGAACCTTTGGCACCTGTAGAACTCATAATCTAGAGCAAACTAGTTAGTCCAATTAATTTGTGTTGGGCAATTCAACCACCAAAATTCATATAGGAAATGGTGTAAGCCTATTTTCCTTTCAAGGGGGAAATTAGTTCATTTCCTCCTCAATCTCCTCCAATCTTCCCGTGATCCCCTTGACACCAAATCAATCTTGGATGGCTTTCCTTCAGCACACCTGACAGCCCTGTGTGGTTCTACCATGCCCAACCCCAGGCTCGGTGTCGCGGGGTTTGTCTAGGGGTGGGTTCTTCTAGGGTAGATGTTACCTATCTTCTCCGACTGACCAACGGGCCCTAGTTGCCAAAGGGCTTTCCCTAGTGTGCTCGCTGATCGATGGGCCCTAGTGACTAGGGATCGTATCCCTGACAGTAGCCCATGAGCCCCGCGAAGAGAGTGTCTCCATTTGGTGGATGATGAAGGGTCAGACAACGTTTTGTCCTTTCACCTTTCGAGTGAACATGGTATTTACTCCCTCGGGATTCAGGCTACTTTCAGCATGGCCTGCTGCCTTTTAGAGTGGAGTCGGGCGCCTTTGCCCCCTTTTATAAACTCCAGGTTGTCGCCGTTCACTTGTTGTTCATCCTCGGCTTCTTTCCCTTTTCGATCTCTTCCTTGAGCATATGTCTGATCGGGTTTTTTGATGGATCTCGGGTTGCTAGGATGTCGCGCTCTGTGGGCCATGAGCCAAGGTAAGTTTCTTCCTTTGAGTTCCCCTAGACCCCCTTCTTAGGCTTTGATATATTTTTCATTTCTTTCTTCTTTCGGCGCAGGGCGGTCGACGCCGATGAAGCGGTCGCACCACCACTCGTCGAGCTTCTTAGTCCAGGCTCCTTGTCTCCTCTCCCTTTCCCTCAGGCCTCTTCAGGGTGCTGTGACGCTTCTCGCGTGGCACTGGAGGCCACCGAGGTCGAGGCTGAGCTACTTCGCACCTAGCTTTCTGAAGTCGATGGCCATGTCATTGGTAAGGAAGTTGCCCTCCAACCTATTCTTGGCTTCCTCGTCTCTTCTTCTTACCTTGTTTGTCTTTTCTGGTAGCCTTGGGGGCTAAGCTAGAAAAATTATGTCATCGCATGGGCCAGCTTCTGGACTACATCGGGGCCTACGACACTTCCCTAGTCGAGCATTTAGACAACACTTCATGTTGCATCCAGGATATCATCGACTTTGGTGTTCACTAGGGAACCGCGGTGGCGCTGCTGATGGGGGAGATTTGCTCCGTCTGCCATCTTCAGGACATCATCGGTCCTCCTTCATCCCTTTCAGATGAGGGGCTAGAAGACCCGCTGGAAGGTTATCCTAAAGATATACTTATGTATTTAGTCCTTGCAAAAATTATGAAACCACTTTTGATAGGTTCCCCTTAACATATACATATCATACATTTATTTTATGTTCATGAAATAAACATATTTTGCCCTTATGTATTTATTCCCTTATTGCTACCTAAAGATATTTTAATGCTTAGAAACTAGCTAAAAATGCTAAAATTGTTAAACAAGTTTTGTTAATCATATTTTCCTCGATAGAACCTAAGAAAAATTACGTTGTTGTTCTTCATGATGTTTTATGTACCTTTTATGTTTTAACTTATTTAATGGGACCCAAAATAGGATAACTAGTAATTAAATTCAATAAACAACTAAAATGATAAACCCTCCTTAATGGGAATGTGTTGATGTATTATGAATGTATTATTGTTGTTAAAACCCTTAAAGTTAGGAAATGCCTTATTTAAGTTAACTTGAAGCTTGCTAATTCAACAAATGGATCACAAATATAGTAGTGCATGTTTGCTTGGAATGCCTTGTTATGCTAAGTTATCTTGTCTGCATGCATCATCCCAACTCAAATATATTTCATGGTTATTACACTCATATCATCATTCTAATGCATATGTTCATTCACCATAGTAGTGAGATTTGAGCTAGGTTCTTCAATTAAGTCGCTTGAATTGCTACAGAGATTTTCAAGGCCTTCTCCATTGGTCACATGGAATCGGTGAGCTATGTCTTGATTCGACGCCGCTTCTGGTTGAAAAACATCATCATCGTTGTCCCTGCTCGTACTCACGTAGTCAGCACTCTCAGGAGCGAAGACTTGTGGGTTGACTTTGATTGCAACCCACCAAGCCCTAAGGCTTGGGTGAGGATATGGCAGGTAGTACACCTGTTTTGCCTAATTTGCAAGGACAACATCATTCATACTGCTCGGAATCCTAGAGCTATGCTTCACCTCGACATTACCATACTTGTCGACACGAGTCCCACTATGAGCATCAAACCAGTCGCGCTCGAAAAACACGACTTTAAGTTCCTTGGGGCCATCGAAAATCAACTCTACAATGTTTTGAAGAACACCGTAATAGTCCACTACTTTGTCATCGTCAACATATGAACTTGCTAACACACCACTATTGGTGGTGGCTGCCAATGGTCGACTCTTCTCCAATTTCGCGGTTCGGAAGCGATATCCATTTACATCATAGCGAGTATAGTTCCTGACGGACACAGAGGTATGTGCCATTTGCTGCAAGTCCGGGTGCACAGAGTTTTTGGAAACCTATACAAGGAATTAGTATATGCATTATATCTTCCAAGTCCAAAATTCAAAGATTAAGTATGGACAATGAGAGAATGACAATTACTAACATAATTACGAAACCACTGCACGAAGTTTGGGACACCATTCAACCCATCACGTCGAATATTTTCTAATTGGATGGTCGTAGGTTTACTAGTAGATTTCCAACATTCTTCATCAAACATGCTGGACATATTAGAAACATGGAGATTACACACTATAGAAATTATGAGATGAGAAAATGGACGTAACTATGAGGAAAACTTACTCGAACGCCTCCTGTGTGTCGTCAATATTGCTATACATATATAGCATTAGCATGTTCAAATCATATGCTTCAATGTGACATACACTCCCTTTTCCAACTGCTTTACCCGAATTCACAAAAATATGAAGGGTGCTTTGGGGTGATTCATTTTCAACATGAAGTCTCACTGAAGGCGCAAACACATTGTTGGCTCGAGCGAAATACCTGGTTGAGAATTGAGATATCTTCTTAAGGGCAAAAGCCTCAGCAATACACCCTTCGACTCTAGCCTTGTTGCGAACAGACGCCCTGAGCTTTTTCAACGCCCTTTCTATAGGATACATCCACCTGAATTGCACTGGTCCGCCTACCAAAGCTTCCCAAGCCAAATGCACAATTAGATGTTGCATCACATTGAAGAATCCTGGCGGGAAAACCTTTTCAAATTTACAAATAAGAATTGGAATTTCTTTCTTAAATTTCTGCATCAACCTCTTTGATACCGTCTTTGCGCATACTTCCCTATAGAAGTAACTCAGCTCTGCAAATATGCTCCAAAGCTCATCCTTAAAATAGCCTCAAAACATCACGGGTATCAGCCTCTCCATAATAATATGGTAGTCATGGCTTTTCAAACCGATCAATTTACCGGTCTTCAGATTGACTGCCTGTTTCAGATTTGCCGCATATCGATCTGGAAATTTCAGATTCTTCAACCACTTAAATATTTCTTTCCTTTCATCCGGCTTGAGGCAGTAATCAGCTCGCGGCCTACTCGCATGCCCTTTACCGCTTACTTTCAACTCGAGCATCGGCCTCTACAAATTTCAGCCATGTCTTTTCTTGCCTTCATATTATCTTTCGTTTTATCAGTCACATCGAAACATGTGCTTATGATGCTTTCAGCAACGTTACGCTCTTGGTGCATCAAGTCTATGTTGTGCGGCATGATCAAGGCTTTTGCATACGGAAGCTCCCATATTGATGAAATATGGGCCCAGTTGTGGTCCTCCCCGTAGCCTTGGAACCTATCATTTTCTCCTGGCTTCAGACGAGCATGCCATGCCATTATCTGCGGTACAGTTTGCCTCTTTGGTGGCCCCTTTCTAATTTTGGCTCCACTTCTAAATGCAGTAAGCGAACTCCTGAAATCATGCTTGAATGGAGTCCAACGTCGATGAGCATCAAAGAATGACACTTTCCCACCATGCTTCAATCTGAATGCATCCGTATCATTCATACATATGGGACAGCACAACCGACCATGAACACACCATCCAGACCAATCTCCATACGCCAGCAGATCATGCACTGACCACAAATAAGCAGCGCGCATGGTAAACTCCTTTTCAGTATGGCTGTCATAAGCCTTCACACCTCTCCACAATTATTTCAGCTCTTCAATTAAAGGGCGAACAAACATATTCAGCTTTGGCCCTGGATGCTCGGGGCCTGGGATGACTAGTGCAAGGAACATGAACTCTTCTTTATTGACCAACTCAGGAGGAAGATTATATGGCACAATGAAGATAGGCCAACACGAGTAAGGGCTTGCACTGCTATTGAAATGTGTGAATCCGTCCGTCAATAGACCAAGTCGTACACTCCTAGGGTCGTTTGCAAATTCGGGATCAAACTCGTCAAATACCTTCCACGCATCACTGTCCAACAGATGGACCAATATGTCTGGATCAGTGAAGAGACGTACACCATTCTTTGGCCACGTCATATGCAGAACAACCTTGAAATCTGAGGAATGATGGGCAACTGACGAAGTTGCTTAGCTGCGACCTTCGTAACTACCAATTCACCCTCATCATTTGTCACCTCGACATATCTAGAAGCTTTGCAATGCTTACAAAGGTCCAGCTTGTCATCCTCCTCAAAGAATACCATGCAACTGTTGGGACACACGTCGATCTTCTCATATGTCATCCCAAGACTAGCCAATATCTTCTTTGTGAAGTACATATTCTTTGGCAACTTATGATTCTCCGGGAGAACCTCGCCCATCAGTTGGATGATGTCGTTGTAAGCACTGTTTGAAATGTTGTGCTTCGACTTTATCACCATTAGTCTTGTGAGAGTCCCAAGAACTGACATCTGAGTGTGCTCGTGCAGTCTCTCTTCTCCCGCGGCGAGTAGCCTGAAGAATTCCTGAGCATCGCGTGGAAGCTGCTCTGGCTCCTCAGCGTTCATTTCAACCTCCCTACCAAGATCATGCAACATGTCTTCCATCCTATCATGATCGTCATCAAGTTCCACCTCCGCGTCAACATGTCGAATAGACTCTCCATGCCGGTACCATACAAGGTAGTTCGGCATAAACCCACTTTTGCAAAGGTGTTTCTCCATCTCTTCCTTCTTCTGAGGCCACTTGTTCTCGCAGCGATTACAAGGACACTTCACTAGACGACCAGTTGCATCTTTGAAAGCGTGCTCAAGAAAAGCCTTTGTTACAACCATCCATTCATTCGAATGTGCCCCATCCTTTCTCCACCTGTCATACATCACCCTCCGATCACCGTCCATTTCAAAGGCTAAACAAAAGACAAAGAACATCAACGATCGTCCGTGGCTTAGGTGAACTCCCTATTAGGTAAAGGCCCTAAACCTACCCAAGAGTGTAGGCCGATGCTTGTGATTTATGACGTGTAGCTTACGATTGCCGCGAAATTTCGGCAGCATAATCCCGCTGCTCTCCAAGCACACGCATGAACATGGTGTGTTGGAGAACAATTGGGTTACACAATCAAAATTCCGCGTCAATCGTAAGGCACATGTCACAAATCACAAGCATCGACCTACACTCTCAGGCTGTCCAAAATACGTGTACAATTCCGGAACGGCGAACCTCACAAGCCAATGTGACGTTCGCCGTTCCCGAACAGGTGACGCATACGGTTCGCTACGGTTAACGATTAAAACTAAACTCTAAACATTAAAAAATAACTCAGAGACAAATATGAATTTAAATTAAAGCAATCAACAGTTAAACTCGACAAGTTAACTCAAATCTTAATCACAAGATGACAAGATAACAATTAACCACACGAGGCCTCGGGGCGTGCGGGCGGCGGCGCGGCGAGGCGCGGGCGCGTGCAGACTAAAAATTGGATTTAAAATTGGACTAAAATTGGATTAGAAAATCTAATGGATTAGACAATTCAATAATTTAAATACCCACATGCATAATCAAATAAATTGGATTTGAAATTGGACTACTCACGCCGGGACGCTGCGACGGAGCGAGAAATCGAGCACCGAACAGCACGCAGCAGAGCTGCAGAGGCAAGCGAGCTGCGAGCAGCGGAGCAGGCAGCACGCAGGTGCTAGCGGAGCAGGCAGCACGGCAGCAGAGGAAGCACGGCACGCAGGAAGCCAGGCGCCCAACCGGCAGCCGCCCAGGCCCAGGCAGGCGAGCAGCCAGCGCCCAGCGGGCAGCGCCGCAGCGGCTCAGGCGCCCAGCATGCGCGGCAGCGCCCAGCCGAGCGGGCGAGCGCCGACAAGAGCGCAGAGCGCTGGAGGCTAGCTGCATGGAGCGATCGAGCGGCAGTGTGCGGCAACGGCGAGCGACGGGGCTTGCGGCTGCGTGCGAACAGCGGGATAACCTAATCTCTATTTGGGCCGGTCCAAGGTATTTGGTCGCTTTATTTTCGTGGGCCTGACTGAAGCCGACGAAAATAGTGGTTATTTTCGTGGGCCGGACCCTTGACCGACGAAAATATTTCATATGTTCGTCGGTCAAAAGGCCAACGAAAATAACTGCCGTATTTTCGTGGGCCGGCCGACGAAAATAACTGTCGTATTTTCGTGGGCCGGCCGACGAAAATATTACGGTCCACGAAAATTTATGCGTTTTCTGTAGTGTAAGTCGTGAGAAATAGGTGTAAAGAAAGATGTGAGGAGGGATAATAACTTGCTAAGGCAATTGGGATAATCTGCGGTGGAGGAGGATGCTGATGCGTAGGGTTGGGTGGAAAAAAATGATCGGTGACAAGTTATGGTGATGGGGAGAGATGGAAGAGGTTGCCGTAGGCACACAGCAAGGAAAGTGAGCTCATTGCCTCAGCGGAGAAGAAAATAGGAGGTAAAAGCTGGAGGATGACTGCTGAATGTCCATTGAACGGCTCAAAATATCGGGTGGTAGTTGTAAACCCCCTTGTCGAGAGATACACACACACCAAAATGAGTGTACTTGCTTGCACTAGAGCCCGTCAGCCTGGTCCGGGGCAGGACAGACACCACACGTCCTTCTTGTAAGAGGATCGGATGCCAAAAACCATGTGGAAATCGGAGACGTACTGCCCGAGCAGCCACCTCCCCCCCCCCCCCCCCCCTGGCTACCTCCATTGACACTGTAGCTGCTCCCAGTCCCAGCCACAAGGCGTTAGTGGATGGTACAAGGGAAGAACAGTATAGCGTGGCATCGATGCCAGCGCGTTGCCTGCAACTGCTCCACACCGGACACAATGTGCGAGATCCATCCAGCCAAGGGTACGCACGCGCAATGTGTGTGCGCTTGCCCGGCGCATGCGGTGCCGTCGAAATCACGGGGAGTTTGAGGTTGGCGACGACGGATCACCTTTTCCGGCGCGTTCCCTCTTTCCTGTCCAGATCGCAAATATTTCCCGCCCCGAGCAGAGATCGCCGGATCGGGACGGGAGAAACAGAGGCAGACACTACCGCCGGCGCGGCCAACGAGAGGCGGACACCGCGATCGAGCAGTCGGTCTCACGCTTGGCATAACCTACATGTCCTAGTACCCGTACGTGCCGTGACTCAGTGACCGGCGTGAGGCGCAGGCTGCGCCAAGCCAGCATCCAACCAACAGTCGGGTCCGGCGACATGTTAGGCCATCTACTAGCTACATAAATGATCTGTATTTTAAGAGTATTAAGAAGGTAAGTGTAAAAAATACATAAGAGACATATGTTTAGTAAAAGAATGTCTCTATCACGATTTTCTAAGTCTAAATACAGTTCCACGTATACAATCCACGTAACTGAGCTAGTGAACAATATATCAAGCTTAAATACATTGTGTTGTTTCAATGAATTTCTTGGATGTATCTAATGCTTGTAGAACCGTAACATAGTATCTAGGTTGTACATATCATTATGCCGAAAAGCTAGGCATAGTAAGGCTTTCTTCGGTGGCTCTTGTTTTCATCTCCTATTCTACCTATTATTTCAAACTTTATTACGTAAACAAAGTTATTTCCAGTATAATATGGTATCTTAGGACATGTACAATCCAATTAAATAAGGGGTCCCTTGAGAGGTATCTAGGGGTTTAGTGAAAAAAATTAAGAGACGGACTCTTCGCGAAGAACTCGTCTCTACATGACACTAGTACACAGAAGCTCTATAGTGGCGGTTCTAAACCTATTTACACTGGCGTTTTTCAGTACCGCCAGTGCTAGGGGTCAGTGGAAATCAGCATTTCCACTGGCGGTTATTTTGGAACCGCCAGTGAAAAGTGCATTTTCACTGGCGGTTTTCTTAAGGAACCGCCAGTGAAAAGTGCATTTTCACTGGCGGCTGAATAAAGAAAACCGCCAGTGAAAATGCATTTCCACTGGCGGTTTTATAAAGCAAACCGCCAGTGGAAATGCACTTTTCACTGGCGGTTTTCTTTATTTAGCCGCCAGTGGAAGTTTTCCCGCCTTTTTTCAAAATTTCAAACAATACTGAATTATATATATATTTATTTACACACACACAAACATATATATATAGATCTATATTGATATTGAAAGCAACATGAAATTAAATTCTATCATACATTTATATACATCAAAGTATTCTGTTTACAACCATATATCCTTCATGCATTCTATACATCATAAGTTTTCACCTAAGCTCTAATAACTATCTCGGCTAAGAGATAATCTACTAATTTCTGTTAGTATTCTAAACTCTGGCAAAGCTAATGTTCCGGAAGCATCGTGATATTTTCCTTCTGCGGGAATGACCTCTTTCAATATGAATGTGCAGAGGTCCTCGACTATGCCATACAATGCAGCTTCGGTCAAGTTCTCCGGGTTTCCTCGTTGAAATTGCTGTAAAGGAATTTTATAAACATCATCTATTTATACTCAATAATAACACATTTGCATCTTTAATGACATAAATACATACTTGACTATTACTAATAATACCTTGTCAGGGTTCGTGATGTATCGTCCGTTCACTCTCATGAACTCGCACGCATAGAATCCACATAGGACTGATCCTTGTGGTTGCTTGTGGCACTACATAACGGGAGATTGGTTATTTAGTTGCAACATTGTGTATGATATGTATTCATAAAATCACATACTTACCGGCCAGTGATGATGGATGTCTAGTGGCACGAGTTTTTTCGACAGGTCGTACTTTCCACCTCTCATCTTATAGAATCTATAAGCCCTGTGATCTCAAATAGAATCACCATGTTATTCTCAAATTTTAATCGATAAAAGTATGCATGCATAGAAAAGGCTTACAGCTCTAAGATGCTGAGGAATGTTGCATATGTCGAAGGGTCGAAGTTCAAGGAGTCGAGCACCAGCACCTTTCCAACCTTAGGATAAATGAGGAAGCATATCCAGTGGTCCCTGTACGAATCAAATTTGTGATGCATGTGTATTGAAATTATTAATTTTATTTATGCAAAATCACACTTACTTAAAGTTGTACGGGGCCATTATGGCTTCCCTGTCTTGAAATTGAAGCATTGCATGTCCTATGTAGGTGGCGTATCGAGCTTCAAAATCCTTCTTCATATCCTTTATACGCTTCTCAACTTCTTCGTCCGTCTTTCCCCGTATTTCATCGTTGTCTTTCCCGATTCTAAAAGTGTGGCTTTCCTCGGATATAAGTATTGGGTTGAGATACCCAACCCTTTTACTGGCACTAGCATTGGGCTTGGTACCGTAAAGAATCTCCTGCTGATCATGTTGCATTCTGCAAGTCACACGTGCATGTCAGATTTTGAAATTTTATACAGCTCACTAATAATAACACACATATGTGGAAGTATGAGCGACACTTACAATGCAAACATCGTTACAAGTTGCACGTCGAGTCTCTGAAGGTTCATCATTAACCACATGTCCTCGAATGTAACAACGGCCTTTTGGTCCGAACCAATAAAAGCATGGTCTGGTATATGCACACTATAGCAAACAGGGACTCGGGCTCACGTCTGAGATTTTGTATGTTTTGTCGGGAAACTTGTTCAGCCCCCTGTCACCTCTTTTTCGATCACTCTGCTTCCTTTTCCTTGACGTCTCGGTTGTTGTCTTGGTCTGTTCCGGTGCGTCTTGGGTCGGCTCCGGTACGTCTTCGTATCGTGCCACGGCTTCTTCGAGTATCGCACGAAATTCAGACACGACCTCCTATTCATGTAATAAAATGCACAAGAGATCATGCATGTGAAATCAGTAGGGTACACATACGAAGCTAAAGATGCGTACTTTTACCTCAGCTTCTCGTGGATCATAAGTAGGGTCACGTTGCAACTCACGGAGAGCGGCCCTATCTATGCTAGTGGTAGGAAAAGGGTCACTAGGCGTTTCATATCCTTCACTGCTGGATTGTTCTTGAGCAACACTCTTGTCCATGTGCTCGGGCACTAATCCTTGGTCCTTGATCGGAGAACTCATTGAGCTATATATATACAAATACATAAGCAATAATTAAATACATATTAACACATATTAACGTAAGCAATAATTAAATTCAAATTAACAAATAGTATAATTAAATACATCCTCGGGCACTAAACCCTTAACCCTAACCCTAACCCAAAACCCGAACCCTAACCCTAACCCTAACCCTAAACCCTAACCCAAAACCCGAACCCTAACCCTAACCCTAACCCTAACCCTAAACCCTAACCCTAACCCTAACCCTAAACCCTAACCCTAACTATAACCCTTAACCCTAAACCCTAAACCCTTAACCCTAACCCTAACCCAAAACCCGAACCCTTAACCCAAAACCCGAACCCTTAACCCTAAACCCTAACCCTAACCCTAACTATAACCCTTAACCCTAACCCTAACCCAAAACCCGAACCCTTAACCCAAAACCCGAACCCTTAACCCTAACCCTAACCCTAACCCTAAACCCTAACCCTTAACCCTAACTATAACCCTTAACCCTAACCCTTAACCATAACCCTAACCCTAACCCTAACCCTAAACCCTAACCATATAGTATCGTATAGTCGTATAGTATCGTGTAGGACGGGGAGAGAGTCGCATAGGACGTATAAAGAGGGAGAGAGGGAGAATCGTATGGATATTATCGAGTTACGTATAGAGAGGGAGAGAGGGAGAGTCGTATAGGACGAGGAGAGGGAGAGAGGGAGAGTCGCATAGGACGTATAGAGAGGTAGAGAGGGAGAGTCGTACGGAAATTATCGAGTTCAGATCGAATTCGGATCGGATCGGATACGTATATTATCGAGTTGTGACGGATAAAATTACAATGTATATATTCAACATACATTTGAACACAGATGAACACACATATATATATTGAACACATACATTTGAACACATATGAACAAACATATATATTGAACACATACATTTGAACACATATGAACACATATATATATTGAACACATACATTTGAACACATATAACACACATATGAATAAAAATAAGTATTGTATGAGCCCTTCTTTTGTATGAGCCCTCTATCTCTCTCCCTCTCTCTCTATCTCTCTCCCTCTCTCTACATTTGAATACATTTGAACACATTTGAATACATTTGTATGAGCCATCTATCTCTCTCCTCTCCCTCTATCTCTCTCCCTCTCTCTATCTCTCTCCTCTCCCTCCTCTCTCTCTCTCACCCTCCTCTCCCTCCCTCTATCTCTCTCCCTCTCCCTCCTCTCTCTTCCCTCTCCCTCTCCTTCCTCTCTCTTCCTCCCTCTCGGCGGCGGCGGCGCGTGCGCCCTCCTCTCTCCTCCCTCTCCCTCTCCCTCCTCTCTCTTCCCTCTCCCTCTCCTTCCTCTCTCTTCCTCCCTCTCGGCGGCGGCGCGTGCCCTAGGGTTTACTAAAACGCGGCGGCGGCGGCTGCCGGCGCGGTAGACGGTGGCGGTACGGCAGATTAGGGGAAAGAGTAGAAAGAAACCTGGAGACGGCGGTGCGGGGGCGGGAATGGCGGCGTGGGGACGGGCGCGGGGACGATCGCCGGCGAAACCCTCGGGGTCGAAATCCAGCAGCCTGACGGTGTCGTCTTGAAGTGAACTGGCGCCAGGGACTTGTAAATTTTTCGGCTCCCGCGCGCCACCCTTTATATAGGCGCCATTTCTACTGGCGGTTGACAACGAAAACCGCCAGTAGAAATGGCTTCCACAGACTGTAGAAGCCATTTCTACTGGCGGTTGACAACGAGAACCGCCAGTAGAAATGGCTTCTACAGTCTGTGGAAGCCATTTCTACTGGCGGTTCTCTATGACAACCGCCAGTAGAAATTGTTTTTTATTATTATTTAACATAGTTTTTTATATATTGTTTTACTTCACTTTTTATATATTATATTAAGTATACTTTTATATATTGTTTAGTATACTTTTACCTCTCTCCATCCCCTCTCTCTCTCCTCTCTCTCCATCCTCTCTCTCCCTCTACCTCTCCTCTCTTTCCTCTCCACTCTCTCTCCCCTCTCCCTCTCCATCCTCTCTCTCCTCTCCACTCTCTCTCCCCTCTCCCTCTCCATCCTCTCTCTCCTCTCCACTCTCTCTCCCCTCTCCCTCTCCATCCTCTCTCTCCATCCCCTCTCTCTCTCCTCTCTCTCCATCCTCTCCTCTCTTTCCATCCTCTCTCTCCTCTCCACTCTCTCTCCCCTCTCCCTCTCCATCCTCTCTCTCCTCTCCACTCTCTCTCCCCTCTCCCTCTCCATCCTCTCTCTCCATCCCCTCTCTCTCCCCTCTCCCTCTCCATCCTCTCCTCTCTTTCCATCCTCTCTCTCTCCTCTCTCTCCATCCTCTCCTCTCTTTCCATCCTCTCTCTCCTCTCCACTCTCTCTTCCCTCTCCCTCTCCATCCTCTATCTCCTCTCCACTCTCTCTCCCCTCTCCCTCTCCATCCTCTCTCTCCATCCCCTCTCTCTCTCCTCTCTCTCCATCCTCTCTCTCTCCTCTCTCTCCATCCTCTCTCTCATCTCCCTCTCCTCTCTCTCCTCTCTCTCTCCCTCTCCTCTCTCTCTATAAAGTCAATAGAAAGTCATGTAAAATTGTAAATGGTAGCCACGAAAATTGAATGAAGACAATTACATGCTTCGGTTTGTCGCTAACAATAATCAATTACATGACAAGTCCTAACAATAATCAATTACATGACAAGTATATAATCTAGGAAGCTATTGTTCTGCCTTGTCCATCGTGGCGTACCCAGGGCAACGAATTGCGTGGGATGCTTCGCTCAACGTTCCTTATCTTGGTTGGATGGTCTATGAAAAGAGACATGTCGTTGAACTGGTTAAAATTCTCTAAATCAGATACACCATCAACTCCTATAGCTTGTTGTTTTCCAGGAAAAACTACTGCTTCGGTTTGTCGGTGCTTTTCTTCTCATTGTTAGAAATGATCTGTTCAGCATAGAAGACCTGTGCAGCACGATTAGCAAGGATCCATGGGTCATCTTTGTAACCTACCTTACTTAGATCAAGAACTCTGACCCCATAGTTGTCTACCGTGACATGTTTGTCTTCAACCCATTGACATCGGAAAACCGAGATCTGAAATGTACCATAGTCTAGTTCCCATATGTCCTCAATAAAGCCAAAATATGTAATAATCTCACCAGTTTCATCATCTATGGCCTCGCATCGAACACCACTGTTTTGTGACATGCTCTTTTTGTCCTTGGACTTGGTACAAAATGTGAATCCACTAATGTCATAGGTTTGCCATGTTGTGACCTGGCGTGATGGTCCAGATGCCAAGCCCTTGATGGTTTGTTCTTCTATTGTTTCTCCACGTGGAATGTCCTTCACCATTAGCCATGTGTTGAACCGCTGCTTATGTTGCTTCATTACCCAATCATCCGTATGCCCAGGATTTTGCTCGCGAAGCTCATTGATGTGTTGTTGGATAAATGGCTCCATTATCGTTAGCTGATGTAGGATGCTCTGATGTGCCTCAAGTACTATATCGTAATCCGGTGGGATGAAAGATTTTCGTCCCATCCTCCCGCTTCCATACAGTCTACCCTCGTGTCGTGACGGAGGCAGACCTATTGCAACCTGGTCTTTTAGGATACTATTGCAGAATGGACCTCCGGACTTAATGGCCTCTTCGGTACAGTACCCCTCTATCATGGATGCCTCGGGACGAGCACGGGTTGATACATAGCCATTCAGTATTGACATGAAACGCTCATACGTCCACATTTCATGCAAGTACATAGGACCCAATGCCTCTATTTGTGGCACCAAGTGCACCACAAGGTGCACCATAATATCAAAGAACGATGGAGGGAAACACATCTCAAACTGTGATATTGTCTCCACTGCGAATTCCTGAAGAGATGCCAACTCATCACGGCCAATTACCTTTTGTGAAATCCTGTTGAAAAAGTAGCACAACCGTGTGATTGCCATCTTTAAAAACAAAGGATTTATAGCCCTGATGGCAATAGGTAGGAATGTAGTCAGCATGACATGGCAATCATGTGAGTTGTAGTTGGTGATTGTCAGGTCTTTCATTGACACAATACTCCGTATGCTAGAGCAGAATCCGGATGGGACTTTCAAATTCTTGAGCCAAACACACATCGCATGTTTCTCATCTACATTGAGATTGTAGCTTGCTGCTGGGAGATGGTACTTCCCATTTTCTTGAAGAACGGGATGTAGTTCCTTTTTTATGCCTAAATCTACCAAGTCCATGCGTGAATTGAGCCCTTCTTTTGTTTTGCCCTTTATGTCTAGCAAGGTGCCCATTATGCTTTCAAACACGTTCTTCTGAACGTGCATACCATCGATCGCATGCCGCACATCTAACTCTTTCCAGTAAGGCAAGTACTCGAAGAAAATAGACTTCTTCTTGAATATAGCCCCCGAAGCTGGTTTGACATCCTTCCTTGTTTTTCCGTTTTTTGTCTTCTTCCCGAAAACAAACTTGATATTCCTGACTATTTCAAAAACTCTATGACCTCTATTGTTACCCGATGGAGCAGTAGAATGTAGTTCACCATTATTGTCGAAGTACTTATCCATATTTCGCATGCGGTACCTGTGTCCTTCCAATAAAAAGCGTCTGTGCCTCATGTAAACTATCTTCCTAGATGCAGCAAGGGATACGTAAGCAGTTCCATCAATGCATACTGTGCAACCAACCTTTCCCTTAAACTGGCCTGATAATGTGAAGAGAGCAGGGTAATCGTTGATCGTAACAAAAAGAATTGCTCTCAGCGTGAATGAACCTTTACGATACTCATCCAACATTTGAACACCTGTTTCCCACAATATTTTCATATCCTCCATTAAGGGCTCCAAAAATACATCCATGTCAACTCCAGGTTGTGTAGGTCCAGAAATAAGGATGGTTAGCAAAATGTACTTCCGTTTCTGCATCAACCATGGAGGAAGGTTGTATATGGTGAGGATCACCGGCCATGTGCTATGCTTGCTGCTCCTCTCAGCAAATGGGTTCATTCCATCAGTACTCAGTGCGAACCTAACATTTCTCGGTTCATCGGCAAAGTCTCGGTGGTTGTCATTGAAATCTTGCCACTGCTTCCCATCGGCTGGATGTCGAAGCTTCCCATCGTTTTTGTGCTCATCAGAAGCATGCCAGCTCATAAGTCTGGCATCCTTAGGATTAGCGAACAAACACCTCAATCGATCGACGACGGGGAGGTACCACATCACCAAAGCAGGAATCTTTTTGAGCGCATAATAGTCTACTTCTTTTTCTTTGCTCGTGGATTTTGAAGTCTTTTTTTGGGCTTTCTTTCGCTTCTTCCCTTTAGACACGGATGCAACACACTCTTCGTCCTCTCGATAGTATTTATTCGTCTTGTACCTACTTGCACCGCACTTTGGGCAGCTCTCCAAGTCTTTATAATCATCACCTCGATAAAGGATACAGTGATTTCTACACGCGTGGATCTTCTCCACGCCCATAGTGAGCGGACTGATTAGTTTCTTTGCATAGTACGTGTTAGCAGGCACATTGTTCTCCTTTGGAAGCATGTCTGCGATAATACTCAAGAACGCATCGAAGCCAGCATCAGACACACCATATTTAGCTTTTAACATCAACAGCTTTAGCACAGACCGGAGCATCGTGAACTCTTTGGTACAACCCTTAGACTCGTCGTACAAAGGCTCTTCTGCTGCCTTCTTCAGGGACTCCATACCTTTCATTAAGAACATCGATTGATCTGTATGACGATGCAACATTGCCTCTAGCAACTCTGCATCTTCCTCATCCATAACACTTGGCAGAACATGAGGTCTATCATGTTCATTTCCTCCAGCGTAACCATGATCAGTAACATTTTGCACTACATGTTCGCTCTGTGGAAGAGGTTGGTGTGTCTCGTGAACGAACTGAAATCTGTCGTCGATGTTCTCAGGGTTTCCAGTCGTATAAGGCGAAGAGCTACCCTCTCCATGCTTTGTCCAAATTGTGTAATCCTTCATAAATCCTCGGCATACCAGATGAGATATGATTTGTTCTGTGTCATTAAATACAGCAGCATTTTTGCAGTCCATGCATGGACAATATATGTGTTTTGTCTTTGTTCTCCAAGCATGGTTCGTAGCGACATCAATAAACCTATGGACCTCGGATATGTATGATGGATCTAGCCTTGATAAGTTATACATCCAGGATGTCCTCTCCATCACCACCTGTAAAAAAGTAACATAAACACACAAGAACCAACCTTTCTTAGCAACCTTCTTCCAAAAAATAAAGATAACCCCCCCTGTATTTTGTGAAATCTAGCCCTCTAATGGAAGTTGGGCTGCGAGCTATAGTTCTTGTCGGGAAGGATGAAGGGGTGAAACCCTATATACAAAAATTGGCAAGAGGAACATAAAACTAAACTTTCCTAGCCATACTCTTCTCTCTAACACATGGTGAAGGCCTAGTTCCAAAATTGAGCAAAGATGAACAATAATTGGCAATTAAAACATAATTAAACCAACTTTCATAGCAACTAATAAAAACAATCTTAATTACCAAACCTATCTTCTTCTCTCTCCACACAACACATGAACCATTCATTAAACAACTTAATATGTCATGGATAAACTGATTTGAGAACTAAACATGAAAAAGGAGAGAGGATAGACAAAATCTAACCATATTAAACAACTTTATTTGAGCGAATAGAGCAAAAATGTGGCTAAAATGTGGCTAAAATTGAGAGAGGATACACTCTCTCTCCAATGGTGAAACCCTAGATCCAAAATGTGGCTAAAATTGAGCAAAAATGAATAAAAATTGACATTAGCAACATAAACCAACCTTTCTTAGCAATCTTCTTCCAAAAAATGAAGATCAAAACCTCTCCCCATGTATTTTGTGAATTCTGGACCTCCAAAATCGCCTCCAATGGAAGTTGGCTGCGAGCATACAGTTCACTGTCGGGGGAAGAAGAGGGGTATTTATAACAGACACTTCACTGGCGGTTGTCTTTAAAAACCGCCAGTGAAAATTGATTTCCACTGGCGGTTGTCTTTAAAAACCGCCAGTGGAAATAGGATGTTTCCACTGGCGGTTAAGTTAAGATAACCGCCAGTGGAAATCAATTTTCACTGGCGGTTTGTGTTACACAACCGCCAGTGGAAACATCCTATTTCCACTGGCGGTTGTGTTAAGATAACCGCCAGTGGAAATAGGTTTCCACTGGCGGTTTTTAAAGCCGGGCCCACCTGTTTCTTTCACTGACGTTTGATAACGGAAACCGCCAGTGAAAAGTTGAACGTGCCGCAGGCTTTGAGCTTATTTGTACTAGTGTGACTCTCTATACATGTTGTGTCTTGATTGCATTTATTATCAAAGGACTAAGGGTTGTATCACGTTGCCTCTTAGCTGTCTCTTGTATTTAGAAAATCGTTCCACAGGCTCAGGATTGTAAATGCTCTTACATAACCATATACACGATCTGCTGGATACAACCTAAGAGCAACTCCAATAGTTATGTATAATTATACTACCTAAATCCTAGATTTAGCAAGTCCTCAAATAATATAGGAAACAAAAAACTCATCTCCTCCAATAGTTATCTATATATTACTTTCTAAAAATGTTAAACTTTAACATGTCACCAGTTTAAGTGGGACCATCAGCGATGACATATTCAACTTGGTGAGTCGTGTTGGCCTGTTGATTTGCTGCCGCAATTGTTTATTCGTTTATTTTTTGACATGTGCACGTGTGGCTATTGCATTGGCAATTGTTTAATCTCTAGCTGACCTGCCGCAATTGTACGTCGCCGACATCCGGCGCATGGTCTCTGTTAATATATCTTTATTACTACAAAGTAGAAAAATGCACCAAATATAAAAATTACCGTTAGGTTTTATGTAGGGAGTTGGTAAATGGTTGATAAATGTAGAGAGAAAATGAGGTTAGATGAGAAGTAGCTAAATTTTGGAAGTTTATTTAGAGAGCTGTTGAAGAGAAGTTTTTAGTTTAGCTACATAAATTATTAATTTAGAGAGTCTTTTAAAGAACTATTGGAGTTGCTCAAACAAGACTACAAGAGTGGTGGGTGGTGGCACTGTGGTTGTAGCCATATACATAGGTGCAGTGTGGTGGCTTCGTGGTACCAGTTGAGTGCCAGAAAACCACACATGCTACTACCAGCTGCAACATCATGACGTTTTTTATTTTTCAAACTTTTTTAAAAATAACACATCTATAATTTTTTATTTTTAAAAAATGACATTCTTGGCTACGTCGATCTTTCTAGAGCGATCAAATTGAACTGATATGACGACGAACTAGCTAGCATGATGAACTTGTCACCACAATAGGTCAACTAGCTAGCATGATGAATCTATCACCATAATAGGTCAGCGAATAGTTTTGTCGTGCCATCGACTTCAGCGACACGAGGGTTACAAAGTTGTGCATAGCAGGAGGGTTACATAGCCATACACAATAGCTCTTTCCTTTCACTCCCTTCTTCCTATGCCATAAGGTTATTCTCAATAGACAGTATCATACACATTAATGAGATACCACATAGGATTTTTTTATGATATGGCGAGGTATTTAATAGGATGAAGAAAAAAGTTGTATCTTAAATAAGATACTGCTTTAGCACGATATCTTAGTTTATGGCACAAAAAATAATGCTTAGGTTTATTCTCATAGACAAAACATCACACCAATTAAATAATTAAAACATACTCCCTCCATTCCTTATTTTAAGGTCACGAAGGTTTGTCCTGAGTCAATATTTTGAAACTTTAGCCAACAATATCTATAAAAATATTTATTTTTAAATTGCAAAAATTATTTATAAATTTAATAGTTCTATTTTTATTTAGTAAATATTTATGAATATTTTTATTACCGATCAAAGTTGAAAGAAATGACTTAGGATATAACTTCGTGACTTTAAGATAGGGAACTGAGGGAGTATACTAAGTATGATACTATACCTTGTGGAGGATGTATTTTGTATTAGTATCATACTTTTTATCCTATGTAGCATTCTTGGATATTGGAGTATGATATTTTGGATTAGGAATAGCCTAAGAAGCTCATACAGTTTCCACACTTCACTATCTAAAATCTCTCGATTTGGTAATTGGTATTTCATCACTCATTTGCATGTTTTAATGTTGGTTTGAAGAATACCCTAGGTGACTAAGGTTTCGCTCAAAAATCCAATTATAACTAGAATGGTAGTGAGTTTTTCTACACCGAATATGTTTATAAATATGTATTTAGGCTATGTTCTCGATTTGTATGTGTAAATGTAGTTGTATATGATCTACGTTTAGTTAGCATGAATGCTAAATTTTGCAGTTAATACGGAGTTAGCAAGTTTAGTTAATTCACTTTATATGATTAACTTTAATATATAGTTTATGTTTAGTTATTTATATTAGTTTATATTAAGTTAGTTTAGGTTATAAGAGTATATTAGATTTTTAACGCAGATGTAGTTCATATATTTGATTGGTACATGGTACCCTATGTTTTAATAAATGAATGGTGTATGACCAAAGTGATGAAGACAGGGTTGTCCTAAAGCTTTATACCTAGATGTGCCTTGTAAGGATGCACTTATTCATCCTAAACTACCGGTACCTAAATATGACTATGTTGTTTTAATCAAGACATCGGAATACTACCACATATGCCTTCTACATATATGGCGATTGTTTTGTAAATAATGGTTTGTTGTGTATTTCTTCATATTTTCTATGAAATAACTGATAATGTTTTGGCATCAACTCTTTTAGGACAAGGAGAGTTATTACTTCTTTCAGTGGATCGATGGGCCGAACAAGTTGGACCCAAGATACATCATGTGTGAACAAAGACAGTGTAAGAAACATGAGTTCCTCAAGTAGTGGGTTATACCTCCCAAACCATCAACCAATGATGGGCGATGAGAAGAACAAAGCCGCATCAAAATGACTCGGCAACCATCTATGATTGCCGAGATCTAGCTAAGGTTGCACCCAAAGATAATCTTGAGTTTGAGTGTAGTAACAGGAACAAGTTAAGAGTTTTATTTTTCTCTTAAAACAATATTTGTATGTACATATACATATGTAACATTGTGTGTGGCACCGATACTGAAAATGTCATTTTAGTGAGTGGATCTATGGTCTAAGTATTATCATCATGAACCAAAAATAAAATAGAGAGAGAGAAAGAGAAGAAAACATCTCAGAGCCCCACCTATATTGTGCAATGTGGCATCAAAGCTTGGAATAGATTACTAGTGCGAATACATGGGGTTATTATGATGAGGTTGGTTACATCTTTTACTCTTTACTTTTGATTTTTTTCATAATTAACTAATTCCTTTCAATAGAGTACTAGCAAATATAAATAATAATCATGTGTGGATACAGTGGAAGTTAGGGATACAATAAGATAGAAGGTTCATTTGGCCAGAAGTTTAGATGTGAATCTGAGCTCCTCAATAACTACCTTAAGTATTGAAAGGAGCAACATTGTGATACCAAAAAAGGGATCTAAATCACCCAATACATCCAGGTACCCTCGAATGGTTCACTTGGGAGGAAAAAGGTTGCTACCAAGCGAAACCGAGAGGAGAGGATAAAGGAGGATGGAAAAGTTCCAATACAGATCATGACAGAGCTTGTTTCTGGCTTGCGTAAATTTACTAGTGAGTGCATTGACACTGTATGTTTTTATTACCTTCTTTTAGTTACCATGGCTAACTTTTTTGTATGCGTCCATGTAAGAAAACCAGGACACGGTGACCATGTCACTAAGATAGCATAGGACAAGTTTTAAAAAGAAGGCAGAGAAGTAGAAAAACAAATTTGGTCACATAATGTTATTTTAGATTGTGGAGGAAGGTAAGGGTGGGGAGATGAGGATGAGAATGCTAGACTTTATGATCTCATTGATCTACTGGAAGTAAACTACTACATGCAAAGGTAGAGAGGGGAGGAGGATGAATTCTTGTTTTAGGTCGCCGATGATTTAGAGGTTGATTATTTCAAGCAAAATATAGTTGAACCACATGCGGCTTTAATAGATGAGGATGAGGACTAGAACATAGAACACAAAATTGTTACTTGGTGGTGGCAGCAACAAGCATCATCATATAACATTAGGCTTTATTTTTCATGTTTTGTATCATTTGTTTTTGTGAGATTGTATCGCATACTTTGATGTTGCTAGAGAGTAAAGAAATATATATTTATCATGCAGGCACACTAACATGGGTTACTTTGAACTATGGGGGTGTAGTCTTTTAGACAATGGATTGTTGCAATAGATTTCCATGCTGCCTTTTTAGATGCCGTTACTATAGGGATGTACTACACTTTTCAATGTGTTGTCCGATCATCAAAGAACCCTAAAACGGGATTCTAGAAACAGAGAAAACGGGAATATCCCGGTAAAAGAACGGATTTCAGAAGTACGTATGAAAAAACACTGAACCGTTTCGTTCCCGTTCCCGTAATATATCATCCCGTTTGTCTCCGGTTTCCATTTTTTCTCATAAATATAAAAATAGTCCGGATAAAAACGGAATACGGTACTGAACAAAATGGTATTTTTTCTGCAACTCATGTAGGCAGCGGCCAGCGGCAGCAGGTAGGCTGATCTCCCACTCCACCCGGCCCTGCCGCTGCGAGTTCCGACGGGGCGCGGTGGCGGGGTACTACCCACAAGCGAAATCCGGTGCGGTCCGGTAGCTACTGGCTAGGCCAGCCCAAGTGGAGGTGCGTGGAGCAGCGGCAGCGCCTACTGCATGGCTCTTGACGACTAAGTATGTCTTCAATCATCTCCTCTAAATTTCTCTCCCTATACCTCACTTTCCCGCCACGTCAGCTATCTCTCTTCCCCTATATCTCCACCCTGTACAGCGGTTCCCCCTAAATCATTCCCCTATACCCCACTATAATCATAAAATATCATTTTTCATACATATTCACCATCTATTATCATTTTTCCCAACTAAAAAACACTGCCGCACACGTAAACCGAGGGCAGAGGGCTCACTGTCGCACCCCCACATCTGTTTGTTTCCTGTAGCCTCCACTTAAATTGTAGCGTGTAGAGGAGTTCAAAGGGGGCACCGTCGTAGGGATTTGAACCCCCTAAGGGCATGTTCGTTTACAAGGGATTGAATCCCCAAGTGGATCTAATTCATGGAGGGATTAAGTGGATCCCTCCCTTTCACTTAATCCTCTTGGGGGTTTAATCCCTCTATGTTTAATCCCTGCCTCAAAAAGTTTATTCGGTTAATGTCGCACCTATACACCGTCGTTGCCGCCTACTCTTTACGACTTATGTCGCGCGGGTGCCGTTCCACCCCTAAGAGACCGGGCGCTGTTCTAGACCAGGGGCAATAAAAAAATCATGAACTCGACCGGGCACAGTTCTAGGACGGGGGACAAAAGGGACTTAACCGAGCGCCTTTCTTTTTTGGACCAGGATTGTTTCCAGGAGGTGGTATTCCATGGGATTAGGCCGTGATCCCGGCCGAGGAGGGCCTAAGCTAATAGGCCCTAAACGGCTAAGGGGTAGGGGAGGGGGAGAGGGAGGTCGATGGGAACCGTTGAAAGCAGTCTAACGCACCCCGTTTTCTTTCCCTTTCCTCTCTGAAAACGGCTAGGCGCTGCCCGTCAAAATACTGGGTCTAGTCTAGGGCGCGAAGCTTTTCACCAAAAGAGGAAGAGGAATACCCACCATCACTCACTCACATTGTCACGTACTGTGTCTACGACTGTGCAAGTATAGTGTCACACATTGAGACACACTGAGAGAGAGAGATGGTGTGCCTATGCACGTATAGTGTCTTACTAGTAGGCTCTATATATGCGTGGTGTGGGCTGCCGTGCCGTACCATCACTGCTCTCCTGCCCTCCTCTTTATAAACAGCGCGCAACGAGGGAGCCCCGGCACTTGCTTCAATACTAGCTCGCTCACCACTCACCAGTCACCAGTCTAGCAAGCAACAACAAAGGCGTAGGAGGAAGCTTGTTTTGGACCGAGCAAGCGAGCCAGCCGAGCGTGGGAGAGAGAGAAAGAGGAATTAATTGATGGGCGAGGAGGCCAGCTGCGACGCCGTCAGCCTGACGGAGGCCGGCACCAACGCCAAGCCGGTGGGCAAGGAGGTCGGCCGCGAGCCGGCTGCAGCCCCCGCCGCCGCGGCCGACCCCCGGCTGCAGGGCATTTCCGACGCCATCCGCGTCGTGCCGCACTTCCCCAAGCAAGGTGCGTGCATGCCCTTGCCCTTGGCCTCCTCGTGTTCATTCTTTCATTCCTCTCCAATCTCCATCCACGCGCTGCTCTCCGATTGATCACGCCGCCGCTTGCCAGTAACGCTGACCGTTCTTTTTTTTTTCTGCTTCGCGCGCTCTTGTGTATGTGTGTGTGTGCATGCATCATGCGTGCGCCGTTGGGGGGCTTGCGGTCAGGCATCATGTTCAACGACATCACCACGCTGCTGCTGCGCCCCAGGGTGTTCAAGGACGCCGTCGACCTGTTCGTCGAGCGGTACCGCGGGATGGGCATCGACGCCGTCGCCGGTAAGCAGCAGAACCCGACGGACACCTCCCCTAGTATCGTCCCGCCCACCTCTCTCTGCCGAGTGCCGACTGCCGAGTGCCGAGTAGGCAGCCTTGCGGTGACTGGAGCGGCACGTCGCTGTCGTCCCGGCCGTGCGCGTGCAGCCGCGGGGGGAGCTGACTAGCTGAGCTGTGGGCAGAGTTCTGAGATTCCGTAAAATCTCTGAGATCACCCTGGTCCTTTTGCTCCCCCGGGCTTTTGTCGTCGCGCGCGCCCGCACCTGCCCCGGGTCCGTTGGCACATGACTGACCTGGGCCGACGCGACTTTCCAGGCTTTTCCGCCTCGTCCGGTACGTGGCCCCCCTTGGGACCGCGTGATCGGACGGTTGCGTGCGGCCGGCGCACGGGATCGGGCGGTCCGGGGACGCCGGCGGTACACACCCGTCGTCGGTTTCCGCGGGTGGCGCGCCCTGATGTCACGCGGCTCCGCTGTCGCTGTCGCTGTAACTGTTTCCGAGATTTTGCTCTGCGGCTCGCTGGATCCTCTGTCCGCTTCCGTTCCGCGGGCCGTGTTCCCGAATTTCCATTTTTTTTATTTTTCTTTACAAGCGGGACGTACAAATCGAGCGATTTGCGCTGGCTCTGATAAATTGTTGGGTTCACTTGGACATTCCTGTCCAGGGATTGAGGCCAGGGGCTTCGTGTTCGGCCCGGCGATCGCGCTGGCTATTGGCGCTAAGTTCATACCTCTGCGCAAGCCAAGGAAGCTCCCAGGTGAGAGATTCCATGACCATGCATGTTCTGTTTTTCTTCTTCTTCTTAACCCATCTCCACACTCTGCACTGTACCCAGCTGTTGCTTTTGTCGATCTAGTGCCCAGCCTGTGGCGACACCCTGATCAAGTATATGTTTAGCGAGGAGGGTTCTTGCTTAGCCCATAATCTCTGACACCGCCAGAGTTGTTTGTCTGGCCTGCATGCAGTTGCAGTCCCGTGAATGGGATATTAAAAGAAAAATGCAACAGACGGTTTATACGAGACCGATCATTCATTCATTCCCCACTTCTGTCCACAATGTTGTAGAATCATGTGCTGACACCGGCTCTCGGAAACAATTATTATTATTATTATTGGAAGGTGAGGTGATCTCCGAGAAGTACGTTCTCGAGTACGGGACTGATTGCCTGGAGATGCGTGTCGGGGCCATCGAGCGATCCGGCGAGCGGGTGCTGGTCATCGACGACCTGGTTGCGACCGGAGGGACACTCTGTGCTGCGATCAGGCTTCTAGGTACGTGAGCGGCTCGGTTTCAACTCTACTACTACTATGCATTCAAATTCAAACGAAGTAGTATCCAGTACTGCTGCTTGCGTTGGAACTGCATGTGCCAGCACATAGTAGCATTTTTTTCCCCCCTTCTCAGTTAAACGTAGTAGTTAGTTGGCCTGAGAAATGTGGACAATGATACTACTGTAAAGTAATAGTGAGTATTAGCCCTTTTTTATGTTTGAGCTAATTACTACTACAAATTGCTTTCCAGAACGTGCTGGAGCCGATGTGGTCGAGTGCGCGTGTGTCATTGGGCTCCCGAAATTCAAGGTACCGCGTTGCTGGATTCACAACTAATCTGAACTACTGATATGCAAAACCAGCTGTTTATTATTAAAATCTAGCTGACATACTGCCATATACTACTGTACTAGCCTGTATTACGTATTATGATAACGTTAGGTTCCATATGCTGTACTAGCCTGTACTAGACATGCTCGGATGAGATTGTAAAATCTGGGTTTCAGATATAAAAAACAATCTATATATGTTGTTTCGTGGATTCTGTGTCTGTGTCTTAGAATCCTCTAGAATCATGGGGTCTTAAAATCTATGTGGATCCGAAGGCTATTATATTACTATATATATCATGTAGCCCATGATTTGATTATGAACAACGGCGAGGAACAGCTTGCTTTGTTATATAGAGTACTAACAACATGAACATGTCTGCTCTCTTGCCGATACATAAGATCACTCATCAATATATCTGTACCAGCTGGGCATCCGTAGACATGATGACTATACATGAGATTCCGGTCGGCGTCGTTTGTTATTGCCTAAATAATTAAAACTATAGAAGGTACACCACTACGTACATGTGCCAGTCTGCTTATTTTGGTCATCATATATACTATTACTTTGTTTTAATTTAGCACGGGTCTGCTGTGTTGTACCATGGTCTCAGGAGTGACAAGATACTGTGTAGTATAGGTCCCAGGATAAACAAAGCTGAGACAGACGTAGTCCTCCTAGTTTTGCTTCTTGTGTCCGTTTCAGTAACCGGCCGGTCGCAGCAGCAAAGAAGCATTCGTTTTCACTTTTATCCAAATTTCAAACTGGTTGATTTGGGAAAAAATGATTTAAATTACGTAACTTCCCTGCAGGATTTGTACAAGTTGAATGGAAAACCTGTATACGTGCTGGTTGAGTCTCGTGAATAATCGGAGAAATGACAACTTATTCTCAGGTGTCAGAGTGATCAGGGATATTGGCTGTTTACTCCTTGCTACTGCGATTGAACAGTGGAGGGACGACATGGACAAGGACAAGTATATTCGGTGCATCACTAAGTCTTGGTGAGGGGAGAGATTGTAGTGTTTTAGGCTGAGTAGTGAAGAGCCTGTAGTTCTGCACGGAACATGATGGTTATTAGTTGATGCAACAGCGTTGCTGTTCTATTATTGTTTGTTGAATTTTGTGGCTTTGGTTTGAAGCCTAGCCTGGGCTCAAACAGGGATATGCATGGCGCTTGAGTGAACAACTTCGACAGCAACACACACATGCTTAATGTCAGGGAAGTAGCTAGGAACCTGCTACTTGTTACCCGTACGTAGTGTCATGGAACTCATAAGGTTTAGTGGCAAAATTCATAAAAATGACACGGGAAACGAACACAGCACGCGTAGCAGGGGAAAAAAATGCGTAGATAGATATACTTCGTACTAGTAAAACTATCACACAGCTCGTATTTTGAGCCTCGGTATCCACTAAATATTGGGGGCGTAGTATTCGCGTGAGCAGTGAATAAATGCGTAGCGGGAGGAATGGTGTGGTGCATGTGAGCATGTCACCTCGCTCGCAGGCTCGCATCCTCCATGCATGCGGCACTGGCGTAAGCACCAGCGAACCTCGTTCAGGATCCCCAGGCGTCCAGGCGATGTGTTGTCGCATCGACCCGTAGGTGCCGCAGGCCTACGTACACCCTAGCCCGTGCGGCCGTGCCCCTGCAGGCTACTGTAGCGCGGGGAGCACTGCAGACTGCACTCGGGCCTCGGGGACAAGGGGGGCAAAGGCCAGTGTACGTGTAGTGTACGTGTAGCCTACGCACGGCACACATCGCGAGGTTGCCGGCTCGGCAGACGCCGGGGGGTGGCGTGCCCCCGCTGCCAGCAATATGCCTTTCCGGCGCCAAATCGGATGATGGGTGGCAGGGTGGCACAGATGCACAGGGCCGCGCCCATCGCTCGCGGTCGCGGTATCTCCCGCCACCGCCCACATCGGCCAGAATGCCGCCGCCCTACGTATCCTACCAGCTCGAGCTACGTGTTGATCGTTGGGGACCGTCACCTCACCGTAATTCAGCCCAATCGACCAGGGGTGATGCGAGAGCCTGTTTGGTTTAGCGGCCGTATAAATACGGTGTGTATTCACGTTAGTGTATTTAGACTGACTTCAACGGTTTCCTCTAAATTTCTCCTCTTATATTGCACTCACGTGCCACGTCGGCGTTCTCTCTCCCCCTATATCTCCACGCTCTACAGCGATTTCCCCTATATCAAACCACTATATCCCACCACACCAATATTATATACTTTCATCATCAACTAACTCAACTATCATCCAATATTAATTTTTTTATTTGTTCTATGAACAGTACACAACCGTAACTTGGTCCACAATTAATTAGCAAACTTCATAATTAGTATTAATACGTTGGAATTTTATGTATTTTAAAAATTAGAGATTCACATTCTTCTAGTACACGACACGAGTGGCTTGCACCACACGACTGGCTTCTACGGCAAGCCACGACCTCCTGCCTTCCTTGACACACTGAAGGCATCTATAAATAAGGTCCCCCTGCGGGCATGCTCCACTCATCTAGACACTCATCTCTTCTGTACCATCCGCCATTCCATCAAAAGTACGTAGTACGTACTCTTAGTTCAGCTTGTCATGGACTCATTCAAAAGCCTAGTGTTGTCTTCGTCATCCAATGATTCTGACGATGAGATCGATAACTTCTTGGTTTGTCAACATGTTGACCACCTTGGAGTAGGAGCCACGAGCACGCGGCGTAGGCGCTCTTCATTGCCTCGCCGAGTTATCCAAAGGGACCACGCTGCTGGAGAAAATCTCATCAAGCACCACTACTTTGGACCTAATCCAGTGTATCCACCACATGTTTTTCGTCGAAGGTACATTTCCTAAGTAATACTTTTATTTTGATTTCGAGGTTCGTTTTCTTATTTTTTGCTTTGTTTTGGGTTTTAGGTTTCGGATGCATCGTCCTTTGTTCCTACGTATCCTTCGTGCCGTTCAGCAAGAAGACGATTATTTCACTATTCGATGTGATGCAACAGGTTTAGCTTGGCTCGGTCCATTGCAAAAAGTATGTGCTGCTTTGCGTATCCTTGCGTACGGGTTACCAACCGATGCGGTCGATGAGTACATACAGATTGGACAGACTACGGCTAGGGACTGTCTTATCCGTTTCTGTCGCGCAATCATCTCTTCCTTTAGCGAACGATACCTTCGTATCCCTAACCACGAAGACATTGCTCGCATACTAAGTGTAAACGCCGAAAGGGGGTTTCCGGGAATGCTAGGATCCATCGATTGTATGCATCGGGAATGGCGCAACTGTCCTACTGCATGGCGGGGACAGTTTTGTGGGCGCAATTTGAGGCCAACAATGATACTAGAGGTAGTCGCTGGGTATGACCTCTGGATTTGACATGCCTTTTTCGGAATGCCTGGTACTAACAATGATCTGAACGTCCTGCATCGTTCACCAGTTGTAAAGCCCTAAAATTGGTGTAATAAAAAAAAATAAAAAAAAATAAATGCATGTATTGATATAAAAGTGTTTTGGAATTGTGGAACCTTTGGAGATTTGTTAGGTTTTCTTTCTTTGTGCATAATCAATTAATAGGAATTATAAGGGTCAAACAACAAATAAATAAATACAGAAATATTCATCTCATTCTTGTATTATTGCATTTGTATCCAAGTTCGTGAAACAAGCTTGAAAATGAAATAGAGGTAAATGGGAAAAAATAAATAATAAAGATTAGAAATTAGTGTCTTAATACACCTTATGTGAGCATAATTGGTGAATTCAAAATCATTTTTATAGATATAGTAAAATAAATAAATAAAAGTATGGATCTGCATTCCTGCTGAATTCTTCTGTTTGAATTTGAATTGAATCTGAAATTTAGAAATTGGAAAATAAATAAGAAAATAGAAGAAAAAAAGAAAAAAAATGGAAGGACCTCTCCCCACGTCGTGGGCTGAATCCTTACCGACCGACCCACTTCCACAGCGCCACTCAGCCCAACCCCATGCGTCGTTGTCGACCGGGTCCCACCTAACAATGGCTGCGCCACCCCTCCCAAATCCTGTGTTGATGACATGTGGGCCCTTTTGCCGGACTGGTCTTCTTCCCCGTCAAAACGAACACCGAAGCTAACAGAGACAGCGACTTCGGTGGGTGGTTTGGATCCTCCGATTGCCCCTCCGCCCCGGCCATAAATATTGCTTGCCGCGACCTTCCCTCGACCCAGAGCCATACCACGACGAAAACACGCGGATTTCGCTGGGGTTGAACCGAAAAAATAGCATGCGGTCGATGGTGTTGGTGGCGCGGAACCTGCGAAGGCGTCCATCCCGCCAGGCACCAAAGCAATCTATCACAGGTCGGCCGCCAGGAGCTCTCGGCCGCCATGTGCGCCCGCGTTGGGACCCTAGCGCCCTAGCCCTTCTATTCCCACGCCCATGTCTGCTGCTCGCGGCCACCGTACCTGGAGATCTGTGTGTGCGCCGAGCGGTGAGACAGACAGTGGTGGGCCACGGAGTCATCGTTGGCAAGCCATAAACCGCCGCCGGTCTGGCTTTGGTGATACATCCAGGAAGAAGTACGGGGCTCGTGGATGGTGGTCGAAGCAGTCCATGGGCGTGCTGAAGATCGGATTACGGGGAATTGCTCGCGGTATCATGCCTCCGCCGTGATGCCACTATGCGCTGTGGCCGGGTCTCCATGCCATCTTCACTCGAGGGTAAGTCTTCCCCTCTGGTTCACATGCGGTTCCTCTACAGATCGGTGCTTGGGAGTTGTGGGCGGGCCCGGCCATGGCCACCGCCGTGCCAGTACTGTGTGCTGTCAGGGTCGAGTGCCAAGTGTGTGGGGAAGAAAGCCCTCAGGTCGTTGGATTCGCAAGCGACGATCAAGATTAGAAGAAGCAAATATCCCTTCGGCACTTTGAATCCGGGCCATTGATCGTCGATCCGATGGTCCGGGGTGATCTCTTTTGTCTGCACGTGTGTGTGGTGGTGGGGATCCTGTGCGGATCGGATCCCGTGCGCCTCACCATGTGCACCGAGGTGTGGCACGATCTCAGCCAGTCGCAGGACGCCACGTGTCCTTGTGTAGGAATCCGAGATCGGTTTTGCAAAGTGGCCCCTGTCCTTGATGGAAAATAACTCGGCGTGCGTGGATGGGCAAAGTAATTACATTAAGATCCCTGTAATTTACATTATAGCCCTGGAATCTATGTTAAGTGCAAAACAAATATAAAAAATGCCATAAAACTTATGTAACACATAACTTTTGCATCTTAACTCAGTTTTATTCCGTTTAAATTGTGTTAACTTCGTAATAAAATTGTTTACACATTAAAAGAATTATGGTTATCGTTCCACATACGATTGTATTAGGTTATTTATTTAGCCTATGTTAGTGGATTAATCATTCTATGTGAGATTAGTCTACCTCTGATCATAATTTAACTAAAATATTGTTCTACCCTGGTGTAATATAGATTAAAGTTATTTCTTTAAATATCTTTATCACATGATTCATAAAACCAGCATAAAGACCAAGATCTAACTGGATAATTGCATAGATCTTCTGAAAACCATCTCTCTTCAACTCTAACTTAGATTTCAGTGATTATTGAACCCATGATCTCGTTACGCAGCATAGAATATTATTACGCAGTTTATTCTTATGTTTGTTGTGATGTTAATGCTGCATATACCATGTTTGTTTGTATTGCTACGACTAGCGTGAGGTCACGAGTCATCTGAAGATCATCCTGGTACCTGGAATCTCAAGTCCCAGGCAAGTTGTGCCCTTGATCACTTCTTTTTACCCAGTCATGTTCTGATTAATCATAATGATCTGCATAGGTTAATTTTGATGGGACCCAACAGGTTACCCTAGTTTGATTATCTTTATACCTTGACTCCACTAAACTTTTTGGGTAGTACCTGCTATTGCTTTATGTGGTTTTGGGTATGAAGATTACACTATTCATGATTATACTTTTGTTATCAGTTGTTATTTATTATTCATGTTAAGATCATTATGTTAATTGGAACATGGAGAACCACCCAGGAAAACAGTGCTACCACAAGGGTTTATGGACGCCCTTGGCTGATTAATTAGGAAAGCTAGTGGATGACTACCTTACCCGAAAGGGGCAAGGGCAGTAGGGGAGTGGTCAGTGTGGGGAGGCCCTTGGGATGATTTTGCTGCGATGGCGGTCATGCGAGGGATTCCTGCATTGGAGCTTCCTATAACTGTAGCGGGTTTTCTGAAGCTAGTGGAACTTTGTAAAGGCCTCGTAGTGTTACCCTGCCTCGCCTCCTCGGTAGAGGTGTATGAGATTGGCCGTCTCTTGGCAGATGGGTAACATGACTTGTGGGTAAAGATGCGCAACCTCTGTAGAGTGTAAAACTGGTATACTAGCCGTGCTCACGGTCATTAGCAGCTCGATTAAAGATGCGCAACCTCTGCAGAGTGTAAAACTGGTATAATAGCCGTGCTCACGGTCATGAGCAGCTCGGACACTCACATGATTAAATTATGGAACTTAAACTCAATTTGTCATATGCATTGTATCGCAGGTGAGGTTGTTACTTTTGTTGTACTACTTAATTGGGCTGGTATTTACTTATACTTAGTAATTGCTAATAAAATTTTGACCAACTTTAAAAGCAATGCTCAGCTCTAACCATCCTCTTTGGTAAGCCTTACACTTCACATGAGCTCCCACCTTTGGCGAGTTCATGCACATTATTCCCCACAACTTGTTGAGCGATGAACGTATGTGAGCTCACTCTTGCTGTCTCACACCCCCCCACAGGTCAAGAACAGGTACCACAGGATGAGGCGCATGGAGGATGCTGTGACGAGTTCGTGAGAGGTCTAGGTCGTCGTCTCCCAGTTAACTTTGGGTTGCTGGACCGTTGTCTCCTTATAATGTAATTATTTATTTATTTTGTATAGAACTCCTGTTATATAGTGAAGATGTGACATTCGATCCTGTGCCATGATTCATCATATGTGTGAGACTTGGTCCCAGCACACCTGGTGATTATGTTCACGCCCGGGTCTTGGTGCCCCCGAAACCCGGGTGTGACAGAAGTGGTATCAGAGGAATGTTTACTGTAGGACGAAACCTAGATAGAACTGGACAACCATTATCTCCTTGCCTTTGCTACTCTGATCTTTTCTAAACTTTCCTTAATCTTTTCTCATCTATTTTCGCTTTACTCTGATTATTCTTACCTTTTCCTTCTAAAGACAAATGTGGAATTCACACTTTGAAATCCTATGCCTAAAGTGACTTTTTGGAGTAGGAGACCTACTCATAGGAACAAAAACAAAACTATTTTTTTATCTATATGCTTGAATGCTTGTTCTTATGATATTTGTCTAATTTGGATTTTTGATTGAGTGTGATGAGTTGTGGAGTAATGTCCACAATTACATATGCATATATATATATATATATATGCATATAGGTATAAAAAAATAAAAGAGCAAATAAAGTAAATAAATTGATCTATATTATAAACCATCATATCTCAAAAAAATTCCTAACATATCCTAATAATATTTATCCTACCTTAGTAGATCTATCTAGCCTAAACTAGTCTAATCTAATGTGTTACTTAATGCTGGTACAAAGGATAATGCCATACTCGTGATTCACTTGGGCCTAAATTGGTGACTTATATCAACTCGACCATACACAGGAACTTGACCTATATAATAGGTTACATAACTTATCCAACCAATATAGAAGCAAAACAACAAGAAAGACTCTGCTTAAACTTAATTAACTCATAACCACCTATTAACCTATTTTGCTTACTTATGAATCTAACTAAACTACATGTCCCTCGTTCGAATAACAACTTCAAGAACGAAGATCGAGGATGATCGACCTCATCAAATCAAGGAAGGATAAAATTCAAGCCAGATCTTCCAAAGCAATCAAGATCCACAATCTTGGATGGAGGAGTCTTTTCTTACCCTATTCCTTATTTCCCAAACCTACATATGCTTTAAAGATATCTTTCATCCTGCATAATAAAGTTTATATATGTACCCAGGCCTTCCTAATCACCCATTATTGGCCATAAAAAATGAAACTATGGATTTTTGAACCAATTATAGACTAAAAGCTAAATTACAAACCAATCCTTCTGTATCCCTTTTCTTACAAATCTCGAGGACGAGATTTCTGTTAAGGGGGTAGGATTTGTAAAGCCCTAAAAATAGTGTAATAAAAAAAATAAAAAAAATAAATGCATGTATTGATATAAAAGTGTTTTGGAATTGTGGAACCTTTGGAGATTTGTTAGGTTTTCTTTCTTTGTGCATAATCAATTAATAGGAATTATAAGGGTCAAACAACAAATAAATAAATATAGAAATATTCATCTCATTTTTGTATTATTGCATTTGTATCCAAGTTCGTGAAAGAAGCTTGAAAATGAAATAGAGGTAAATGGAAAAAAATAAATAATAAAGATTAGAAATTAGTGTCTTAATACACCTTATGTGAGCATAATTGGTGAATTAAAAATCATTTTTATAGATATAGTAAAATAAATAAATAAAAGTATGGATCTGCATTCCTGCTGAATTCTTCTGTTTGAATTTGAATTGAATCTGAAATTTAGAAATTGGAAAAGAAATAAGAAAATAGAAGAAAAGAAAGAAAAAAAGGAAGGACCTCTCCCCACGTCGTGGGCTGAATCCTTACCGACCGACCCACTTCCACAGCGCCACTCAGCCCAGCCCCATGCGTCGCTGTCGACCGGGTCCCACCTGACAATGGCTGCGCCACCCCTCCCAAATCCTGTGTTGATGACATGTGGGCCCTTTTGTCGGACTGATCTTCTTCCCCGTCAAAACGAACACCGAAGCTAACGGAGACCGCGACTTCAGTGGGTGGTTTGGATCCTCCGATTGCCCCTCCGCCCCGGCCATAAATATTGCTTGCCGCGGCCTTCCCTCGACCCAGAGCCATACCACGGCGAAAACACGCGGATTTCGCTGGGGTTGAACCGAAAAATAGCATGCTGTCGATGGTGTTGGTGGCGCGGAACCTGCGAAGGCGTCCATCCCGCCAGGCACCAAAGCAATCTGTCACAGGTCGGCCGCCAGGAGCTCTCGGACGCCATGCGCGCCCGCGTTGGGACCCTAGCGCCCTAGCCCTTCTACTCCCACGCCCATGTCTGCTGCTCGCGGCCACCGTACCTGGAGATCTGTGTGTGCGCCGAGCGGTGAGACAGACAGTGGTGGGCCACGGAGTCGTCGTTGGCAAGCCATAAACCGCCGCCGGTCTGGCTTTGGTGATACATCCAGGAAGAAGTACGGGGCTCGTGGATGGTGGTCGAGGCAGTCCATGGGTGTGCTGAAGATCGGATTACGGGGAATTGCTCGCGGTATCATGCCTCCGCCGTGATGCCACTATGCGATGTGGCCGGGTCTCCATGCCATCTTCACTCGAGGGTAAGTCTTCCCCTCTGGTTCAAATGCGGTTCCTCTACAGATCGGAGCTTGGGAGTTGTGGGCGGGCCCGGCCATGGCCGCCGCCGCGCCAGTACTGTGTGCTGCCAGGGCCGAGTGCCAGGTGTGTGGGGAAGAAAGCCCTCGGGTCGTTGGATTCGCAAGCGACGATCAAGATTAGAAGAAGCAAATATCCCTTCGGCACTTTGAATCCGGGCCATTGATCGTCGATCCGATGGTCCGGGGTGATCTCTTTTGTCTGCACGTGTGTGTGGTGGTGGGGATCCTGTGCGGATTGGATCCCGTGCGCCTTACCATTTGCACCGGGGTGTGGCACGATCTCAGCCAGTCGCAGGACGCCACGTGTCCTTGTGTAGGAATCCGAGATCGGTTTTGCAAAGTGGCCCCTGTCCTTGATGGAAAATAACTCGGCGTGCGTGAATGGGCAAAGTAATTACATTAAGATCCCTGTAATTTACATTATAGCCCTGGAATCTATGTTAAGTGCAAAACAAATATAAAAAATGCCATAAAACTTATGTAACACATAACTTTTGCATCTTAACTCAGTTTTACTCCGTTTAAATTGTGTTAACTTCGTAATAAAATTGTTTACACATTAAAAGAATTATGGTTATCGTTCCACATACGATTGTATTAGGTTATTTATTTAGCCTATGTTAGTGGATTAATCATTCTATGTGAGGTTAGTCTACCTCTGATCATAATTTAACTAAAATATTGTTCTACCCTGGTGTAATATAGATTAAAGTTATTCCTTTAAATATCTTTATCACATGATTCATAAAACCAGCATAAAGACCTAGATCTAACTGGATAATTGCATAGATCTTCTGAAAACCATCTCTCTTCAACTCTAACTTAGATTTCAGTGATTATTGAACCCACGATCTCGTTACGCAGCGTAGAATATTATTACGCAGTTTATTCTTATGTTTGTTGTGATGTTAATGCTGCATATACCATGTTTGTTTGTATTGCTACGACTAGCGTGAGGTCACGAGTCATCTGAAGATCATCCTGGTACCTGGAATCTCAAGTCCCAGGCAAGTTGTGCCCTTGATCACTTCTTTTTACCCAGTCATGTTCTGATTAATCATAATGATCTGCATAGGTTAATTTTGATGGGACCCAACAGGTTACCCTAGTTTGATTATCTTTATACCTTGACTCCACTAAACTTTTTGGGTAGTACCTGTTATTGCTTTATGTGGTTTTGGGTATGAAGATTACACTATTCATGATTATACTTTTGTTATCAGTTGTTATTTATTGTTCATGTTAAGATCATTATGTTAATTGGAACATGGAGAACCACCCGGGAAAACAGTGCTACCACAAGGGTTTATGGACGCCCTTGGCTGATTAATTAGGAAAGCTAGTGGATGACTACCTTACCCGAAAGGGGCAAGGGCAGTAGGGGAGTGGTCAGTGTAGGGAGGCCCTTGGGATGATTTTGCTGCGATGGCGGTCATGCGAGGGATTCCTGCTAGAGATGGCAATGGGTACCCGCGACCCGATATCCGATGGGTATTTACTCCATTAGGGTATGTATGTGGGCTAAATATTCTACCCGTGGGTCTGTTATTGGGCAAAAATCTTCACCCAATGGGTAAATGGGTATTAGAACGTTCCACCTTCACCCATACCCATTAACCCGTGGGTATAAAATACCCAATATAAACTTAGCCCAAGCATGAACTTAGACTTTAGTCATCCATATTTTTTACTATCTAATAACCTTTTAGGTCATTATGTCATAGAAGACTTAACAACAATTTAATGACCATGTAATGGAACATGTAATTCACCCAATGTGTGTTGAATGGATGGTTAAATGATGCTAGAAATTTTGTAATGGTATTTAGATGGATATACTTGATATTTGTATAATATAATATTTTAATAGATGTTTAATTTTTGTGGGTACGGGTGACCCGATGGGTGACCCATACCCACGTGGGTATGGGTATGAGGTTAAATCCATACCCACCAGTGTATATAGGTGACCCGATGAGGTTATTTTGTTGTTGTGGGTATGGGTATAGAGTAGTAATACCCGATGGGTATTTACCCATTGCCATCTCTAATTCCTGCATTGGAGCTTCCTATAACTATAGCGGGTTTTCTGAAGCTAGTGGAACTTTGTAAAGGCCTCGTAGTGTTACCCTGCCTCGCCTCCTCGGTAGAGGTGTATGAGATTGGCCGTCTCTTGGCAGATGGGTAACATGACTTGTGGGTAAAGATGCGCAACCTCTGCAGAGTGTAAAACTGGTATACTAGCCGTGCTCACGGTCATGAGCAGCTCGATTAAAGATGCGCAACCTCTGCAGAGTGTAAAACTGGTATACTAGCCGTGCTCACGGTCATGAGTAGCTCGGACACTCACATGATTAAATTATGGAACTTAAACTCAATTTGTCATATGCATTGCATCGCAGGTGAGGTTGTTACTTTTGTTCTACTACTTAATTGGGCTGGTATTTACTTATACTTAGTAATTGCTAATAAAATTTTGACCAACTTTAAAAGCAATGCTCAGCTCTAACCATCCTCTTTGGTAAGCCTTACACTTCACATGAGCTCCCACCTTTGGCGAGTTCATGCACATTATTCCCCACAACTTGTTGAGCAATGAACGTATGTGAGCTCACTCTTGCTGTCTCACACCCCCCATAGGTCAAGAACAGGTACCACAGGATGAGGCGCATGGAGGATGCTGTGACGAGTTCGTGAGAGGTCTAGGTCGTCGTCTCCCAGTCAACTTTGGGTTGCTGGACCGTTGTCTCCTTATAATGTAATTATTTATTTATTTTGTATAGAACTCCTGTTATATAGTGAAGATGTGACATTCGATCCTGTGCCATGATTCATCATATGTGTGAGACTTGGTCCCAGCACACCTGGTGATTATGTTCACGCCCGGGTCTTGGTGCCCCCGAAACCCGGGTGTGACACCAGTGTTTGATCTGTTACGTAATGGGACTATGCCACCAGTCAACTTCACTATTAATGGTACGACGTATAATTTCGGATACTACTTAGCGGATGGCATTTATCCTAATTGGCCAACCTTTGTCAAAGCAATTCGTCACCCATTTGAGGAGAAAAAGGTTCACTTCACAACCAAGCAGGAGAGTTGTCGAAAGGATATAGAGCGAGCATTTGGAGTATTGCAGGCGAGGTGGGCAGTTCTTCGTGGCCCAGCTTATGGTTGGGATCGTACTCACCTCGCTGAGATGATGACTGCTTGCATTATTATGCATAACATGATTGTCGAGGACGAAGGAGATGGTGCAGCAAACGTGGATTTCATTGGGCCCACTGGCCCCCTAGAAGTTTGTAATAATATTCCCGAGGTACGCAACGAGTGGCTACACAATCATATCCGGTCTGAATTACCAAACGATCCCGATCAGGACATCACTAGTCAGTCGACATACTTGTCGTTGCAACACAACCTCATAGAACACCTGTGGGCACGTCGAGGGTCAATGGGTTGAAGCCCTTTTCTGCAAACTATGTGGTCGCATGTTCTGTGTTCCATTTATGTAGTTGATCATGTCATGAATCTGTTACAAATAAAGTGCACATGTGGTCTGCTTGCTCTCATGTATGAATGAACCTTATTGTCAAAAATAATATTATGAAAATAATCAATGTTCACAATACGAAGCTAATGTTCTCAAACAATGAAGTAATTGTTCTCAAACAATGAACTAAATGTTCTCGAACAATGAAGAAAATGTTCAAAAAAACTCAAATAACGCCGAAACATGGTTCGTAACATATTATGAAATACACTAATACTCGTCACACTGGATTGTTGATGAAATACTCGATTAAACCTTTCCTCCTCGCGATGTAAACAACTCTCAAATCTTCTGGTAATGCATCCATATCCATAGCTTGGAGTTTAGTCAGCTCTTCGTCCTTGCGGATTCTTTCTTCAATCAACATTCTTCTTTCCTGCATTTGTATTTCCTTGGATTGAACCTCCAACTTTTTGAGTTCAACCTCCTTCAAGAACTCAATATTCTATTGTTTTAGCTCTGATTTTTCTTTGCTTTGCTTCAATCTTGCTATTTGAATGTCATGGATTCTTGAAAGGTAGTCAGTGGACTGAGAAGTACTGGACATTGCCTTCTTCCTTGATGCTTTCGTGGAGTCACGTCCTAATGGCCTCTTTCCTTTTGAAACCCCTTCCTCATCTTCAAGATCATTAACTGAACCTGAAGGTGCACGACTACCAACAGGCTCCATCCCCGCATTGCCTCTCCAGGGGGTTCCATGAACCATGGCATCCCATTTTGGTTCATTTTTGAGGCGCGTCCAGCAATGCATGAAATGAAAAGGCTTTTTTTGTGAGCTAGCATATAGAGTTGCAGCTTTCGAAGTCTACACAACAATTAAAAAATTTGTCAGCTCACGAATAACAGTAAGTACACTAAACTGCCAGCAGAAATGAAGAAGTAGGAAGGAATGTAATTGTACCTTGTCGTTATCTGTTAGGCCACTCTGGTTTTCCCTTAGGACTCTAGCGTAGAATCCAGCAAATTTGCCTGTTTCACCTCTTATTTTGTCCCATCTGCTGCTCAAAGCCCTATTAAGTCTCCTGCCACCGCCCAAATCGGATGATGGGTGGCAGGGTGGCACAGATGCACAGGGCCGCGCCCATCGCTCGCGGTCGCGGTATCTCCCGCCACTGCCCACATCGGCCAGAATGCTGCTGCCCTACGTATCCTACCAGCTCGAGCTACGTGTTGATCGTTGGGGACCGTCACCTCGCCGTAATTTGGAAAAAAAATTTGGCCGACTGCAAACCAGCCCTCACAAAAGGAGGATAGACTCTACTTGCAGGTCTACCAGATAACGTTATAGTTGTGTTATTGACCTGTGGGTGGGGGTCTATCCTCCTTTTTGTGAGGGGTTGCAAACATCCTGGTTTGCAGCCGGGCTGCAGCAGATTTTTTCCCGTAATTCAGCCCAATCGACCAGGGGTGATGCGAGAGCCTGTTTGGTTTAGCGGGCGTATAAATAGGGCGTGTATTCACGTTAGGTATTTAGGCTGGCGGCATCGGTGGCCGCTGGCCAGCCCTCTCCTCTTGCATGACGCTCACAGCAGGCGCCCCACACCTGCGGCGCTGCTCCCTGTAGGCCCCCTATCATCCCGGCCCTCTTCTCTCTCCCTCTGGATATAGCGTGTCACAGTTCACACCCTACACCAATGTTCATTTTTGTAGAAGTGAGTCCACGAGTAAATGTTAATAGATGAAAATTTGATATTAGATGAAAATTAGGTATAGAAAATGATATTTTATTGTTGTAGTGGGGTATAGGGGGAACCGCTGCGAGAGTTGAAAAAGTAGGGGATGAAATGTTAATGATGTGACGCAAAAAGTGATATATATGTGGAAAATTTAGAGTAAACCGTTGCAGATAGCCTTATATTAAACTATCAAAAGTTATAAAAAACCTCTATCTATATATAAATATTATTTACTATATTAATATATCAAATGTGAAGTTCTAATTCACTTTATATTAAGAGATAGAAAAGGATAAAAAATCTATTGTTTTTAGTACATCATATTGGTTAAAGTTTCTTTTTATACTTGTATCAGGTGTAGGCTAACCATTTGGTGTAAACCGTACAAGCAGTCATGGTACTTTTTCAAAACAACCCTCCCACTAGACATCAACTTTTAAAACGACCCTTCCAACTTCCCTCGTATATTTTTCAAATACACCATCCAACCTTCACTAATATATGTTAGTTTGCACGGTTTTGCACCAAATGGTTAGTTTCCACTTGATATGTTCCTCCTATTAACATAGGATAAATTAAAACTTTAAATATGATATATTGGTGTAGTAAATAATGATAAAGTATATCTGTTTTTTAAGGCTGCCAACATAGACTTGGAGTTCTATTGCAAAAGAGGGAGTTCCATTGCAGAGAGATTCCCCAAGGTCTCATTCCCTGGGAGCAGCGAGATCTAGGGATCATTAGTGTTTGTCCTAAAAAGGCGCCAACACAATTTTTGGCGACTCAGGTGGGGAAGAAAGATCGGATCGATCAGATTAGATCTGTTTGATTAGACCTATTAGATCGACCATGATGGTCGATCTTAAAGATCACACCGATTTTTCACCAGACAACATCATTAGGCCGATTTTTGAGAGTTTGTCGGCAAACGACTAGCAGGAATTTAAAGACTACATGAAGAAGTGACCCGAGGAGTTCTAGCGGCAACAAGCTTAGGAGCACGAGAAGATGGAGAGTTGGTACTGTTGGGGGCCTTCGTCTTCTGAAGGTCCTCAAAAACATGGCTAACCATTTGTTATCAGCGTGTTTCTAAGTGTTACAGGAGCTTCATTACCAGAAAAGCTTCGATATAGATCAATGGAAGTGCGACGAAATAAGCTTCGTTATGTTGACGCAGGAAGACGATACAAGGAGAAGGTGTTGTTCAAGATGCTAAGTGCAAATGACAATATTATCCTTGGGATAATTGTAAACTTTGTATGTAATCTATGAGGTCATGAATGTAATATCGTACGAAGTTGTACGATCGCCTATAAATCGATGAACAGTACCACGTGCTGTTCACGCTGGATTGGAATTGCATTCGCGCTTTCGCTTCGAGTAAACCGAAGGTACAAATTTAATATGTATTATATATCACTTTGTCAATATATGATACGGATTCTGATGTTGTTTAACATTTGGTATGAAATGATAACCAGCATAATGTTATATCTGTTCTTCATGACCTTCATCCAAGATCCATTATACCCGAAACGAGATAATGCTTCAAAGGACGAAGGTCTTTAATGTTTAACAATTGTGTTGCCTTGTTTTCTGATTCAGTAATAAAAAACAAGTGACCAACATTGGCGCCCACCTCCGGTGAACTCAAACGACCACCTTCGTCAAGAGAACTCTACAACCACCTTTGTCATGCAGCCGAAGAAGACAGCGGTGCCAGGGGCTGTCCTCGCCCATCTTTTTGCATTTTATCCCTTTTTGGGTTTTATTTTCATAAATACGTTCTTTTCAGTTTTGTCGGTACCCTAAAACTAGGGTACCCCTTACTACTGTATGAAGACGCAGTACCCACGCGACTACCTTTAGTCACGTGGTAAAAAGGTTGTACATGGGACCAGGCCATGACTCGCCCAAGCATCGGGCGACTACTCTGGGCCAGCAACAGCACCGACCTCACCACCTGGGCAGGTCCGGTACCGCCGTGTGTCCAGAGAGCTGCACACTCTAGGGCATCACCAGCGAGCCCAGACCCCTGTGCGGAGGTGCCGGACCCCTGTATATACAGACCGGGTCTCCGGGTAAGGTCCAGGACCTCCATGGTGCAAACCAGACCCCTAGGATGGGATCCGGACCCCTCTGTGTGGGGTCCAGGCCGCTCACAGCAGGGTCCCGGGATTCTGGGACAGAGAATACCTAGGCCTTAATCAAGGCCAGGCGGGGGTCCGGAGCCGACACGCGTCCGGACCTTGTCGTATACGCTTCTGCTCCCCGCCCAGGCGGAGACCCAATGTTGCCGTGTGGCCTACTGCACGTGACGTAAGCCAACGGGCGGAGCCTGACGTAAGGCCTCTGTGCTACGCGGCCTCTGCATTTAATGAGGATAAGGCGCACCGCCTGTCCATTCCACTGACACGCGGTGTGCCGCCTCTGCATTTATTGAGACCTGTCCATTCCGCTGGCAGGCAGCGACCTATCCATTCCACTCGCAGGCGGTGTGCCGCCTCTGCATTTATTGAGACCTATCATTCCTCTAGCAGGCGGCGACCTGTCCATTTCGCAGGCGGCGTGCATGTCCATTCCACTAGCAGGCAACACGCCCATACTGTCGCGTGCACTACGCTCATCATTACTCGCACATTACCAAGGTAGCAGCCGCCGCATATCAATACTGCGTGGACTGCGAACATCATGGCGCTCGGAGATTGCTTAGGCGTTACTTGCATTAGTTACTCCTATAATGTATTCCTTCCGTCATGTTCCTAGGCCCACATGTCGGTGCTCAGCATCCTTGTATGTGCCTCCCTTGAGCTTAAAAGGGAAGGCACACAACGTTACAAGGCAAGCTCTCAAGTTCACTCAGACCCTCAGACAAGCTCGCAAGCTCTCTCAAGCTCACAGACTCAATACAACACACAGTCAGTGGAGTAGGGTATTACGCTCCAGCGACCTGAACCACTCTAAATCCTTGTGTCCACTCATGTTCATCGACCATCTAGCAGACAGGCAAAACGCTTAGGCCCCTCATCATCTTAGGATTTAGGGCGGGTGCGTTCCACCACCCGGCCGGAGATTTTCCTCTCTGACATTTGGCGCGCCAGGTAGGGGGTTTAGACTTTAGGTTTTTCGCTTGTTTTCCTGCTCGACACCATGGTCCAGATCGTCAAGCACCATGACTTTGTTCCCGATGGAGGAAGAGGCTGCGTCATCCATGCCATGGGCCTCCAACCGCCCTGCGCCTGGTGCTGCTGCTGTGCGCGCTGCGCAGCAGCACACGCCTGTATAGACATCCTGAGCTTCGTCAGGGGTTGCTCCTGGGGCGTTGTCTGCAGCCAGGGAGTTGCTATGTGAAAGGGAAATAGGCTTACACCTTTTCCTAATTGATTTTGGTGGTTGAATTGCCCAACACAAATAATTGGACTAACTAGTTTGCTCTAGATTATAAGTTTTACAGGTGCCAAAGGTTCACAACAAACCAATAAAAAGACCAAGAAAGGGTTCAAACAAAGAGAGCAAAAGACAACCGAAGTGTACCCTGGTCTGGCGCACCGGACTATCCGGTGTGCCACCGGACAGTGTCCGGTGCACCAGGGAAACCGACTCCAAAACTTGCCACCTTCGGGAATTCTGGGAGCCACTCTGCTATAATTCACCGGACTGTCCGGTGCACCACCAGACTATCCGGTGCGCCAGCGGAGTAACGGCTACACAGCGCCAACGGTCGTCTGCAATGAGCAGTTAATGCGCTACAGTGCGCGCAGAAGTCAGAGCAGTGCTAGAAGGCGCACCGGACAGTGAACAGTGACTGTCCGGTGCACCATCGGACTGTCCGGTGCCCAAGCTGTCAGAAGCTCCAACGGTCAGAACCCAACGGCCGGGTAACGTGGCTGGCGCACCGGACAGTGTCCGGTGCGCCATGCGACAGCAGTCTCCACCAACGACTATTTTGGTGGTTGGGGCTATAAATACCCCCAACCACCCACCATTCATGGCATCCAAGTTTTCGACCTTCACACCTCATAGAAGAGCTATAGCATTCAATACAAGACACAAACAAGAGATCAAATCCTCTCCCAAGTCCAAAGATCATTCCAATCAAATAGTGACTAGTGAGAGAGACAATTGTGTTCTTTTGAGTTCTTGCGCTTGGATTGCTTTTCTTCTTCATTCTTTCTTGTGTTCAACTCACTTGTAATCAAAACAAGAGACACCAAGTTGTGGTGGTCCTTGTAGTGGACTTAGTGTCCCATTTGACTGAAGAGAAAGGCTCACTCGGTCTAGGTGACCGTTTGAGAGAGGGAAAGGGTTGAAAGAGACCCGGTCTTTGTGACCACCTCAATGGGGAGTAGGTTTGCAAGAACCGAACCTCGGTAAAACAAATCACCGTGTCATCTGCTCTTATTCGCTTGTGATTGGTTTTCGCCCTCTCTTTCGGACTCGTTTATATTTCTAACGCTAACCCCGGCTTGTAGTTGTGCTTAAAGTATATAAATTTCAGATTTGCCCTATTCACCTCCCCTCTAGGCAACTTTCAATTGGTATCAGAGCCCGGTACTTCATTAGAGCATAACCGCTCGAAGTGATGTCGGGAGATCATGCCAAGAAGGAGATGGTGACCGGCAAGAAGCCCGCCACAAGCCACGGGAAGGCTCCATCAAGGGAGTCCGGCAACAAAAAGGAAGAGGGATCCCTTCACGCATTAGGACGCATAAGAGTGGCGAGAAGAAGAAGAAAATGAAGAAAGTGGTCTACTACGAGACCGACTCTTCATCGCCCTCTACATCGGGATCAGACGCCGCGTCCATAACTTCTAAGCGCCAAGAGCGCAAAAAGTATAGTAAGATCCCCCTACGCTACCCTCGCATTCCTAGACATACTCCATTACTTTCGGTCCCATTAGGCAAACCACCGACATTTGACGGTGAAGATTATTCTAGGTGGAGTGATATGATGAGATATCACCTAACCTCACTCCACAAAAGCATATGGGATGTTGTTGAGTTTAGAGTACAGGTACCATCCGTAGGGGATGAAGATTATGATGAGGACGAGGTGGCCCAAATTGAGCACTTCAACTCTCAAGCGACTACTATACTCCTCACCTTTCTAAGTCGAGAGGAGTATAATAAAGTGCAAGGGTTGAAGAGCACCAAAGAGATTTGGGATGTACTCAAGACCGCGCATGAAGGAGATGAGGTGACCAAAATCACCAAGCGGGAAACGATCGAGGGGGAGCTCGGTCGCTTTATGCTCAACCAAGGAGAAGACCCACAAGCCATGTACAACCGACTAAAAACCTTGGTGAACCAAGTGCGCAACCTCGAGAGCTCCAAGTGGGATGACCATGAAATGGTCAAGGTTATCCTAAGATCACTTGTATTTCTTAACCCTACTCAAGTACAATTAATTTGTGGTGATCCTAGATATAAGCTAATGTCTCCCGAAGAAGTTATAGGAAAATTTGTGAGCTTTGAATTAATGATCAAAGGCTCCAAGAAGATCATCGAGCAAGGCGCCACCTCAACACCCAAGGTGCAACCCATCGCCTTCAAGGCAACGGAGGAAAAGAAAGAAGACTCTACACCTAGTAGGGTCCCCATCGACGCCTCCAAACTCGACAATGAGGAGATGGCGCTCATCATCAAGAGCTTTCGCCAAATCCTCAAGCAAAGGAGGGGGAAAGACTACAAGTCCCGCTCCAAGAAGGTTTGCTACAAATGTGGTAATCCCGATCATTTTATCGCTAAATGCCCTTTGTCTAGAGATAGTGACAGGGATAACGACAAGAAGGGAAAGAGGAGAGAAAAGAAGAGGTACTACAAGAAGAAGGGTGACAATGCCCATGTTTGCCGGGAGTGGGACTCCAACGAGAGCTCCACCGACTCCTCCTCCGACGAGGACGCCGCCAACATCGCCATCACCAAAGGACTCCTCTTCCCCAACGTCGGCCACAAGTGCCTCATGGCAAAGGACGGCAAAAGGAAGAAGGTAAAATCTAGAGCTTACACTAAATATGCAACTTCTAGTGATGAGGCTAGCTCTAGTGATGATGAGGATGATTTGCTCACCCTTTTTGCCAACTTGAACATGCAACAAAAAGAAAAATTAAATGAATTGATTAGTGCTATTCATGAGAAGGATGAACTCTTGGATAGCCAAGAGGACTTCCTAATTAAAGAAAACAAAAGCATGTTAAGGTTAAAAATGCTTATGCTCTAGAGGTAGAAAAATGTGAAAAATTATCCAGTGAGCTAAGCACTTGCCATGATGTTATTTCCAACCTTAGAAATGAAAATGTCAAATTAATTGCTAAGGTTGAGAAATCAAATGTTTGTGATGATTCAATTGACAATCTTAGAAATGATAATGCTAGTTCAATTGCTAAGATTGAAAAATTGAATGCCTCTCTTGCTAGCCTTAGAAATGAGAATGAAAAATTAATTGCTAAGGCTAAGGAATTAGATGTTTGCAATGTTTCTATTTCCAATCTTAGAGATGAGAATGACATTTTACATGCTAAGATTGTTGAACTAAATTCTTGCAAACCCTCTACATCTACCGTTGAGCATGTTACTATTTGCAATAGATGTAGAGATGTTAACATTGATGCTATTCATGATCACATTGCTATGATTAAACAACAAAATGAACATATAGCAAAATTAGATGCTAAAATTGGCGAGCATGAGTTAGAAAATGAAAAATTTAAATTTGCTCATAGTATGCTCTATAGTGGGAGACGCCCTGGCATTAAGGATGGCATTGGCTTCCAACAGGGAGGCAATATCAAACTCAATGCCCCTCCTAAAAGATTATCTAACTTTGTTAAGGGCAAGGCTCCCATGCCTCAGGATGACGAGGGTTACATTTTGTACCCTGCCGGTTATCCCGAGCACAAAATTAGGAGAATTCATTCTAGGAAGTCTCACTCTGGCTCTCATCATGCTTTTATTTATAAGAGTGAGGCGTCTTGTTCTAGGCAATCAACCCGTGCTAAATTGCCTAAGAAGAAAACTCCTATTGCATCAAATGAACCTAACATTTCATTTAAGACTTTTGATGCTTCTTATGTTTTAACTAACAAATCAGGCAAAGTAGTTGCCAAATATGTTGGGGGCAGACACAAGGACTCCAAGACTTGTGTTTGGGTACCCAAGGTGCTTGTTTCTAATGTGAAAGGACCCAAGACCGTTTGGGTACCTAAGAACAAGGCATAAATTTGTTTTGTAGGTTTATGCATCCGGGGGCTCAAGTTGGATCATCGATAGCGAGTGCACTAACCACATGACAGGGGAGAAGAAGATGTTCTCCTCCTACGAGAAAAACCAAGATCCCCAACGATCTATCACATTCGGGGATGGAAATCAAGGTTTGGTCAAAGGATTGGGTAAAATTGCTATATAACCTGACCACTCTATTTCCAAAGTTTTTCTTGTAGATTCTTTAGATTATAACTTGCTTTCTGTTTCTCAATTATGCAAAATGGGTTACAATTGTCTTTTTACGGATACAGGTGTTACTGTCTTTAGAAGAAGTGATGATTCAGTAGCATTTAAGGGAGTGTTAGAGGGTCAGCTATACTTAGTTGATATTAATAGAGCTGAACTCGACAGTTGCTTAATTTCTAAGACTAACATGGGTTGGCTCTGGCACCGCCGACTAGCCCATGTTGGGATGAAGAATCTTCATAAGCTTCTAAAGGGAGAGCACATTTTGGGACTAACCAATGTTCATTTTGAGAAAGACAGGGTATGTAGCACATGTCAAGCAGGAAAGCAAGTTGGTGTTCATCATCCACACAAGAACATCATGACGACCGACAGGCCGCTTGAACTACTCCACATGGACCTATTCGGCCCAATTGCTTACATAAGCATCGGCGGGAGTAAGTATTGTCTTGTAATTGTGGATGATTATTCTCGCTTCACTTGGGTGTTCTTTTTGCAGGAAAAATCACAAACCTAAGAGACATTGAAGGGATTCTTGAAACGGGCTCAAAATGAGTTCGGCTTAAGGATAAAAAAGATTAGAAGCGACAACGGGACGGAGTTCAAGAACTCACAAATAGAAGGCTTTCTTGAGGAGGAAGGCATGAAGCATGAGTTCTCTTCTCCCTACACACCACAACAAAATGGTGTTGTGGAGAGGAAGAATAGAACTCTATTGTACATGGCAAGAACCATGCTTGATGAGTACAAGACTTCGGATTGGTTTTGGGCCGAGGCGGTTAACACCGCTTGCTACGCCATCAACCGGTTATATCTATATCGAATCCTCAAGAAGACATCATATGAACTCCTAACCGGTAAAAAGCCCAATGTTTCATATTTTAGAGTCTTTGGTAGCAAATGCTTTATTCTTGTTAAAAGAGGTAGAAAATCTAAATTTGCTCCTAAGGCTGTAGAAGGCTTTTTTACTTGGTTATGACTCAAACACAAGGGCATATAGAGTCTTTAACAAGTCCACTGGACTAGTTGAAGTTTCTTGTGACATTGTGTTTGATGAGACTAACGGCTGTCAAGTAGAGCAAGTTGATCTTGATGAGCTAGATGATGAAGAGGCTCCATGCGTCGCGCTAAGGAACATGTCCATCGGGGATGTGTGTCCTAAGGAATCCAAAGAGCCTCCATAAGCACAAGATGAACCATCTTCCTCCATGCAAGCATCTCCACCAACTCAGGATGAGGATCAAGCTCAAGATGATGATGATGAAGATCAAGAGGAGCCACCTCAAGAGGAGGACAATGATCAAGGGGGAGATGCTAATGATCAAGACAAGGAAGATGGTGAGGATCCAAGACCGCCACACCCAAGAGTCCACCAAGCAATTCAACGAGATCACCCCGTGAACACCATCCTCAGCGACATTCATAAGGGGGTAACCACTCGATCTTGTGTTGCTCATTTTTGTGAACATTACTCTTTTGTTTCCTCTATTGAGCCACATAGGGTAGAGGAAGCACTTCAAGATTCGGATTGGGTGCTGGCAATGCAAGAGGAGCTCAACAACTTCACGAGGAATGAGGTATGGCATTTAGTTCCACGTCCTAACCAAAATGCTGTAGGAACCAAGTGGGTCTTCTGCAACAAGCAAGATGAGCATGGTGTGGTGACAAGGAACAAAGCCCGACTTGTGGCCAAGGGATATTCACAAGTCGAAGGTTTGGATTTCGGTGAAACCTATGCACCCGTAGCTAGGCTTGAGTCAATTCGTATATTACTTGCCTATGCTACTTACCATGGCTTTAAGCTCTATCAAATGGACGTGAAAAGTGCCTTCCTCAATGGACCAATCAAGGAGGAGGTCTATGTTGAGCAACCTCCCGGCTTTGAAGATATTGAGTATCCTAACCATGTATATAAACTCTCTAAGGCGCTTTATGGGTTCAAGCAAGCCCCAAGAACATGGTATGAATGCCTAAGAGATTTTCTTATCACTAATGGCTTCAAAGTTGGAAAAGCCGATCCTACTCTCTTTACTAAAACACTTGCAAATGATTTGTTTGTATGCCAAATTTATGTTGATGATATCATATTTGGGTCTACTAACGAATCTACATGTGAAGAGTTTAGTAGGATCATGACTCAAAAATTCGAGATGTCTATGATGGGGGAGTTGAAGTATTTCTTAGGATTTCAAGTGAAGCAACTCCAAGAGGGCACCTTCATTAGCCAAACAAAGTACATTCAAGACATACTCACAAAGTTTGGGATGAAGGATGCCAAGCCCATCAAGACACCCATGGGAACCATTGGGCATCTCGACCTCGACACGGGAGGTAAATCCGTAGATCAAAAGGTATACCGATCGATGATAGGAACTTTACTCTATTTATGTGCATCTCGACCGGATATTATGCTTTCCGTATGCATGTGTGCAAGATTCCAAGCCGATCCTAAGGAAGTTCACCTTAGGGCCGTAAAACGAATCTTGAGATATTTAGTTTATACTCTTAAGTTTGGCCTTTGGTACCCCAGGGGATCCACATTTGATTTAATTGGTTATTCCGATGCTGATTGGGCAGGGTGTAAAATTAATAGAAAGAGCACATCAGGGACTTGCCAGTTCTTGGGAAGATCTCTAGTGTCTTGGGCTTCAAAGAAGCAAAATTCTGTCGCTCTTTCTACCGCCGAAGCCGAGTACATTGCCGCAGGCCATTGTTGCGTGCAATTGCTTTGGATGAGGAAAACCCTTAGGGACTATGGTTACAAATTAACCAAAGTTCCTCTTCTATGTGATAATGAGAGTGCAATCCGCATGGCGGATAATCCCGTTGAACATAGCCGCACTAAACACATAGCCATTCGGTATCACTTTTTGAGGGATCACCGACAAAAGGGGGATATCGAGATTTCTTATATTAACACCAAAGAACAATTAACCGATATCTTTACCAAGCCATTAGATTAGCAAACTTTTACCAAACTTAGGCATGAGCTAAATATTCTTGATTCTAGGAATTTTGATTGATAGTTTGCACACGTAGCATATTTATATACCTTTGATCATATCTCTTTCATGTGCGATGACTAATGTGTTTTTAAGTGCATATTATGCTAAGTCATAGATTGAAAGAGAAATGGAGTCTTCGGTGAAGACAAGGCTTCCACTCCACTCCAGCGAAATATTCATCCTTCGCCGTCGCTCCACACCTCTCTCCAATTTGGTATAATCTTCACTCATATATTATTTGCCAAAGGGAGAGAAAGAAAATGGCTTATATTTCACTCACAAGTTTCCGTTTTTGGCGATTCATGCCAAAGGGGGAGAAAGTATTAGCCCAAAGCAAAAGGACCACACCACCACCAATTTCAAAAATGTAGTCTTTCAAATTTGGGTTAAGAAAAGATTTTTCAATTGGCTTCTTATTTTTGATATAATTTCAAATTGGTACACCCTCTTCAAAATTAATATCTAAAACCCTCTTGAACACTAAGAGGAGGATTTCATTAAGGGGGAGTTTTGTTTAGTCAAAGGAAAAACATTTGAAACAGGGGGAGAAAATTTCAAATCTTGAAAATGCTTCTCAAAATCTTATTCATATACCTTTGACTATTTGCAAAAGATTTTGAAAAAGAATTTCCAAAACATTGCAAAACAAAACAAGTGGTGCAAACGTGGTCCAAAATGTTAAATTAGAAGAAAGCCATCCATGCATATCTAGAAGAAATAATTATTGGTTTCATTCCAAGCAACCTTTGCACTTACCTTATGCAAACTAGTTCAATTCTGCACTCTTATATTTGCTTTGGTTTGTGTTGGCATCAATCACCAAAAAGGGGGAGATTGAAAGGGAAATAGGCTTACACCTTTTCCTAATTGATTTTGGTGGTTGAATTGCCCAACACAAATAATTGGACTAACTAGTTTGCTCTAGATTATAAGTTTTACAGGTGCCAAAGGTTCACAACAAACTAATAAAAAGACCAAGAAAGGGTTCAAACAAAGAGAGCAAAAGACAACCGAAGTGTACCCTGGTCTGGCGCACCGGACAGTGTCCGGTGCACCAGGGAACCCGACTCCAAAACTTGCCACCTTCGGGAATTCTGGGAGCCACTTCGCTATAATTCACCGGACTGTCCGGTGCACCACCAGACTGTCCGGTGCGCCAGTGGAGTAACGGCTACACAGCGCCAACGGTCGTCTACAACGAGCAGTTAATGCGCTACAGTACGCGCAGAAGTCAGAGCAGTGCCAGAAGGCGCACTGGACAATGAACAGTGACTGTCCGATGCACCACCGGACTGTCCGGTGGCCCAGCTGTCAGAAGCTCCAACGATCAGAACCCAACGACCGGGTGACGTGGCTGGCGCATCGGACAGTGTCCGGTGCGCCATGCGACAACAGCCTCCACCAACGGCTATTTTGGTGGTTGGAGCTATAAATACCCCCAACTACCCACCATTCATGGCATCCAAGTTTTTAGCCTTCACACCTCATACAAGAGTTATAGCATTCAATACAAGACACAAACAAGAGATCAAATCGTCTCCCAAGTCCAAAGATCATTCCAATCAAATAGTGACTAGTGAGGGAGACAATTGTGTTCTTTTGAGCTCTTGCGCTTGGATTGCTTTTCTTCTTCATTCTTTCTTGTGTTCAACTCACTTGTAATCAAAACAAGAGACACCAAATTGTGATGGTCCTTGTAGTGGACTTAGTGTCCCATTTGACTGAAGAGAAAGGCTCACTCGGTCTAGGTGACCGTTTGAGAGAGGGAAAGGGTTGAAAGAGACCCGGTCTTTGTGACCACCTCAACGGGGAGTAGGTTTGCAAGAACCGAACCTCGGTAAAACAAATCACCGTGTCATCCGCTCTTATTCGCTTGTGATTGGTTTTCGCCCTCTCTTTCGGACTCGTTTATATTTCTAACGCTAACCCCGATTTGTAGTTGTGCTTAAAGTTTATAAATTTCAGATTCGCCCTATTCACCCCCCTCTAGGCGACTTTCACTACGCCACCCTCCAAATTCCACGGTTTCGCCGGGGGCCATGAAGCAGTGGCGTGACGATGTTGATCGTCTCCTTGGCATGGCGCAATCTGGCTCGGCTAGGCCCAGGCCTCGGTCGTCCCGGCGTCAGCACGAGGCATCGGCGTCAGTGCGCTCACCCTCGGTGAAGGCCGCACCGACTGAGGACCTGCGGGCGGAGCTCAACCACAGGCGTGCGGGAGAGGACGCTCCGGTCTCTCTGGAGAGGCCTGATTACCTACAGGCAAAACTGAACCGTAGGCGTGCGGCGAGGATACTCGAGTCTCCCTAGAGAGGGCGCGTGAGCGCCGACAGAACGTCGAGGGTCACAACCTCGACCTAGACTTCACTGCGGTTGCACCGCAAACTCCAACGGGCGCCCCGATCCACACGGGTGTCCCACTGGCTGGCGTGGGCTGCGCCGCACTGGCGGATCATCTCTGCGCGATGACTTAGCCATCCAAGTTCCGGCCACACCTGCCGGAAAAGTACGACGATACGTCAAACCCGTCAGAATTTGTGCAGGTATACATCGATGACATCATAGTCAAGACTAAGAGAGAGTTGACCCTAGTGGAAGATTTAACCCTGGTCTTCGACAAGCCACGGGCAACACGCATGAAGCTAAACCCGGGCAAGTGCGTGTTTGGTGTCTCCGCAGGAAAGTTGCTGGGGTTCCTGGTTTCGCACCGGGGCATTGAAGCAAACCTAGAGAAGATCAAAGTGATTGAGGCGATGAGGCCTCCGACCCGTATCAAGGACGTCCAGAAGCTTACGGGGTCATTAGCCACCCTTAGCTACTTCATTTCAAGGCTGGCTGAGAGAGTGCTGCCCTTCTTCAAGCTTTTGCGGAAGTCCAGCCCTTTCTCTTGGACCGAAGAGGCGGAACAAGCCTTTCAAGAGATGAAGCAGCACCTGGTGTCCCTACCCATACTAGTAGCTCTAGAACCTAGGGAGCCGTTGTATTTATACATCGCGACGGCTGCAGAAGCGGTGAGCATGGTGCTGGTCGTCGAAAGGACTGCACAAGAAGGCCAAGAGCCAGAGTGCTCGGGACCAGCTACAGGGGTCCGGACCATTCAGAGGCCGGTCTACTACGTTAGTGAGGTCCTCCATGAAGCAAAGGCCAGGTACCTTGAGACACATAAACTTCTCTATGTTGTGCTTGTTGCGTCCAAGAAACTGCACCACTATTTCCAGGCACATAGGGTCGTGGTGGTGACCTCTTTTCTGTTAAGGGCCATCCTCCACAACTCTAACGCCACAGGCAACATCGCCAAGTGGGTCGCGGAGCTCGCTGAGTTCCAGCTGGACTTTTAGCCTCGCCACGCCGTCAAGAGCTAGGTCCTGGCTGACTTCATAGTGGAATGGACACCTCCCCCGAGCGCTCCTGGGGGTCTGGATCCCGATTTGGACCCCACACCTGCAGAGCACAGGGGTCCAGTCTTCACCGAGCCCCACTGGACGCTCTTCTTCGACGAATCCACCCGTCAACAAGTTGGTGGAGCTGGGGTGGTCCTCATCGACCCTAACGGATATCAAGTGAAGTACATGGTGCACCTTGAGTTCAAGGCCACCAACAATATGGCGGAGTACGAAGCACTGATCTTCGACTTGTCAGTGGCCCTATCCCTAGGGATCTGCCTGCTCCTCGTGAAGGGGGACTCCCAGCTGATCATCAAGCAGGTCCGCGGGGAATGTAGCTGCAACGAGCCCATGCTCGCAGCTTACCTCCTCCACGTAAGGAAGCTGGAAAAAGACTTCATGGCCCTGGAACTGCAACATGTTCCTCGGGCTGACAACTCGGCATCAGATGAACTCTCCAAGAGGGCATCAACTTGGGCACCCGTGCTCGAGGGCATCTTCGAAAGACGGTTGCTGAGACCCACCGCCTAGCCTGTCGAACTAGGTGAAGGGGGCAAGACTAGCACCTTGAAGTTAGCGGTCCCGATGCGTACCATCTACAGAACCCACCGAAGATTGTGTGTGCTACAGGGGGTCCTGCCAGCCCCTTAGCGCCACAACCAGTATGTCAGAGTGGTCCCGATGTATGGATCTCCGAGATCCGGGACTACCTATAGGAAAACATCCTTCCTAAAGATCATGTGTCCGCAGAGCGGATAGTGCGGTTGGCTAAACGATACGCGGTGGTGGAAGGGGATCTCTACCGCCATGGCGCCAACGGCATTCTCATGCGGTGCATCACCCAGGGGAGGGCCACGAGTTGCTCACGGAGATCCATGGAGATGAGTGCGGAAGTCATTTGTCATCCCGCACGCTGGTCGCTAAGGCCTTCCGGCACGACTTCTACTGGCCAACCGCTCTCCAGGATGTAGCTGAGATGGTAAAGTCCTGCAAGGCATGTCAGTTCCAAGCAAAGCAGATACACACACCAGCTCAGGCTATGCAGATGGTTCCACCCTCCTGGCCATTCGCCGTATGGGGGGTGGATATCTTGGGACCATTCCCCAGGGTCGTCGGCGGGTACCGTTTCCTCTTCGTCGCCATCGACAAGTTCACGAAGTGGCCTGAGGCCACCCCTGTGGTCAATATCACCCAGGGTGCTGCTGTTGCCTTCCTCAAGTCGATCGTCTATAGATTCGGGGTCCCAAGCCGTATCATTACGGACAACGGGACCCAGTTTACAAGTCGGCTCTTCCAGGAGTATTGCGAGGGCATCATCACCTAGCTCTACTTTGCGTCTGTGGCTCATCCCAAGAGCAACGGCCAGGCGGAGAGGGCAAACGCAGAAATCCTCAGGGGGCTCAAGACACGCACCTATGACTGCTTGAAAAATCATGGTGCAAATTGGGTCAACGAGCTTCCGTCTGTGCTATGGGGGAACCAGAACACACCCAGCCGAGCTACCGGGAAGACCCCGTTCTTCCTGGTCTACGGGGCTAAAGCCTGTCTTCCCCCAGAAATCATTATGGGCTCCCCACGGGTCCAGTCGTTTGATGAGTCTATGCAGGAATAGCTACGGCGTAAGGACGTGGACTTCATCGACGAGCGCAGATGGCGAGTGGCGATCTGAAATGCACAGTACAACCAAGCGCTCAAGCGCTACCACCAACGGTTCGTGCATAGTAGGGAGCTCAGGGTCGAGGACCTAGTCCTAAGGCGAGTACTGAACTGAGAAGGGCTCCACAAACTCTCCCCTAGTTGGGAAGGACCCTTTAAGGTGACAGAAGTATGCCGACCCGGGTGTGTCCGCCTTGCCACAACTGAAGGAGTGCATCTTCCCAATCCATGGAACATAGAGCACCTCCGTAAGTTTTTCCCATAGAAGCGAAACTAGGGGGTTGAGTTTTCTTCCTTCGTAACTAGGTTGTGCATATGTGTACGTCAATTCGGTGAGGTCCACCCTCGTAAGCCCAGCCTGTTGGCCTGCACCCACGTATATCAAGTTATAAGGAAAGAATTTACCCCCAGAGGAGCTTTTATGATGGTTTTATTCTGCTTCAGTTCACAACCGTTACTTTTTATCTAAACCACCCTTACAGTTTCCCACCCTTGCTGGTATGATGACATCCGAATTGAGTAGCTAGGTTTGCAGTTTAGGACCCCTCTACAAAGGCAGGGGGTCCGGCAGCCTGGGGGCAAGTTCTAGAGAATGGGCGCTCGCTCCCTGGGGTGGTCCGGAGTTGTGTAGCTGCTTAGCTTGGTTCCGTACCCTAGGCCTACACGCTCCACCACTCTAGGACGGACGCCCTAGTATTTGGAACTATAGTCCTGTGGGTCCAGCAATCTAGGGCCGGTTCTAGAGAATGGACACACGTCTCCTGGGGTGGTCCGGAGCTATGTAGCCACTTAGCATGGTCTCGTACCCTAAGCCGGCACGCTCCACCATTCTGCGACGAGCGTCTTAGTATTTGGAACTATGATCCAAGGGATCCAGGCATACGGCTTGGCTTCCCAGACTAAATCCTGCAGGTCAATCCTGCAGGTCCTGTTGCATGAATCAAAGGATGGCAGATACCAGATGATGGGTCCTATGGGTGTGCTACTAACACTTCCTAGCCGAAGCTGTGTACAGGTCCAGGTCCCAGTCCAGACTGCATCCTGGGGGCCGGGTCACCAACTAATTTTCCCTTAGGTATACTGGTATCCAGCCTCGACACGTCGAGCCTACATCCCTGGGGGCCAAGTACCAGGGAGAAGTTGGTAACGCTACTCACAGCAAGGACAAATAGCATACAGATATGTGTTGTTTGATTGATAGTTCTCAAAAGTATCTTACAAAACCAAACGTTATTACACCTGCCTTCAAGCGGAACCCTAGCCTTATCTCTGCAGGTACGAGCTACTCGGCATCGGCAGGGTCGCGCTGGAAGCCGCGACCACCGTCTCCACGGTATCTTGGATGCTCTCCTGGGTGGCGTATTCTGTGGTGGCCACTGGACCATCGAGCACCGGTGCCAAGGACATGGCCGGGTCATGTTTAGCGGTCTCGAAGAGCAAACTGCCACGTGCGCTCGAAGAGCGAACCGCCGCCCGCGGTAGCGCGCCTCTTCATCTCCGCCGCAAGAAACAACAGCCCAGTTTATGACATGGGGGCCCGGGTCCACAAGTCATATGGATTGTGCGCTGAACTTCGGGTGCGGAAAAAGCGAACTGCCGCGCGCGCTCGAAGAACGAACCGCCGCCCACGGTAGCGCGCCTCTTCATCTCCGCTGCAAGAAACAACAGCCCAGTCTTTGACATGGGGGCCCAGGTCCACGAGTCATACTCCTTGGGTACTAGATCCTGGGTGCGAAAAGAGCGAACCGCCGCTCGTGCCGGTACTGCGCCTCCTCAGGGCCGCGACAGAAGACATAAGGAAATTTTTTTAAACAAATGCAGTGGTATCGAGGCGCCCTGCACATGGCCCGGCGAAACCACCAGGCGTGGGGGCCACAGGTCAGTTAGCCGCGAGGACAGATATGGCAGTCGGTGCGCCAATCACCAAACAAGCCATGTTGAGGCAAAGTACAAGCTTTGGCCCCACCTGCAGCCTCGCATCCTCCCCTGAGGTGGGCCCGGGGGCCACTATCGGTACCCTAAAACTAGGGTACCCCTTACTACTGTATGAAGACGCAGTACCCACGCGACTACCTTTAGCCGCGTGGTAAAAAGGCTGTACGTGGGACCAGGCCATGACTCGCCCAAGCGTCGGGCGACTACTCTAGGCCAGCAACAGCACCGACCTCACCACCTGGGCAGGTCCGATACCGCCGCGTGTCCAGAGAGCTACACACTCTGGGGGATCACCAGCGGTCCCAAACCCCCGTGCGGAGGTGCCGGACCCCTGTATATACAGACCGGGTCTCTGGGTAAGGTCCAGAACCTCCACGAGCGCAAACCGGACCCCTAGGATGGGATCCGGACCCCTCTGTGTGAGGTCCAGGCCGCTCACAGCAGGGTCCCGGGATTCTGGGATAGAGAATACCTAGGCCTTAATCAAGGCCAGGCGGGGGTCCGGAGCCGACATGCGTCCGGACCTTGTCGTATACGCTTCTGCTCCCCGCCCAGGCGGAGACCCGATGCTGCCGTGTGGCCTACTGCACGTGACGTAAGCCAATGGGCGGAGCCTGACGTAAGGCCTTTGGGCTACGCGGCCTCTACAATTAATGAGGATAAGGTGTGCTGCCTGTCCATTCCACTGGCAGGCGGTGTGCCGCCTCTACATTTATTAAGACCTGTCCATTCCGTTGGCAGGCAGCGACCTGTCCATTCCACTGGCATGTGGTGTGCCGCCTCTGCATTTATTAAGACCTATCCATTCCTTTGGCAGGCGGTGACCTGTCCATTCTGCAGGCGGCATGCCTGTCCATTCCACTAGCAGGCAACACGCCCACACTGTCACATGCACTACGCTCATCATTACTCATACGTTACCAAGGAAGCAGCCACCACATATCAATACTACGTGGCCTGCGGACATCATGGCGGCCGGAGATTGCTCAGGCGTTACTTGCATTAGTTACTTCTATAATGTATTCCTTCCGTTATGTTCCTGGGCCCACATGTCAGGGCTCAGCATCCTTGTATGTGCCTCCCTTGAGCTATAAAAGGGAAGGCACACAACGTTACAAGGCAAGCTCTCAAGTTCACTCAAACCCTCAGACAGGCTCGCAAGCTCTCTCAAGCTCGCAGACTCAATACAACACACATATAGTGGAGTAGGGTATTACGCTCCGATAGCCTGAACCACTCTAAATCCTCGTGTCCACTCGTGTTCATCGACCATCTAGCAGACAGGCAAAATGCTTAGGCCCCTCCTCATCTTAGGATTTAGGGCGGGTGCGTTCCGCCACTCGGCCGGAGATTTTCCTCTCCGACAAGTTTCATTTCAAAAAATGGACCCTCAGCTCGGCGCCATCACTATTGGCACCGAGCTACAACGTGACGACACCAATTAGTTTGGCATGTACATGTAAGAGTCGACGCCTACATGGATGTAACGTGGTAGCACCTCAACACCGTGGATCTAGACGCCCTGGATCTCGACATCGACCTCCGTGTCTATAAATATCCCACTCCAGCCATTAGTTTTTTCTACTCATTTCTCTTCTATCAAACGACAAACATCAACTTAAATCAACGACTTGGATCCATTGTTCCTGTGTATCAAGGTAATCTCCCTTCATTTTTTGGTCTTTTGTTATGTCTGATTAATAGGGTTAGGGTTACAGTTTGGGAATCATTTTTAGAATAATTTTTATCGTCATATTATCGATTTGTAGGATGTCTAGGCACGGTAAATCTGCTAAACAAAGGTAAGCATTGTATTAAATGTAATAACTAATATTTGTGAGTCTAATAAAACTTATCGAAATTTAGGAAGTGTCCATTGACCGGAACTGCCTTTGACCCGCTTCCTTTGCCATTTGGTGTTCCAGTGCAAGGTTGACAAGTCCGAGGATCATGACACCTATCGATAGAGGTATTGGATATGTGCTAACTATGCATTTGAGCCAACGATTGTTCAATGCCAAATATTAGTTATTATATTTAATACAACGCTTACCTTTGTTTAGCAGATTTACCACGCTTAGACATCCTACAAATCGATAATATGACGATAAAAATGATTCTAAAAATGATTCCCAAACTGTAACTCTAACCCTATTAATCAGACATAACAAAAGACCAAAAAATGGAGGGAGATTACCTTGATACACAGGAACAATGGATCCAAGTCGCTGATTTAAGTTGATGTTTGTCGTTTGATAGAAGAGAAATGAGTAGAAAGACTGATGGCCGGAGTGGGATATTTATAGACATGGAGGTCGGCGCCGAGGTGCTGCCACGTCAAGTCCACATAGGCGTCGACTCTTACATGTACACACCAAACTAATTGGCGCCAACACGTTGTAGCTCGGCACCAATAGTGATGGCACCAAACTGAGGGTCCACTTATTGAAATGAAACTGAAAAGGGCGTATTTGTGAAAATAAAACCCAAAAGGGCTAAAATGCAAAAAAGACGGTTGTCCTCGCTCCCCTGGACACCAATCAAGATGGGCTCCTTCTAAGGGAGGCCCAAAGCCAGAAGAGGAAAGCCACTAGCCCAACATCACAAGACGAAGAGTTGGATCAAGAGATCAGGGATCTAGAAGCTATTCATCAACAACTGGATAGAAGAAGGGAGAAGATGCTTCGGATGGCTGAGCTCCAGAAAAGATTGACGAAGCAGCCGAAGAAATGCGACACATCGCACAAGACACTGAACAAGGGCATAAACTACAACAGAGAGAACTTCATCAAGAAGGCCCCAGCCATGATGACGTATGGTATGACGACTTTCACCATGATAGCATTGCTTTCGATGATGTTTCTCCTCTAGCTACAGAGTTGTAGGCTACCCCATGGCCACCTTCATACAAGCCACCCCAGATTCCCATGTATGACAGTCACTCAGACCCAAAACAGTTTCCCATGAGCTACGAAGCAACCATATCATCATATGGTGGCAACACCGCTATCATGGCAAAATCCTTCATCATGGCAGTCAGAAGTGTTGCCCAAACTTGGTATTCTTCTCTTAGGCTAGGAACAATTACGTCATGGCAGAAGTTGAAGGATATGTTGGTCACTAGCTTTCAGGGGTTTCAGATGAATCCAGTGACCTCTCAAGCCTTATTTCAGTGCACACAGGACCACGAGGAGTATCTGCAGGCATATGTCCGAAGGTTTCTGCGTCTTAGAGATCAGACGCCAATAGTGCCAAATGAGATCGCCATTGAATCCATGATCAAGGGAGTTCGTCTAGGCCCAACGACACAATATTTCGCCAGATTGCCCCCAAAAACACTGGAGAAGCTTCTCCAGAAGATGGATGAGTACATCAGGACCAACAACAATTTAAGGCAAAGAAGGTAGGAAGCTTACAGATATTCTGAGATGACCAGGGGCTTCAGAGGAAGGCTCCACCCAAGGCATGTAAGAACAATACACAATCCTAGTCAAAGTGAGGACAGGGGCAATCACAACCAAGGGCACCAACACAGTTCCTAGTCAATAGGGGCACAACAGAGATCCTTTAGACCACCAGCCCCAAGAGGCAGAGGAGGCGTAGCTTCGAAGTAAGGTTCAACTCTCAACCAAGAAGACTATTTTGCTATTCTTTGGAGAGGACAAGGGGCACAAAACAAGAACATGTCAAGTCACAATACAGAAACAGAAGGAGATAGCTGAGGCCAAAGCACGATAGAGTCAACCGAAGCAAGTTCTTCATACTGCTTTGTGTTATTCTCCATACATTCAAGAGTATGTGGGCAACCAACAACCATTCTCACAACCTACAATTTCAGTGGCTTCGGCAAGTCACTCTCCAGCTGCGTGGGCCTTACCACAACCACCTGCACTGGCTCCAACTTTGTCCCACAACCAGCAGCCTGAAGGGCAATGCTGTGATATCCTAGCCCCTGGGATGGTGATATCCTAGCCCAATGCTTAATAGAATTAATAGAGTATCCATACTAACAAGGTGCATCTTCTTTTTTGGAAGCCTATCTCGAAAGAACCTCCACGCTAAGCGTGCTTGGCTTGAAGCAATTTGGGATCGGTGACCGACCGGGAAGTTTTCTTGGGTGCGCATGAGTGAGGACAAAGTGCGCACAAAAGACTCGTGTTGGTCTGTGGGGACAATAATGATCCTAGAGAGCTGCCAGGAGTAAGTACCGCTAGTCTGGGATTGGGCGGGGTGTTACAAGTGGTATTAGAGCCGACCCTCGAGGTTTCACGGGCGTGTGTGGGCTAGGGGGTTTGGGTATATGGCGCATGGCGCATGTGGGCCTGGGGGGTCACATGGCATGGCATATGACGACACTGATAGACAGACGTGGCTAAGAGGGGAGGTTCATGGATTGGGGTTGACCGACGAGAACATCGGTCTTCTAAGGGGGGTGGATTGTGATATCCTGGCCCCTGGGATGGTGATATCCTAGCCCAAGGCTTAATAGAATTAATAGAGTATCCATACCAACAAGGTGCATTGTTGGGGACTTGTTCTCAATTGCTATGAATTAAGAACAAGGCAACACAAAAAATGGGTTAAAGGTTAATACCCTTCGTCCTTCGAAACATTATTTCCCTGAGGATATAACGATCTTCAGACGAAGGTCATGAAGGACATACCTTCATGATCATAGTATACTTAGATGAAAGACAAAGCATACAAAACATGGGAAACAACATGAATAATAGAATGATGTTATAATATACATTTACTGTTATTTAATCATGAAAGAATATAAAGAATATTGAATTACATTTATACCTTCGGCTTGACAGAAGGTAAAAATCCAAGTGTGACGTGCGCGTGAATACCAGTCAGCGTGAACAGTACAGGGATATTGTTCATCTATTTATAGGCACAGGGCGCAGCCTGTGTGGATTTACATTTGTGTCCTTTACAACCGGTTACAATCATAACACAAATTATCATAGGCCAATTGGTCTTTTCATCTTTAAGTCGATGCATCTGAAGGTACGCTACGAAGCTCCCTGATTGGTAGCTTCGGCACTACTTCTGTTTTGATCTTCCGAAGGTGTTTCTTCTCACAGGACCTTCGGCGACGAAGCAGACCCCCAACAGTAGCCCCTTCATGGTGCCAGATCGTTTTTCGTAACGAGCTCGACCCATGAAAAATTCTCTTAGGCTTCGGAATGTCGAAGGTCCGAAAACACCTTCCCTGAGCTTGTTGTCGAGAAACGATTAAATATTCCGAGTGCGAGGTGGTCCCACCATACGACGGGTACACGCGATCTAGTGATTCACCTTATCGCGCACTGTGGTCCACCGTTCAGTGGGTGCGGGCGACTGTTCAGCGGGTGCGAGCGGCTTGACGATTCACCTTCCCACCCGCAACACTATATAAACAGACGGGTAGGTGTGAAGTTACCACAACATTTATTACTACTACACTGTTGTGCTGCTGAAAAATTTGACCATAACCGAAGCTTATTCATCGTATTTTCACTCAAAGCATCATCTTGGTTTAGCTTCGTCATAAGAGGGAGCTTCGGCAAGATTGCAAAAAGTCATCAACTTCGTCAAAACCGTAAGAAATTCAGTGTCAAATGGCCAGTGTGCATTCAACTGCTAGAGTTACATGCGATGGAGAGGAGGCCGAAGCTACCGAGACTGCCCCAATCTCCGAAGTAATGAGGCAATCGGGACTGGTTGTGACAGAGGGTGCTTCTGACGAAGGTGCACCTGCTACCGAAGCTGAACAGGCTGACATTGAAGAGGGTGATGCTGATGAAGAAGAGGTAGATTATAACACTGTCATGCCATCCAAACCCAGCCACTTGGACTTTGGAAAGTCTACTGTCTCTGAGGCTGATATGCCCATGATGATAAAGCTAGGCTACTTCGGGGAAGCCGAGAAGAGACTGATTCACTTCGGCGGGGAAGAAACCACTCTGAAGCCAGAAAATGATGAGGTGGTAGTTTTCAGAAGTTTCTTCAAAGCAGGATTGAGGTTTCCTTTGCATGAAATGATTGGGGACATTTTGGAAGATTTCAAAATTTATCTTCATCGGTTGACTCCTAACGCTATCGTTTGGCTCAGCGTCTTTATCTGGGCTCTCCGAAGCCAAGGAGTGGACCCGCTTGCCGAAGCTTTCTGCTGGGTGCACGAGCTTCATTATCAGACGAAGGCTAGAGAAGATGGGCTACATGAGAATTTCGGCTGTTACAACTTTGCTTACCGCAAAGATATGAAGACTCTGGTGATCAGCTATCGCACCAAATGGCCAACCGGTTGGAAAAATGAGTGGTTCTATGATAAGGTTGATGAGAAGAAGGAGAAGATAGTTCAGATCCCACTTGACCTAACCTTCGGGTTAACTAGGCCCCTGTGTGACATGTTGCAAGGGTCACCATGCCGAGAAGCTGTGGGCGAATTCCAAGTTGTGTCTGAGCATATCGGTACTAGAGATTTGGTGCAGGAATACTTAGCCAATAGAGTATTTCCGATGTTAAAGGAATGGAACATGCCGAAGCTTAAAGGAGAAAAGAAAAAGAATGAACTTGTTCAACTGCCCCATCACTTCAAGTTCAAGAAACATTTCAAAGAGCATTGCCAAGAATGGTTGGAAATGATTGAAGCTATGTGCAATGAAATTCTAGGCAACTATACTAAGAAAGAAGATCAATTAATGACCGTGGCCTTCGGCACCCGACCGAAACGAAGGTTGAACTGAGTAATGGATGCCCTGAAATTTGAATACCCTGACTATGAACGGTTAAGCAAGGGTGCCGAAGGGCCAAAGCGAAAAAGAGTTGTCAGTGTTATGAAGAGGCAAGCTGCTAGAATGATAGAAGAAGATGATAAAGCTTTGAAAAAGAAAAAAATCCAGCCCTAAGCCAAAGGTGGCTGCTTCGAAGAAAAGAAAAGTTGCGGCTGCGAAGCCAAAAACAACTGATATAGAGGAAGAAATTCCTTCAACGCCTCCTACTGCTGTCGTGGAGGAAATTTTAAAGGTAATGACCGAATCTTTACCTCTCAAGCTAAGTCCACTAGGGCCACAACTGATGAAGCTTTTACAGAAGAAGGAGGAGCCTGCGGCAATCAAGAAGCCTGCTGAAAAAAGGCGAAGGATTATTACTGTTATTGATGCTATTAAAGAAATGCCACCGTCGGCTTCAGCGTCAAAAACACCAGCTGCCGAAGCTGATCCCACTGAAGCTACAACTGCCGAAGCTGCGGCGGCCGAAGCCACAAATCATGAGAGCGCATTTTCTGACATTGATAAGATGATTTTGGATATGGCCACGGAAGAAACTGTTGCAACTGCCGAGGAAACCCTAGCCACAGTGCCTGGAAAAGGGGAGAAGGTGTTTAACAAAGAGAAGAAGATTACCGAAGATACTTCGGAGGAAGGGGACTTCAATTTTGAAAACATGATTGGTCAAGAGTTATCCAAGACTGAAAAAGAGGAGCTAAGAGATTATGCTATATCTTGCGGCTACCAGCCAGGTGCGTCGCTATTCGGTGGCGTTGACGAAGAGAGCTTAGGATGCCTCCGGGATCGGACTGGAGCGAAGGTTGTCAGCACTCTATCGAAAAGTGTTGGCTTTCCGAAGCTTGAGGCCGACCTCAGCAGATACCGGTAGCAACATATCGCCGGTAGCTTGTTTTATTCTATTTTTAAGGTAAAGTTCTTACCTTAACTTTTTATTGTTGTCGAGATGAAGGTTACTTCTGATGAAGGTTATTTTCTCAGAGTCTACTACTAAGTAAAACCTTGAGGATGCAACAAGACCTCGAAGACAAGAAAAATGAGAATATAATTGAGGGCTTAGAGGGCAAAATTAAAGATCACGAAGCTGCTCTGGAGAAGAAGGATTTGGTGCTTGAAACAATGGAGGGTTCGCTGACAGAATCCTAAGCCGAGATTGCTAGATTAAACAGTGAACTCTCCACGAAATCAAAAAGCTTCGAACAAGAGAAGAAGGATTTTGATGCAAAGCTTGAAGCTGAAGTTGCAAAGAGTTCGGACTTGCAAAAGTCATTGAAGGAACTTCAAGATAAATGTCTGAAGTTCGGCAACCGGTGCGTGCAACGACTGAAGCAGGTCTTCAACTCAGTTGGAGTCAGTAGTAAAAAATTTAAATCTTCAGCTGAAGACCTGCCAGACATCTTCGGTCATATTGAAGGCGAAGTTGATGCTCTTGATGAAGTCATAGTTGGGCATGGTGACTTCTGCGCTCTACTAGCTTCTCGTGGCACAACTGTTTCTTTTATGAAGGCTAGTTGCACGCACGGGAATATTGTAAACAGTCCGAACTTCAGCTTATCACCAGCGGACTTGAATGACATCCCCGGCCTGGCCTGAAGCATTGGGAACAGATTCGTAACTCAAATTTGGGCGAAGGGTGGACGAAGCTTAGCTGGTGATGAAGCTCGAAGTCACCTCAAGCCGGTAATAACCTTATGTCTGCTACTTTACCTTCTCCTTGAAATTTGTGCTTTCCTTATACTACTTTGTTATGTACAGGATGACGAATCCGAAGATCAATGAACCGAAGCTTGTTGGGAAGTGACGAAGCTACTGCAAAAAAGTTCTAGAGAAAATTTTGAGTTAACTTTGTAGAAAATATTGTAATCTATGAATTAAACATTATTCTGTAAATTTGTCAATACCTTGTAATATATTTTACCTTTTCATCCATGAATGCATTGCTTTGGTTGTGGATGAAACTTGTACTTTTTGAGCCGAAGGCGAAAAACACCTTCCCTTCTTTTCGTACACAACAAAGCATAAATCTGCTTCTTTTGTATTCGCCGAAGCCTTGTCATTAAAACCGAAGCAACTGTCTGTGGTCTATGATATGATGATGATGATCCTATGAATGTCTAAATGAATGTATATGAATGCAATGAATGATGTGATGTAATGTGCAAGTGAATGTCCAAACACACACGTACGAAGCCACATCCAGACTCTGCATTCCCTCAGAAATGACCAAAATCTCTTTGCCGTTTATTTTTTGGCTTCACCGCTTATTTTTCGGTGCAAGTTCTGCATTCCCTTAGGAACGTCTTTTGAACTTCTTCGCCTTCTATTTCAGCGGTATCACCGTTGACTTTTTGGTGCAAGTTCTGCATCCCCTTAGGAACGTCTTTTGAACTTCTTGGCCTTCTATTTCAGCGGTATTTGGCTCTGCATTCCCTTAGGAACGACTTTTGAGCAGAAAACTTACGCTGCGTTCCCTTGAGAATGGCTTTTTGTAGCTTTGTCGTGCTCTGCATCCCCTTAGGGACGACTTTCGAGCTTCTCCCTGTTTTTTTCTTTTTCTGCACTCGATGGTGCATGCTCAGATTTTACATTTTACATATTTTTGGGGGATTTTGCTCTCGCAGAGCTGAATAATAAAGGAAAAATTACAAACTATGGCCCCATTAAAAACCTTTCTCCCCTTTGGAAAGGAAAAGGGTGCCATAGGAAAAATGAAAAAGATTACATCAAGTTACACATAATATCGTCAAAGCTCATCCGCATTCCAAGATCTAGGAATGTCGTTGCCGTCCATATCCTTCAATCTGTAAGAACCGGGTCTTGACGAAGATACCACCAGAAAGGGTCCTTCCCACTTCAGCTGTAGCTTGCCTACTGTGTCTGGATTGGCCACTCTCCGAAGTACCAAATGCTCTGGCTTAATGTTTTTCAGCCAAACTTTTCTGTCACGCCATTTTATTGTTTCGGCTTGATATTTATTGATATTCTCCATAGCCTGAAGTCTGGTCCCTTCTATAGTACCTTTTGCCACAGAATAATCAGCTTCGTCCTCTGCCGATGCTACTATTCTAATTGACCCTGCTTTAGCTTCTTCTGGGGTTATAGCTTCGTCACCAAACAATAACTTGAATGGTGTAAAACCTGTTGACCTTGATATAGTTGTATTATGGCTCCACACCACTTTAATGAACTCATCTGGCCACTTTCCTCTGGGTTGATTGAAGATTAACTTCATTATTCCCGTCATTATAATACCATTTGCTCTTTCGACCAGCCCGTTTGACTCCAGGTGCCTGACTGATGCAAAATGAATCTTCGTGCCAATCTGGTCGCAGAAATCTTTGAAAGTTTCGGCATCATCTGTGTTCCATTGTCCACAGTTATAGCCCTCGGCACGCCGAAGCGACAAACGATATTTTGCCAGAAGAATTTTTGGACTGTAACCGAAGTTATTGTAGCCAAAGGCTTTGCTTCAATCCACTTAGAAAAATATTCTACAGCCACCACGACATATTTCAAATTACCTTGTGCTGGTGGATGTGGGCCTAACAAGTCCAGCCCCATCTTTGCAATGGCCAGGTTGGTTGTATTAACTGAGTTAATGACGAAGGTTGTTTTTGGTCTCTTGCACATTTTTGACAATTTTCGCACTTTTGGACCAGATCTGCTGCATCCGAAGCTGCCTTTGGCCAGTAAAATCCCTGTCTAAAACCTTGCCCAACAGAGGCCTAAACCCAATATGAGATCCACACAATCCTGCATGTATCTCCTTCATTAGTTCTATACCTTCGGTTCTGGATAAACACTTGAGAAGGGGGGAGCAAACTTCATGTTTGTATAATTCCCCTTCTATTATGATATACGGTCTTGTTTTTGCTTCCATTCTTTTATTATAAACTTCGTCGACCAAGAGGCAGTTATCCTAGAGGAAAGATATGATTTCAGTCCTCCAATCTTCACTATGTACTGGAGAAATGGCGAGCACTGCTCTCTCCATGAGTTCAACCGAAGGTGCCTTTATTGTTTCAAAAAATACTTCTGAAGGTAGAGGGAGCCCCTGAGCCACTGATTTGGCTAACAGATCTGCATGCTCATTTTCGCCTCTTGGAATGTTCTTGACAGAGAAACCTTCGAAAGAAGCCTCCTACCTTCGAACTGTATCCAGATATTTTTCAAGTTTCGAATCTCTTGCCTTGCTACTTTTATCTACATGGCCAGAAATGACTTGAGAATCAGTTTTCAGAATAGCCCTTCTTATTCCCATTGCCCTTAACTTCCGAAGCCCCGACAGGAGTGCTTCGTATTCGGCAATATTATTTGTACAACTAAAGTCTAGCTTGGCTGCATAACATGTTCTAACTTTCGAAGGTGCTACTAGAACAGCAGCTGCTCCTGCGCCGAAGGTTCCCCAAGAACCATCGCAGAGCACTGTCCAAGCTTCGACATCTTTATCTATCTCTTCTTCCTGAGCCCCTGGCGTCCAGTCAGCGATGAAGTCTACTAACGCTTGGGACTGAATTGAAGATCTATGCACATAATCAATGGTGAATTCATTAAGCTCTGCAGCCCATTTTCCAATCCTTCTAGTAGCCTCTCTGTTCCTCATGATGTCCTTTAGAGGTTGTGATGAAGGAACAATTATGTGGTATGCTTGAAAATAATGCCAAAGCTTTCTGGAGGCCATTAAAACAACATATAATACCTTCTCCAATTCTGTGTAATTTTTCTTTGATGGACTTAAAACTTCAGAGATGAAGTATACTAGAGCTTGCTTTTTAGCCTGACCATCTAGCTTCTCCTGTACCAGTGCCGCACTCACTGAAGAATGCGAAGCTGCCACATATAAGAGCAATGGAGCCCCTGACGCGGGTGGAGTTAATGTTGTTAAATCAATCAAATACTGTTTCAACTCTTCAAAAGCTTTTTGTTGTACCGGGCCCCATTGAAAGACTTCGGCTGACTTCAGGTATTTCAAAAAATGGCAAATTTCTTTCCGCTGATCTGGATATGAATCTGTTTAATGATGTTAATCTTCTTGCCAGCCGTTGAGCCCCTTTCTTCGTGCTTGGTGGCTCCATCCGAAGGATAGCTTCAATCTTGCTTGGGTTAGCTTCAATTCCTTTCGTTGATACCAGACAGCCAAGGAACTTGCCTTTCTTCACTCCAAAAACACATTTTTCTGGATTTAATTTCAGGCCAGCTTGCCTGAAATTGGCAAATGTTTCTTGCAAATCAGCAATGTGATTTTCTTGCTTCGTGCTTTTCACTATGATATCATCAACATAGGTTAGCACATTTCTACCTATCTGGGAATGAAGGACCTTGGCTGTCATTCTGCTGAAGCTTCCTCCAGCATTCTTGAGCCCCTCAGGCATCCAAAGATAGCAATAGGTGCCACTGGGAGTTATGAAGCTAGTCTTCGGCTCATCTTCCTTCTTCATCCAGATTTGATGATAGCCTTGTTAAGATCTGTGAAGTCAATGCACATTCTCCATTTGCCATTGGCCTTCTTCACCATGACAGTATTGGCTAACCACTCTGGGTATTTTACCTCTCTGATGGCACTAGCACTGAGAAGCCTTTTCACTTCATTCCGAGCACCTTCGGCTTTATCATCAGACATTTTCCGAAGCCTTTGCTTTCTTGGCCTGAAGGATGGGTCCACATTGAGTGAATGTTCAATGACATCTCTGTTGACACCGCATAGATCATTGGCTGACCAAGCAAAGACATCTTTGTTGTTGAATAAAAATCTTATCAAAGTTTTCTCTTGCTCTTAAGATAGCTGAGACCCCAGCAGTACTTTTTGCTCTACTATGTCTTCACATAGAAGCATGGGCTTCGGCTGATCCGCCGAAGCAGCCTTCTCTCTTTTGTATTTGTACCATTCACAGACTTCGGCTCCATCTATATTGTGAATTGCTTTTGAGTCCAATTTCCTTCGGCTTTTCTGGCAGCTTCTTGACTCCCATGAACAGTAATGGGCCCTTGTTCCAAAGGTATCTTCATGCATAGATATGCTGGATGAAGTATTGCTTCAAAGGCATTCAGTGTTCCACGACCAATGATTGCATTGTAAGGATATTCCATGTCAACAATGTCAAAGATGACCTGTTTGGTTCTTGTGTTATGAACAAAGCCAAAGGTAACTGGCATTGTGATTTTGCCGAGTGCTGTAATCTGTCTTCCTCTGAAGCCACATAGAGGATGTGTAGCATCATGAACCTTGTCTTCTGGCTCTTGCATTTGTCTGAAGGCCTTAGCAAATATGATATCCGCTGCGCTGCCTGTATCAACTAGAACATTATGGACCAGAAAACCCTTGATGACACAAGATATGACCATAGCATCATTGTGAGGATAATCTTTGAGCTGAAGGTCCTCTTGGGAGAAGGTAATTGGGATGTGGGACCATTTTGATTTGATGAAGGGTCCCTGCACCCCAACATGTTATACCCTTCTCTGTGCTTCCTTCTTCTATTTCTTGTTAGCCGGCTCTGAATCTGAACTGCCTGTTATCGAAGCACTAGCAGCTTCGTAGCCGAAGATACTTCAGCTTGGTTGTTGAACGAAGCCATCAACTTAATCAGTGGAAGTGAGTTCACCGGAGGTGGGCACCAATGTTGGGGACTTGTTCTCAATTGCTATGAATTAAGAACAAGGCAACACAAAAAGTGGGTTAAAGGTTAATACCCTTCGTCCTTCGAAACATTATTTCCCTGAGGATATAACGATCTTCGGACGAAGGTCATGAAGGACATACCTTCATGATCATAGTATACTTAGATGAACGACAAAGCATACGAAACATGGGAAACAACATGAATAATAGAATGATGTTATAATATACATTTACTGTTATTTAATCATGAATGAATATAAAGAATATTGAATTACATTTATACCTTCGGCTTGACAGAAGGTAAAAATCCAAGTGTGACGTGCGCGTAAATACCAGTCAGTGTGAACAGTACAGGGATACTGTTCATCTATTTATAGGCACAGGGCGCAGCCTGTGTGGATTTACATTTGTGTCCTTTACAACCGGTTACAATCATAACACAAATTATCATGGGCCAATTGGTCTTTTCATCTTTAAGTCAGTGCATCTGAAGGTACGCTATGAAGCTCCCTGATTGGTAGCTTTGGCACTGCTTCGGTTTTGATCTTCCGAAGGTGTTTCTTCTCACAGGACCTTTGGCGACGAAGCAGACCCCCAACATGCATCTTCTTTTTTGGAAGCCTATCTAAAAAGAACCTCCACGTTAAGCATGCTTGGCTTGGAGCAATTTGGGATGGGTGACCGACCGGGAAGTTTTCTTGGGTGCGCATGAGTGAGGACATAGTGCGCACAAAAGACTCGTGTTGGTCTGTGGGGACAATATATGATCCTAGAGAGCTGCCAGGAGTATGTACCGCTGGTCTGAGATTGGACGGGGTGTTACAATCGCCAAGTCCAGCAGCAACGCGATGCAAGTGAGGAATCCGAAGTTCGAACAGTCAACAGTTCTGTTCCAGAGTCTAGACACATTTACTGAAGCTACAACAAGGTTGGACTAAGAACTTGATAGACATCTATTGTAATTTTCATTTCTTTCGCTTCATGTTCTTGCCTCAGAAACAATTTGAGAAGGTGCAACCTTTGATACATTGTAATAAGTCTGTGGTTATACCATCGAGTGTAACAGCAAAGGTAAAAAAGCTCCAAAATCGTTCCTAAGGGGATGCAAAGCTAGAATACCATCTAAATAAAAGGTGAAGAAGCTCCAAAGTCGTTCCTAAGGGAATGCAGAGCTTAGCTCCAAAGTCGTTCCTACGGGGATGCAGAGCTAAAATACCACCTAAGTAAAAGGTGAAGAAGCTTCAAAGTCGTCCTAAGGGGATGCAAAGCTTAAATACCACCTAAGTAAAAGGTGAAGGGACTCCAAAGTCGTTACTAAGGGGATGCAGAGTCTTATTATTGTGAAGTGTTTTCTATCATCATTTTTTCCATCATATCATCGCATCATTCTGCAACATATCATCTCATCATTCACCATTTCGCATCATTCAAAATTGGGAGAAGAAGGGAAATTTCTCCTTCATCCACAAATGTGGTTGACCTATGAAGCTATGTGTGTTTTTGTTAAGGAATTATAAAACAAAGCAAGGCAAAAGAAAAGATACTTCATCTCTAGTGGTTGCTCTTAAAGGGTACGATATTCCTTATGTAAGACCTTTGGCAAGACCTTCGGGGCCAATACTATCACTTCGGCAACAATATTCCTTATACAAGACCTTTGGCAAAAAGGGATTTCTTTATGAAGCGTGAAAAGAAGGGAAGGTGTTTTTTCGCCTTCGGCTCAAAAACGGTATGTACGACACTTTCACGCTACACAAAGAAATATATTACATAATGAATCACACAATTTGCAATTGTTTCTTGCATAAAGGCAGCATACAAATTTTACAAATGTTTTTTACACACAGTCTAATCATCCTCCTTCAGGACTTTTTCTGCAGCTTCGTTTAGAAGTTTCTCAACAGCTTAATCAATTCTTGCGTTCACTATTTGAATTCGTCAAAAGTGCCCTTTAGGGCTGGATCGGTGTCAGGGTCATACAGTTCCGGGGGGAGAGAGTTCAGCTGCGCAAAAATATAAGGTTTTGTCAGATACAAAGCTAAAGCACTTACAAAGCTAAAATATGACAAACACACCTATACGCCTTTCGCGCTCTGCGACTTCTTCAACTTTTCTTGCTTCCTCTGAAGCAAGATGAGATTCTTCTCCGCTTTGCCTGATAGCTTCGTTTGCTATCTCTCTGCCGCCATTCATCCATACTTCAGAATAAAATTTCCCACCAAGGGCGGTAGCTTCGGCAGAAGGATCTTTAATGTCATTTGTTGAAATTGAGAATTCTGGCTGAATTACAACCTTAGCATGATCACAACCAGCCTTTTTGAGCAATGAAACATCCCCTCGAGCACCCAAACAGGCAAAAAGTCCCCTCTGCCGGTTAGGACTTCGTCGAAAGCTTCTATTTCACCTTCAATCCATTTGATCACACCTTCGGGATCTCCGCGAATAAAGTTTCGCTCAGTTGAGAATGCGCCAACTTTAGCAAAAGCATTTTTCAACTTATGAGAACATTGCATAGCGATAGAGTACCATTCTTCCTTCGCTTCACGAACCTCTTCAACATTCTTTTGTACCCTGTATCGTTCAGTATCGGATATTTCATGCTTTGCTTGCTCAACGTTAAAATTTTCAGTAACTTCGTCAAGTTTCTTCTCCAGCCTTGCCACTTCAAATTTATGCAGTTCTACTTGGGCAGATAAAGCATATTCAAGATCAGCTATACATTTCTCGTCTGCTTCTTTTTCTTTTTCAAGCTTCAAAATCTTCTGATCTGCTTCAGAGAATTTTTCTAAATTAGCTTCATTCGTCTTTAGCCTTTCGACTAAAGAAAGAAGAATCTTGTACCTCCCAAGGGTCTCATTCCGAAGCGTCATAACTTCTGAGCGCAGATTTCCGAAGGCTATTTTAGTGCTCTCATCCTCACATTCTTTTTGAGGCTTCAAAGCTTTGCTTAAAATAAGTCCCTAATAATGACAAAAAGAAGACAATTAAATACTTTAATCAAAATAATTGTCAAGAGCCCAAAGAAAAATGTAAGCCCAAACTTTCGATCTATTTTATGCCAAGCAATCTGCCAGATGGTCCTTCGGCATTAAGGACAAACCAAGCTCAAGCTTCGAGTAACCCATGTTATCCGTCATTTCTCGCCTGACGTCAATTTCCTTGTTATCAGGAAGGCTGTATAGAAAATCATCTTCTTCATTGGCTTCGTACACTAGGGATCCCCGAGGATACTTCAGATATTTACCATAATGCTGAGCTTCAGCAATTTGCTTCTTTGTCAGTTGTTTTCCCGAAGCATGGCGAATGATGAATTCAAAATCGTCGGGCAATACCGCTTCAAGTATCGACGATGATGCTTTCTGTGATAGGCTTTCACTCACCTGCTCTATTGGCCTACTTTCCGAAGGTTCTGTTTCGGCACAGTAAAAAACAATACTTTCAGTAGCCTTTTTCAATTCTTTAGATTTATCTTTGGAAACCTTTGTAGCAGTAGGTGTTACCACTTTTGAAGGTCTCAAAATAGCTTCAAGCACGTTAGCCATTCTCCTTCATCTCTTAGGCATTCCCACTGGAGTAGTTGTAATTTGTGGTTTCGCTTGCGCCTTCGGCAACTCTTGAACTTTCGGCTAATCTGGCAGTTCAAAATGAATAGGTTTCGGGGCATTCACTGTAGTTTATAGAAGGATTCCTTCGACCTTTTTGGTAGTCTTTGTTTCTGAGGTCCCTGTGTCAGGCAGTTGTGCAGCCCTCTCCAAGAAGTACGACTTTGGTCGGTGGGTTAAAACCTTCACCCTCTTTTGCTTCGGTGCAACAGAAGAAGCCCCAGCGCACTCTTCCTTTTTAACCCTCTTTTCTGGGCAGGGAAGCGGTAATCAGGATAAACAAATCCGATAGCATCAAAGACCCTGTTCAGTCTTCGTTTCCCTTGAGCACCAATGGCAGTATACATAGCTTCGTTCTCAACCTTCGTATAGCCCCCTAACAATTCATCACTTGTTGCTTCAATGGCATCTAACCAATCATCATCTGGCTCACCAAATTGATTCCTTAATCGATAAGTGTATTTCAGGTGAACCAGACTACTCTTTCCGGCTTATGTATCAGCTTCAGCACCCTTCGGCATTTCCCATTCGTCAGCCAGTGGCCATACCTTGAAGGCTATATGTTCCTGCACTAAGTCTCTGGAACTAATGTAGGTGCATACAACATTGAATGCCGCCAGGCAGCCTTGTGATTTTTCCGTATTCACGATAGCAGGCCTCCTTAGTCCGAAGCAGGATCATATAGGCCACTGGATCACATCCTTAATATCGCTTCTTTGACTGAGGTTATTCTTCACATAAAACCACTACTTCATCCATGAACCCGACCATTTTTTTGAAAAGTTGGAACAGGATGCCTTGCATCAGACCGACACATGAAGGTATAACATCCGAAGTTGTTATGATACTGCTCTTTCCCGGAGGCCTTCGTCTAATAAGACAACTCGTGAATATTGCAAAAGCAATCAGCATCCAATTCCAATTCATGGCTCCTTTTTGCCCAAATGAAAATATCAACCTTAATTAATGTGTCAGGGTTGAGCTGATGAAGGAAAATTTCAAATTTCTTCAAAACATCGACTAGAAACTTGTGTAAGGGGAACTGTAGCTTAGCCTTCATGAAGCTTCGAAAAACCACTACCTCATCTTTTTCAGGAAGTGGAACAATATTTTCACCGCTGATTCTCACTATAGACACATCATGAAAGTATTTTCCTTTCATAGCCTCAACATGTCCTTTCTTCATGGTTGATTTCCCAAATACCACATGACTCGACCTCCACGGCCGATCTTCGGCATCATCGTTATCACTTTCAATATCAAAACCTTCACTGTCATCCGAATCTTCAGACAACCCAGCTAAAATTTCATCAGTTATTTTTCAACATTTGTCCTCTCCATAGCTTCATAAAACCCAGCCAGTGCGGGTCCTCACTCCTTTTACCTTCAACCATCTCAGCTTTGGTCGAGACAAAAAAACCGAAGCTTGAAAGCAATCGCGATTACAGAGTCAGCAAACTAAACAACAAAGCCAACACAAGCTTGGTGGTCCCCATGATATCAAAGGTTTTTCTATTCTAGCGAAGGCAAGGTGTTTTTCAGACTTTTGACTAAAGGCCTTCATTCGTTTCGCAGTCAGAATTTGTTACAAAGAAACAAACTAATACTACGAGGGGCTACTGTTGGGGGCCTTCGTCTTCCGAAGGTCCTAAAAAACACGGCTAACTATTTGTTATCAGCGTGTTTCTAAGTGTTACAGTTGCTTCGTTACCAGAAAAGCTTCGGCATAGATCAATGGCAGTGAGAAAAAGCATGCTTCATTACGTTGACACAGTAAGGCGATATAAGGAGAAGGTGTTGTTCAAGCTGCTAAGTGCAAATGGCAATATTATCCTTGGGATAATTGTAAACTTTGTGTGTAATCTATGAGGGCATGAATGTAATATCGTACGAAGTTGTATGATCACCTATAAATATATAAACAGTACCCCCATACTGTTCACATTGGATTAGAATTGTGTTGGGGCGAAGGCGAAGACGCCACCCTTCGCTCAATGCCTTTGCCGACCTCGCTGCACCAACGGAGACAAGACAATGGGCAGACTTACCCTTCGTCCCACACGTCGCCGGATGAAGACCTGTGACGAGGTCGTTCATCTTGCGACCTCGTTCAACATGGAGGCCCACGTGTGATCCGGCCCATTGTAACAGGCCCTGCGTGGTCGCTGCGCATTACGGGCCTAATTTGTAAAGGTCTCCCTGTAATTACGGTCTATAACCCTGCTTTATGGGAATATTCCAGGGATAACCTAGGTGCCTGGGGGCACATGCGTCCTTAACACTGGACGCTGGGCACTCAGATACCTATAAATACCCCCGCACAGTGCCCTTGAGAGGCTAGATTAACAGAGCTATTGCCATCTCGAGCAAAAACCCTGTTTACGTCGCTACACTCCCCCGTTGGATCAACTTGCACCGGAGAGCAAGTCCCAACATTTGGCGCCCACCGTTCGTGCTAGAAAAAACCACCCGCGATGGCACCCAAGAAAGCTAGCTCGAAGGCTGATGAGGCTGCGAAGGCAGCACTGCTGGCCGAGAAAAAGGGCAAGGCCCTCGCCCTCGTCCACACCACCCACCAAGAGGCCACCGAAGACGACGCTCTCCGCACCTGCGGCTCCGGAGAACAGCCACAACCTCCACCAGGCTTCGCTCCACCGGAGGCCGCGAACTTATCGAGGACGGCGAAGTCATCGGTGTCTCAGCGGAAGAACAGCTACAGCTGCGCGCATTGCGCATCAAGAACCGCAATCTCTAGAAGCAAAAAGAAATACTTGAGGCCAAGCGCCAACATGTGTCTGCACAAGCCAAGGTGCGGTAGATGATACGCGACGAAGAGCAGAAGGCCCAGGAGCTCGAACAAGAGATCGCGCTAATGCAGCGCGAAGGCCACCTCGGCCTGCAACACGGCCCACCCCTGCAACAGCGCGCACAAGTCGAAGACCCATACTTCCCCCAGCGCGGCCACACCATCCCACACGCCACGGCATTCCAAGGTGTCAACTACCTCGATGAGCGAAGTCCCCTGGCGCCACACCTGCAAGTGACACCTTGGCCCGCCAACTTCCGGGCAGGGACCTATCCCAAGTACAACGACAGCACTGACCCAGCATAGTACATCATGAGTTATCAGGTCGCCGTTGCATCTTCCGGAGGGGACGACGCCATGATGGCCAAGTCATTCATCATCGCCCTCGAAGGCCCAGCCCTCACCTGGTACACCAGGTTGCCCCCGCTGTCCATCGACTCCTGGAGAAGCCTCCAGGACAAATTCCTGCTCAACTTCCAAGGGTACCGTCCGGACATCGACGCCTTGGCTGAACTTTCACTCTGCAAGCAGCTAGAGAAAGAGACTCTGCGGGAGTACTACCGCAAGTTTCTGACCCTCAAATCACAACTGCCTTCGGTCGATGACCAAATCGCCATCCACTACGCCATCAGCGGCCTTCGGGCTGGCGTCCTTTACAGCCACTGCATTAGGGATCCGCCCAAGAACCTCCAGGAGTTGTATCAGCTATTTGAAAAATATGCCAGATCCGAAGAGCTCCACCAGCGCAAAGTCGAGTCTCAGAGGAAACCCAAAGACACTCCACAGTCCAGCCGCACGTGGACGAGGCCCTCACAGCCAGACTCCGGTCGGGACGGCCGCAATCAGCAGCAAGTGCACAACATCGCCAACCAGCACCCCGCTGGCGAGGCCCCTCGCCGCCAGGAATATCCCCCTCAGGGCCACGGGAACGGAACTCGCGGTCGGGGCCGGGGACGTGCGCAGCCGCCACGCCGATTTTACTGCCTGTTCCACGGCGAAGACTGCGCCCACCAAACCAGAGACTCCCCAGAGACGAAGGCCACCTGAGATAGGATGGCACGGGCGCAACCAGCCGACAACCCTAGAGTTGTCGCTCACACATATCAGCAACCCCCTCCGCCATACATCCACGGCCCCGCTCCGCATCCACCGCACCACACATACCAACACCACCAGGAAGTACAAATCGTACCTCCCCCACCCCCACCTCCACACCAGCAACAACAAAACATCCACCACCCCCATGCCCCAAAGCAAGAGGACTTCGCCGATCAGCCATATCGCGGAGTCATTCATATGATCACTGGGGGGTCCAGCGCCGACTTCGACATGAAGCGGCAGAAGCGGGACCACTACCGCAGCATCAACCACGTCGCCATCACCGGTCCCGTCGTACAGACGAAGTGGTCCCACGTGCCGCTAACCTTCGACGCCCGAGACGTCGATCTGCGCAGCGCCCCCCACATCGAAGCCATGGTTATCAACTGCAGCGTGGCAGGCTGGGACCTGCACAAAGTCCTAGTCGACAATGGCAGCCAAGCAGACATCATTTTCCTTCATGGCTTCGACCGCATGGGCATAAGCCATAGCCTGCTCAAGCCTTCGGACAACCCACTGTATGGTTTCGGCGGCAAGGGCACGTTTCCCGTCGGCAAAATAGAGTTGCCTCTCTCCTTCGGTGTAGCACCCAATGCCCGAAGTGAGCAAGTGACCTTCGATATCGTCGACATGGTGTATCCGTACAACGCCATTATGGGTCAGGGCTCCATCAACAAGTTTGAGGTAGCCATTCACGGACTCTACCTGTGCATGAAGATATCAGGTCCGCTAGGCGCCATCACGGTCTACGGCAACCAGCAGACTGCGCGAAACATAGAACGGGACTTCGTCCCCGGACAAAGAAACGTGCACTGCCTCACGGCCCAGCGCGAGGTCCCCGCGTCCGCCAGCCCAACTGACAAAGAACACGACAAAGCACAGCTACAGAGCAACGACGGGACCAAGACTGTTCCCCTCGACCAGGCCACGCCCAAGCAGACGGTCACCATCAGCGAAGACCTCACTTCGCATGAAGAGGAGAAACTCCTCTGTTGTTTGTCCAAGAACAAAGACGTCTTCGCCTGGTCTGCCCTCGACTTGGTCGGGGTCAGTCGCTCCATCATCGAGCACAGCTTGGGAATCGACCCTTCGGTGAGACCGAAAAACAGCGGCTCCGCAAAATGTCTGATGAGAAGACAGAAGCCGCCAAGGCCGAGGTACATCGCCTCCTGGAGGCCAAATTTATTGAGCCAGTGGCCTACCCCACATGGCTCGCCAACGTTGTGATGGTGCAGAAAAAGAGCGGCAAATGGCGGATGTGCATCGACTTCACCAGTCTCAACAAGGCCTGCCCAAAGGACAACTTCCCGTTGCCTCGGATCGACAAAATAGTCGATAGCGCGGCCGGGTGCGAAGTCATGTCACTCCTCGACTGCTTCTCCGGTTACCATCAAATATACATGAAGGAGGAGGACAAGGCCAGCACCAGCTTCATAACACCCTTCGGCACGTACTGCTTCATCAGAATGCCGGAGGGACTCAAGAACGTCGGGTCCACTTTCTCCCGGCATACCAAAACGGTGCTCGAGGGGCAAGTCGGCAGAAATATATTCACGTATGTGGACGACATCGTCGTCGCCAGCAGAAGCAAGGAGGACCATCTTGCCGACCTCGCCGAAACGTTTGCAAACATGCGGGACGCACGACTTCGCCTAAACCCCGAAAAGTGCGTCTTCGGCGTTCGCCAGGGGAAAATATTGGGCTACCTAGTGTCACACCGCGGAATCGAGGCCAACCCAACCAAAATTCAGGCCATCATCAACATGATGCCCCCGCAGTCAGCCAGAGACGTCCAACGCCTGACAGGAAGATTGGCCGCCCTCAACAGATTCATCTCCAAATCCGCAGAGTGAAGTCTCCCCTTCCTCAAAACTCTCCGCGGCGCAAAAGACTTCGCTTGGGGACCAGAGCAGGCGGCGGCCTTCGCCTCATTGAAACAGTACCTATCGGAATTGGCGGTTCTTACAAGCCCAGACTCTTCGCTACCCCTGTTGCTCTATGTTGCGGCTTCGCCACATGCGGTCAGCGCGGCACTAGTTCAAGAGCAGACAGTAGAGGGCATGATCAAGCAATGTCTAGTTTATTACGTCTCCGAAGTGCTCACACCATCAAAATGTAATATGACGGAACTGGAAAAGATTGCCTATGCAGTTGTTATGGCTTCGCGCAAATTGCGCCACTATTTTGAAGCATTCAAGGTCCGGGTCACCTCAGATAGGGGACTCGGTGAATTGTTCAGAAACCCGGAGGCATCAGTCTGGATTGCCAAATGGGCGGCCGAACTCTCCGGCTACCACATCACATTCGAGCCCAGGACAGCCATCAAGTCACAAGTTCTGGCAGACTTCGTTGTCGACTGGACTGGGCCAATAACACAGCCGGACCCGTCCGCAGAGAAGGTTTGGACAATCCATTGCGACGGCGCATGGTGCCACGCGGGGCCAGGCGCTGCTGCAGTCATCACCTCACCCACCGGGGTCAAGCACAGATACGCGACACGCCTTAGCTTTGCTCTGGAATCTGACAGATGCACTAACAACATAGCAGAATACGAAGCTGTCATCCTCGGCCTCCGCAAACTAAGGGCCCTTGGTGTCACTACCTGCATTATCATAACAGACTCCAAGGTAGTCGCCGGCCAAGTCGAGAAAGACTACGCAGCGAAGGACCCCGCACTTATGCAATACCCCGTGGCTATCCGTAGCCTCGAGAGACAATTCAAAGGTTTCACCTTGCAGCATGTGGATCGGGCCAAGAATGAGGAGGCCGACGCATTGGCCAAGGCTGCCGCCAGAGGCGAGTCCCTGCCCTCCGACGTGTTCTACCATGTTATCGGCACGCCAGCCGTCCGCAGCCCCGAAGGGCTCCAAATAACTAATGACAGCGAGGGCCACCGCATAGTCAACCTCATTATGACCGAAGACTGGCGGGCACCAATAAACCTGTTTCTACAGGGGTACTACCATCCAACCGACATCAACGAGGCCAAGCGCCTCAAACATCGAAGCCGGGACTTCGCACTAATTGAAGGCCAGCTTTACAAGAAGGGGGTCAGTCAACCCATGCTCAAATGTGTCACCGAGACCGAAGGCGTCCAAATCCTGCACGAAGTCCATAGCGGTACTTGCGGCTCTCACGCAGGGCCAAGGGCCCTAGCCACAAAGGTGATCCGTCAAGGTTTCTACTGGCCCACAATGATCTGCGCCGCTAATCGGATCACAAGGTCCTGTGAAGCCTACCAGAAGTTTTCTCCTCGATCAGGAAGCCCTTCGCAATTCACGAAACTAATCGCCCACACATGGCCTCTCCAGCGCTGGGGCTTGGACATTGTCGGGCCCCTGCCCACGGCTCAGGGGAACCTCAAGTTCACCTTCATCGCTGTCGAGTATTTTACCAAATGGATCGAGGCGAGGGCTGTATCCACAATAACATCAAAGACTGCACAGAAATTCTTCTGGCAAAACATTGTTTGCCGCTTCGGAGTCCCGTCCGAACTCACAGTTGACAACGGCCAGCAGTTTGACAACCAAGACTTCAAGGATTTCTGCTTCTCCATTGGCACCAAGCTTGCCTTCGCCTCAGTATACCACCCGCAGTCCAACGGAGTTGTGGAACGCGCAAATGGCAAAATTTTCACAGCTGTCAAGAAAATGCTCCTCGACGAGAAAAAAGGCAAGTGGGCTGATTTGTTACCTGAAGTGGTCTGGGCACTAAACACGACTGAGTGCAGGGCGACTGGGTTCACCCCTTTCCGCCTTCTATATGGATCGGAGGCCATGACCCCGCAAGAAATAAAACATGGGTCCCCACGGACAGTCCCGTCAGCTGTCCCCGACGTGGACGAACCCGCTTCGAAGGATCTCATCGATGGAGACCGCGTCTTCGCCCTATAGGCCCTAAATAAATACCAAGCCCAAACAAAAGCATGGCGTGACCACGCAGTCATCCCGAGGGAATTCAGCGAAGGAGACCTCGTACTCGTCTGGACAGCTCGGATAGAGTCCAGGGGCAAGCTGGAGCCCAAGTGGGAGGGCCCTTTCATCGTCAAGATGAAGGCGTCCCCCAGCGCATACAGGCTCGCAACACCATCCGGCGAGGACTTGGAGCATTCCTGGAACATTGATAATCTCCGCAAGTTTTTTGTTTGACTCCTCAGGGCCAGCTCGCCCTTGTAATTCGCAAAAACAATTTTATTCTGGCCTGCACTCTTTTCCTCCCGGGGGGTGAGGTTTTTAACGAGGCGGAGTCATGTAATATACAAGTGAAAAATCCCCCGCAAAAATCTACGTCGAAAAAAGACCGCGTCGACGGTCTTCGACATTCGACCTATACAAAGTCACCGCGAGGGGCAGCGCTAGCCACCCTCGTGTGCGACACTCCGCGCAAAAGTCGCCTAAGGGTGCAGCCGGACTAGCACAACAAGTGCGAAAAATCGAAGTCCTCCTCAAAAAGAGTATCCGTGCAAAAGTCGCCTAAGGGTGCAGCCGGACTAGCACAACAAGTGCGAAAAATCGAAGTCTTCCTCAAAAAGACTATCCGTGCAAAAGTCGCCTAAGGGTGCAGCCGGACTAGCACAACAAGTGCGAAAAATCGAAGTCTTCCTCAAAAAGACTATCCGTGCAAAAGTCGCCTAAGGGTGCAGCCGGACTAGCACAACAAGTGCGAAAAATTGAAGTCTTCCTTAAAAAGACTATCCGTGCAAAAGTCGCCTAAGGGTGCAGCCGAACTAGCACAACAAGTGCGAAAAATCGAAGTCTTCCTCAAACGACTACCCGTGCTAAACCCTACACCAAACTGTCCGTGCAAAGACCGACTACAGGCGCGCCGGACCGACATAATAAACGTACTAGACCAAGTGTGCAACGCCTTTATGAGCATAGCCGGATGCGCGCAGGCGCACAGCCTCATCATACAAACTATAGTTACATATGTACAACGAGGGCATCACACCTTACATCGGTTCAACCTTCGGAATGATTCCCATCTCCCTATAGTTAAATAGCATTATCCTAAGCTCCTCACCCTCAAAAAGACTTCGCAACTCCCCCTCGCCTACACTCGCAACGGCCCGCGAGGACAACAATTCCTGCTTGCCAGCCCTGCCCACACGAAGCCGACCGCCATCCACCTCACTCACTCTACGCTTTGCAACCGCCCTTCGCCGCCTACGCCCAGCGCTCGGACCAGGCACAACTTCAGCATCCGCAGCACGCGGCGAAGCCTCCGCCGCTGCCACATCCAAGGCCGCAAAGTAATCCAAGTCCTCATCCGACGACTCTTCCGTCCACTCAACCGAACTGCCAGAGTCACCAAAATCAGAAAACTTAGAAGCAGACTCATCCGATTCATTCCCAGCATCCACGGTCGAAGCCACCACAAAATTAGCAGTAGCGGTTGCGTGCGCAGGCCCAAAATCTTGAACCTGCGCAGCAACCAAGGTTCAGCAACATATACAAAATTCTCTAACTACCCACACCCACTAAGCCACCTGCAAAGACCCAGCCGCCGTGGGATCCTCCGCTGCCGGCTCCGTCGCCGTCTTCGGGGGATCCTCAGCCCTCGGCACAGCGGTTGGCGACGAGCCACCACCGGACACAGTAGCCGCAGGGGCAGCGAGGGAGCCTTCGACGGTTTCCGGGGGCGGCGCCGGGCCGACCTCGGCCCCGGCCGCCCCCGGGTTCGACTCCGCTTCAGGCCACGCGTTGTTCAAAGCTCCGAAGTCCTCCACTTTCTCGTCACGCGCCGCCTGCAACACAGCACACTGATTCAGCAAGCCCACGTATAACCCACATTCAACATCACTAAACAAAAGATAAACATTACCTGATCCCTCGCCCGGTCGGACCGCTCCCTGACCACCTCCCGACCGTGGGGGCCCCACATCCAGTCAAAGAGGGCTCCCGTGGAGTCCTTCACCACGGGGTCCTCGACCTTGTAAATTTCACGCTCGAAATCTTCATCAGATCGGTCGAAGACCTCATAGTGACTGCACCCTTCGCGGGACAGCGCGTTCATCGCCCCTTCGCAGGTGACGAGGGAGGCAAAGGACATAAATCCCTCCACAATGGTCGGGAGCGCCAACAACTCCTCTTGCAGCCACTCGAGGCAGCGAAGCCCTGACTCTCGGTCGGGCACTTCGAAGTCAGCGGTCCGCGCGCCCAGCTCGCGGTATGAGTCCATGAGCTGTTTGCGCGTTCGCTCAACTTCCGAGCGCGTCAAAGCCTCGACCCTCTCCATGCGGGCCTGCAGAGCGTTGAACCGCGTCTCCCATTCCTCGACGCGCTGGCTGGCGAGACTCTCCTCCACCCGCGCCAAATTGGCCTCCTCCTGCGCCGACTGCGCCTTGGCGAGGGCCTGATTAGCCTCCCTCCTCTCCTCCGCCAGCTGGCGCCGGAGGTCAGTCCTCTCGCCCTCCAGCGCGGCCACCTTCTCCGCCAGCTTGCGGCACTTGCTATCGGTGGCCGACTTTTCTCGGACGGCGTCAGCATGCTGCGCCCGAAGTCTCTCGACTTCGGCAGACACAACTGCCGTAAGGGCCCCCGACGTCACGCGGTCAGCGAAGTCAGCCGCCTAAAAGACACACATAAGACCACAATCCCAACGAAAGCGGTAAAAACCAAAGTCTAGCTCAACTTACCTAACTTAGCCGCTGCGACGCCTCCCTCAGCTGGCGGGACACAGTGCCCGCTTCGTCCTTGACGGCAGTGAGCGCCGAAATCTCACCGCCAGCGCTGAGAGCGCTACCCTTCGCCCCAGGCACCGCGGCAGACACCATGGTCGCCACCGCAGGCGGAACAACAACAAGTTGCCCCTCGCCCGATCCTACAACGTATCAACAGTCAAAAAAAACTCGGGCCAACGACTTACCAGTGAGATAATCATCCACACTAATATCGGTGCCGAAATCGGCAACGCGCTTCCCCGGCGAAGGCAATTCTCGGGCCTTCGCGGATCCGGCCGAGGCAGACTTGGTCCCACCGGCGCCGGCTGCCTTCACGACATCCGGCACCTTGCTGGACCCAGGGCGGCCGACTTCGCCGCCAGCGTCGGCTGGCTACCGCCGGGGGCGGCAGCCTTCACAGTCCCCCGCGCCCTCTTCGGCCTAGCCTCGGGCAGCCTGATGACCGCCCGACGCTTTTGCGCGGCTTCCTGACGATCCTTGTCCATCACTGCCGACACAACAACAGCAATATTCCGTCCATAAGGAAACACTCTCAAGTCACGAACCATGCGAGATGTAAAAAAGTCTTCGCCGGCCGCGCGGGGGATAGGAACGTTCTTAGGCCACCAACCCCCGGTAACCTTCAGCATCCGCGCCGAAGACTCCCGGAGCTCGGGCGAAGACATCCTTCCCCCGGGGGCCGCACATGTCCCCATCAGCTCCATAGCAAAACTATCGGAGACCCCCAGTCCTCCCATCGCAGTACCTAGCTTCCTCTTCTTAGTGGATGGGGCGGCCACCGGCGCGGGGTCGTCTTCAGTCTCAGCAGCCGGTTTTTTCCCGCGGCGGTCGACATCGTCTTGCCCGGGATAACCGCCATACGGCAGACGGTTCAACTCGAAGACCCTATTCAAGCGATCGTTGGATCCGCGTATATCCCAACTACGCTGGCCCTCCGTCTTTGGCACGTAGCGACCAACAATCCGCACCGCCCCATCCTCCGCCTCACGCACGAATGCGGCGGGTTCTCGGTCATGCAAATCCAGTGCGAAGGCGGGACTCCGCACCAACATCCCGCCACGGGAAGGCATCTGGCGAGGGCATACTTCGCCCAGCGCCCAACCATGCACCAAGCCCAGCGCCCATCCTCCGCCTCGGATGACACGCCGGTCGGCGGTGTAGCGGCAGCAGAAGAGGAAGAGGACGGCATCGCTACGTACCGTCGGCGGCGGCGGGCGGTCTGCTTCACACGGGCCAGATCTCCGACGAGCAAGAGCAAGGAGGGCAGACGAGCAGCGAGCGGTTTGAGAAGGCGGTTAGGGTTTTCGCGGAGCGCAGAAAGATAAAGTTCAAAACGCGCCGCCCCCGCCCCCTTTTATACACAGGGCGCAGCGCTTCGGGAAACCCACAATCCAACAGTACAACGTCAATCAACGGTCATGTCAAAAACCCCCGCGGAACCACTTCGAGCAAGGGCAGCGTCTCCGCCATCTAGCGACGTCTTCGGCACCAGATGACTTAGTCGAACTGGTCCCTCGGAGGGCAAATGTTGGGGCGAAGGCGAAGACGCCACCCTTCGCTCAATGCCTTCGCCGACCTCGCTGCACCAACGGAGACAAGACGACGGGCAGACTTACCCTTCGTCCCACACGTCGCCGGACGAAGACCTGTGACGAGGTCGTCTCATCTTGCGACCTCGTCCAACATGGAGGCCCACGTGTGATCCGGCCCATTGTAACAGACCCTGCGTGGACGCTGCGCATTATGGGCCTAATTTGTAAAGGTCTCCCTGTAATTACGGTCTGTAACCCTGCTTTATGGGAATATTCCGGGGATAACCTAGGTGCCTGGGGGCACATGCGTCCTTAACACTGGACGCTGGGCGCTCAGATACCTATAAATACCCCCGCACAGTACCCTTGAGAGGCTAGATTAACAGAGCTATTGCCATCTCGAGCAAAAACCCTGTTTACGTCGCTACACTCCCCCGTTGGATCAACTTGCACTGGAGAGCAAGTCCCAACAAATTGCATCCATGCTTTCGCCTTCGAGTAAACCGAAGGTACAAATGTAATATGTATTATGTATCACTTTGTCAATATATGATATGGATTCTGATGTTGTTTAACATTTGGTATGAAATGAATAACCATCATAATGTTATATCTATAACTATATTTTTATATTTATGAATGATGAAGACTTGTTCTTCATGACCTTCGTCCAAGATCCATTATACCCGAAAAAAGATAATGCTTCGAAGGACGAAGGTCTTTAACGTTTAACAATTGTGTTGCCTTGCTTTATGATTCAGTAATAAAAAACAAGTGACCAACAGGTACCTCTTGCACATCATGGTAGATCGCCACCAAAAGGTTGTCCAGGAGAGGGAAGTAGAACTTGCTTCCCTAACGACCCTATTGCAACAACCCCCACTATGAGTAAAACCGTGTCATCCCATGATATCCAGTCTCTTAAGAATTATTGTGATGACACATTCAAACTCATGAGGGTGTCTGTGGATAAGTTTGTCAAACATGCAAAAATTCCTATGCCTAATTTTTCGTCGCATAAATTAGGCTGAAACAGTTGCGCCAAACACATCGACAACAAATGGGTTTGCTCAGTCCTAGCCATATTACGGTATGCCGATGAATTCATATCTGGGGTAATCGTTGTTGCCACCTCCTCTCTGCGACAGATCAGCTCTAAGCACGACCGGATAGTCTGAACAGAATCTCGGACCATCCAACCCTCCTGTGGACTGTCCGACGCCTTAAGCTGGATAGTCCAGAGCCATACTAAGAACACCATGCGTCTCGTAGGCGATGTCTAGCAAGGCCATCGGACCGTCTTGTTCCTTCACGAACTGTTCAGCCGCCTAGGTCGGACCGTTTGGTTACGTCTACACAGGACAAAGTGCTACATAAAATACACATTTTTCTACCCTCCGCAACAACACTACTATTTCCCACCTGTGGTGCATCAAAGCTGCAATATACCACCACCATCGCTATGCAACATGCAGCTGGGTATGACCGGACAGACCGAGTACGATCTCGAACCTTTTGGACACATTGTGGGTCGTCTGACACCTCCTGTCGAAGTATCTGACTATACATACATGATTGGACAGTTCGTATATCACACAAATCGTCCGACCAAATTGTGAATCGTCCGGATATGCATACTCACAACATAGTGTTGTGTGTTAGGCGCATGTTTCTTACTCACCTCAGCGGCACTACTCCACCACACTTGCAGCACACCGTAGTCACATCATGCTACCACTCGTGCATGAGGCCGGACATTTTTCCGCCCCTAAGGAGTCAGAAAGGTTCACCCCATACCACACGACACTGATATGCCTCAGGGGCCTATACCGGACGTCACCTTTGATCGTCCCAGTGCAGAAGGTCGGCATGAGGATAACGAGTCACTTGAGCCCCACGTCCCAAGGACCAATGGGTTAACATCGGCCACTATGGATGATGTTTGGGAAGAAATAGCCAAACTATTTAATTTCCTGAAATAGCTGGTCATTTTTGTGCAACGGAAACTTAAGTCCAGATCTCAGAAAGCTTCAAAAAACAACAACTTTGTCTTCACTATGCCTTGACGCCATGTCTTCACCCCCAACCGAACCAAGCTAGTGTCGTTAATGTAATTAAACTTATACGTACCTCATTTTGCCTTGACGCCATTTTTATAATTGGTTTTGGTGCTTGACGACCATCACAAATCTTATGGACTAACTACTTTGTCTAGTTGATTATATCTTAGGTGCATAAGTCCATATATCTCAATTCTAAGTTAACTGTCCGGAATTTTTTTGAGAATTCACCTATGCGTGGACCGTTCGCGACACTAAGGTGTGCCTTGGATAGGAACTATGGAAAACTCACATTTACACTACAGATTGTTCGAAGGAGAAGAGAGCACCGTCTAGGACCAAACTCGAATCGTCCGGCCTCAGGCGCGGACCATCCACCCATTGAAAACCAGAGAAACCTGAAGGTGATGGGTTCGGTAAAATTCATTTTTAGCATCCTCGCGGACTGTCTGGGGTGCATGGCCGGACCGTCTAGGGTGCATGGCCGGACCGTCTGCGACTGATTTATCTGACATCTGACGGCGCATTTAATGCATTTATAGTCGTTGATACATCCGTTACTGTTGACCGTTGCAATTTCAACCATGCAGCGGTTGGTAGAAAGGAGGCAACGACTAGGAAGTGGTTGGTGGCTATAAATACAACCCCAACTACCCCCATTCATTTTATCCAAGCATCACGTTCATTCACATTTAATACAAGAGCATTCACTTCATCCCAAGACACATTCAAAGCTTCCAAGCTTCTCCAAGTGTCATAATTGTGACTAGTGATCATTAGTGATTAGTGCCTTGGAAAGTCTAGAGAGAGTGTGATCTTGTGTGTTTTCTTGTTGCTTGGCTTTCTTAATTGTGCTTTCTTCATCTCATTCTAAACTCTCAAGTGATTTGTAAAGCTAGCAAGGGACACCTAATTGTGTGGTGATCCTTGCAGGGTCTCAGTGACCCTCGAAATTAAGAAGAAGCACTCAACCTGTCTAAGTGATCGTTTGAGAGAGAGAAAGGGTTGAAAGAGATCCGGCCTATGTGGCCTCCTCAACGGGGAGTAGGTTCCTTGGAACCGAACCACGAGAAACAAATCGTTGTGTTCGTTTGTGTCGATCATTACCTTACGATTTGATTCTTCCTCTCCCCTTGATAGAGGACAAGCCCCGATCTTCTGTGAGGTACGATAACTTGATTGGGTGGAGATCTCGACGTTGATGATCCAAGGCTCTGAACGAACGGCTCCTCACAATCACTACACCACTTCTCTATTGGTTACCACCCGTGACACACGAGTGACCTCACCATGAAGGCTTATCCATGCAAGCGCAATCAAGAACACAAGCAAGAACAGGAAGAACACAACCAAATCGTGTTCAATTTTAGTACAGGCTGGTCATGGAACCCGAGATGGAATCGTAGCTGAGTCAGACTTGATGTCCTTCCTATTCTGGACGCCCTTGCTACTCCTCCTCAGCCCCTTGGCCTTTCCCAAGTCCTTGTCGGTCCTCTCCAAGGTTCCTAATCATCAAAACATCCATGGCCCTAAGCGTAAGCTCGAAAACACAATTTACTAGGGTAGAATGTACCTGGATATTTAGCTATTGTGCACGCAATCGTGCTATCGGTCCATACATTATATGAATAGAAGTGATGTTCTCATCATCCTCCCCTTCTTGAATTGGAGTCGTTCGTGACTCGATCTCATCTTCCTCACCCATTGTCGGGGACCATAATTAGGGGTACCCTCAAGACGCCTAATTCTCAGATGGTAACCCCCATCAGCATAAAGCTGCAGAGGCCTGATGGGTGCGATTAAGTCAGGGATCAGTCCATACGAGCGACTCGATCACGCCTCGCCCGAGCCTAGCCTCGGACAAGGGCAGCCGACCCCGAGGGATTTTCGTCTCGCCCGAGGCCCCCCTTTAACGGCGGACACATCTCCGGCTCGCCCGAGGCCTTGCCTTCGCTGAGAAGCAACCCTGACTAAATCGCTGCACCGACCGACCGAGTCGCAGGAGCATTTAACGCAAAGGTGGCCTGACACCTTTATCCTGACGCTCGCCCCCCGGCAGAGCCGAAGTGACCGCCGTCACTTCGCCGCTCCACTGACCGGTCTGACAGAAGGACAGCGCCGCCTGCGCCACTCCGACTGTAGTGCCACTTGACAGAGTGAGACTGACAGGCAGTCAGGCCTTGCCAAAGGCGCCATAGGAAACTCCGCTCCGCCCGACCCAGGGCTCGGACTCGGGCTAAGCCCCGGAAGACGGCGAACTCCGCTCCGCCCAACCCAGGGCTCGGACTCGGGCTAAGCCCCGGAAGACGGCGAACTCCGCTCCGCCCGACCCAGGGCTCGGACTCGGGCTAGGCCCCGGAAGACGGCGAACTCCGCTCCGCCCGACCCAGGGCTCGGACTCGGGCTAAGCCCCGGAAGACGGCGAACTTCGCTCCGCCCGACCCAGGGCTCGGACTCGGGCTAGGCCCCGGAAGACGGCGAACTCCGCTCCGCCCGACCTAGGGCTCGGACTCGGGCTAAGCCCTGGAAGACGGCGAACTCCGCTCCGCCCGACCCAGGGCTCGGACTCGGGCTCAGCCCCAGAAGACGACGAACTCCGCTTCGCCCGACCCCAGGGCTCGGACTCCGCCCTGGCCTCTACCGAACAACCTCCGCCTCGCCCGACCCAGGGGCTTGGGCTCGGCCTCGGCCATGGAAGACAGACTCGACCTCGGCTTCGGAGGAGCCTCCACGTCGCCCGACCTAGGGCACAGGCCCGCCACGACAACAGGAAGCGCCATCATCACCCTACCCCGAGCCGACTCGGGCCGCAGAGAACAAGACCGGTGTCCCATCTGGCTAGCTCCGCCAGATAGGCAATGATGGCGCCCCGCTAGCCCTGTGACGACGGCGGCTCTCAGCTCCCTTACGGAAGCAGGGGGACGTCAGCAAGGACTCAACCGCTCCGACAGCTGTCCCTCCGCCAGGCTCCGTTGCTCCTCCGACAGCCACGACATCACACCAGCAGGGTGCCAAGATCTCTCCGGATGCCACATTGGCATGTACTTAGGGCGCTAGCTCTCCCTCCGCTAGACACGTAGCACTCTGCTACACCCCCATTGTACACCTGGATCCTCTCCTTACGCCTATAAAAGGGAGGACCAGGGCCTTCTTAGAGAAGGTTGGCCGCGCGGGAACGAGGACGGGACAGGCGCTCTCTTGGGGCCGCTCGCTTCCCTCACCCGCGTGGACGCTTGTAACCCCCTACCTGGCGCGCCAACTGTCGGCGTTTCGAGACCGGGGGGTCCCTAAGCCTCCAGCGGGGTCGGTCAGAACCTGGCAGCCGCAGCGATGCTCCTCCGCGCGATGCCGGTGCCATCAACCACCGAGGGTCGGCGAGTCCAGGGAGAGCTCAAGAATCTCCTGGAAGGCGCTGCGGCCCGATGGGCCGAGAGCTCTGCCTCCTGAAGGCAGGGATACCCCTCGGAACCTCACGCCGTGACTTCCCAATTCATGTGGGAAGCCTCGGTCTACACCGGGCGCACGCGCAACACCGCGCCTGCGGCCCCGGGCCACCTCAGCAATGAGCACCATCGTCGCGACCGTTGGGCCCACCTCGACGAAAGGGTGCGCCGAGGCTACCACCCCAGGCGTGGGGGGCGCTACGACAGCGGGGAGGATCGGAGTCCCTCGCCTGAACCACCCGGTCCGCAGGCCTTCAGTCGGGCCATCTGACGGGCGCCGTTCCCGACCCGGTTCCGACCCCCGACTACTATCACAAAGTACTCGGGGGAAACGAGACCGGAACTGTGGCTCGCAGACTACCGCCTGGCCTGTCAACTGGGTGGAACGGACGATGACAACCTCATCATCCGCAACCTCCCCCTGTTCCTCTCCGACACTGCTCGCGCCTGGTTGGAGCACCTGCCTCCGGGGCAGATCTCCAACTGGGATGACTTGGTCCGAGCCTTCGCCGGCAATTTCCAGGGCACATACGTGCGCCCCAGGAATTCCTAGGACCTCCGAAGCTGCCGGCAATAGCCGGGAGAGTCACTCCGGGACTACATCCGGCGATTCTCGAAGCAGCACACCGAGCTGCCCAACATCACCGACTCGGATGTCATCGGCGCGTTCCTTGCCGGCACCACATGCCGTGACCTGGTGAGTAAGTTGGGTCGCAAGACCCCCACCAGGGCGAGCGAGCTGATGGACATCGCCACCAAGTTCGCCTCTGGCCAGGAGGCGGTCGAGGCTATCTTCCGAAAGGACAAGCAGCCCCAGGGCCGCCTATCGGAAGAGGCCCCCGAGGCGTCTACTCCGCGCAGCGCCAAGAAGAAAGGCAAGAAGAAGTCGCAATCGAAACGCGACGCCACCGACGCGGACCTTGTCGCCGCCGCCGAGTACAAGAACCCTCGGAAGCCCCCCGAAGGTGCTAACCTCTTTGACAAGATGCTCAAGGAGCCGTGCCCCTATCATCAGGGGCCCGTCAAGCACACCCTCGAGGAGTGCGTCATGCTTCGGCGCCACTTCCACAGGGCCGGGCTGCCCGCAGAGGGTGGCAGGGCCCGCGACGACGACAAGAAGGAAGATAACCAAGCAGGAGAGTACCCCGAGGTCCGCGACTGCTTCATGATCTACGGTGGGCATGCGGCGAATGCCTCGGCTCGGCATCGCAAGCAAGAGCGCCGGGAGGTCTGCTCGGCGAAGGTGGCGGCGCCAGTCTACCTAGACTGGTCCGACAAGCCCATCACCTTCGACCAAGCTGACCACCCCGACCACGTGCCGAACCCGGGGAAATACCCGCTCGTCGTCGACCCCATCGTCGGCGACGTCAGGCTCACCAAGGTCCTGATGGACGGGGGCAGCTGCCTCAACATCATCTACGCCGAGACCCTCAGGCTCCTGCGCGTCGATCTGTCCTCCGTCCGAGCAGGCGCTGCGCCCTTCCACGGGATCATCCCTGGGAAGCGCGTCTAGCCCCTCGGACTACTCGACCTTCCCGTCTGCTTCGGAACGCCCTCCAACTTCCGAAGGGAGACCTTGACGTTCGAGGTGGTCGGGTTCCGAGGAACCTACCACGCGGTACTGGGGAGGCCATGCTACGCGAAGTTCATGGCCGTCCCCAACTACACCTACCTGAAGCTCAAGATGCTGGGCCCCAACGGGGTCATCACCATCGGCCCACGTACAAACACGCGTTCGAATGCGACGTGGAGTGCGTGGAGTACGCCGAGGCCCTCGCCGAGTCCGAGGCCCTCATCACCGACCTGGAGAACCTCTCCAAAGAGGTGCCAGACGTGAAGCGTCATGCCGGCAACTTCAAGCCAGCGGAGACGGTTAAGGCCGTCCCTCTCGACCCTAGTGGCGACACCTCCAAGCAGATCTGGATCGGTTCCGGGCTCGACCCCAAATAGGAAGCAGTGCTCATCGACTTTCTCCGCGCAAACGTCGACGTCTTTGCGTGGAGTCCCTCGGACATGCCCGGCATACCGAGGGATGTCGCCGAGCACTCGCTGGATATTTGGGCCGGAGCCCGACCCGTCAGGCAGCCTCTGCGCCGACTCGACGAGGAGAAGCGCAGAGTGATAGGCGAGGAGATCCACAAGCTAATGGTAGCAGGGTTCATCAAAGAGGTATTCCATCCCGAATGGCTTGCCAACCCTGTGCTTGTGAGGAAGAAAGGGGGGAAATGGCGGATGTGTGTAGACTACACTGGTCTCAACAAAGCATGTCCAAAGGTTCCCTACCCTCTACCTCGCATCGATCAAATCGTGGATTCCACTACTGGGTGCGAAACCCTGTCCTTCCTCGATGCCTACTCAGGGTATCACCAAATCCGGATGAAAGAGTCCGACCAGCCCGCGACTTCTTTCATCACGCCCTTCGGCATGTACTGCTACGTCACCATGCCGTTCGGTTTGAGGAATGCGGGCGCGACGTACCAGCGGTGCATGAACCATGTGTTCGGCGAACACATCGGTCGCACGGTCGAGGCCTACGTCGATGACATCGTAGTCAAGACAAGGAAGGCTTCCGACCTCCTCTCCGACCTTGAAGTGACATTCTGATGTCTCAAAGCGAAAGGCGTCAAGCTCAATCCCGAGAAGTGTGTCTTCGGGGTGCCCCGGGGCATGCTCTTGGGGTTCATCGTCTCCGAGCGAGGCATCGAAGCCAACCCGGAGAAGATCGCAGCTATCACCAGCATGGGGCCCATCAAGGACTTAAAAGGCGTACAGAGGGTCATGGGATGTCTCGCGGCCCTGAGCCGTTTCATCTCACGCCTCGGCGAAAGAGGTCTGCCTCTGTACCGCCTCTTAAGGAAGACCGAGTGTTTCGCTTGGACCCCTGAGGCCGAGGAAGCTCTCGGGAACCTGAAGGCGCTCCTTACAAAGGCGCCTATCTTGGTGCCCCCAGCTGATGGAGAAGCCCTCTTGGTCTACGTCGCCGCGACCACTCAGGTGGTTAGCGCCGCGATTGTGGTCGAGAGGCAAGAAGAAGGGCATGCATTGCCCGTTCAGAGGCCAGTCTACTTCGTCAGCGAAGTACTGTCCGAGACCAAGATCCGCTACCCACAGGTTTAGAAGTTGCTGTATGCAGTGATCCTGACGAGGCGAAAGTTGCGACATTACTTCGAGTCTCATCCGGTAACTGTGGTGTCATCCTTCCCCCTGGGGGAGATCATCCAGTGCCGAGAGGCCTCGGGCAGGATCGCAAAGTGGGCGGTGGAAATCATGGGCGAAACAATCTCGTTCGCCCCTCGGAAGGCCATCAAGTCCCAGGTGTTGGCGGACTTCGTAGCCGAATGGGTCGACACCCAGCTACCGACGGCTCCGATCCAACCGGAGCTCTAGACCATGTTTTTCGACGGGTCGCTGATGAAGACGGGAGCCGGCGCGGGCCTACTCTTCATCTCGCCCCTCGGGAAACACCTACGCTACGTGCTACGCCTCCATTTCCCGGCGTCAAACAATGTGGCTGAGTACGAGGCTCTGGTCAACGGGTTGCGGATCGCCATCGAGCTAGGGGTCAGACGCCTCGACGCCCGTGGTGACTCGCAGCTCGTCATCGACCAAGTCATGAAGAACTCCCACTGCCGCGACCCGAAGATGGAGGCCTACTGCGATGAGGTTCGGCGCCTGGAAGACAAGTTCTACGGGCTCGAGCTTAACCACATCGCTCGGCGCTACAACGAGACTGCGGACGAGCTGGCAAAAATAGCCTCGGGGCGAACGACGGTTCCCCCGGACGTCTTCTCCCAGGATCTGCATCAACCCTCCGTCAAGATCAACGACACGCCCGAGCCCGAGGCACCCTAGGTCCAGCCCGAGGTACCCTCGGCTCGGCCCGAGGCGTCCTCGGTTCAGCCCGAGGTACCCTCGGCCCCCGGAGGCGAGGCGTTGCACGTCGAGGAGGAGCAGAGCGGGGCCACGCCTGATCGAAATTGGCAGACCCCGTACCTGCAATATCTCCGTCAAGGAGAGCTACCCCTCGACCAAGCCGAGGCTCGGCGGGTAGCGCGACGCGCCAAGTCGTTCGTCTTGCTGGGCGATGAGGAGGAGCTCTACCACCGCAGCCCCTCGGGCATCCTCCAGCGATGCATCTCCATCGCCGAAGGTCAGGAACTCCTGCAAGAAATACACTCGGGGGCTTGCGGCCATCATGCAGCGCCTCGAGCCCTTGTCGGGAATGCTTTCCGGCAAGGCTTCTACTGGCCAACGGCGGTGGCTGACGCCACTAGAATTGTCCGCACCTGCGAAGGGTGCCAATTCTATGCGAAGCAGACCCACCTGCCCGCTCAGGCTCTGCAGACGATACCCATCACCTGGCCCTTTGCTGTATGGGGTCTGGACCTCGTCGGTCCCTTGCAGAAGGCGCCCGAGGGCTACACGCACCTGCTGGTCGCCATCGACAAATTCTCCAAGTGGATCGAGGTCCGACCCCTGAACAGCATCAGGTCCGAGCAGGCGGTGGCGTTCTTCACCAACATCATCCATCGCTTCGGGGTCCCAAACTCCATCATCACCGACAACGGTACCCAGTTCACCGGCAGAAAATTCTTGGATTTTTGCGAGGATCACCACATCCGGGTGGACTGGGCTGCCGTGGCTCATCCCATGTCGAATGGGCAAGTAGAGCGTGCCAACGGCATGATTCTACAAGGGCTCAAGCCCAGGATTTACAACGACCTCAACAAGTTCGGCAAGCGATGGATGAAGGAACTCCCCTCGGTGGTCTGGAGCCTGAGGACAACGCCAAGCCGAGCCACGGGTTTCACGCCATTCTTCCTGCTCTACGGGGTCGAGGCCATCTTGCCCACTGACCTGGAATACGGCTCCCCGAGGACGAGGGCCTACAATGATCAAAGCAACCAAGCTAGCCGAGAAGAATCGTTGGACCAGCTGGAAGAGGCTCGGGACAAGGCCTTACTACACTCGGCGCGGTACCAGCAGTCCCTGCGACGCTACCACGCCCGAGGGGTCCGGCCCCGAGACCTCCAGGTGGGCGACCTGGTGCTTCGGCTGCGGCAAGACGCCCGAGGGAGGCACAAGCTCACGCCCCCCTGGGAGGGGCCATTCGTCATCGCCAAAGTTCTGAAGCCCGGAACATACAAGCTGGCCAACAATCAAGGCGAGATCTACGGCAACGCTTGGAACATCAAACAGCTACGTCGCTTCTACCCTTAAGATGTTTTCAAGTTGTTCATATACCTTGCACCCACGCAAAGTTTAGTCATCAAGGAAGGGTCGGCCTCGCCTCGGCAAAGCCTGACCCTCCCTCGGGGGCTAAAAGGGGGGGACCCCCTCTACGTCGAAATTTTCCTCGAAAAAAGATCTCTTTTAGCAGAATATCTTCTGTGCTTTTTGACTACTTCGAAAAGCGGATCCTGAAAACGACGGAGTACACGTAAGCAGCCAAGGCTGACCGAGCGGAGGGACTCCTACGCCTCCGGGATACGGATACCTCACTCATCACCTTCTGCGATAAGTAACTCGCGTTCGGATAAAGTGATTCCGCGGACCGAACAAGTCTTTACGTTCGGAAGCTCTTCTGCCGAAGCGGTCCTTCAAGCCTTCTCGACTCAATCGGTGACAGGGCCTCATGGACGGGTGAAAGTACGCGTAAGCGGCAAGGCCGACCGAGCCGAGGGACTCCCACGCCTCCGGGATACGGATACCTCACTCATCACCTTCCGCGAGAAGCAACTCTCGCTCGCACAAACATCCCTGTTACCGACAAAAAGTCCAGATGCTCGCACAAACAACGCAGCGAGGGTGTGTTTTCTAGCCTCAGCGGCCGCAGAAGGCACACGCTACAAGACAATCTGATCCTGCAGGCTCGGGTCTTCACGCTGGAAGGGGGCTGTAGCACCCTAGGCTTTGACGACACCTTCAGCGAGGTCCGACCCAGCCTCGGACGGCGACGCGGTCCAGGGACTTCTCCGGGAATCCGGCCCGAGCAGGCGGCTCGGCCGGTTACCCCAGGGGCCTCGGCTAACCATCTTCCAAGGGCGCCAGCCCGGTCCGAGGCCTCGGCTGGTCAACTCCAGCGTCGGTTCCGCTGACGGACAACCCGGCTAGGCTCCGGCCAACCAGGTTTTCATTTTTGAACCAACTCCGCCTCTGTTCGTGCTGATATCGCTACCCCTGGCCTCGGCTCGTCGAAGAGCGGCCAAGGGGTCTCTTTAACTAAGCTAGGGGAGCCTCAGACAACAAGGTCGATCGAGCCGAGGGACTCCTACGCCTCCGGGATACGGATACCTCACTCGTCACCTTGACGGGGCGACTCATGCTTGGTGAAGCGGTTCAGATAATCAACAGGCGAGACTTAGTGCTCGAAAATGAGGAAAAAACACGGCTCCGTGCCAAAATTACATACATGTCCAGGCCTCGACAGCCACAATGAACAAAGACACCGGCATTCAAGGTGCCATTACAAACGGAACTCCGGTTCCCCCTCCGCAGGTACGAACAACCCCACTCCATGGGGGAAGGCCTGCGGAGCAACGGAAGACCGACGAACGGCGCGCCGCCACCTGCTCCAGCAGCGGCGACGACGACGACTTCTGCTCCGGGGGGCCGAACAGCGGCAGCACTGACCTCAGGGCGGATGTTGCTGCCAGGAGGCCCCCGCCCATGCCAAAACTCGTAAGGCAAGGACGGGCAGAAGGCCGTAGAGTTGGAGGTCAGTCCGTGGCCGGCCCTGGCCATCACGCCAGCGGAAGAACCTCTTCCAGCTGCCGTGGCAGACGCCGGCGCCGCGAGCGGCTCCGAAGCCACTCGCGTCCGAAAGCCGGGCACGCTGCAGCTGCCAGCGCCACGGACGACAACCGCTCCTCCCCCCCATCACTGAGTGAAGGAGCGGGCCACCGCCCACGCAGGGGCCGACCCCAACTCGGCACACTCCCCTCCCCAGCCTTGGTGATGAAAATCCTTGAGGCTGAGGGAGGGGGAGGGGCCGCAGCCCGGCTCGCTTTCCCCCACCATCAAGCCAAAGGTCACCATCTTGGGTGACCGCCGGTGGAGGGGTGCGGCCGGGCTGCATGATGAAAATCCTTGAAGCCGAACGATGGCTGAAAGGTACCAACTCCCACGGAGTTGCATTCCTCCAACGATGAGGCGGAAAGACGGTGGGTACCCCCCATCCGGGGGCTCGGAAGATGGAAAGACATGACGCATAAGGGAGGAAGAAGACATGGTCGCCTTCCGAAAGGTGTCACCCTCCTTTTAAAGGCAACTCTCCCTACGTGCGCCCCCAAACGTTACGGGCTGAGTCTTCTCCAACACGCTCCAAGGCCCTCCCCTGCGGCGCGGGGGCTGGGTCCCGCATGTCATGCAAACTGGCTCAGAGCAGAAGAAGCCAAACCGCCGCGCGTGGCGCACACAACCGCCCAGCAGTTACAAGCGACCCCCCACTTTTGCCCAGACCAACGGGCGGAAGGGGCGGGCAGCCATGCAGGCGGCATGCAACCGCGCCAGGTGGACGCGCTTCTCCGACTCCCAACACGCCAGCATGGAGGCCCAGGCCCACGCGTCACGCAACCGGCGCGCCAGATGCTGCATGCAAGCAACTGCACCGCCACTTGCGCCACCACCGCGCCTCTTCGGTTGCGGAACCAATACCGTGACTCGAGGCGGCCCAGCACACGACCCAGCAGCGCCAGCCTGGCACGACGGTCAATGCAGCCGAAAGTGGGGCGGCAGTAATGACGGTGGCAGGCGGGCGGGAGCGGCGGTCACGTCGTCGGCCAGACTCACGTCCCATCCAGGGGCAGCAAGAGAACCTCCCCTCACGGCGTGAAGACGACGTGCCCGTGATCCGTTCCTCGAACGGCTCGCGCACGCGCAATGGCCGCCCTGCCAACTACTCGCCCCATCGCATTAACTCCGCGGCAGGACAAGCGGCGCTTCTGGCAGGAGAAGCGGGCGACGCTTCGCCTTTGCCGTAATAACCGCGCCAAAAAAGGTACGCCACGTCGTTCGATTTCGTATCCTTTTCCTTTTTTCCTCTTTCTCTATCTCTTGCAACAGGGACCGGGAAAGGGGGATACCCCGAAAAGGATCCTTCCCTGTGAAGGAACCGGGCTCCGAGCCCCCCCTACTGATCAGAGGTTCGAAGGCTGGCCCTTCGAGGGGTTCAACAGTCGCCTCAGATCGCGTGGGCCCTACACCCACTACTGGTCAGAGGTTCGAAGGCCGGCCCCCCGAAGGGCTCCACGGCCGCCTCAGGCTACTCGGGCTCCGCGCCCATTACTGATCAGGGGTTCGAAGGCTGGCCCCCGAAGGGTTCACAGTCGCCTCAGACACCGAGCGAGGGATGACCAGGGGTACGTTCGATACATAACCGAGGCTCGAGCTACGCTCCCGAGGTACCCTAGGACATTTCCGAGACCAGCGGGAGCGATCTTGTAACGGAATCTCATCAGAGGGAGGCATCGAGCCCTCGGACCCCGTCGCCAGGGGACCGGGTCCGGCAGATCACCCGCAGGTACTTTTGGGCGTGCCTCTGGGCCCCTAGCCGACCCCCAACGAACGGGGCACAGACGTCCACTCGGATTACCCGCTTGCAGCTCACCGGAGACACCATGTTCGGTGCCCATCGAGGGTAACATGGCGCTCTCCCCCCCCCCCCCTCCTCCTTGCGGAAAGGCGACGTAGGGGCGTATGTAAAAAAGCCGAGTCTGTCCCTGATCGCCCTCTCGCCCTGTGCGGAGGCTCGGGGGCTGCTCTCGCAAACCCGGCTCCGGCCGAACCGTTGACAGCGTCAACATACCAGCCCGAGAGCTTGGGCCCCGACCGTGCACCCGGGCTACGACCAGTTCGCATGAGGGAACAACCAGACCAGCCAAAGCATTACGCAAGGCATTAAGACCTCGGGGGAGTGAAACCACTCCTCCGAGGCCTCGGGGGCTACACCCGGCGGGTGCGCTCGCGCGCACCCACCGGAACAAAATGCAACCGAGAAAGGCTGGTCCCCTTGCAAAAAAGTGCGACGAAAGCCTCCAAGTGAGTGCTAACACTCCCTTCGAGGCTCGGGGGCTACTGTCGGGGACCATAATTAGGGGTACCCTCAAGACGCCTAATTCTCAGCTGGTAACCCCCATCAGCATAAAGCTGCAGAGGCCTGATGGGTGCGATTAAGTCAGGGATCAGTCCATACGAGCGACTCGATCACGCCTCGCCCGAGCCTAGCCTCGGACAAGGGCAGCCGACCCCGAGGGATTTCCGTCTCGCCCGAGGCCCCCCTTTAACGGCGGACACATCTCCGGCTCGCCCGAGGCCTTGCCTTCGCTGAGAAGCAACCCTGACTAAATCGCCGCACCGACCGACCGAGTCGCAGGAGCATTTAACGCAAAGGTGGCCTGACACCTTTATCCTGACGCGCGCCCCCCGGCAGAGCCGAAGTGACCGCCGTCACTTCGCCGCTCCACTGACCGGTCTGACAGAAGGACAGCGCCGCCTGCGCCACTCCGACTGCAGTGCCACTTGACAGAGTGAGACTGACAGGCAGTCAGGCCTTGCCAAAGGCGCCATAGGAAACTCCGCTCCGCCCGACCCAGGGCTCGGACTCGGGCTAAGCCCCGGAAGACGGCGAACTCCGCTCCGCCCGACCCAGGGCTCGGACTCGGGCTAAGCCCCGGAAAACGGCGAACTCCGCTCCGCTCGACCCAGGGCTCGGACTCGGGCTAGGCCCCGGAAGACGGCGAACTCCGCTCCGCCCGACCCAGGGCTCGGACTCGGGCTAAGCCCCGGAAGACGGCGAACTCCGCTCCGCCCGACCCAGGGCTCGGACTCGGGCTAGGCCCCGGAAGACGGCGAACTCCGCTCCGCCCGACCCAGGGCTCGGACTCGGGCTAAGCCCCGGAAGACGGCGAACTCCGCTCCGCCCGACCCAGGGCTCGGACTCGGGCTCAGCCCCAGAAGACGACGAACTCCGCTTCGCCCGACCCCAGGGCTCGGACTCCGCCCTGGCCTCTGCCGAACAACCTCCGCCTCGCCCGACCCAGGGGCTCGGGCTCGGCCTCGGCCATGGAAGACAGACTCGACCTCGGCTTCGGAGGAGCCTCCACGTCGCCCGACCTAGGGCACAGGCCCGCCACGACAACAGGAAGCGCCATCATCACCCTACCCCGAGCCGACTCGGGCCGCAGAGAACAAGACCGGTGTCCCATCTGGCTAGCTCCGCCAGATAGGCAATGATGGCGCCCCGCTAGCCCTGTGACGACGGCGGCTCTCAGCTCCCTTACGGAAGCAGGGGGACGTCAGCAAGGACTCAACCGCTCCGACAGCTGTCCCTCCGCCAGGCTCCGTTGCTCCTCCGACAGCCACGACATCACACCAGCAGGGTGCCAAGATCTCTCCGGCTGCCACATTGGCATGTACTTAGGGCGCTAGCTCTCCCTCCGCTAGACACGTAGCACTCTGCTACACCCCCATTGTACACCTGGATCCTCTCCTTACGCCTATAAAAGGGAGGACCAGGGCCTTCTTAGAGAAGGTTGGCCGCGCGGGAACGAGGACGGGACAGGCGCTCTCTTGGGGCCGCTCGCTTCCCTCACCCGCGTGGACGCTTGTAACCCCCTACTGCAAGCGCACCCGACCTGGGCGCAGGACGAACACGAAGGCCGCGGGATTTCCACCTCTCTCACGCCCGTCTCCGGCCACCTCGCTTTCCCCCCTTCGCGCTCGCCCACGCGCTCGACCCATCTGGGCTGGGGCACGCGGCACACTCACTCGTCGGATTAGGGACCCCCCGGTCTCGAAACGCCGACACCCATGTATGGCTTCAAATCTGAAATGATAAAGGTGGGACTAACACCAAAATCTGGAGGCAACTCAATTGTTTATGCATTATCATTAAATTTTTCAAGAACTTTCTCAAATCAGGAAACCTATCCTTTCTCAAATGAACCCACACCAAGTCACCTGGTTCTAATTTTATTTCCTTCCTACCTTTACTAGTAGCAATACGGTATTTGTCATTCATCATTTCAATTTGCAGCTTAGTTGTTTTATGCAACTTAAGAATGAATTTAGAACGTTGTGTAGCCTCCAAGTTCACCATTTTAGAAGTTGGTAAAGGTAGCAAATCAATTGGAGCACGAGGATTAAAACCATATACTAGCATAAATGGGCTAAGCTTCATTGTGGAATGAATGGATCTATTATATGCAAACTCAATATGTGGAAAACATTCCTCCCACAACCTCAAATTATCTTTCAAAATGGCCCGTAACATAGTAGATAAAGTTTGATTAACAACCTCTGTTTGTCCATTAGTTTGGGGATGACAAGTAGTAGAAAAAACAACTTTGTTCCCAGTTTAAACCACAATGTTCTCCAAAAATGGTTTAAAAACTTAGCATCCCTATCAGAAACAATAGTATTTGGGACACCATGCAACCGCACAATCTCAGTGAAGAACAAATCAGCAATATGCGAAGCATTATCAGTTTTGTGACATGGTAAAAAATGTGCCATCTTGGAGAAACGATCGACAATCACAAAAACGCTATCACTCCCCCTCTTTGTTCTAGGCAAGACCAAAACAAAGTCCATAAAAATATCCTCCCAAGGTGCACTTAGAAAGAAGAGGCATATAAAGACCATGTGGGTTAAGTCGGGACTTATCTTTGTTGCACGTTGTGCAACGCGAGACATAGCGCTCAACAGTAGGAGGCTAATAGAAGTGAGTGGACATCACATCCTCAGTCTTCTTAACACTAAAATGTCCCATCAAGCCACCACCATGCGCTTCCTACAACAGTAGAAGGCGAACAGAGCTAGCTGACACCACAACTTGTTAGCTCGGTAGAGAAGGCCTTCAAGCAGCATAAATTTTTACCACATTTTTCCCTCTCTACAACATTTAAAAGCATCTTTGAAGTCAAAATCATTAGCATATAATCCCTTTATAGTCTCCAAACCAAAGATTTTATGATTAAGTTGGGATAACATAGTATAACGTCTAGACAAAACATCATCAGTCACATTATCCTTTCCTTTTTTATGCTTAATAATGCAAGGAAAAGATTCTATGAATTCAATACATTAAGCATGACATTTTTTAGATTAGATTGTCCCCTAAGATACTTCAAAGATTCATGATTTAAATGTATGACAAATTCTTTAGACCATAGATAATGTTGCCAAGTTTGTAAAACTCGTACTAAAGCATATAGTTCTTTGTCATATGCAGAATAATTCAGAGTTGGACCATGCAATTTTTCACTAAAGAAAGCAATAGGTTTACCTCCTTGAATGAGCACTCCTCCAATCACCGCTCGCATCACACTCAAGCTCAAATGTCTTGTTAAAATCAGGAAGTTGCAGCAGCGGTGCTTGTGTGACTTTCGACTTGAGGGCATCAAAAGCTTGTTGTTGTGTTGGTCCCCAACGAAGCGGCACTCCATTCTTTGTCAACTCGTGGAGAGGTGTCGCAATGGTGCTGAAATCCCACACAAATCGCCTGTAGAATCCTGCAAGACCTAGAAAACTCTGAACCTACATAACCGTGGTCGGAAGTGGCTAGCTCATGATGGCAACAATCTTTGCCTCATCCATCTCAATGCCCTGCGATGTCAGAAAATATCCGAGAAAAGATACACGATTGGTGCAAATGATGCACTTCTCAAGGTTATCAAATAAACGTGCATTACGCAAGACATAAAATACAACTCGTAAGTGTTCATTATGATCATCATGAGATTTGTTGTAGATAAGAATATCATTGAAATAAACCACCACAAATTTACCAATGAAGGCACGTAAAACCTCGTTCATCAATCTCATGAAGGTGCTAGGTGCATTAGTTAACTCAAAAGGCATGACTAACCACTCATAAAGACCAAACTTAGTTTTAAATGCAGTTTTCCATTCATCACCTAAAGCCATACGAATCTGGTGGTATCCACTATGCAAGTCAATTTTTGAGAAAACAATATAACCACTTATTTCATCAAGCATGTCATCCAATCTAGGAACAGGATATCGATACCGAATTGTGATGTTAATAATGGCTCTACAATCAACACACATGCGCCAAGTGCCATCTTTCTTAGGAACCAAAATAACAGGAACAGAACAATGACTAAGGCTCTCACAAATGTACATGCGCTCCAGAAGGTCCTGGATCTGGCGTCAAATCTCCTTAGTCTCCTCAGGGTTGGTCCTGTAGGCAGCATGGTTGGGCAAACTCGCCCCTGGAACTAAATCAATCTTGTGCTCAATGCCTCGCACAGGTGGTAATCCAGGGGGTATCTCCAAGGGAAACACATCCATATATTCCTCCAAAAGGAAGCATTAATCTTTTTCTCATGTTCCAAGTGGACAATTTCAGTGGGAGTCATAGGAAGCAACACAATTTTCTTTCCCTTATGCATGAAAGTATATTTATTAGATCTACCATGGTGAATAGCATTAGTATCAAACTCCCAAGGACGTCCCAATAAAAGAGAGCAAGCATCCATAGTCACCACATCGAAATCAGCAAAGTCATGGTAAGAGCCGATTGAAAAGTGCACCCTTACTGTTTGTGTTACCTTGAATTTACCGCTGTTGTTAAACCATTGAATGTGATAAGTATGTGGATGCCCTCGTGTGGTCAAGCCAAGCTTCTTAACCACCTCAACGTTCACCAAGTTGCTGCAGCTACCACCGCCAATGATGGTATGTACACGGTAGTCCTTGACATTGAGGAACATATTGAAGAGGTTGTGGTGGAGTCTGTTGTCATCGTCGCCTACCGTGGAGCTCGAAGCCCGCTGCACAATCAAGGCCTTATAGGTCTCTATCGCTGTTGTGCCAAGAACCTCTTCATTACCATCATCAGTCCCTACAATGTTAGCTCCAATAGTATCTTTATCTTTAACATCAGAAGCACTAACATACCCACCGTCAGCAGTAGCAATGTATGCTCGTTTGCTGGGGCAATCTCGATGCATATGGTCAAGTCCCTGGGAGCGGTGGCACTTGATGTTGATGGAGCGACCTGTGGAAGAGTTGGTCGCAGTAGGTTATGTTGTAACACTCGAAGGCACCAAGGACTTATTGTTGTCGTATCCTTGTGATGCCAAAGGTACGGTGCTGCGCATGTCGCTGTGTAACACCCAAAATCTTATTTTGGTGATTTAAAGAATTCTCCAAAAGTTTTGAGGCGAAATGACTTCTAATAATGATTTTATTCCTTTGTAAAGTATACGGAATGAATAATTACAATAGGATATTGGTATTCAAAACTTAGACCCAAAACTTTAAAAACTAAAACTTGGCAAAACAAAAAAGACTTTTAATATATTTGTCTTTCCTTTTATAACTATATTATTAACGCACCCTTTAAAAATGTTTATATATTTGAACCAAAATCATCCATGATAAAGATTATAAAATTAAGTTTTTCCTAAACTAAACAAATAAAAAATATTGGAATTATGTATAACTATTTAAATGACTACACTTTCAAATACAACTTTTCTTTTAAATATGTGTGTTGCATATTTGGAGTATTTGCATAAATAAAACAACAAATAAATAGCAATAAAATTATGCTTGCATAACATGCTGGATTGTTTGCTATCGCATTTGGATGCAAATCCTAAATTTGAATCCTATGTGAATATAGAAATTTCCAAATAAAATTCGAATGGAATAGAAAATGAAAATAGAAATTAGGAGAATATAAAAAGGGAAACTTACCTTCTCGTGCCGAACTCCACCCCCCCCCCCCCCCCCCCCCCCCCCCCCCCCCCCATTCCTAGCCCAGCCGTTTCCTTGCCCCAGTCGGCCCATCTTCCCATCCGGCCCACTCTCGGATCCCCTCCCGTGTGGCTCGCGCGCCGGCCCAATTCCAGGGTTTTCGGTCGGCCTGCTCATGTGCGTCGCTGACATGTGGGACCGGATTGTCAGGATCGCCTTCCTCCCCGCGCGGACTCAAATGGATCTGGCCGGCGCTCTCGTGTCTCGAGAGCTTTGGGCACTTGTTTGGATTCGCCCTGGAAGTTGTTGGGATATGATTTCTTGTGACTATATGTATCTCAGAGCTTCCCCTCGTCCTATCAAACCAAAACCCTCCAGAAAACCCTGTAGCAGAGAGAGGGCGACGGGTGTAGAGTGCCGTAGCGAGAGATCTTCGTCGCGCCGTTCGGGCTTCTCAGGGCAGTCAGGGATATGCATGAGCTTGTGTGGAGGCTTTGCGTGCCCTCAATTCGTCGAGAGAAGCTTCAAACCCATGGGAATTTCTCACCGTGGATCTACCGCCGCCGTAAATTTAGGCCTAGCGTGGTCGGGTGGCTCCACGCCCTCAACTCCAATAAGAATCCATCTCCTGTACTCGCCATCTTCCGTAGTGCGCATGGGTGTTTATGGGTAGGGCGATCTGTGCCAGTTTTACCGACCTCCGGCGAGGGGCGCCACCGTGGGCGCTGGTCAGCGTCGTGGGCTGGGTGCGAAGCTTCCATGGGGAAGAAGACCAAGGACCGTTGGATCCTTAATGAAGGGCAGAGATTCGATTACCTGGATAACGTTACAGTAGAGAAATTGAGCCGTAGGATGTAGAGTGTACGGCTGTGATCGGATCCTTGGCTAACCCGTGTGAGATTGGATCCGGACCCTCGATCTAGATCGGACTATTAAGAATCATTCATGGTACTTTATGATCTGGGTCATGGATCTCTGATCCAACGGCTATGTCTCTATACCGGTTCGCCGTGGGATGGGGGTAATCTAGGCCGTTAGGCTAAGATCCGATGGATGAAATCCGAGGATACCCCTTCAGCGTGCATATTTTCTTTAAGAGCCCCTGCGTTTTCTATGAATTGATCCATTGTCCAGCCCTATGCAAAGTTAATTACGGTTGGGTCCGAATCTTCTAATATTAGCCCCTGGGTTTCCTCAAAATCTCATCTGCAGTCCAAACAGAGCTCAAGCTTATTAGAATTACTTAGGAAATGATTTTTTATTTCTAAACCTTCATAACACCATAACTTAATTATTCTAACTCCAAATTGAGCCATTCCAGTTGCAATAAACTCATAATAATATTGTTTATTATTTAGTAACATTATTTATTTTTATGTCACAAGTAGTAAAATCATACACTCATCTTGTTTTATGACTAACACCTAAATATTCAGAAAGCATAACCCTTAAACTGTAACTCCGAATTTAGTGGTTCTCGAACCTAGGATCTAGTTACGACACGTAGAACATTATTATGCGGTTTGTTCTTATGTTTGGTGTGATGTTAATTTTGCCTATACCATGTTTGTTTGTATTGCTACGAGTAGCAGCGAGGTTATGAGTCACTTGAAGACCAAGTTGGTGAAATACCTGGGAATCTCGAGTCTAAGGCAAGTTGTGCCCTTGATCACTCTTCTTTACCTAATAATGTTCCTATTTATCACTGTGACATGCTTAGGTTAATTTGATGGGGCCTAATAGGTTTCCCTAGCATTGTTTATCCCCCACCTTGCACACAAAATAACTATTGGGTAGATTTGCTATTGCTCTACCTGGTTTTGGGATATTAATGTTATATTATGATCATGTTCCAATTATGCTGTTGTTTTAATTATTGTTCATGATAAGATCATCATGTTAATTAGAACATGGAGAACCACCCATGAAAACAGTGCTACCACATGGGTGGTATCGGACGCCATTGGCTGACTAATTGGGAAATCTAGTGGAGGACTACCTTACTCGAAAGGGGCAAGGGCGGTAGAGGAGCTGCATATAGGGATGTTGTCAGGTCGATCATGCTGTGATGACTTTTCGGACGAGGGATTCCTATATTGCCCTTCTCAGAAACTGTAGCGGGTTTTCTAAAGCTAGTGGAACTTTGTAAAGGCCTCATAGTGGATCCATAGCCATTCACCTCGGAAGTGTCTATGGGCCTTGCAAACCCTAGCTAATATACGACTTGTGGGTAAAGATGTGCAACCTATGCATAGTGTAAAACCGGTATATCAGTCGTGCTCACGGTCATGAGCGGCTCGGACACTAACATGATTAATATATGGAATTAAACTTAATTTGCCATTTGCATTGCATCGTGGGTGTTGTTATCAATTTGATATCTTATTTTTTGGACTGGTATCTACTTATACTTAGTAACTGCTAATAAAATTCTGACCAACTCTAAAAGCAATGCTCAGCTTTAACCATCTCCTTTGGTAAGCCTTACACTTCACATGAGCTCCCACCTTTGGTGAGTTCATGCATATTATTCCCCACAACTTGTTGAGCGATGAACGTATGTGAGCTCACCCTTGTTGTACTCACATCCCCCAGGTCAAGGACATGTACCACTGGATGAGGCGCATGAAGGATGCTGTGATGAGTTCGTGAGTGGTCTAGGCCGTCGTCTCCCAATCAACTTTGGTTATTGGATTGTTGTCTTCGTATCATGTAATTATTTATCTATTTTGTATAGAAATTCATTATATATATTAAAGAGGTGACATTCGTTTCTGTACCATGAGTCATCATATATGTGAGACTTGATCCCAGCACACTTGGTGATTATTCGCGCTCGGGTTTGGACCCCTAAAACCTGGTTGTGACACGCTGGTGGAGGAAGGTGTGGACGTCGGTACGCCCGAAGAAGATCATGCCTTGGTTGATGCCGATGGCTGTCCTATCACGACAGTGCTGCTCCTCCACTATTGGCGACCCTGTAATTCTTTTTCTGCCAACATAGAAAGATGGAACAAGCGTTGTATTGAATGATACTCCTTATAGTCAACAATATCCCGGATCTCCCGCCTCAATCCCCCATAAAACCTAACCATTTGATCCTCCGGATCCTCAACTACCCCACATCGTAGCATACCTTTCTGAAGCTCTTGGTAGTATTCCTGCATAGGCATGTCTCCCTGATCTAATCGTTGCATTTTTTCGAATATCACGTCTATAAGAAGGGGGAACAAAGCGAGCTCGCATCTCCTTTTTTAACACATTCCATGTATGTGGTGCAGCATGTGTGTTAACAAGTTCATTCCACCAAATGATAGCAAAGTTTTTAAATTCGCTAGTGGCTTGTCTAACCGTATGCTGCTCAGGAACAAGAGGAGAATTAAATTTTTGTTCTACCGTCATCTCCCAGTCTAAGTAAGCTTCAGCATCATAAGAACCAATGAACGATGGAATAGAGAACTTAATCTTAGCATATGGATCATTGTCTATTTCATGATTATAATAACGACATCTACAATTACCTCCCATACCTTGTCCATTACGTGTGAGGCGTCGTCACAGCGATGCATCAATATCTTTGTCATCTTCATCGTCGTCGTCCTCCGCAGGAGAGAACACTACTGCACCAGCAGCTCGGGCTGGAGCTTGTGGTGGGGGACGAGTCTCCAGCACATCCATGTGTGTAACAAGTTCAACAACTCGTCAATCAAGATGCTCATAGGATGTCGCTGTAGAGTCCTGGTATTTTTTGAAAGCTTCAGCCATCGAGCGCATCATCTCCTTCAATTCCAGCTGAGAGATGCACTCATCGTCGTTAAGCATAGGGCCCTTCTACTTGTCTGTTTGGTTCTTTGGTCTTGTCATTGTTAGCACAAAACAGATACAAAAAAAGCAACAAACAAATAAACAGTGTTACCCTACAACTATCTCTCAGGGAGGGTGTGGTGGTGGAACACAAGTTATGAAAGCATCTTACCCCGCTCTTACAAGATTCTTACTAGCACTGCAAGTGGCAAACAGTGGCCGGTGTGACTGTACAAAGAGCGTGGGTGTGATTGCAAAGGAGGACCAGTTCTGCTGATAGAAATGGTGGAGCTTTGGGAAGGCTGACTAATATATATATGTCACACAAGTTAGTAACCGATAGCAATGCTGAGTAAGTGTTATAAGTACTCGTCCTAGTTGCTAGCCTAGAAAATGTATTAGAACAGTGGGACCAAGGCACAAGAGAGAGGAACAAATATGTAGGTATAGCAAAGAAACGAGTTGGAAGCAAATTAATCACAGAGGTGCACAGAACAATGGCGTTTGTCCTTATGTGCTACTTTTTTTTCCTGTTTTCTTTTTTTCTCTTTTCCCTTGATTTTCGCTATTTTTTTGCAATTTTTATTTTTCAAATATGTTTTTATATTTTTATCTTTTGCAGCAACACATAAGAAGTAAACACACCAAGTTTTAGATTTTTTTTGCACAAAGACGCGTCCTCTGGAATTTTCGCAAGTTTGCCCTAAAATCAGATTAAATGTTTGGAAAATGAGAACTCCTATTTCCAAGACGAATTTGGGGATTTTAAAAACGGCGAATCCGGCGAAGCGAGAGAGAATAAGATACGAAATTTAATTTTGCGCGATTTGAAAAAATGGGCCCGATTCGAGTTCTGAGGCGAGAGTTTGGACTCTGAATCAAGGATTCTAGCGAGGCACTGGAAGGGTGGGGGCAGTTTTATGGATATGGTCGATTTGGGTGGTTGGGTCGGTTTATCAAGATTGAGTTTGTGGAATAATAGTGGATGGTGATGTCACACTGGGTTTCGGGGCACTAAGACCCGGCGCGAACATAATCACTAGGGGTGATGGAACAAAGTCTCACACATATGATGAATCATGGCACAGAAACGAATGTCACATCTTTACTATAATAGGAGTTTTGTAAAAAATAAATAATTAATTACATCATAAGGAGACAACGATCGAGAAACCCGAAGTTGACTGGGAGACGACGGCCTAGACCTCTCACGAACACATCACAACATCCTTCATGCGCCTCATCCTGCGGTACCTGTTCTTGACCTGTGGGGGGTGTGAGACAACAAGTGTGAGCTCACATATGTTCATCGCTCAACAAGTTGTGTGGAATAATGTGCATGAACTCGCCAAATGTGGGAGCTCATGTGAAGTGTAAGGCTTACCAAATAGAAAGGTTAAAGCTGAGCATTGCTTTTAACGTTGGTCAAAATTTTATTAGCAATTAGTAGATGTAAGTAAATACCAAACCATAATAATAATAGAAAAAAATGAATAGTAAATCCCATGCAATGCAAATGACAAATTGAATTTAGTTTCATAATTTAATCATGCGAGAGTCCTGAGCTGCTCATGACCGCGAGCACGGCTAGTATACCAGTTTTACCCTGTGCAGAGGTTGTACCCTGTACCCACAAGTCGTGTATCCCATGTCGCCAGGGTTAGCTAGAACCTTAGACACTACTGAGGTGAATGGCTAGGGATCCACTACGAGGCCTTTACAAAGTTCCACTAGCTTCAGAAAACCCGCTACAGGTTCTAGGAAGAGCAATGCAGGAATCCCCCGTCTGACCACCATCGCAGCAAAATCACCCAGGAACCTCCCTACACGCCTACTCCGCTACTGCCCTTGCCCCTATCAGGTAAGGTAGTTCCCCACTAGCTTTCCTATTTAGTCAGCCAAGGGCGTCCCATTCCACCCTTGTGGTGGCGCGTGTTTCTCAAGTTAAGCTCCATGTTCCAATTAAAATAATGATCTTGTCATGAAAAATAAATAAAATAACAGTATAATGGGAACATGAACGTAATGTAATATTAAACCCAAAACCATATAGAGCAATAGCAGAACTACCCAATTAGTTCAGGGGTAAACAAGGTAACAAGATAACCAGACTAGGGTGACCAATTGGGTCCCATCAAAATTAAGCCTATGCATGAATAAGTGATCATAAAGAACATTATTGGGTAATAAAAGTGGTCAAGGGCACAACTTGCCTGGGACTTGAGATTCTAGGTACCAACTTGCTCTTCAAGTGACTCGTAACTTCACTGCTAAACGTAGCAATACAAACAAACATGGTATAGGCAAAATTAATATCACACCAAACATAAGAACAAACTGCATAATAATAATCTACGTGTAGTTACGAGATCGTGGGTTCGAGAATCGCTCAAATTGAAGTTACGGTTACCGAGTTACGATTCACGGATGATCTATATGGTTGAATATTAAATTATATTATAAATTGATTATTATACAATATATGAGAAAATATATTCTGAATAATTGATCCAACTTTAATCTAGATTATAACTTGATTAGGGATTACCTTTTACCCAGATTATATTTATAGAGAGATTAACCCAAATTAGTAGAGTTAATCTAGTAGACAAAGGATAAATAAATATCTAACTATAAAGGTATGTGTTATGGTATAATTAATGTTGTTACATATTTTTATGAAGCTAACGCGATTGGAATGGGTCAATTCGGAGTTTAAACGAAGAAGTTATGAATTTGTGAAGTTTTAGGATTAACTTTCTATATAAAAATAATCCATTTCCTAATGGGTTTTATTATTCCAGATATCATATTTGGACTTCGGACACTATATTGAACTCTTCCAGGGTGCTATGCGCAAAATTCCAGGGGCCTAAACCCTATTCCTCCAACACGACACGGACGATGGGTTATTTTATAAAGTCTCCAGGGGTTCTTCTGTAAAAGCTATCGGACGAAAGGGTACTCATGCGTTTGGCCCGCCAGATCAAATACGGATGACCCTGATTAGATCAACATAGGTACGAACCGGTACACGATATGGATCGTCTGATCCTGATCCGAGGGCCCAAAATCCACATAACTGAAAGGGTAACTGCCTTTTAATCACAGACGCCCATAGGACACCCTATGACCCGGATTTCATTAAGGTCCGATCCGATCCAACCCATCGGATCGCCGATCAACGTCTCGGATCAAAAGTGTCACGAAACCTCCCAAGGTATTAGGCCCACCTACAAATATCCTTGTCCTAAGGACCTCGGACAACCATGTAGATGCACATAATCACTCGACAAGTTCGGTCATCTGTATCATCATCATATCGCCCAAGAGCACTTCACCCATCATCTAGACATTACACACATAATCGGAGTAAGAATAAGAGGAAGGATTACAAGAACATAATTTAAATTAATATATAAAATATATAGAGAGTATTTATTACAACACCGGGTGTCTGAGTGCATAACATATTATTACATATCAGGGAGGTAAAACATCCTCCCACCAACAAGTTCACTGATTTGCCTCCTCCTTTGGCACCACCTTCGAGCAGAAACAACAAAACTCGGTTGTTTCATCACCTACAACAACATGAGTTCGAAAACCCTGAGTACATAGTGTACTTTCGCAAGTCTTACCCGACAAAGGAAAAGACTCTCAAGGATATGCTGGCTTGTGGGATTCAAGGTAAATCTTATCAAGAATCAATGACTCTGTTTGCAGAAATGCTTACTAACAGTGGATCCTTGAAAATCCAATTTTATTATCAGGTTAGGTCATCACCTGTATCTAGAGTTCTTTCTATCCTAGTTCAGGCACTTAGCCTATGCTAGTCGTCTTTTATCAACCCTTCACTTTACTGGATTGCTACGTGTAGGGCAGTGACCAAGTCTTCATGTCCGAGAAGTAGCGGTGATTCGAATCGATTAATACCTAGCTGGGGATCTCCAAACACACGACATATGTAGCACTTAACCCTTGCATATGTCAACTCGCCACCAGGTTTCTCAAGACCAGAATGGGTTCATGCCAACCGAGAGCACAGATACACCACCGTCCAGCCTCTTGCCACGGAGGGTACACGCTACTCTCGCCATCTCTCCACTCTCATTGCGTGGTGGCCTTTCTGGTATTGGTCCGACCGAGGCAAAGCTTACCCGTGATGAGGCATATGGCTAGTTAAAAGGTCCTCAATCATCAAGCCTACATCGACACGGTCCTTAATCGACTCAGACGGAGACACTATACCGAGACTTCCTTCTCGTGCAAGTCACCCGCCCGGTCTTGTCTTTATCATTTACAACCCAAAGTTTGGTACCTGACAGAGGTACATCTTTTCCGATGTTGAACCCATCATGGCCATGATGGATTCACCATCAAGTCTTTTCTTTGAAAACTTCCCATCCCATATGAAACATCATCTTTGTTTAAAACAAAACATTTTGTTTTATAAGGCAAGACTAAGCACCAGAAAACTTTTAAATAAAACATGTATCAAGGGATGGTAAACAGTTCCAAGGAAGGAAATGCAACAATTGTTTAGCACACAACTCCTATCACCTAATGCATCATTTCAAGTGATTAAGAGTTTAAAACAACAAGGAAAGGGGTAAATGCACCGGGGCTTGCCTTGTGTTGTAGGAGGCTCAGGGTCTGTCTCACAAATATCAAAGTAGAAGTTGTTCTCGACAGGTGGAATTTCAGCTTGCGGGGCAACTTCTTCAACTACCACTTCTTCTTCGTTTTCTATACATAACAATACATATACATGAATTCTTATGTGATGCTATGAATATGCAGTTATAATAGAAGCATACTAAGTTGTATATTGAATACAACTTTCCTTCACGGTACACACTAGTCACTAGAGTTTCCTGGGTTAGTACTCTATCAGGGTTATACAATTATACCCTAGGAAGCTAGTGTCTTAGGTTTGGGACCAAACAATGTCCAAAGCATGTAAAACTTCACCGAAGGGCTTTAATCATCAAACTAAGCTTACCCAAAAAGTTTTATTATTTTTGGAGCTACCAAATTAATTCTAAAATTCTAAAAGGCTAGGTTTAAGCATCTTAAAATGCCAAATAAATCCAAGTTTGGACTAAAAATCTTGGAACTATTTTTATTAAATACTAGATGCATTTAGGAGTCTAGCAAAATTAGTTTAATAATTTTACCATTTTTCTATAATTTCCTATAAATTTCCAAGCCTGGCAGAAAAAGGAAAAAGGAAAAGGATGAATAGTTTTGGGCTGAATTCAGCCCGAACCGGCCCACGAACAGGGAAAACCTCCACCCACGCGCGCCCGCGTCGGCAAACTTGCGCAGAGACCCTCGGTGATTTGAATAACCATAAATGAATCCTTGGCACTATTCCTTTGTCTCACTGACGTTTGCACTAAGACCCCTACACTTCTATTTCCACTGTATAAGTCCCTGGCGACGACGCGTTCACCCGCCGGCTATCTCTTCACTGAATTTCATCCAAAACAACGGCGACCGCCAGAACTAAGCATCAGATCACCATCCCCGAGCCTAGGCGAGTCTAGTCTATGCCCTAATTGAACTAATCCGGCCTTGGATTCTCCTACCCACGACGACAGTGAACGCCGAGGATGAACCGAGGTGTTCGCAACGATTAAGCGTGGTCTAGCTCAATTAGTTGAGCCAACAAGCATCACAAGTGTGCAAGAGTACTAAAACACAAATAAGGAGGGCGAGAGCGGACCTGGAGATGGTTGTCCACGACGCGGCATCACACGGTGGCGCGGACGACCGATTTGGGGGAAGAACTAAATTAGGGCGCTACGGTGGCTAATCGGAGGCGGGAGTGGGTGCTCTGGCTTTGTAACAACCTAGCGGAGCTGGCTGTGCACTCAATTTATAGCATCCGAGAGCGGTGGCTCCGAATTTGGAAGAGGAAAGCTGGCGGCCGAAGAGAGGGGGTGAGTCACCGGCGCGAATTACCGTGGCGTTCACCAAGGCGATGTCTCGGGCGATGGACATGCTACCTATGGCGATCTACTGCGACGTGGTAACTCTTCTAAGTACGTGGCACAACTACGAAGGGCGGAGAACTCTGGCGAGGACACCTCGGTCAATCGTGCGGCAAGTGGCACGGTGAACAGTCCGGTGATAAGGCTCCAACTCTTCCCTGCGTTGAGATCTTTCACCGTCAGCCGTTATCCGCACACCAAGGCGCACGAATCGCGACACCGGCGAGGATCGCGGCGCGGAGTTCACCAGCGGCACATTCACTGCATCTGAAGATCTTTTCGTTCACTGTACCATGGCTATCTTCGTTAGTATGTCTGACTGAGCAACTTGCAGGGCTTTGTTCTCGAATTTTTGTGTGGCAACTCACTAATCCATCTGTAGCAAAGTTGATCTCCTACAAACCAGCTTTGATTTTGTTATCGCAACCATAATCAAATACTTACTAGATCCTACTCGAAATCGTTCCCAAAGTTTGACCCAGTTCACTATCAGTCAAAATTCAGATTTAGGGGTGACTGACAGCCTGAATTTAAGTCCATTTATCTCCAATTTCAGTATAATACCAATGCTTAATCACTTAATCAAACTTGTTCCCCTAACATAGCTCTACAAGTTTATTGTAATGACTTGGGGCAAAATCTTCATAGATTAGAAAATACAAGGTTCCAAAAATTCAGCTTAATCTCACTGATTTCAGAGTTAGCCCTATGGATGACCTTGTGGCTTTTTCACAATTTAGTCCAATTTGTTCCACACTACTTGAAAATCCTCCAATGTAAAAGTTGTTTAGTTTTTTATATTCTACCACTTTTTTATATACACTTTGGTCCAAAAGTGTATAGAAATTGAAATCATCATATAGGGCACAAATTAGGGTTTCTAGGGTTCCATTTAGGGTTTTGGGGTACTTTAGGGTTTTTGTGCCACTTAAATCCATCACACTTAATCTCTTGTGAACATTTCTAATAACTTTTGAGGTATTAGTTATTTTGGCCTCATATTCACCCTTATACCCCAATCCCAGGGTTAAGTATCCTATTCTAGGGTTAAGAACACTTCAAATCACCACATCACAACTTGTGTTGAAGTTTTAGCCTAGTGAATGCATTCTAGGTGTAACAAACATGATGACATGTCAATGCATATGATTTAAAGTCGCCTAGAGGGGGGTGAATAGGCAAATCTGAAATTTATAAACTTTAAGCACAACTACAAGCCGGGTTAGCGTTAGAAATAAAACCGAGTCCGGAAGAGGGGGCGAAAATAAATCACAAGCAAATGAAACAGATGACACAGTGATTTGTTTTACCGAGGTTCGGTTCTTGCAAACCTACTCTCCATTGAGGTGGTCACAAAGACCGGGTCTCTTTCAACCCTTTCCCTCTCTCAAACGGTCACCTAGACCGAGTGAGCTTTTCTCCTCAATCAAATGGGTCACTTAGACCTCACAAAGACCACCACAACTTGTGTCTCTTGCTTTGATTACAAAGGTGTTGAGATCAAGAAGGGGAAGAAGAAAAGCGATCCAAGCACAAGAGCTCAAAGAACACGAGCAAAACTCTCTCTTCTAGTCACTAATTACTTTGAGTGGAATTGGACTTGGAGAGGCTTTGATTCAATTGAATTGTGTCTTATATTGAATGCACTAGCTCTTGTATTGAGTGAGATGTCTGAAAAACTTGGATGCATTGAATGGTGGTGGTTGGGGGTATTTATAGCCCAACCACCAAACCAACCGTTGGGGTTGGGCTGCTGTCGATGGGCGCATCGGATAGTCCGGTGCGCCACCGGACACTGTCCGGTGCGCTAGCCACATCACCCAACCGTTAGGGTTCTGACAGTTTCGACCGTTGGAGCTCTGACATCTTGGTTCACCGGATAGTCCGGTGCCGCACCGGACAGGCACTGTTCACTTTTCGGTGCGCCTCTGGCTCCTGCTCTGACTTCTGCCGCGAATTGTAGCTATGTCAGGGCACTGTGCAGTCGACCGTTGCGCTGATAGCCGTTGCTCCGATTGGTGCACCGAACAGTCCGGTGGCACATCGGACAGTCCGGTGAATTATAGCGGAGTGCGCCTGGAGAAACCTGACGGTGAAGAGTTGGAGGTCGATCCACCCTGGTGCACCGGACACTGTCCGATGGTGCACCGGACAGTCCGGTGCGCCAGACCAGGGTTCTCTTCGGTTTCTTTTGCTCCTTCCTTTTGAACCCTAATTTCAATCATTTTATTGGTTTGTGCTGAACCTTTGGCACCTATAGAACTTATATTTTAGAGCAAACTAGTTAGTCCAAATATTTGTGTTGGGCAATTCAACCACCAAAATCATTTAGGAAAAGGTTTGACCCTATTTCCCTTTCAATCTCCCCCTTTTTGGTGATTGATGCCAACAAAACCAAAGCAAATATATACGTGCATAATTGAACTAGTTTGCATAAGGTAAGTGCAAAGGTTGCTTGGAATTAAACCAATTTATACTCTCATAAGATATGCATGGATTGCTTTCTTTCCTTTAACATTTTGGACCACATTTACACCACTTGTTTTGTTCTTGTAAATTCTTTTGGAAATTCTTTTCAAAGTCTTTTGCAAATAGTCAAAGGTATATGAGTAAGATTTCGAGAAGCATTTTCAAGATTTGAAATTTTATCCCCCTGTTTCAAATGCTTTTCCTTTGACTAAACAAAACTCCCCCTTGATGAAATTCTCCTCTTAGTGTTCAAGAGGTTTTTACCAGTTGAAAGAGGATCAAATATTTTAGATACCAATTTTTGAAAAAACTCCTCTTTAAAATATAGATACCAATTGAGATAGAATTTCTTAGAGGAATACTAATTTGAAAGATACCAATTGGAAAATATTAAAAACTTTAAAAATTTGAAATTGGCATGGTGGTGCGGTCCTTTTGCTTTGGGCTAATACACTCTCCCCCTTTGGCATTAATCGCCAAAAACAGAGTCTTTAGACCCCTTTTACTTTCTCCCTAATGTTACAAATGAATATGAGTGAAGATTATACCAAAGTGGAGAGCAATGCGGAGTGACGATGAAGGGTAAATAATACCGATAGAGTGGAGTGGAAGCCTTGTCTTTGCCAAAGACTCCATTTCCCTTTCAATCTATGACTTAGCATAAGAATTTTCTTGAAAACACATTAGTCATAGCACATGAAAGAGAGATGATTAAAAGTATATAAATGAGCTATGAGTGCAAAGTATCAATCAAAATTCCGAGAATCAAGAATGTTTAGCTCATTCCTAAGTTTGGTAAAGGTTTTCTCATCTAATGGCTTGGTAAAGATATCAGCTAGTTGTTCTTTGGTGCTAACATAAGCAATCTCGATATCCCCCCTTTGTTGGTGATCCCTTAAAAAGTGATACCGAATGACTATGTGCTTAGTGCGGCTGTGTTCAACGGGATTATCCGCCATGCGGATTGCACTCTCATTATCACATAGGAGAGAGACTTTAGTTAATTTGTAGCCAAAGTCCCTAAGGGTTTACCTCATCCAAAGCAATTGCGTGCAACAATGGCCTGCGGCAATGTACTCGGCTTCGGCGGTAGAAAGAGCTACAGACTTTTGTTCTTTGAAGCCCAAGACACCAGGGATCTTCCCAAGAACTGACAAATCCCTAATGTGCTCTTTCTATCAATTTTACACCCTACCCAATCAGCATCTGAATAACCTATTAAATCAAAAGTGGATCCCTTGGGGTACCAAAGACCAAACTTAGGTGTATGAACTAAATATCTCAAGATTCTCTTCATGGCCCTAAGGTGAACTTCCTTAGGGTCGGCTTGGAATCTTGCACACATGCATACAGAAAGCATAATATCCGGTCGAGATGCACATAAGTAGAGTAAAGATCCTATCATTGACCGATATATCTTTTGATCTACGGATTTACCTCCCATGTCGAGGTCGAGATGCCCATTGGTTCCCATGGGTGTATTGATGAGCTTGGCATCCTTCATTCCAAACTTGGTGAGTATATCTTGAATGTACTTCGTTTGGCTGATGAAGGTGCCCTCTTGGAGTTGCTTCACATGAAATACTAGGAAATACTTCAACTCCCCCATCATAGACATCTCGAATTTTTGAATCATGATCCTACTAAACTCTTCACAAGTAGATTTGTTAGTAGACCCAAATATGATATCATCAACATAAATTTGGCATACAAACAAATCATTTGCAATGGTTTTAGTAAAGAGAGTAGGATCGACTTTACCAACTTTGAAGCCATTAGTGATAAGAAAATCCCTTAAGCATTCATACCATGCTCTTGGGGCTTGCTTGAGCCCATAAAGCGCCTTTGAGAGTTTATAAACATGATTAGGATACTCACTATCTTCAAAGCCGGGAGGTTGCTCAACATATACCTCTTCCTTGATTGGTCCATTGAGGAAGGCACTTTTCACGTCCATTTGATAAAGCTTGAAGCCATGGTAAGTAGCATAGGCAAGTAATATACGAATTGACTCAAGCCTAGCTACGGGTGCATAGGTTTCACTAAAATCCAAACCTTCGACTTGTGAATATCCCTTGGCCACAAGTCGGGCTTTGTTCCTTGTCACCACACCATGCTCATCTTGCTTGTTGCGGAAGACCCACTTGGTTCCTACAACATTTTGATTAGGACGTGGAACTAAATGCCATACCTCATTCCTCGTGAAGTTGTTGAGTTCCTCTTGCATTGCCAATACCAAATCCGAATCTCTTAATGCATCTTCCACCCTGCATGGCTCAATAGAAGACACAAAAGAGTAATGTTCACAAAAGTGAGCGACACGAGATCGAGTGGTTACCCCCTTATGAATATCGCCGAGGATGGAGTTCACGGGGTGATCTCGTTGTATCGCTTGGTGGACTCTTGGGTGTGGCGGTCTTTGACCCTGTTGATCATCTTCCTTGTCTTGATCAACTCTATCTCCCCCTTGATCATTGTCCTCCTCTTGAGGTGGCTCATCCTCTTGATCTTCATTTTCATCATCTTGAGCTTGATCCTCATCTTGGGTTGGTGGAGATGCTTGCGTGGAAGATGACGGTTGATCTTGTGCTTGTGTGGGCTCTTCGGATTCCTTAGGACACACATCCCCAATGGACATGTTCCTTAGCGCGACGCACGGAGCCTCTTCATCATCTAGCTCATCAAGATCAACTTGCTCTACTTGAGAGCCATTAGTCTCATCAAACACAATGTCATAAGAAACTTCAACTAGTCCAGTGGACTTGTTAAAGACTCTATCTGCCCTTGCGTTTGAGTCATAACCAAGTAAAAAATCCTTCTACAGCCTTAGGAGCAAATTTAGATTTTCTACCTCTTTTAACAAGAATAAAACATTTGCTACCAAAGACTCTAAAATATGAAACATTGGGCTTTTTACCGGTTAGGAGTTCATATGATGTCTTCTTGAGGATTCGGTGAAGGTAGAGACGGTTGATGGCGTAGCAAGCGGTGTTGATTGCTTCCGCCCAAAACCGGTCCGAAGTCTTGTACTCATCAAGCATGGTCCTCACCATGTCAAGTAGAGTTCTATTCTTCCTCTCCACTACACCATTTTGTTGTGGTGTGTAGGGAGAAGAGAACTCATGCTTGATGCCTTCATCCTCAAGAAAGCCTTCTATTTGTGAGTTCTTGAACTCCGTCCCGTTGTCGCTTCTTATCTTTTTGATTCTCAATCCGAACTCATTTTGAGCCCGTCTCAAGAATCCCTTTAAGGTCTCTTGGGTTTGAGATTTTTCCTGTAAAAAGAATACCCAAGTGAAGCGAGAATAATCATCCACAATTACAAGACAATACTTACTCCCGCCGATGCTTATGTAAGGTATCGGACCGAATAGATCCATGTGGAGTAGCTCAAGCGACCTATCGGTCGTCATGATGTAGTTGTGTGGATGGTTGGTACCAACTTGCTTCCCTGCTTGACATGCGCTACAAACCCGGTCTTTCTCAAAATGAACTTTTGTTAGTCCTAAAATGTGCTCTCCCTTTAGAAGCTTGTGAAGATTCTTCATCCCAACATGGGCTAGTCGGCGATGCCAGAGCCAACCCATATTAGTCTTAGCAATTAAGCAAGTGTCGAGTTCAGCTCTATTGAAATCAACTAAGTATAGCTAACCCTCCAACACTCCCTTAAATGCTATTGAATCATCACTTCTTCTAAAGACAGTAACACCTACATCAGTAAATAGACAGTTGTAGCCCATATTGCATAATGGAGAGACAGAAAGCAAATTGTAATCTAAAGAATCTACAAGTAAAACATTGGAATTAATGGTCAGGTGATATAGCAATTTTACCAAGTCCTTTGACCAAACCTTGATTTCCATCCCCGAATGTGATAGCTCTTTGGGGATCTTCATTTTTCTTGTAGGAGGAGTACATCCTTTTCTCCCTAGTCATGTGGTTTATGCACCCGCTATCAATTATCCAACTTGAGCCCCCGGATGCATAAACCTACAAAACAAGTTTAGGCCTTTTATTAGGTACCCAAACAGTCTTGGGTCCTTTGACGTTAGAAACAAGCACTTTGGGTACCCAAACACAAGTCTTGGAGCCCTTGTGTTTGCCCCCAACATATTTGGCAACTACTTTGCCTGGTTTGTTAGTAAGCACATAGGATGCATCAGAAGTCTTAAATGAAATGTTATGATCATTTGATGCAACAGGAGATTTCTTTTTAGGCATTTTATCATGGGTGGAATGCCTAGAACTAGATGTCTCATTCTTATACATAAAAGCATGATGAGTTCCAGAATGAGACTTCCTAGAATGAATTCTCCTAATTTTGTGCTCAGGATAACCAACAGGATATAAAATGTAACCCTCGTTATCCTGTGCCATGGGGGCTTTGCCCTTAACAAAATTAGACAATTTCTTGGGGCATTAAGCTTGACATTGTCCCCCTGTTGGAAGCCAATGCCATCCTTAATGCCAGGCTGTCTCCCATTATAAAGCATGCTACGAGCAAATTTAAATTTTTCATTTTCTATTTCATGCTTGGCAATTTTAGCATCTAGTTTAGCTATATGATCATTTTGTTGTTTAATCATAGCAATGTGATCATGGATAGCATCAACATTAATATCTCTACATCTAGTACAAATAGTAACATGATCAACACTAGATGTAGAGGGTTTGCAAGCATTTAATTCATCAATCTTAGCATGTAACATTGTATTTTCATTTCTAAGATTGGAAATAGAAACATTGCAAACATTTAAATCTTTAGCCTTAGAAATTAATTTATCATTTTCAATCTTAAGGCAAGCAACTGATTCGTTCAATTTATCAATCTTAACAATTAAACTAGCATTATCCTTTTTAAGATTGACAAGAGAATCACAACAAACATTTAACTTCTCAACCTTAGCAAGTAATTTGGCATTCTCATTTCTAAGGTTATAGATAGTGTCATGGCAAATGCTAAGCTCACTAGTTAACTTTTCACATTTCTCTACTTCCTGAGCATAGCATTTTTACTTTAACATGCTTTTTGTTTTCCTTAATAAGGAATTCCTCTTGGCTATCCAAGAGTTCATCCTTCTCATGAATATCACCTATCAATTCATTTAATTTTTCCTTTTATTGCATGTTTAGGTTGGCAAAAAGAGCAAGTAAATCATCCTCATCTTTACTAGAGCAATCCTCATCACTAGATGTTGCATATTTAGTGGAGGCTCTAGATTTTACCTTCTTCTTTTTGTCGTCCTTTGCCATGAGGCACTTGTGCCTGACGTTGGGGAAAAGAAGGCCTTTGGTGACGACGATGTTGGCGGCGTCCTCGTCGGAGGAGGAGTCGGTGGAGCTCTCATCGGAGTCCCAATCCTGACATACGTGGGCATCGCCGCCCTTCTTCTTGTAGTACTTCTTCTTCTCCTTCCTTCTTCCCTTCTTATCGTCGCCCCTGTCACTATCACTTGATAATGGACATTTAGCAATAAAATGACTGGGCTTACCACACTTGTAGCATACTTTCTTGGAGCGGGGCTTGTAATCTTTCCCCCTCCTTTGCTTGAGGATTTGGCGGAAGCTCTTGATGATGAGCGCCATTTCCTTGTTGTCGAGCTTGGAGGCGTCGATGGGGAGCCTACTTGATGTAGGCTCTTCTTTCTTCTCCTCCGTTGCTTTGAATGCAACGGGTTGCACCTCGGGTGTGGAGGTGGCGCCTCGCTCGATGATTTGTTTGGAGCCTTTGATCATCAATTCAAAGCTCACAAACTTTCCAATAACCTCTTCGGGAGACATTAGCTTGTATCTAGGATCACCACGAATTAATTGAACTTGTGTAGGATTAAGAAGTGATCTTAGAATAACCTTGACCATTTCATGGTCATCCCATTTTGTGCTCCCGAGGTTGCGCACTTGATTCACCAAGGTCTTGAGCCGGTTGTACATGGATTGTGGCTCCTCTCCTTGGTTGAGGACGAACCGACCGAGCTCCCCCTCGATCGTCTCCCGCTTGGTGATCTTTGTCACCTCATCTCCTTCGTGCGCGGTCTTGAGCACGTCCCAAATCTCTTTGGCACTTTTCAACCCTTGCACCTTATTATACTCCTCTCGACTTAGAGAGGCGGGGAGTATAGTAGTGGCTTGGGAGTTGAAGTGCCAGATTTGGGCAACTTCGTCAGAATCATATCCTTCATCCCCCACGGATGGTACCTGCGCTCCAAACTCAACAATGTCCCAAATGCTAGAGTGGAGTGAGGTTAGATGATGCCTCATTTTATCACTCCACATACAATAATCTTCACCGTCAAAAACCGGTTATTTGCCTAATGGGACGGAAAGTAAAGGAGTGCATTTAGAAATGCGAGGATAGCGTAGGGGGATCTTACTAAACTTCTTGCGCTCATGGCGCTTAGAAGTGACGGACGGAGCGTCGGAGCCGGAAGTGGATGGCGACGAAGAGTCGGTCTCGTAGTAGACCAGTTTCTTCATTTTCTTCTTCTTGTCACCACTCTGGTGCGACTTGACGTGGGGAGGTGATTCCTCCCTTCCTTTGGCGCTGGACTCCTTTGATGGAGCCTTCTCATGGCTTGTGTCCGTTTCCATCTCCCTCTTAGCGGATCCTCCCGACATCACTTTGAGTTGTTAAACTCTAATGAAGTACCGGACTCTGATACCAATTGAAAGTCGCCTAGAGGGGGGTGAATAGGCAAATCTAAAATTTATAAACTTTAAGCACAACTACAAGTCGGGTTAGCGTTAGAAATAAAACCGAGTCCGGAAGAGGGGGCGAAAATAAATCACAAGCAAATGAAGTGGATGACACGGTGATTTGTTTTACCGAGGTTCGGTTCTTGCAAACCTACTCCCCGTTGAGGTGGTCACAAAGACCGGGTCTCTTTCAACCCTTTCCCTCTCTCAAACGGTCACCTAGACCGAGTGAGCTTTTCTCCTCAATCAAATGGGTCACTTAGACCTCACAAGGACCACCACAACTTGGTGTCTCTTGCTTTGATTACAAAGGTGTTGAGAACAAGAAGGGGGAAGAAGAAAAGCGATCCAAGCACAAGAGCTCAAAGAACACGAGCAAAACTCTCTCTTCTAGTCACTAATTGCTTTGAGTGGAATTGGGACTTGGAGAGGCTTTGATTCAATTGAATTGTGTCTTGTATGGAATGCACTAGCTCTTGTATTGAGTGAGATGTCTAAAAAACTTGGATGCCTTGAATGGTGGTGGTTGGGGGTATTTATAGCCCCAACCACCAAACCAACCGTTGGGGTTGGGCTGCTGTCGATGGGCGCACCGGACAGTCCAGTGCGCCACCGGACATTGTCCGGTGCACCAGCCACGCCACCCAACCGTTAGGGTTCTGACGGTTTCGACCGTTGGAGCTCTGACATCTTGGTGCACCGGACAGTCCGGTACCGCACCGGACAGTCCGGTACCGCACCGGACAGGCACTGTTCACTGTCCGGTGTGCCTCTGGTTCCTGCTTTGACTTCTGCTGCGAACTGTAGCTCTATCAGGGCAATGTGCAGTCAACCGTTGCGCTATAGTCGTTGCTCCGCTTGGTGCACCTGACAGTCCGGTGGCACACCGGACAGTCTGGTGAATTATAGCAGAGTGCGCCTGGAGAAACCCGAAGGTGAAGAGTTGGAGGTCGATCCACCCTGGTGCACCGGACACTGTCCGGTGCGCCAGACCAGGGTTCTCTTCGGTTTCTTTTGCTTCTTTCTTTTGAACCCTAATTTCAATCATTTTATTGGTTTGTGCTGAACCTTTGGCACCTGTAGAACTTATATTTTAGAGCAAACTAGTCAGTCCACATATTTGTGTTGGGCAATTCAACCACCAAAATCATTTAGGAAAAGGTTTGACCATATTTCCCTTTCAATGATGCCATGCTCAAGTTTTATTTCTAGTAACACCAGGGGTGTTACAAAAAGAACGAAGGGGTATGCATCGCTTAATTGGGAGCGTCCATCTAAATCCGATGGCCACGCGCTACTCGCCCATACATTTAATCTCATCCATCGATGGGCCATCCGACGGACCCCACTTTTCTCTCTCCTGGGTACCGGCCACGGCGGGGCCCGAGCAGAACACGGCGGCTTTCACCGCCAGCAATCTCCCAACCCAATGCCTCGGTAAAACCCACCACTAGTGCACGCAATACGTTGAGAGGAGAAAGACCAAAAGCATGGGGGCTTCATACCACGGATCGCGGCACACTAAGCCCCGCCCACACCGAAGTGTGGACCACAGTGGCGACTACTGCTACGTTGATCAATTCCCGGCCACCACGTCCTTCCCTTTCCTCGTGATTGAGCTGCGGGCAAACACAAAGGCACTCCAACGACACGTCCAGACCAGCGGTTGAAGCAAAGCGGACTGGAGTATGTAGGTCTACCACACGGCCCCACAATTCCCTTTTGTCGCACTCTACTGGGCGCGGAGGTCCGCCAGGATGGATAAGGGAGGGGTAGGGCACTGCGGATTACCGCCTTAAGTAGCCTCGAGGTGAGATCTGGGCGCAGCAACGGCCCTGGATTCTAGGCGTTGATTTATGTGCCCACGCGGAATCAGCGATTCGGTTGAGGTGAACTCTGAGCAAGGGGATGGTTATGACAGCCGGACCCCACACAGTAGTGAGACAGAGCAAGCGCACATGCGAGCATGGAGGCTGGCGATGCGGGCCCACTCGGCCGGTGACTCAAAGCGCACGCAACGCGGGAGAGCCAGGCGGGCCAGGCATGAATGATCGGATAGAATTAGGCCGCGAGGGAGGGTAGTCGGCCCATGATGGCTTTAGTCTTTTCCTTTTTTATTTTACTTTTCCTATTTTAATTTCAAACCAAACTCATGTTTTGAACTTCTAATTTTCCAAGTGTCAAGATTAAAACTAAGGCGAATATCACCTCTACTATTTTCAATATTATTATTTATTATTTTCCTTGTTATTTATTTATGGGAGGAATAAATGGCTTAATTGAAATTTTCTTTCCCATTTTCTATTCCTAATTCCAAATTCAATTATTCAAACTCAAATTTATACTCATGTTTTAAATTTCAGATTTTCCAAACGTCTCGATTGAAATCTAAATGTGAATATACACCATATTATTTTAAGTATTACTATTTTATTCTCCTTCTCATATTTGACTCTAACAATAATTGACTTTATTACAAATTTCTTTTCTCATTCCCTAATTCCCAAAGTACTGTATTAACAATATTTGTTTATTTATTTTTTTCTACCATTTTTGGGTCTTACAGGTGATGACCAAACTAACCCAAAAAAAACTAACCCAGCAACCAAATTAGGGTTGTTGGCGAGGCAAATGAAGGGTGAATAGGGTCGATTTTGTGGATAGGTTGGTTTTGTGGGTAGATCGATTTTGTGGATGGATTGGCTTGTTGAGATTGAGTTTGTTGGGTGGCAGCGGATGATAATGATCAAATTGACCTAAAACAAACCTACACCAACAATAAGACCTTGACCTAGGACACAAACTTAGAATTCTGGACTCCAAAACTGAATTGTGCAAAGGCTAAGGCGACGGTTTTAGGTCGGGATAAACAGATCGTAATTTTTTTGCCTTTTTTGTAGGTTATAGGACAAAAACAAAATGAATATAAAGGTAAGATTATACCTCATGGTCAACCTGAATCTTGATACCACTTGATATATGACGAGGCCCGATCTTCCGTGAGGTACGATAACTTGATTGGGTGGAGATCTCGATGTTGATGATCCAAGGCTCCGAACGAACAACACCTCGCAATCACTACAACACTGCTCCATTAGTTATCACCCGTGACACACGAGTGACCTCACCACGAAGGGTTATCTGTAACACCCCTGGTGTTACTACCACTAAAACTTGAGCATAACATCATGAGCATCAGCATATCATGTGATTGTTACACTTAGAATGCATTCACTAGGCAAAATTTTCAAACAAGTTGTATTGATGTGACTGGTCATGGGTAAAACCCTAGAGTAGGGTACTTAACCCTAAACTAGGCTTAAAAGAGTAAACAAAGCCAAAATAAAAGAAAACTTTAAAACTTATTAGTAATGATCATAAAATGTCACCATTAATGGACTTAAGTGGCATCCAAACCCTAGAAGTACCAAAAACCCTAAATAGACCCCTGGAAAATCCTGGACTGAAACCCTAAGGGGTTATATGTAAATTTTGTACACTTTTGGACCAAAGTGCAAAAACTAAGGTATTTGGGCACCTCAAAACACATGGTTCACATGTATGAGGATTTGCAAATTAAACCATGAGATTTGGACTTATTTGCAAAAAGCACCACTTAAACCCTATTGGGTTAAGTCTGAAATTCAGTGAACTTAGGGCATCTTTGGAACCTTATATCTTTTAATCCATGAATAATTTGCCCTAGGTCAATACATCAAGGTTATAGAACTATAATAGGAGAACAACTTTGCTTAAGTAACTAAACTTTGTTTACATACAAAATTTGGACAAAAATGAGCCCAAAGTTGTGCTGTCAATCAGCCTTGGATTTGAACTTTCAGTGACAGTGAAGTTGGATGAACTTAGGGCTTGAGTTTGAGTAAGATCTGTTGCTCGATTGAGGATAGTTGCCACAGTCGATTTGTAGCTGGATCATAGGGCTACAAGTTTGCTACGGATGGATTGGCAAGTTCTTGCACAAAAATCCGAGATCTTGGCGCTGTAATTTGGTCTGTCAGGCGCTCTGAACAAGTGCTCATAGTACAGTAACTGAAAAAGATCCTGGGTTCAGATCCCCTCGCCATCGACGAGCCGTGCGCTCGGATTCGCGCCAGCTGCGGTGATTCGTGCCCAGCGCAGATGGATAACAAAGATGGGTAAAAATCTTGGTGCTCGGATTAGCTCGGACTTGCTCACTGTCGTGTCGCCGTACCCCTTTTGCTTTACAGCCGGCTCAGATAAGTGACCAATGTTGGCCGCCCGTCGATCAGACTCCACGTGCCATGAGGCTTCACCACGTCGCTGTAAGCCGCTCTATATCACTGGCTCGTCGCCGGTGAGTCCGCCACGATGAAAGTGTGGCGGAACTGCCCGAATTATTCCAACTTAAGTGTCCAAGCCCCGCCTTAGAGGCTAGACCACACTTAAATGGGGATAACCCGTCAATCCCTCGGATCTAGTCCGACACGGCCACTGACAGGATCAAGTACCACAATCTCACTCGAAGGTGAGTCACAGAGCAAATACAATAAAGCATAAAACCATACATGTCATAATGTTAAATTATTACATCACCATCATCATCATCGGAGTTTTTGCAAAAGTATCCATCATTGTTCGAAGTGCAGCGGAATAAAACTAACGGTAAATAAAACAGAGAGATGGGGAAGCCTGTCCCATCACTCCTCATGCTCCTCCTCAGCCGAGGCAGGGTCCCACTCGACAGTCCAACCCGGTGGCAGGGTGGTCGGCCAAGTTATCCCAGCAACCATCTCCTCCAGAGAACCTGTAAAAATTTATGCCACAAGCAAGGCTGAGTATACTAATACTCAGCTAGACTTACCCGGTGTGAGGAGTCTACTCCTCTACCTCTAGACATGCAGCTGTTTGGCTGTGGGGTTTGGTTGCCAAAAGCACTAGCTGAGTTTCTAAATCAAGATTTTAACTTAATCAAAGTTAAGTGTGACTCTCTTAAGGCTAAAAGTGGACTATCTACTCATACATGGTAGCAAGCATCATTAACAGTCAACATCTTATCTCAACTCATCATACTTCCACTTATTACTCAATGCAGTACAATGGATCAAGCAGTCTCATTAGCTGCGAGAAGCAGACGATTCGAATCGAGTTTTTATCCTTGCAAGGTAAACCTAAACACACAACATGTAGGGGCACTCCGTCCCCACACATATCAACCGTCCCCATCGATTCCCTGGCAACAGAAAGGGGCTCACCGCCTTGGCGTACAATGCCTCACTGACCCCGACTGGCCGTCGTGCAGTGACCGCACTTGTACCCACCATAACCGGAATGGGAGACCTCGTATCAGGTCGCGTGAGGAGGGCAATCTGCGGGCAGGTTCACTCAGGTACTAGGCTTACCGATTTACCATATTTCTCGGTATGTGTTTAGTACATTCAAACACTTGACACAGGTATCCGCACGTTAATCCTTATTCCATTTTCCATCTCGTAAACAACCAATCCCCATGGATTGTTGTCCACCAACTAGTATCATGATAGTGTGAAAGTGGGTACAATCAATTTCCTGATCTCGCGCGAGTGCTAGAAAAATCACTCGTCTTCTACCGAGATCCTATTTAATTAAAGCAACTACTCGACCTGTCATACTAGTATTCATTTCAAAAGGATTCCTGAGATCATGCAACTAGGGTTTCAAACAATTCCTACACCTAAGTGCACAATCAATCCTACAATCATTAGGTGAAGTAAAATAGCATAAATAACAGGTTATGCATAAAACCGGGGCTTGCCTTCCAAAGCAGTGGCAGGCAGGTCCTCTGGTGCTGGCTCTGGTGCTGGATCTAGGGCTACCTCCTGAGCAGCTCCTTGCTCCGGCACGAGGATGTACTCTCCGTCAGCAAGATTACAGTCTATCGAAATGCAATGAACATGTATGTCATGATTATGCAAGATTTAAGAACATTAAGTTAAAGAAACTAAGTTAAGAATTAACTTAGGGTTTCCTGGTTCTATGGGGCTTCTAGTGGTATACATAGACTTTGACTTATTACCCTTTAAGCTTAGGTTTGGCTTTAGGATAACACAGTAGAATTTGTATTGTCTTGATACACTCTAGTGGACAGAGTACAAGGTTTTGGGAAATCATTATTTCACATTATTCATTTTCCTTTATTTAATTTTCCATTTAGGGTTTCTAAGGTAGGTTTGAACTACATCATGGTTTTAATAATTTCTAAAAATTCTGTAAAAATTACAGTGGGTTGTCACTAGCTATTTTAGCTTGTTTTAAGAATTTGAGGCTTAAAGTATAAAAGTTAGGCCTTAGACAAAAATAACAAAAGTTAGGCAATAAGGGCCACTTCACACTACACCTCCTAGTTAGGGGTAGGTTCTGTCCTAAAGGTTATTTTTGTTGACATCCTCTGGTAATAATAGGTCTTTGTGCTAAAAATCACAGGAAACTAAGGGGTGGTTATTTAGCTATGATTTTCTCAAGTTTAATGTCAAGAAGGCACTTTCTACTACATTATTATTTGAAAAATGTCAAACAGCAGATTTCTTATTTTTCCTAAGTTCTTTCTAATAAATCAATAGTTATCCCAAGGGTGGGGGTGTTTTTACCTTGGGGTTATTTTTGTAGAATTTTTCTAAGTTTCACTTGTTTTATTAAAATAAATAAGATCTTAATTATTTTACACTAAATCAGGGTATGATATATTTTTCTAGTGAACTACATTAACTAAGTATCTTAACAAAAATAGGGGTGCCCTCTGGTTCAATATTTGTGTCACTTTTCCTATTTTTCTTAAACTTAAGCATATTTGGAATAAGGGGTTAAAACTAACTTAATGTAATGGACAGAGGGGTTTAACATTTTTAAACAGGTTAGTGGGTGAATATAAACTTCTCCAAATTTTCCTAACCTTAGTCAAATAGCCTAACTATTTTTCTTACTATTATTTAGCTTTTGGCCAAAGTTAACATTAAATCAGAACTTTTAAGTTTTCCACAGCACCAAGGGGTTTTATATTTTTCCTAAATAGGTTACATGATTTAGAGTCTGGCAAAATTGGTTTGACCAAAATTGGATAAACCAAACAGAAGTTATGGGTTTTTAAAGCTTCTGTTTGAATTTAAATTAGGTTTTAATTCAGTTTTTCTGGAAAAACAGTTTGCGCCGAGGTCCCTGGGTTTAAAACAATTCAAACCTCGCAGATCTACCCTTAAGGCACTATTCACTTGAGTCTCTGACCTTTCACTTAACCCCCTGGGTTTCTCTCCCTCTCACCCGCAGTCCCTCCCTCAACTGAAACAGTAGCCGCGGGAAAGAAAAGGGTGGCGCGGCTTACCGGCGGCGAGGGAGGTCCGGCGAAGGGTAGGGTTGGCTCGGGGAGGGTCTGGCGATCACGTCGAGGTACGGCTCGTCGTCGGGGATGGCCGGAATTGCCCGGTCCACGTGAGCAGGCGGGCGAGCTCGTCGGCGGCGTGTGCTCCGGCCTATCCACGGCGGCATAGTTCAATCCAAGGGCATAGGGAGCTTCGTGGAGGTCTAAGGAGTCTAACCGTGCAAGGAATCGAAGAGAGGTGCACGGTGTACCTCGGTCCACGGTTGCCGGCGGTCGGTTGAAGTCCGGTGACCTTGGGCCGGCCTCTCCGGTGAAGCAGAGCCCGATTCCTCGCTCGGGGAGCTTCACGGAGACGTGCACAGTCTTCTCCGAGGGCTGGACGGGGTTGGGAATGGCTGGGCTGGCCGGTCTACGGTGGCAGGGGTTCGGGTGGCTGCGGGCACGTCGCGTATGGGCAAACGGCGGCGAACTGAGCTCCGGTGAGGCTTGAGCGCGTGCGGAGGGGTACGGCCAAGGCTCCTGGGCGTTTTATAGTTGCGGACGCGGACCAGGGCACTGGCTTGGCTTGGGCGCGGCGCGGGCGCGCGCGCGGGCGTGCTCTGGCGCGGCAGACGGCGTCGAACATGTGGCGCTTTGTTTCTTCCAGTGTTCAAATGTCGCCAGAGGTCGCAAACGTGCGAATCTTTGCAAAAGTCCGGCGCAGACCTCTTCCTGGCACCTAGGGCTGTCACTCAACTGTGAGACGCCGGGGCAGATACGGCCTAGGGAGGGAGATCTTCGGGTGCCAAAACAGGTGTGTCATACTGAGCATATCACGACAAAAGCCATGCCATGGCATGTCAAACGTCCGAGTCTCGAGCTCAACTTTTTCCAGTGGGTGCCCTAAGTGGTATTGCACATTTTTGGTATAGAACCCAAGTGGTTTTGGCGCCATTTTTAAAGTGAACACGGTTGATCTTTGATTTAGGGCTAAAATGGGACTTAGAGGGAATTAGAGAGCTCTAGCTCTCTCTCCACTTGGAGATTTGAAATGGGGTTTCCCTAGGGGCCTTTTTGTAATATTTCCCTCCCCTAATTGATGGTTATAATGTTGCTTAGGGTTTGGGTAAAGATTACCCATGTTTTGCACATTTGCTCACTCTCTTTCCCCTCTTATCCATGGTTTTGGGAGATAGGGTTTAAGAGAGGCCTAGGGTTCTTTCCCCCTCTCCCAAGGTGATAGTTGCACACAATTAGGGTAATGCCTTTGGTCATTCCCAACTCTTGGTAAAAACTTAGTTTCCAAAGCCCCTTATACTTTTGCTCCTTAAGTTCTTCCACATGTGATCATAGTCTTGAGTGCCAAGGTGTGCTCCAGCCATGGCAACACCTGGGGTGTTACAGCCCTCCCCCCTTAAAGGAATCTCGTCCCGAGATTTTAGGTAGAGTCCCTTGGAGGGTGCTGGAAGGTATGTTGGTGCTACTCTTTCTTTATACTCAAGTTTCTCTTGTTAACTGCTCTTCGAATGTCATTCTCTTTGCAACTTCAGAAGGAAGCCCTTCTTAAGTTGAATTCACAACTTAGACTATTCTTGCTATCTTAGTTTCTCTTATAATTGATTTCAAAGGGCAGGTGGGGGTGGTTTTTGGGGTTACATACCGACTCCTTTGGGTAGAAAGTCGGGGAAGCGAGAGCGTAGAAAATCCTCAGTCTCCCATGTAGCTTCTTCTGTTGAATGGTGACTCCACTGAACCTTATACATTCTTACTGTCCTTGCCCGAGTTGATCTCTCATTTTGATCTAATACCTTGACGGGGTACTCTTGGTAGGACAAGTCTGGGTCTATCTCAATGCCTGGTTCTGGCAGTACTTCAGTGGGTAGACGAACACATTTGCGCAACTGAGATACATGGAACACATTATGCACTGCTGACATGTGAGGTGGCAATTCCACTTGATAGGCCACGGGCCCACAACTTGCCTCGATCTTATAGGGTCCAATGTAGCGAGGGGCTAACTTGCCCTTGATTCCGAATCTCTGAACACCCTTGGTGGGTGATACCTTAAGATAGACATGATCTCCCACCTCAAACTGTAGAGGCTTCCGCCTCTTATCATGATAGCTCCTTTGCCTGGCCTGAGCAGCTTCCAAGTTCTTGGTAATGACCCTGACCTTTGCCTCTGCCTCGAGTACTAAGTCTGGCCCAAAAATTTCCCTTTCTCCTGCTTGAGACCAATTCAGTGGGGTCCTACACCTTCTCCCATACAATGCCTCAAAAGGTGCCATCTTTAAACTGGACTGATAGCTATTGTTGTAAGAGAACTCTGCCAAAGACAGACACTTGTCCCAATCCTTTCCATAATGTAGTGCACAGGCTCGCAACATATCTTCCAAAATTTGATTCACCCTTTCTGTCTGGCCATCGGTTTGTGGGTGGTATGCTGAGCTTCGGATGACATGGGTCCCAAGTGATTCTTGCAGTTTCTCCCAAAAGCGTGCCACAAAAAGTGCTCCTCTGTCAGATATAATGGTCTTGGGAATACCATGCAATCTCACTATCTGATCAACATAAATTTCAGCATACTTCTCGGTCTTGTGGGTGGTGTGTACTGGCAAGAAATGAGCCGTCTTGGTCAATCTGTCCACGATAACCCAAATAGAATCATGGTGCCTGGAGGTATTGGGTAATCCCACTATAAAGTCCATGCAAATGTCCTCCCATTTCCAAGATGGTATGGGAAGGGGTTGCAGAGGGCCTGCTGCCTTCAAGTGACTAGCCTTTATCCTCTGACAAGTATCACACTCGGATATGTACTTGGCAATTTCCCTTTTCATTCTAGTCCACCAATATAGAGATCTGAGATCATGATACATCTTGTTGCTACCAGGGTGCATGGAGAATTTGGAAAGGTGAGCTTCGTCCAGTATCTTCTTTCTAAGCTCAGGGTCCTTGGGAACAACCAATCGATCTCCAAACCATAGAATTCCCTTACTGTCCTATCGGAAACATTTGTATTTTTCTGCCTTTTGCTTGATCATATCCTTGATAACCTGAACACCCTTATCCTCAACCTGTGCCCTGACTATCTGTTCTTGCAATGTGGGCTCCACCGAGATATAGCTTAGGTTACCCGAAGAAACAACTTCCAGGTTCAGTTTGCACAATTCATCACACAGGGTGGTCACTCCCACATCCATGCTCATGCAATAGCACTGGGCCTTTCTGCTTAAGGCATCTGCCACAACATTGGCCTTACCAGGGTGGTAATGCACCTCCAGATCATAGTCCTTGATCAACTCTAACCATCTCCTTTGCCTCATGTTCAGATCTGCCTGAGTGAAGATGTATTTGAGACTTTTGTGATCAGTGTAGATGTTACAGTGAGCTCCCATCAGGTAGTGTCTCCATATCTTTAGAGCATGAACTACAGCTGCCAACTCTAGATCATGGGTAGGGTAGTTCTGCTCATGGGGCCTGAGTGCCCGGGAAGCATAAGCAATCACTCTGCTCTCTTGCATCAGGACACATCCCAAACCAGTACCAGAAGCATCACAATAAACTTCAAATGGCTTGGTATTGTCAGGTTGAGCTAACACCGGGGCTGTTGTCAAATGCTGTCTCAAGGTATGAAAGGCATCTTCACACTTTTGGCTCCACTCAAATTTGACTCCCTTCTTCAACAGTTCAGTCATTGGTTTGGCAATTCTGGAGAAATCCGGAATAAATCGTCGATAATATCCTGCCAATCCCAGAAAGCTCCGAATTTGCTTTACTGTGGTCGGGGTTTTCCAATCCATCACTTCTTGCACCTTCTCAGGGTCAACTGATACCCCATCTTGAGAAATGGTATGACCCAAGAATTTGATCTCCTTCAGCCAGAACTCACACTTACTCAGCTTAGCATACAACTGATGATCATGCAGTCTCTGAAGTACAGTATGCAAGTGTTTGGTGTGCTCGGCTTCGTTCTTGGAATAGATCAGTATATCATCAATGAAAACGACCACAAACTTGTCTAACTCTGGCATGAAGACTGAGTTCATCAAAACATAAAATAAGCCGGGGCATTGGTCAGCCCAAAAGACATCACCAGAAACTCATACAGTCCATATCTGGTAGAGAAAGCTGTCTTGGGAATATCGCTAGCGCGGATCTTGATCTGATGGTATCCTGAGCGAAGGTCTATCTTGGAGAATACCTTGGCTCCAACCAACTGATCAAACAGAACATCAATGCGAGGCAACGAGTATTTGTTCTTTATGGTCACCGCATTGAGAGGGCGGTAGTCAACACACATCCTCAAACTCTCATCCTTTTTCTTCACAAATAATGCTGGACATCCCCATGGTGAAGTGCTTGGACGAATAAAACCCTTGTCCAACAACTCTTGCAGTTGCTTCTTCAATTCTGCCAATTCCGCGGGAGGCATCCGATAGGGTCTCTTGGAGATCGGAGCAGTCCCGGGTTGCAACTCAATTGCGAACTCAATGTCTCGGTCAGGTGGCATTCCTGGCAATTCATCCGGAAAAACATCTGGATAGTCACAGACCACTGGGATCTTTTCCACTGGGGATTCTATCATAGCAAAAGCACAAGAACGGGTGCATCCCTGGTCGGGTAAATATAAAACAGTCTCGCCATAAGCAGGGGAATGGATTTCAATGGCTCTGGCTGCAATGTCCAATACTGCCTGATGCCTGGTCAACCAGTCAGCTCCCAAAATAATATCCACGCTATCCAATCCTAAGATGAGAAGGGTGGTTCTAATTACCAGACTACCAAATTTTATAGGCACTTGCCTGTTGATTTGATAAGTGGCAACTCTGCCTCCTGGTGTTGAAATTGTAATGCCCCCATCGGTATGGTGAAAGGGCGACTGGCATTTGGCACTAAATTTGGCACTGATAAAACTATGCGATGCACCAGAATCAAATAGAATAATAGCAGGATAATTCAAAACTGTAAAGATACCAGTCATGACGGGTGCTCCCTCTGGAATGTCAGCCATCGTGGTGAAATTCAGCCTGCCCTACCTCACTTGCACCCTTTGTCTCTTGCCTTGGTTCTGATTGACATTCTGCCCCTGCCTCTGCTGGTTCCTGGGGCAATTCTTGGCATAATGCCCAGTGTTGCCACAAGTGAAGCACCTGTTGTCATTGGCTTGGCGGTACTACTGCTGCTGATTATTCCGCTGTGCTGGAAATTGATTGCGGTTGGGTGCCTGCTGCTGCTGCTGCTGAGGTCGAATTACCCATCGCCCTTGCTGCTGCTGGGGTCCCCTGCCCTGGGTGTCGGACACAATCCGAAAACGCTGTGGCTGAGCTGAGGGTCCTGCCACAGGGGTCTTCCTTTTCTTCTCTGCCTGCCTAGCTGTAATGCAGTCCTCTTGGGAGATAGCCATGTTGACCAACTCATTGTAGCTGTTGGCCCTAACGGTGTTGAGACGATCCCGGAGCTTAGTGCTGAGCCCCCTTCTGAATCTGTCTCGCTTCTTCTCATCTGTATCTGCATGATATCCAGCATACTGGCACAAATCATTGAAGGCCTGGGCATACTGCAACACTGTCCTGTTGCCCTGAGTGAGTGCCAAGAACTCATTAAGCTTCCTGTCCATGATCCCGGCTGATATGTGGTGGCCTCTGAAAGCTGCCTTAAATTCCCTCCACTCCACCTCTCGGTCCTCTGGTTGCATAGCAAGAAAATGATCCCACCAAGTCCTTGCAGGCCCGCGAAGCTGCTGGGTGGCGAACCTGACTTTGGTGACCTCTGAGCAAACTCCATGGAGCAGTGGAAATTTGGACTCCACCACTCGCAGCCACACATCTGCGTCAAGTGGGTCTTCCGCCCTTGTGAACAGTGGAGGCTGGGTGCTGAGGAATTCCTGATAGGTGGCCACCGCGGGGTGACGCTGGTGGTCTCCACCACCATAATGCTGGGGTGGTGGCTGACGTTGAGCCAGCTGCCTCAGGATCTCATTCTGCTGAGCCATGAGCTCCTGCAGAGTGGGAGGTGGGGGTGGTGGTGGAACGTGCTCGTTCTGGCCACGACGCTGCCTCCCAGCCATCTGAAAAACCACATACTTACTTAACACCACAGTTCCAATTTCAAGATTTCAACACGGGGAAAAGTTAAAAACAGCATGAAAGATCTAACTTCAACAAAAGGGATTCTTTAAGAGGCATAAATTCTTCCTTCCAAATTAAACTGATAATAGCATTCCTCAAACAAGCCCCCAAGAGAGTTTAACATGATTACATCAATTTGTTCCAAAATGACTCAACCCTACCTAGCCTAGTACCCCAAGGGTGCAAAAGCTAAGCTAGCTGCGAGGAGTCCGACTGTCCGACTTCTAAGCCTACCCTGGACACCTAGTGAGCGATCGAAGCAACACTGGACTCGGGGGAAGGTGGTCTTCCCGAGCCAGCAGTGTCCACACTGGAGGCAGGCTCATCTCCTCCCTCAATGTCGACGTCCTCGTCGTCCTCCTGGTCCTGGATCTCCTGGTGATGCATGTCCAGGTGCTCGTTAGCCTCAGCAAGCTGTTGCTGAGTGTTAAGGAGCTGATCCTCGAGAACCTCGATGGTGTTCTCCCTGGTGCCCACCAGCTCCTCCAACTCCTGAATATCAGTGGATAGCTGCTCCACCTGCAAGTCCTTTTCCACCATTTCCTGAGATAGGTCAACCACAAGCTCCTCTCGGTTATCCAGCGTGATCTTTGTTGCCTCCAGCAGTGCCATCAAATGGGACATGGCCTCACCGCGCATCACCTGCAGACGGTACAGAGCATTCATGCACCGTACTGTCAAGTGCGCAGTCTGACCTGGGTAGATGGCCCAGATGTCCTTGGCATGCTCCACCCGATCCTTCCACATTGGGTCGTCCTCCTTTTCAGCGGGGAACAAGCCAATGGGATGGGTAGCCAGCTCCAAGGGATGGAACCCGCAGAAGGTAGTCAATCCATGCAGAGCGATCGCCTCGATCGTGTCCTCTGCCCGGTACCCGAAAGACTCTGAGTCCAAGGAGCGCCAGCCTGGCTGCAGGGGATGAGGCTCCAAGGTCATCCTCACCCTACAGCGGGGCACTCGGTGCTTCTCGAACTGCTGCACCGCGTACTGAGGGGGTGTCGTGTATCCGGCTCCCTGAAGCACTTCCCATAAAATGCGGGGAAAACCCTCTCGTGCAAGTCCGTCAGTGTGGGTCAGGGCATTTCCGTCATCGGAGGATCCGTGGGAAGTCATCTGTGTACGGTTAAGCGTAAGTAAAAGAAAAGAATTATAAAAAGAACAAGAAAAATAAAACTCAGCCTTTCTCTAGTTAAGTAAAAGGCACTAAGGACCTAGCTGGTTGTTATCTTGTTTTTAAGTCCTTACTTAGTTATCCATTGCTTAATTATGAATGCATGCATGCTCGTCCTGAACGACCTCACAACAAGCTAAAAGGAATAGGGAGGGACTCCCATCCTGTAAAAGTGGCCTGTAGGGCCTAGTTACTTAGCCACCTAGCTACCCTTCTAGTAACCTAAGGCTTCACGTCCTAGGTCTATCCTGCTCGTCCTACTATCTATCCAACCTTGTTTCTATCAAATTTTATTTAGAAAAATTTGATGGTATTTACATTTTATTGATTCCTCTGTGGTGGTACGAGCTCCGATACCAGCTGTGGCGGAACTGCCCGAATTATTCCAACTTAAGTGTCCAAGCCCCGCCTTAGAGGCTAGACCACACTTAAATGGGGATAACCCGTCAATCCCTCGGATCTAGTCCGACACGGCCACTGACAGGATCAAGTACCACAATCTCACTCGAAGGTGAGTCACAGAGCAAATACAATAAAGCATAAAACCATACATGTCATAATGTTAAATTATTACATCACCATCATCATCATCGGAGTTTTTGCAAAAGTATCCATCATTGTTCGAAGTGCAGCGGAATAAAACTAACGGTAAATAAAACAGAGAGATGGGGAAGCCTGTCCCATCACTCCTCATGCTCCTCCTCAGCCGAGGCAGGGTCCCACTCGACAGTCCAACCCGGTGGCAGGGTGGTCGGCCAAGTTATCCCAGCAACCATCTCCTCTAGAGAACCTGTAAAAATTTATGCCACAAGCAAGGCTGAGTATACTAATACTCAGCTAGACTTACCCGGTGTGAGGAGTCTACTCCTCTACCTCTAGACATGCAGCTGTTTGGCTGTGGGGTTTGGTTGCCAAAAGCACTAGCTGAGTTTCTAAATCGAGATTTTAACTTAATCAAAGTTAAGTGTGACTCTCTTAAGGCTAAAAGTGGACTATCTACTCATACATGGTAGCAAGCATCATTAACAGTCAACATCTTATCTCAACTCATCATACTTCCACTTATTACTCAATGCAGTACAATGGATCAAGCAGTCTCATTAGCTGCGAGAAGTAGACGATTCGAATCGAGTTTTTATCCTTGCAAGGTAAACCTAAACACACGACATGTAGGGGCACTTCGTCCCCACACATATCAACCGTCCCCATCGATTCCCTGGCAACAGAAAGGGGCTCACCGCCTTGGCGTACAATGCCTCACTGACCCCGACTGGCCGTCGTGCAGTGACCGCACTTGTACCCACCATAACCGGAATGGGAGACCTCGTCTCAGGTCGCGTGAGGAGGGCAATCTGCGGGCAGGTTCACTCAGGTACTAGGCTTACCGATTTACCATATTTCTCGGTATGTGTTTAGTACATTCAAACGCTTGACACAGGTATCCGCACGTTAATCCTTATTCCATTTTCCATCTCGTAAACAACCAATCCCCATGGATTGTTGTCCACCAACTAGTATCATGATAGTGTGAAAGTGGGTACAATCAATTTCCTGATCTCGCGCGAGTGCTAGAAAAATCACTCGTCTTCTACCGAGATCCTATTTAATTAAAGCAACTACTCGACCTGTCATACTAGTATTCATTTCAAAAGGATTCCTGAGATCATGCAACTAGGGTTTCAAACAATTCCTACACCTAAGTGCACAATCAATCCTACAATCATTAGGTGAAGTAAAATAGCATAAATAACAGGTTATGCATAAAACCGGGGCTTGCCTTCCAAAGCAGTGGCAGGCAGGTCCTCTGGTGCTGGCTCTGGTGCTGGATCTGGGGCTACCTCCTGAGCAGCTCCTTGCTCCGGCACGAGGATGTACTCTCCGTCAGCAAGATTACAGTCTATCGAAATGCAATGAACATGTATGTCATGATTATGCAAGATTTAAGAACATTAAGTTAAAGAAACTAAGTTAAGAATTAACTTAGGGTTTCCTGGTTCTGTGGGGCTTCTAGTGGTATACATAGACTTTGACTTATTACCCTTTAAGCTTAGGTTTGGCTTTAGGATAACACAGTAGAATTTGTATTGTCTTGATACACTCTAGTGGACAGAGTACAAGGTTTTGGGAAATCATTATTTCACATTATTCATTTTCCTTTATTTAATTTTCCATTTAGGGTTTCTAAGGTAGGTTTGAACTACATCATGGTTTTAATAATTTCTAAAAATTCTGTAAAAATTACAGTGGGTTGTCACTAGCTATTTTAGCTTGTTTTAAGAATTTGAGGCTTAAAGTATAAAAGTTAGGCCTTAGACAAAAATAACAAAAGTTAGGCAATAAGGGCCACTTCACACTACACCTCCTAGTTAGGGGTAGGTTCTGTCCTAAAGGTTATTTTTGTTGACATCCTCTGGTAATAATAGGTCTTTGTGCTAAAAATCACAGGAAACTAAGGGGTGGTTATTTAGCTATGATTTTCTCAAGTTTAATGTCAAGAAGGCACTTTCTACTACATTATTATTTGAAAAATGTCAAACAGCAGATTTCTTATTTTTCCTAAGTTCTTTCTAATAAAACAATAGTTATCCCAAGGGTGGGGGTGTTTTTACCTTGGGGTTATTTTTGTAGAATTTTTCTAAGTTTCACTTGTTTTATTAAAATAAAAGAGATCTTAATTATTTTACACTAAAACAGGGTATGATATATTTTTCTAGTGAACTACATTAACTAAGTGTCTTAACAAAAATAGGGGTGCCCTCTGGTTCAATATTTGTGTCACTTTTCCTATTTTTCTTAAACTTAAGCATATTTGGAATAAGGGGTTAAAACTAACTTAATGTAATGGACAGAGAGGTTTAACATTTTTAAACAGGTTAGTGGGTGAATATAAACTTCTCCAAATTTTCCTAACCTTAGTCAAATAGCCTAACTATTTTTCTTACTATTATTTAGCTTTTGGCCAAAGTTAACATTAAATCAGAACTTTTAAGTTTTCCACAGCACCAAGGGGTTTTATATTTTTCCTAAATAGGTTACATGATTTAGAGTCTGGCAAAATTGGTTTGACCAAAATTGGATAAACCAAACAGAAGTTATGGGTTTTTAAAGCTTCTGTTTGAATTTAAATTAGGTTTTAATTCAGTTTTTCTGGAAAAACAGTTTGCGCCGAGGTCCTTGGGTTTAAAACAATTCAAACCTCGCAGATCTACCCTTAAGGCACTATTCACTTGAGTCTCTGACCTTTCACTTAACCCCCTGGGTTTCTCTCCCTCTCACCCGCAGTCCCTCCCTCAACTGAAACAGTAGTCGCGGGAAAGAAAAGGGTGGCGCGGCTTACCGGCGGCGAGGGAGGTCCGGCGAAGGGTAGGGTTGGCTCGGGGAGGGTCTGGCGATCACGTCGAGGTACGGCTCGTCGTCGGGGATGGCCGAAATCGCCCGGTCCACGTGAGCAGGCGGGCGAGCTCGTCGGCGGCGTGTGCTCCGGCCTATCCACGGCGGCATAGTTCAATCCAAGGGCATAGGGAGCTTCGTGGAGGTCTAAGGAGTCTAACCGTGCAAGGAATCGAAGAGAGGTGCACGGTGTACCTCGGTCCACGGTTGCCGGCGGTCGGTTGAAGTCCGGTGACCTTGGGCCGGCCTCTCCGGTGAAGCAGAGCCCGATTCCTCACTCGGGGAGCTTCACGGAGACGTGCACAGTCTTCTCCGAGGGCTGGACGGGGTTGGGAATGGCTGGGCTGGCCGGTCTACGGTGGCAGGGGTTCGGGTTGCCGCGGGCACGTCGCGTATGGGCAAACGGCGGCGAACTGAGCTCCGGTGAGGCTTGAGCGCGTGCGGAGGGGTACGGCCAAGGCTCCTGGGCGTTTTATAGTTGCGGACGCGGACCAGGGCACTGGCTTGGCTTGGGCGCGGCGCGGGCGCGCGCGCGGGCGTGCTCTGGCACGGCAGACGGCGTCGAACACGTGGCAGTTTGTTTCTTCCAGTGTTCAAATGTCGCCAGAGGTCGCAAACGTGCGAATCTTTGCAAAAGTCCGGCGCAGACCTCTTCCTGGCACCTAGGGCTGTCACTCAACTGTGAGACGCCGGGGCAGATACGGCCTAGGGAGGGAGATCTTCGGGTGCCAAAACAGGTGTGTCATACTGAGCATATCACGACAAAAGCCATGCCATGGCATGTCAAACGTCCGAGTCTCGAGCTCAACTTTTTCCAGTGGGTGCCCTAAGTGGTATTGCACATTTTTGGTATAGAACCCAAGTGGTTTTGGCGCCATTTTTAAAGTGAACACGGTTGATCTTTGATTTAGGGCTAAAATGGGACTTAGAGGGAATTAGAGAGCTCTAGATCTCTCTCCACTTGGAGATTTGAAATGGGGTTTCCCTAGGGGCCTTTTTGTAATATTTCCCTCCCCTAATTGATGGTTATAATGTTGCTTAGGGTTTGGGTAAAGATTACCCATGTTTTGCACATTTGCTCACTCTCTTTCCCCTCTTATCCATGGTTTTGGGAGATAGGGTTTAAGAGAGGCCTAGGGTTCTTTCCCCCTCTCCCAAGGTGATAGTTGCACACAATTAGGGTAATGCCTTTGGTCATTCCCAACTCTTGGTAAAAACTTAGTTTCCAAAGCCCCTTATACTTTTGCTCCTTAAGTTCTTCCACATGTGATCATAGTCTTGAGTGCCAAGGTGTGCTCCAGCCATGGCAACACCTGGGGTGTTACAGAAAGCCACCAAGCTCTCGCGACAGTACATCTCCTTCTCTCCGACCGCCACCGCGCCATCTCCAATTCACGCGCCACCGCCCCCGGAGCCTATAAATTGAGCATGTCATCGGGTCCGTAAGGTAGTCAAGCACCCAATCCACCAAGTCGTGCCTCCAATTGCTCACGAGAGCTCCCCAACTTCGGATTTTCCCCAAATTGGTCCAAAACACCGCGCCTTGTGACCTCGCTGTGGTCAGCGTGCTCTAGGTCCGCTCATGCCCCCTGCTCTTTCGTTTCAGTATCCTTGTGTGTCCCTGATGCTCTCCGACCCGACTGATTAGGCTAGAACCCCTTAGATCGTTGGGAATGCTTCATGATGTGCATTGTGTCTGCTGTCACCATGGACAGGGTGATGTAGAGCTCAAATCCAGCAATTAAGCGAGGGGAAATGTTTGTTAAGGGTTCAATTTGGTGTCTGCCGCACGGGACCACCGGTAGTTGAGTGATCCGGCCGGTGTAGGCTCACCGGAGCTCGGTTCTCCGCCGTGCGACGTCGTGTACCTCGGGTCGTAAAGAATTAGAACTTGGAGGGCTTCGGTGTAAATGTCAGCGACTGAAGCAACACTGTCGCGGGCTCTTTCGAATTGTTTTAAAAGCCAAGGTCCTCGGTGCAAAACCGCCGCGCAAGCACGCGCGCGGGCGCGTCTGCCTTAGCTGGGCCGGTTCGGGCCAGATTTAGCACATTACTGTTGGCTCTTTTTCTTTTTCCTTTTCAACCAGAGTTAGAGAATTCCTAGAAAATTGCATAAAATGCTAAAAATGCAAGACCAATTTTGCTAGGTTCCTAATTTTCTATAGTATTTAACAAAAAATAGTTTTATGATTTTTATTCCAGATAGGGAATTATGGAGTATTTAAAATAGCCAAAACTCATACCCCTGGAATTTTAGAAATTAATTAATAATTTCAAAAATCACCAAACTTTTTAGATAAGCTTTAAATCTTATTTAGAAGCCTTGGGTAAAGTTTGGCATGATTTGGACCATGTTTGGTACCTAGAACCCAAAACCCTAGTCTCCTGCCCTATGAACTTCACTATAGACTCCAAAAACCCTAGTTTCCCAGAGATCCGTGAAGGAAAATTGTATTCAAGACATTAGATAATATACTTTTATTATATTTGCATTTTCATGAGCATTACATGAGCATTCATGATTATATATGACTATATATAGAAAACAAAGAAGAGATATAAGTTGAAGAAGCAAAGACTACACCACCACCACCACCACCTGAAGAACCCCAGGCCGGTAACTGCTTTTATTTTGACATCTGTGGAGCAGAGCCTGACTCACCTATAACACAAGGCAAGCCCCGGTGCATTTGCCACCTCCTTGCTATTTTAAAATCTTTCTCACTTGCTTGATGCATTAAGTTATAGGAGTTGTGTGCGAAACAAATTGCTGCATTTCCTTCCTTGAGAATTTGATTCCCTTTCCTTGATCCCCTGTTTTATAAAAAGGTTTTTCTTATGCTTAGCCTTGCTCTAGAAAAACAAAATGTTTTGTTTTAACAAAAGATGATGCTTCAAGTGGGTGGGATGTTTTCAAAATAAAACTTGATGGTGGATCCATCATGGCCATGATGGGTTCAACATCGAAAAAGATGTACCTCTGCCAGGTACCAAACTTTAGGTTTGAAATGATAAAGCTGAGACCGGGTGGGTGACTTGCACGAGAAGAGAGTCTCAGTGTAGTGTCTCCGTCTGAGTCGATTAAGGACCTTCTCGATGTAGGCTTGCTGATCGAGGACTCTTTAACTGGTCACGTGCCTCATCTTGGGTAAGCTTTGCCTCGGGCAGACTAATACCAGAATAAGATAACACGCAATGGGAGTGGAGAGATGGCGAGAGTAGCGTGTAACCTCCGTGGCAAGAGGCTGGACGGTGGTGTATCTGTGCTCTCGGTTGGCGTGAACCTGATCTGGTCTTAAGAACCCCGGTGGTGAGTTGACATATGCAAGGGTTAAGTGCTACATATGTCGTGTGATTAGAGATCCTCAGCTGAGTATTAATCGATTCGGACCGCCGTTACTTCTCGGACATGAATACTTGGTCACTGCCCTACACGTAGCATTCCAGTGAACATGAAGGGTTGATAAAAAGATGGCTAGTATAGGTCAAGTGCTTGAACTAGGGTAGAAAGAACTCTAGAACTCAGGTAATGACTTAACTTGCTAATAAAACTGGATTTTTAAGGATCCACTGTTAGTAAGCATTTCTGCAAACAGAGACTTTGATTATTGATAAGCCATACCTTGATTCCCAAAGGCCAGCATATCCTTGAGAGTCTTTTTATTTTGACAGGTAAGACTTGCGAATGTACACTTCGTACTCAGGGCTTTGTCCCATGTTGTTTTAGGTGAGGAAGCAGCAAATTTTTGTTGCTTTTGTTCCAAGGTGGTGCCTAAGGAAGAAAATCAAGACTGAAGCCTCGGGAGGAAGTGTCCTCCTTTAAAACTTTTTACTGTTTATCGGGAGGGGTTTTTACCTCCCAATATATGTAATAATATTACTCTAGCACTCTTATATTTTACTGGTCTGTAATAATACTACTCTTTCCATACTTTAAAATAAAATAAAGTTACTGTAACTGCTTCCGCATACTCATTCCTCTGATGTGTTGTAATATCTGTGTGACGGGTGAAACTCTCTTGGACAAAGTAAAGAATACAGATACCGAACTTGTCAAGTGGTCAGGTGCACCTGCAGGTCTGAGGTCCGATGAATAAGGACAACTGTAGGTGGGCCTAATGACTTGGGAGGTTCTGTCACAGCTGGTATCAGAGCGAAGCCCATCTCTGCAGATGTTATGAGACATTTTCAAAAAGAATTTTCAAATACTTATCTAAGAAAATTTCTTTCCTTCTTATCTAACTACCTTCTGAAATACTTATATTAAGACCAGATAGTAGAGTGCAATGTATAGAAGGTTGTGAATCAACTAAGGTTGATTCTGTAATTATGCATGCATCATGATAAAAACTATACTAATAAGAATTTCCCCCTTATGTTGATATGCCGCCGCGCACAAGGAAAACCGCGCGCAAGTCCACAGGACCAATTGGCGTGCCTCGCCATCAGCTAGCTCCAAGGCATGAGGATAGTAGCTGCAGCAGCAATGATCCCATTGGAGATCTAGAAGCTCAGGTGGAGCAGCTTCAAACGGAATTGCATCATAGAAATAGTGTGTGGGTCGAGGATGGTGAGCGCATAAATGAGTTAAGAACTGACATCCGGCATCTGCAAGACAAGCTTGCCGAACGAGATTTTGCACTCGATTAGGCCGTCAACTCGCGTTCCATTGCTTGGGACCAAGAGGCCAAAGCTCGAGGCTGTGTGGAGGAGCTTAGCACGGCCGTTGATAACTTGCAGGTGTACTGCAATACATTGCATGAGGAAGTTCATGAATTGTATTCGCAACTACACCCTGACGTACTTGCAGATCCTGTCGGAATGGGAGTTGGACCTTCTGGAACAGCAGGTGAAGCATTTGGTGGGGAACTGGATCTTTTCAAGCCCCCTCCTTCAATGAACCTGGCTGATGAATGGACCCCTACACCCGAAAACGAAGCTGCTAAGGATAATAAGTGCTAGTAGTAGTATAGTGTAGAAATAGTATTAATGTAGAATAAGTAATGTAGTCATGGTGTACTATGAGTTTGTAACATTACATCTTAAGTAATGTAAAATGATGGTATGTGTCAGCATGTGATATTTTCCAAATATTTCTTTGCTTCAGATGCCATCCCGAACTTGTTCACATGACGGCGTGGGAACATCCCGTGGCCAAGAAGATACACCAAATCCACCGTCGGTTCCACCCACGCTGGCCGAGGCTATCGCCGCCTTGGTCACCGCGACCGCTGACAACACCCGCTTCCTTCATGAAATGGCGGGACAGCAACTTCAACAACATGGCGGGAGAGCTTATCCACAAGGACCCCGCGAAACTTCATATTTGGATTTCTCATAAACCCATCACCCACTATTCGTCAAAGCCGAAGATCCCCTCGAAGCTGACGAATGGATTCGGGTCATCGAGCAAAAGTTTGGACTCCTCCGATGCACGGAGACCCAGAAGCCCTTGTTTGCGGCTCAGCAGTTAAGAGGCCCTGCCAGCACCTGGTGGGGAAATTATGTGGCCATTCAGCCTTCCGACCATCAAGTCACCTGGGACGAATTTAAATTGGCATTTCGGGAGCACTACATTCCAGAAGGAGTGGTCCATATGAAGTAAGAAGAATTCATGAAACTCAAACAGGGTGGAGTATCTCAACAAGTTCAATCATTTGTCCCAGTACACAATTGACCAGGTCAACACTGACCTGAAAAAGAGGAATTGTTTTATGAGAGGCCTCAATGATCGGATACAACGGAAGATGGCCACCTGCCTCGACCTCTCCTACAGCAGGGTTGTCGGCAAAACGCTGGCAGTTGAAGCTAAATATGCAGGCCCAGGCAAGTCAAAAGGCTATGGAGGTGACAGGTCCAACCAAGGGCCTGAAAAGCGACAAAGGTTGGTGATCCGACCTTTCAATCAAAACCGTTCTTCACCTCGTCCACCCTCCTACCCCTTTAAACAGCCTGTATTCATCCGCCCTGCCACTGCCCCCACCTCAACAACTCAGCCGAGTGCCCCTGTTACTCGTTTCCCTGCACTCCCGAGTTCATCTACTGGTTGCTTCAATTGTGGGAAGCTTGGACATTTCATCAAAGACTACCCATATCCAAAGCAGAACAACTCCAATAATCAGCAGAACCCAGGAAGTTCCAGCCAAGGCAAGGGAAACAGGACAAATAATGCAGCGGGCAAGAATATGAAGAAAACTGGGCGAATCTATTATACACAAGTGGCCACTACACCGGAGGGAGAATCGGACATGATGGGTACGTTTCTCATGGCTAAACACCCTGCATTCATTGTCTTTGATTCCGGTGCTTCACATACATTCATAAACAAGAAGTTTATGGAGAAATATTGCATTCCATGCATTGAATCAAGGGAAGGGTTTATTATTCATTCACCTGGGGGACAAATATTCACTAAAGAAATGGCTTTCCATGTGCCCGTAACATTGGCTGAATAGTACTTTCCCAAAAATATGATTGTTCTGAAAGGCCAAGATATAGATGTAATTCTGGGCATGAATTGGTTAGTCCAGCATAAAGCTATCCTCAACACTGATCTGAGAACCATCAGGTTGAGCTATGGCCAGGAAGAGGTTCTCTTGTCCATTCCCATAGCTAATACAGCTAAACCATTTGGTAGAGTTTATGAAGCCATCATACCGAAGATCCAAGATATTTCGGTAGTATGTGAATTCCCGGACGTCTTTCCAGAAGATCTGCCTGGATTGCCTCTAGAGAGAGATGTAGAATTTGTGATTGAATTGAAGCCCGGTACGACTCCTGTTTCTAGAAGGTCGTATCGAATGCCTCCGAATGAGTTGGCAGAGCTCAAGACACAATTACAAGATCTGCTAGAAAAGGGATTCATCCGACCAAGCTCGTCACCTTGGGGTTGTCCAGCCATTTTTGTCAAGAAGAAGGACCAAACGCTTCGAATGTGCGTGGATTACAGACCCCTTAATGAGGTCACAATCAAGAATAAGTACCCTCTTCCCAGATTGATTTCTTATTTGATTAGCTTACCGGAGCTCGGGTATTTTCCAAAATTGACCTCAGGTCGGGTTACCATCAGATCCGTATCCGACCCGAAGATATACCCAAGACCGCATTCACTACGCGGTATGGATTATTTGAATATCTGGTTATGTCTTTTGGATTAAAAATGCTCCTGCCCACTTCACATATCTTATGAACTCGGTATTCATGCCCGAGTTGGATAAATTTGTGGTAGTCTTCATTGATGATATCTTGGTATATTCCAAGAATGAATAGGAGCATGCTCGGCATTTGCGGATCGTATTAACGCGCTTAAGGAAGCATCAACTATATGCTAAATTTAGTAAATGCACGTTCTGGCTGGAGGAAATTCAATTTTTGGGACACGTATTGTCTGCCAAAGGGATTGCGGTTGATCCCAGCAAAGTCAAGGATATTTTGGAGTGGAAACCACCAACCACTGTACATCAAGTCCGAAGTTTCCTTGGACTGGCTGGTTATTACCGCTGATTTATTCCAGATTTTTCCAAACTTGTGAAACCAATCACAAGTTTTATGAAGAACGATATCAAATTTAATTGGTCTTTAAGATGCAATGAAGCCTTCAAGCAGCTAAAGGTGTTATTAACCACTGCTCCAGTATTAGCCCAACCGGACATTGAAAGTCATTTGATGTGTATTGTGACGCATCAAGCAGTGGTTTAGGTTGTGTCTTGATGAAAGAAGGCCGAGTTATAGCATATGCCTCAAGACAGTTGCGCCGGCATGAGGAACATTATCCAACTCATGACCTAGAATTAGCTGATGTGGTTCATGCCCTGAAAATATGGCGTCATTATCTACTGGGGAATATCTATCATATCTATACAGATCATAAAAGCTTGAAGTACATCTTTACCCAGTCAGAGCTGAATATGAGGCAGAGGAGATGGCTTGAGCTCATTAAGGATTATGAATTGGAAATTCACTATCACCCAGGCAAGGCCAATGTAGTGGCAGATGCGCTAAGTCGCAAGGCTTCCTGTCATTGTCTTACAATGAAGACTTCTGACATTACATTATGCCAAGAAATGGAGAAATTGAACCTGAGAAAGATTCAACATGGAACTTTCAATCACCTGAAGCTTGAGTCGGTTCTTCTGCAAAGAATAATTGATGCACAAAGAAATGATGAGGGTATGAAACACATTCATGAGAAGATAGAGGTTGGCAAGGCAAATTGCTTCAGAAAAAGATGATCAAGGTGTTGTATGGTTTAACAACCGCATAATTGTGCCCAAGAATGATGAAGTCCGCCAGCAAATTTTAGATGAAGCACATCTTAGTCGCTATTCTATTCATCCCTGAAGCACTAAGATGTATCATGATCTAAAGCAGCATTATTGGTGGACGAAGATGAAGATTGAAATTGCACGCTATGTGGCGAGATGCGACACTTGCAGACGTGTCAAGGCCATACATATGAAAACTGCTGGTCCATTGCAATCGTTACCTATCCCAACATAAAAATGGGAGCATATTAGTATAGACTTCATTGTGGGATTACCCAGGACAACAAAAGGTTATGATTCCATCTGGGTTATTGTTGATCGACTTACAAAGATCGCCCACTTCCTTCTAGTCAGGGTAAAGTATACAGTGGTCACATATGCAGAGTTATATATGTGGCGGAACTGCCCGAATTATTCCAACTTAAGTGTCCAAGTCCCGCCCTAGAGGCTAGACCACACTTAAATGGGAATAACCCGTCAATCCCTCGGATCTAGTCCGACACGACCACTGACAGGATCAAGTACCACAATCTCACTCGAAGGTGAGTCACAGAGCAAATACAATAAAGCATAAAACCATACATGTCACAATGTTAAATTATTACATCACCGTCATCATCATCGGGGTTTTGCAAAAGTAACCATCACTGTTTGAAGTGCAGCGGAATAAAACTAACGATAATTAAACAGAGAGATGGGGAAGCCTCTCCCATCACTCCTCATGCTCCTCCTCGGCCGAGGCAGGGTCCCACTCAACAGTCCAACCCGGTGGCAAGGTGGACGGCCAAGTTATCCCAGCAACCATCTCCTCCAGAGAACCTGTAAAAATTATGCCACAAGCAAGGCTGAGTATACTAATACTCAGCTAGACTTACCCGGTGTGAGGAGTCTACTCCTCAACCTCTAGACATGCAGTTGTTTGGCTGTGGGGTTTGGTTGCCAAAAGCACTAGCTGAGTTTCTAAATCAAGATTTTAACTTAGTCAAAGTTAAGTGTGACTCTCTTAAGGCTAAAAGTGAACTATCTACTCATACATGGTAGCAAGCATTATTAACAATCAACATCTTATCTCAACTCATCATACTTCCACTTATTACTCAATGCAGTACAATGGATCAAGCAGTCTCATTAGCTGCGAGAAGCAGACGATTCGAATCGAGTTTTTATCCTTGCAAGGTAAACCTAAACACACGACATGTAGGGGCACTCCGTCCCCACACACATCAACCGTCCCCATCGATTCCCTGGCAACAGATCAGGGCTCACCGCCTTGGCGTACAATGCCCCACTGACCCCGACTGGCCGTCGTGCAGTGGCCGCACTTGTACCCACCATAACCGGAATGGGAGACCTCGTCTCAGGTCGCGTGAGGGGCAAAGTCTGCGGGCAGGTTCACTTAGGTACTAGGCTTACCGATTTACCATATTTCTCGGTATGTGTTTAGTACATTCAAACGCTTGACACAGGTATCCGCACGTTAATCCTTATTCCTTTTTCCATCTTGTAAACAACCAATCCCCATGGATTGTTGTCCACCAACTAGTAATCCTGACAATGTGAAAGTGGGTACAATCAACTCCCTGATCTCGCGCGAGTGCTAGAAAAATCACTCGTCTTCTACCGAGATCCTACTTAAGCAAAGCAACTACTCGACCTGTCATACTAGTATTCATTTCAAAAGGATTCCTGAGATCATGCAACTAGGGTTTCAAACAATTCCTACACGTAAGTGCACAATCAATCCTACAATCATTAGGTGAAGTAAAATAGCGTAAATAACAGGTTATGCATAAAACCGGGGCTTGCCTTCCAAAGCAGTGGCAGGCAGGTCCTCTGGTGCAGGCTCGGGTGCTGGATCTGGGGCTACCTCCTGAGCAGCTCCTTGCTCCGGCACGAGGATGTACTCTCCGTCAGCAAGATTACAGTCTATCGAAATGCAATGAACATGTATGTCATGATTATGCATGATTTAATAACATTATGCAAAAGAAACTAAGTCGAGAGGTAACCTAGGGTTTTCTTAGTTAGGCGGGGCTTCTAGTGGTACATAGATAGACTTATAACCCTTTGGACTTAGGTTTTCCTTTAGGATAACATATTGGTTTGGTATTGCCTTGATATATTTTAGTGGACGGAAAATAAAGTTTTTGGGACAACATTTATTCATATCTTTCATTTCTCTTTCCTTAATTTCCATTTAGGCTTTTAGTGTTGGTTTGAACTACAACAGGGTTTTAATAATTTCCAAAAATTCTGAAAAAATCACAGTGGGTTGTTACTGGCTATTTTAGCTTGTTTTAAGAATTTGAGGCTTAAAGTATAAAAGTTAGGCCTTAAACAAAAATAACAAAAGTTAGGCAAAAAGGGCCACTTTACACTACACCTCCTAGTTAGGGGTAGGTTCTGTCCTAAAGGTTATTTTTGTTGGCATCCTCTGGTAATAATAGGTCTTTGTGCTAAAAACCACAGGAAACTAAGGGGTGGTTATTTAGTTATGATTTTCTCAATTTTAATGTCAAAAAGGCACTTTCTACTACATTATTATTTGAAAAATGTCAAACAGCAGATTTCTTATTTTTCCTAAGTTCTTTCTAATAAAACAATAGTTATCCCAAGGGTGGGGGTGTTTTTACCTTGGGGCCATTTTTGTAGGGTTTTTCTAAGTTATCCTTGTTTTAATAAAATAAAAGATATCCTACTTAATTTGTACTAAGCCAGGGTATGATATATTTTTCCAGTGAACTATATTGAATAAGTAACCTAACAAAATAGAAGTACTCTCTGGTTCATTAATTAAGTTGCATTTTCTATTTTCCTTATCTTTAAGCATATTATAGGATAAAGGGTAAAACTAACTTAAATGGAGTGGACAGAGGTGTTTAATATTTTTAACTAGGTCAGTAGGTAGATAATAACTTCTCTAAATTTTTCTAACCTTAGTTAAATAATACAACCATTTTTCTTGCTATTATTAAGCTTTTGGTTCAAACTGTAATTAAATCAGGACCTTACATTTTTCTATAGTACTTATGGGGTTTTATATTTTTCTTAGACAGGTTACATTATTTAGAGTCTGGCAAAATTAGTTTGACCAAATTTGGGTAAACCAAACAGAAGTTATGGGTTTTTAAAGTTTCTGTTTGAACTTAAATCAGGTTTTAATTAAGTTTTTCTGGAAAAACAGTTTGCGCCGAGGTCCCTGGGTTTAAACCGAATCAAACCTCGCAGATCTACCCTTATGCCACTATTCACTTGAGTCTCTGACTTTTCACTTAACCCCCTGACTTTCTCTCCCTCTCACCCGCAGTCCCTCCCTCAACTGAAACAGTAGCCGCGGGAAAGGAAAGGGTGGCGCGGCTTACCGGCGGCAAGGGAGGTCCGGCGAGGTGGTCGGTGAGGTTCAGGAGGTCGCGACGGTCACGTCGATGTGCGGGTCGGCGTCAGAGGTGGTCGGAGCTCCCCTGGCCACGAACACAGGCGGCGGGGATCGACGGCGGTGCCTGCTCCGGCCAAACCACGGCGGCATAGGTCAATTAGGGTGCACGAGGAGCTTCACGGGGTGACACAGAGGCCGTGCGCGCAATGAATCGGGAAATGGTGAAGGGGTTTACCCGGTCCACGTGCGCCGGCGAGTTCTTGAACTCCGGTGAGCGCGATTTGGCTTCTCTGGTGATGCGGGCCCTCGGTTCAAGCTTGGGCAAGGCTCACGGTCTCACCAGGAAGCTATCTGGGGGCTTGAATCGAACGGAGGGGGACTGGAGAGGGGTTGGCCACGGCGGTGGCTCTCGAGCGGCACTGGCGGGCTGCGGGGAGGTCGCCGGAGGCAAGGGCTGGCTCGGGCGAGTCCGGCGAGGTACGGAGGAAGCAATGGGGAAGGCAACCGAGCGCTGGGGTGGGTTTTATAGGCGCGGACGCGGCCGGGGCGCCGGCTCAACCGTTTGGCGCGACGCGGGCACGCGGGGCGCGCGCGGGCGTGCCCTGGCGAGCTCAGAGCGCGTCGAACACGTGGCGCGTTGCTTCTGCCCGTGTTCTTCGCTCTGCTGAGCGGCCAGGCGTACGAATCTTGCCCTACCGCCTGTGGGAGATTTCTTCCCTGCACCTAGAGCTACCTAGTTCATGTGAGTTCCAAGAGTAGATGTGGTCTGGTTGAGGAGATATGGTAGCGCCAAGTCTTGTCTGTCTGCCCTGTGCAAACCGAGACAAAACCAGTGCCAACTCGTGTCAAAAGGTTTTGGCTTGGGTTCAAACTTTTCCAGGGCATTCTAGGGTTCATTTGGCGCCACTTTGTTAATTGGGTCGACTGGTTTTGGAAAGGGGATCAAGGTGAACATGAGGGATCTTTGCTCAAGGGTTGATTTTTGACTTAGGCAAAAATCTGAATTTCTCCCTTGTGTTCAACCTTTGGTGATCTTTTTAGGACCTTTCTGAAAAATTTTTGGGGGTACTTCCTTACTATTAAGGGTAGGTTATTGAGTATATTACAACCTTTGTATTTGGCCCAAACCATGATCATGATGTTTACATGATCTTTTAATCATGGCTTCAATTAGGGTTATAATTGCCTATGGGGGTTTTGCTTTAGGGTTTTGGGAGATCCCCACTTAAATGTGCATGATAAGCTAGGGCATGACATCCAAAGTGGATCACACTTGCTTAGGACCTAGAATTCCAAGTTTGGTATACTTTGCCCAATTCAGCCTTCATGTGATAATGGGTAAAAGGGGAAACTCTGGTATGGACACCCTGAGTAACACCTGGGGTGTTACAGCCCTCCCCCCTTAAAGGAATCTCGCCCCGAGATTTAGGTAGAGTCCCTTGGAGGGTGCTTGAAGGTGTGCTGGTGTTGCTTTTCCTTTACACTTAAGTTTCTCTTGTTAACTGCTCTTCGAATGTCATTCTCTTTGCAACTTCAGAAGGAAGCCCTTCTTAAGTTAAATCCACAACTTAGACTATCCTTATTATCTAAGTTTTTCTTATAATTGAATTCAAAGGGCAGGTGGGGGTGGGGTTTTTGGGGTTACATACCGACTCCTTTGGGTAGAAAGTCGGGGAAGCGAGAGCGTAGAAAATCCTCAGTCTCCCATGTAGCTTCTTCTGCTGAATGGTGACTCCACTGAACCTTATACATTCTGACCGACCTTGCCCGAGTTGATCTCTCCTTTTGATCTAACACCTTGACGGGGTACTCTTGGTAGGATAAATCTGGTTCTATCTCAATATCTGGTTCTGGGAGTACTTCAGTGGGTAGACGAATGCATTTCCGCAGCTGAGATACATGGAACACATTATGAACTGCTGACATGTGAGGTGGCAATTCCACTTGATAGGCTACGGGTCCACAAGCTTCCTTGATCTCATAGGGTCCAATGTAGCGAGGAGCTAACTTGCCCTTGATCCCGAATCTCTGCACACCCTTGGTGGGTGACACCTTAAGATAGACATGATCTCCCACCTCAAACTGTAGAGGCTTCCGCCTCTTGTCATGATAGCTCCTTTGCCTGGCCTGAGCAGCTTCCAAGTTCTTGGTAATAACCCTGACTTTTGCCTCTGCCTCGAGTACCAAGTCTGGCCCAAAAATTTCCCTTTCTCCCGCTTGAGACCAGTTTAGTGGGGTCCTGCACCTTCTCCCATACAAAGCCTCAAAAGGTGCCATCTTCAGACTGGACTGGTAGCTGTTATTGTACGAAAACTCTGCCAAAGACAGACACTTGTCCCAATCCTTCCCGTAGTGTAGTGCACATGCTCGCAACATATCTTCCAAAATCTGATTCACCCTTTCGGTCTGGCCATCTGTTTGTGGGTGGTATGCTGAGCTTCGGATGACATGGGTCCCAAGTGATTCTTGCAGTTTCTCCCAAAAGCGTGCCACAAACAGTGCTCCTCTGTCAGATATAATGGTCTTGGGAATACCATGTAATCTCACTATCTGATCAACATAAATTTCAGCATACTTCTCGGTCTTGTGGGTGGTATGCACTGGCAAGAAATGAGCAGTCTTGGTCAATCTGTCCACGATAACCCAAATAGAATCATGGTGCCTGGAGGTATTGGGTAATCCTACTATGAAGTCCATGCAAATGTCCTCCCATTTCCAAGATGGTATGGGAAGGGGTTGCAAAGGGCCTGCTGCCTTCAAGTGACTAGCCTTAATTCTCTGGCAGGTGTCACATTCGGATATGTATTTGGCAATTTCCCTTTTCATTCTAGTCCACCAATATAGAGATCTGAGATCATGATACATCTTGTTGCTACCAGGGTGCATGGAGAATTTTGAAAGGTGAGCTTCGTCCAGTATCTTCTTTCTAAGCTCAGGGTCTTTAGGAACAACCAATCGATCTCCAAACCATAGAATTCCCTTACTGTCCTGTCGAAAACACTTGTATTTCTCTGCCTTTTGTTTGATCATATCCTTGATAACCTGAACACCCTTATCCTCAACCTGAGCCCTTATGATCTGCTCTTGCAACGTGGGCTCTACCGAGATATAGCTTAGTTTACCCGAAGAAACAACTTCCAGGTTCAACTTGCACAACTCATCACATAGGGTGGTCACTCCCACATCCATGCTCATACAATTACACTGGGCCTTTCTGCTCAAGGCATCTGCCACAACATTGGCCTTCCCTGGATGGTAATGCACCTCCAAATCATAGTCCTTGATCAACTCTAACCATCTCCTTTGTCTCATGTTTAGATCTGCCTGAGTGAAAATGTACTTGAGACTCTTGTGATCAGTGTAGATGTTACAGTGAGCTCCCATCAGGTAGTGTCTCCATATCTTAAGAGCATGAACTACAGCTGCCAATTCTAGATCATGTGTAGGGTAGTTCTGCTCATGGGGCCTGAGTGCCCGGGAAGCATAGGCAATCACTCTGTTCTCTTGCATCAAGACACATCCCAAACCAGTACCAGAAGCATCACAATAAACTTCAAATGGCTTGGTGTTGTCAGGTTGAGCCAGCACTGGGGCTGTTGTCAAATGCTGCCTCAAGGTATGGAATGCACCTTCACACTTTTGGCTCCACTCAAATTTGACTCCCTTCTTTAACAGTTCAGTCATTGGTTTGGCAATTCTGGAGAAATCCGGAATAAATCGTCGATAATACCCTGCCAATCCCAGAAAACTCCGAATTTGCTTTACTGTGGTCGGGGGTTTCCAATCCATCACCTCCTGCACCTTCTCAGGATCAACTGATATCCCATCTTGAGAAATTGTGTGGCCCAAGAATTTGATCTCCTTCAGCCAAAACTCACACTTACTCAGCTTAGCATACAGCTGATGATCACGCAGTCTCTGAAGTACAGTATGCAAGTGTTTAGTGTGCTCGGCTTCGTTCTTGGAATAAACCAGTATATCGTCAATGAAAACGACCACGAACTTGTCTAACTCTGGCATGAATATTGAGTTCATCAGATACATAAAATAAGCCGGGGCATTGGTCAGCCCAAAAGACATCACCAGAAACTCATACAGTCCATATCTGGTAGAGAAAGCCGTCTTGGGAATATCACTAGCGCGGATCTTTATTTGATGGTATCCTGAGCGAAGGTCTATCTTGGAGAATACCTTGGCTCCAACCAACTGATCAAACAGAACATCAATGCGGGGCAGCGGGTATTTGTTCTTTATAGTCACCGCATTGAGAGGACGGTAGTCAACACACATCCTCAAACTCTCATCCTTTTTCTTCACAAATAATGCTGGACATCCCCATGGTGAAGTGCTTGGACGAATAAACCCTTTGTCCAACAACTCTTGCAATTGTTTCTTCAATTCTGCCAATTCCGCGGGAGGCATCCTATAGGGTCTCTTGGAAATAGGAGCGGTCCCGGGTTGCAATTCGATGGCGAACTCAATATCTCGGTCAGGAGGCATTCCTGGCAATTCATCCGGAAAAACATCTGGATAGTCACAGACCACTGGGATCTTTTCCACTGGGGATTCTATCATAACAAAGGCACAAGAACGGGTGCATCCCTGGTCAGGTAGATATAAGGTAATCTCACCATCCAAAGGGGAGCGGAGTTCTATGGCTCTAGCTGCGACATCAATCACTGCGTGGTGTCGTGACAACCAATCAGTCCCTAAGATGATATCCACACTATCCAATCCCATTATCATTAGGGTAGTTTTGAAAATGAGACTACCCAGCTTAATTGGCACGTGCCTACAGATCTGATAGGAGGCAACCCTGCCTCCTGGTGTTGAGATTGTGATACCCCCATTGGTGTGGTGAAAAGGCAATTGGCACTTGGCACTAAATTTGGTACTGATAAAACTGTGTGATGCACCAGAATCAAAAAGAACAATAGCAGGATAATTCAAAACTGTAAAGATACCAGTCAAGACGGGTGCTCCCTCTGGAATGTCAGCCATGGTGGTGAAGTTCAGCCTGCCTTGCCTCACTTGCACCTTCTGTCTCTTGCCTTGGTTCTGATTTGCATTCTGCCCCTGCCTCTGCTGGTTCCTGGGGCAATTCTTGGCATAATGCCCAGTGTTGCCACAAGTGAAGCACCTGTTGTCATTGGCTTGGCGGTACTGCTGCTGCTGATTATTCCTCTGAGCTGGGAATTGGGTGCGGTTGGGTGCCTGCTGCTGCTGCTGAGGTCGGATTACCCATCGCCCTTGCTGCTGCTGAGGTCCCCTGCCCTGGGTGTCGGACACAATTCTGAAACGCTGTGGCTGAGCTGAGGGTCCTGCCACGGGGGTCTTCCTCTTCTTCTCTGCCTGCCTAGCTGTAATGCAGTCCTCTTGGGAGATAGCCATGTTTACCAACTCATTGTAGCTGTTGGCCCTGACGGTGTTGAGACGATCCCGGAGCTTAGTGCTGAGCCCCCTTCTGAATCTGTCCCTCTTTTTCTCATCTGTATCTGCATGATATCCCGCATACTGGCACAAGTCATTAAAGGCCTGGGCATACTGCAACACTGTCCTGTTGCCCTGAGTGAGTGCCAAGAACTCATTGAGTTTCCTGTCCATGATCCCGGCTGGTATATGGTGTCCTCTAAAAGCTGCCTTAAACTCCCTCCACTCCACCTCTCGGTCCTCTGGCTGCATAGCAAGAAAGTGATTCCACCAAGTCCTTGTTAGAAAGTTAGGCATTTTTAGTTTTAATTTAACCCAGAAAATCAGTGCGATATATGTGATGACATGTATGTGCATGTGTGTATAACTACTCGCATAAGCAGTAAATAGCAAGGAAACATGCACAAATACGAAGAACAGAATGTACCCAGCGGAGGGACCGATGCTCAAGGCACCAGTGGCTCCATTCACACGAGACATGTCGTGTGTTTGTTCGATGTAGCCGTACGAAGTCGGTGCAGGAAGATGTACGCAGTGCAGTCCCTCGAACGGTCGCCGGGAAGAAGAACAGCAGCACGCGTCAACTTGGGAAGGCGACGAACAACAAGCTGTGGACGATCACGCGAGCAGTCGCGAAGACGCTCCCCAAAAATCTGATCGCCCGCACACCCGTGCAAGTGTATCTCTGCGGTCGGTGATTTCGGAGGCCTGCTCTCCCACTCTCTCTGTGCTCGCAGAAGATGGGACGGGAATGTGTTGTTTGCAATTCGCGTGAGATAATTCGCGTGACTGGAAGAGCCCTCCCTCTTCATTCTTATAGGCGGTCAAAGGAAGGGAGAAGAGCAACGGACAGAAACGGTCGCGCATTAGAACTGGAAACTGACGACAGTAACTGACGTCCGTTACTAGCCATAAGACAGGAAACGGACGGTTATTATGACGGTCATCACTCCAGGCAAAATGCGCAACCGTTTGAAAGGAATATTCGGACCAAGGTCCGATCTACCACGAGCCACGAGCCACGAGCACGGCCCGGCCCGGCCGGCCGGCGGCGGCGGCGGCGCGCGCGCGCGCGTGTGGCAGTCTTTCATCCTTTTCTCAACTTCTCAATAGATGCACCAATGGTCCACCTATTTAAGTTGATTGATTTGTCCTTTGAACTTCCAATATGGTACTAAATAATTAGTACACCATAGCATTAAAGTGGGCCATTAGCATTGACTATTATTGAATATTAATTTGGGCCAAGCCCACATTAATCCAACAGTCCTTGCAGGTCCGTGAAGTTGCTGGGTGGCGAACCTGACTTTGGTGACCTCTGAGCAAACTCCATGGAGTAGTGGGAATTTGGATTCCACCACTCGCAGCCACACATCTGCGTCAAGTGGGTCCTCCGCCCTTGTGAACAGTGGAGGCTGGGTGCTGAGGAATTCCTGATAGGTGGCCGCCGCGGGGTGACGCTGGTGGTCTCCACCACCATAATGCTGGGGTGGTGGCTGACGTTGAGCCAGCTGCCTCAGGATCTCATTCTGCTGAGCCATGAGCTCCTGCAGAGTGGGAGGTGGTGGTGGCGGTGGAGGAACGCGCTCGTTCTGGCCACGACGCTGCCTCCCGGCCATCTGAAAAACCACATACTTACTTAACACCACAGTTCCAATTTCAAGATTTTATCATGGGGAAAAGTTAAAACAGTATGATAGATTCCGACTTCAACAAAAGGGATTTTGAGAGGCATAAATTTTTCCTTCCAAATTTAAACTGATAATAGCATCCATCAAACAAGCTCCCAAGAGAGTTTAACACGGTTACATCAAATTGTTCCAAAATGACTCAACTCTACCTAGCCTAGTACCCCAAGGGTGCAAAAGCTAAGCTAGCTGCGAGGAGTCCGACTGTCCGACTTCTAAGCCTACCCTGGACACCTAGTGAGCGAACGAGGCAACACTTGACTCGGGGGAAGGTGGTCTTCCCGAGCCAGCAGTGTCTACACTGGAGGCAGGTTCGTCCCCTCCCACAATGTCGACGTCCACATTGTCCTCCTGGTCCTGGATCTCCTGGTGGTGCATGTCCAGGTGCTCGTTAGCCTCAGCAAGCTGCTGCTGAGTGTTAATGAGCTGATCCTCGAGAACCTCGATGGTGTTCTCCCTGGTGCCCACCAGCTCCTCCAATTCCTGAATATCGGTGGATAGCTGCTCCACCTGCAAGTCCTTCTCCACCATTTCCTGAGATAGGTCAACCACTAGCTCCTCTCTGTTATCCAGCGTGATCTTCGTTGCCTCCAGTAGTGCCATCAGATGGGACATTGCCTCACCGCGCATCACTTGCAGACGGTACAGAGCATTCATGCACCGTACTATCAAGTGCGCAGTCTGTCCTGGGTAGATGGCCCAGATGTCCTTGGCATGCTCCACCCGATCCTTCCACATTGGGTCGTCCTCCTTCTCAGCGGGGAACAAGCCAATGGGATGGGTAGCCAGCTCCAAGGGATGGAATCCGCAGAAGGTAGTCAATCCATGCAGAGCGATCGCCTCGATCGTGTCCTCTGCCCGGTACCCGAAAGACTCGGAATCCAAGGAGCGCCAGCCTGGCTGCAGGGGATGAGGCTCCAAAGTCATCCTCACCCTACAGCGGGGCACTCGGTGCTTCTCGAACTGCTGCACCGCGTACTGAGGGGGTGTCGTGTATCCAGCCCCCTGAAGTACCTCCCACAGAATGCGGGGAAAGCCCTCTCGTGCAAGTCCGTCAGTGTGGGTCAGTGCATTTCTGTCATCGGAGGATCCGTGGGAAGTCATCTGTGTACGGTTAAGCGTAAGTAAAAGAAAAAGAATGGTAAAAAGAACAAGGAAAATAAAACTCAGCCCTTCTCTAGTTAAGTAAAAAGGCACTAGGGACCTAGTTGGTTGTTATCTTGTTTTTAAGTCTTTTACTCAGTTATCCATTTGCTTAATTATGAATGCATGCATGCTCGTCCTGAACGACCTCATAACAGGATAAAAGGAATAGGGAGGAACTCCCATCCTGTAAAAGTGGCCTGTAGGGCCTAGTTACTTAGCCACCTAGCTACCCTTCTAGTAACCTAAGGCTTCACGTCCTAGGTCTATCCTGCTCGTCCTACTATCTATCCAACCTTGTTTCTATCCAATTTTATTTAGAAAAATTGATGGTATTTACATTTTATTGATTCCTCTGTGGTGGTACAAGCTCCGATACCAGCTGTGGCGGAACTGCCCGAATTATTCCAACTTAAGTGTCCAAGTCCCGCCCTAGAGGCTAGACCACACTTAAATGGGAATAACCCGTCAATCCCTCGGATCTAGTCCAACACGGCCACTGACAGGATCAAGTACCACAATCTCACTCGAAGGTGAGTCACAGAGCAAATACAATAAAGCATAAAACCATACATGTCACAATGTTAAATTATTACATCACCGTCATCATCATCGGGGTTTTGCAAAAGTAACCATCACTGTTTGAAGTGCAGCGGAATAAAACTAACGATAATTAAACAGAGAGATGGGGAAGCCTCTCCCATCACTCCTCATGCTCCTCCTCGACCGAGGCAGTGTGACACCCCAGTGTCACCTAGGGTTTCTCTTGTAAAAGTCCAACCAAGAACCATTATTTCATGTAAATCCAAGTAAGCATGAGCATCAAATTAACTTAAGTAATAAAGAATTCACCAAGTATATACTTAAAAGTGTCATGATCAAAACAAATGAGTCTTTGAAAAGATAAGAGTATGCAACCCTAATTAAGGACTCTAAGTGAACCCCATGAGCAAAATTCAAAAGAATAAGCAAAGGGGAATGAAAAGTTTAAAATTTTGAGTTAAGCCAATTATATAAGTTAAAGTATATTTTATAAGCAACAAGAAAGATTGAGAAAGCTTAGCCAAAATAATTCAAGAAAAACCCCCAAATCAAACTTCTTTTGTTGGGACTCATTGGGAATTCTGAATTTCAGAATTCTGAAATTCAGACCTTGAGCCAAAGATCAGGGATGTTCACCTTGATCCCTAACTCGAATCCTAATGGCCCCATTGACAAATTTGTGTCTAACTAACCCCTCTGTCGTGTGCCAGAAGATGGCATTGGGACGCGAGCCCTAGACACGACAAAACCTTGGATTTGCCTCGGGTTTAGGCAGGGAGACAGACCAGATTTCCTGGCTCCATATCTCTGCAACCAGTAGGCAAAATCCTATGACCTCCACACAAGAATGGTAGCTTGTAGGGAGGAGAAGAGGTTTCGTGCACTGACCAAGGCGAGAGCAGGCTCGGATGAGCGACCACACGCGCCAGAGCTTGGGCAGAACGCACGGGCACACGTGTTCGACCCTGGTCGGCACGCCAGAGCTCGCCCAACCCGCGCGCGCGCTCGCCCCGGCGTCCGGTCAAGTCCGCCGCGCGCCCACGCCCTCGGCCGTGCCCGCCCGCGCCTATAAAGCCTCCCCGGGCGCACCTCTCTTCGCCCCGCACTCACCCTCACCGGCCAGCCACCGTTCCTTAGCTCCAGCGAGCGTATTTCCGCCCGCCATTGCCGCCAGAGCTACGGCCGCCGTGGCCAGCCCACTCCAGCCACCCTCAAGCCCAACCTGTGCTTCGGCTAGCTCCGCTAGTGGCCCGTGAAGCTTGCCAAGCCCTCGGACCCGACCGGACTTCACCGGAGGCCCGAGATCATCCTCACCGGACTTCGGTCTTCCGCCGCCGCGCGTGGACCGAGCTATCCAGTGAGTCTCCGCCCAATTCCTTTCGCTCATGTCTTCTCTGGCATCCCGTGGACCTCCCTGACCCATTTGATTGAACTACCTCGCCGTGACCAGGCCGGTCTCCTCGCCGCCGACGAGCATCCCCGCCTGCGCGCGTGGACCGACCGACTCCGGCCATCTCCGTCGACGTTCCGCACACCGTTGTGATCCCCGCGACCTCCCCTTCACCCTCGACCACTTCACCGGAACAGTCTCGCCGCCGGTAAGCCCCTCCGCCCTTTTCTTCGCCGCGGCTACTGTTTAAGGTAGAAGAAGGACCTCGGGTTAGGTTTTGTAGAACCCGAGGGGTTTTCTGTAATGTCAGCGACCCATGTGAATAGTAACCTAAGGACTGATTCGCGTAGAAAACTTAGAAAAACCGCCAGGGACCCCAGTGCAAAGTGGTTTTCCATTTAATCAATTCTGTTATTCTTTTAAAATAACCAGAGAACTTAGAAAATCCATAACTTGATGAAATCTTAATGAAAAGTTGTCAAACCAATTTTGCTAGCTCTGGAATATTTTGATCCATCATTTAAAAATAGTGAACCATATGCTTTCTGTTCTAAATTTTAGAATTTAAAATTAAAAACAGAAACCCCCTAAACCTTGTTTAATTAAGGAAAATTAGTTTTTCTTCTGTACTGAGCTTAAGAAAATTTGTAGATGCTTATACCCTAATTAGACATTGTTTAAAAATAGTAGGATCCCCAGCATTAGAGATTATGATGTAGTTATTCATTTAAAGCCATTTTGTCCACAACTTAGAGGAAATCAGAAAAGCATTAGGAATTATTGAGCAGTGATTAAGATTATTTTTCCTAGTTTACTTATGTAACAGAGAACCTAGGAAAAATACAGAGACCATTAATTTGGACCAGTTTTAAATTAAAATGATTTGTTTAGCCTTATATGGACTGAAAACCAATTATTAGAGTTGCAAAACTATAACCAAAGTGGTTAACAAAAATCCAGTGAACTTATAACCACCAGAGCCCCACTACAAAAATACAAAACACCCCAGCCTAACTTTTTAAGTAGGGAAAATAAATACAGAAGGATAATAAGGCATTTTTCCAATAAATCATAAGCAACCCCTTTTTATGAGATAATGGGCAACCAAAAATTTGCTAAGTCCATGATGAGATAAACCACCAGAGAAAAATGCAAACCCATGAAAAAGAAGTGAACCCATACCTTTTGCTAGTAATTTGTGAGAAAGGCCATTTAGCTCAAATAATGCAAACCACCCCTTCCCTTAAGCAAAAGGAAGCCAAACTCCAGAATGATTGCTCTTGCACAAAATACTAGCTAAGAAAAATAAGAACTCTGTTGTTTGATGTTTTTCAAATATAGTGGTAGTAGAAAGCACCCCTTTGGCTAGAAACCTTAAGAAAACCATAGGAAAAGAATTAAAAGGTATTAATGACTAGAAATTTGTATCAAGTCATGTTATAACACCTAAAAGCCAGAAAAAATAAGTTTTAAAGAATTACCCACTGTTAAATAATAGTTGTAGTTCAAAGTACCCCTTCTGCCCTAAAATTTGGTAATTTTGTCCAGAGAAAACCATTTACTTTCTGAACCCCAAATTTTGAGACAGAGAATCATACACCAGTAGTAAGCCACTGTAATTTTTGCAGAATTTTTGGAATTTTATAAAAGCAACTTGTAGTTCAAACCTACTCCAAAACATTAAAGAGAATAAAAGAAAAGAGAAGAAGGAATAAACCTCATCCCATTAAAACTAGCCCAATTTACCAAGTATGCCACTAAAAGGTTTTACATAAGTAAGGTTAACCTGTTTAAATTCAAAAAGACCATACATCTTCAAAGTTGTAAATTCTAAAGCACATATCCTATCATGCATATATCTTACGCATTGCATTCATTAGATTGTAATCTTGCCGACGGAGAGTACGTGCTCATTCCCGAGCAAGGATCTGTCCAAGAGGAGGACCAGGAGCAGGCTTCAGAGGCTGCTATTGAGGATCTCCCCGCAGCCCCAGCAATTGAAGGCAAGCCCCGGTTTTATGCATAACCATGTTATTATATGCTACTTTACTACACTTAATGCTTGTAGGACTGTAATGTGCACTTAAGTGTAGGAGTTGCTTGAAACCTCTAGTTGCATGAACTTAGGACTCCTTTTTGAGATGAATACTAGTATGCTAGGTCGAGTAGCTGCTTGCTAATCAGGATCTCGGTAGAAGTCGAGTGATTTTTCTAGCACTCGCGCGAGGTCAGGAATTGATTGTATTCATCTTGATAATGGGATATATGTTGGTCTATGGACTTGGATCCAGGGAGGATGCCTTGTCCAGGAGACGAGAAAATGAATTAAGGATTAATGTGTGGATACCTGAGTCAAGCTTTTGAACGTACTAAGCACATGCCGGGAAAAATGGTAACCGGTAAACCTAGTACCTGATTGAAGCCGGGCGCGGACTTTATCCCTCATGCGACCTGAGACAGGGTCTCCCATGCTAGCTATGGTGGGTACAAGTGCGGTCACTGCACGGCGGCAGCCGGGGTCAGTGGAGCATTGTATGCCAAGGCGGTGAGGCCTGGACGCGAACGGGGAATCGATGGGGACGGTTGTCTTGTGTGGGGTCGGAGTACCCTGACTTGACGTGTGTTTAGGTTTACCTTGCAAGGTTAAAACTCGATTCGAATCGTCTGCTTCTCGCAGCTAATGAGACTGCTTGATTCCTTGTACTGCATCGAGTAAGAAGTGAAATGTGGTTATATGAGATAACTTGTTGATTGAACTAATTGATTGTTACCATGGATGCTTAGAAGGAGCAAATCTAGCTAAGTTAATGATGGTAGAATTTGAAAAGCTAAAAGTTGATTTTAGAAACAGCTAGTGCTTTTGGCAAACCAAACCCCTCAGCCAAACAGCCGCATAGTCTAGAGGTAGAGGAGTAGACTCCTCACACCGGTTAAGTCTAGCTGAGTATTAGTATACTCAGCCTTGCTTGTGGCACCATTTTTGCAGGTACCATGCAGGATGTAGTTGATGGTGTGACTTGGCCTACCACCCTGCCACCGGGTTGGACGGTCGAGTGGGATGTTGCTCCGGCAGGAGAGGAGCATGAGGAGTAGTGGGCTAGGCCTTGCCCATTCCCTCGTTACCGACGACATCGATTATCCGCTGCACTTTAATTTGTGAACTTTATCTGCTACTCCAGAAACTCCGATTTATGTAATAACTCCGTACTTAATTTGAGGTTTCCTGTTTTATTGTAATTCTTCTGTGACTCACCTTCGAGTGAGATTGTGGAATTTGATCCTGGTTAAGTGGCTCTATCAGACTAGATCTGAGGGACTGACGGGTTATTCCGATTTAAGTGTGTTACGGCCCCTGGGGCGTGACTTAGGCACTTAAGCTGGAATAATTCGGGTGGTTCTGCCACAGCTGGTATCGGAGCAAATTCCACCACAGAAAAGGACAATAAACCACGAATACCAACTTTTAAAAACCTAAAACTTGCCTAGAAACTGTTACGGATCGTCATGACTAGACCGCTAGACCTAGGACGAAAGGCCTTAGGCATAGAGGGGGAAATAGGTGGCTAATTAATTAGGCCCTGTGGGCCAATACTTATATTTAGGATGCCCAAAAAGGCACCCTATTTTCCTTTTGAGAGGCAACGTTTCTTTCCGCATGCATGCATTAAAAAACACAAAGAGGAACTAAAAATTTGAGCTAACCCCTTTTCTTTAAAATCATCCGGGCTCTCTTTTTTTTTCTTTTTCCTTCCACCATAATCTTTATCTTGATTCCCTTCCGCAGATGAATTCACCCACCCCTGCCAGTGGAGGAGACTCTCGTTTCAGTTCTGACTTCCTTTCTCGCGATGGCTTTCCTTCCATCTTGTGGGAAGTGCTTAACTCCGCCGGTTACCCTACGCCCCCTTTGTACACGGTGCAGTTGTATGAGGAGCATCGGGTACCTCGTTGTCGGGTCTGGCTAACTTTGGAGGCTCATCCCCTTCAGCCGGGTTGGCGTTCTCTTGACTCTGAGACGATTGGACTCAGGACGGACGACACCGTTGAGGCAGCAGCCATGAAGACTCTGACGACTTTCTGTGGCTACCATCCCCTGGAGATGGTGATGCACCCCTTGGGACTCTTCCCTGCTGAGAAGAAGGATGATCCCATGTGGTGTAACCGCGTGAGCCATGTGAAGGATGTGTGGGCAATGTATCCTGACTTGGTTGGGAGGGTCACTGTTCAGTGCATGAGTGCGCTGTACCGCCTTCAGGCCCTTCAGAGCGATGCTATGACACTTCTTGCTAACACCGCTCAGACTGCCAAGCTCACTCTCGACAGTCGGGAAGACTTTGTGGTCGACCTATCCACAGAGTTGGTGGAGAAGGATCTGCAGGTGGAAAGGCTGAACCAGCGTATTACCACCCTGGAGCAGCAAGTGGAGATCCGAGATAACACTATTGATGTCTTGGAGAACCAGCTTCACGACGTGCAGAGGGAACTTGAGGAAGCCAATGACCACTTGGACATGCACCACCTGGAGATGGAGGCCAATGAAGCAGGAAGCGAGGGAGAAGAGGCTCCCGAGGAGCTAGGACCAGCCCCTGGTGCTAATGGGACTACCTCCGCGATACCTCCTTCACCCGTATCCAGTGTCGCTTCCACCGCCCAGGGTTAAGCAGTAGCTTTGACATTTCTTTAGGCGGATAGAAACCTATGCGAGCTTAGTAGTATCACATTTTGGACTAGGCTTGTGGGTACTTTCCCCTGATTAATGTAACCCTGTAAACTTTTGATATCTGTGGGATCCTTGTCACCATGCTATCTTCACTTTCGAACCTAATATTATGATTATGGCATCTTCCTTCCATATGAGATGATATCTTGTCGTTCGGAAATGTGAGTTGGGATAACAATGGCGACAATCTCTGTTTTCAGATGGCAGCGAGGCAGCGTCGCGGGCAGAATGAGCAAGCTCCCCCGCCACCTCCTCCAGCTCCCACAGTGCAGGAGCTGATGGCCCAGCAGAATGAGATTCTGCGACAGCTCTTGCAGCGCCAGCCCCACCAACAGCATCATGGTGGAGGCCAGCATCAGCGACCTCCGGCTATGGCAACATACCAGGAGTTTCTGAGCACGCAGCCGCCCTTGTTCACCAAGGCAGAGGATCCGTTGGACGCCGACGTGTGGCTTCGCGTCGTCGAGTCCAAGTTTCCCCTCCTCACGGGAGACTGCCCTGATGAGGCCAAGGCTCGCTTCGCCGCACAGCAGCTTCGCGGCCCTGCTCGGACTTGGTGGGACCACTTCCGTGCTATGCTCCCCGCTGATCATGAAGTATCTTGGGAGGAATTCAAGACTGCCTTCAGAGGACACCACATTCCAGCTGGCCTTCTTGATCGGAAGTTGAATGAATTCTTGGCCCTCAATCAAGGAACCCGCACGGTACTGCAGTATGCGCAAGCCTTCAACGACTTATGCCAGTATGCAGGGTATCATGCTGATTCTGATGAGAAGAAGAGGGATCGCTTCCGCAGGGGTCTCAATACCAAGCTGCGGGAACGACTCAACACTGTCCGGGTCGATAGCTTCAATGAGTTGGTCAACATGGCCATCTCCCAGGAGGATTGCATTGTTGCTCACCGGGCAGAGAAGAAGAGGAAGGCACCAATGGCAGCACCATCCGCTCAGGCTCAGAGGTTCCGGATTGTTTCTCACAATCAGAGCAGGGGTTTTCAGCAGCAGGCAGGCAGATGGGTGATCAGGCCGCCTCAGCAGCAGCAGCAGCCGGCACCCAACCGCTATCCAGCTCCCGCCCCAAGGAACAATCAGCCTCAGCAGCAGCAGCAGTTCCGCCAGGGCAATGGGAACAAGTGTTTCACTTGTGGCAATGTGGGCCACTATGCCAAGAATTGTCCCAGGAACCAGCAGAGGCAGATGCCAGCACCAAATCAAGACAAGGGAAGAAAGCAGAAGGTGCAAGTCAGGCAAGGGAAGCTCAACTTCACTGCTCTAGAGGAAGTGCCAGAAGGAGCTCCTATCATGACCGGTACCTTTTCAGTTTATAACCAACCTGCTTTAATTCTGTTTGATTCTGGTGCATCTCATAGTTTCATTAGCCAAAAGTTCAGTGCTAATTGCAAACTGCCATTCTCTCACTCAAAAGGGTCATTCATGATAGTCACACCTGGGGGTAAAATTGCAACTAATCAATTAAACCAAAGTGTGCCTATTCAACTGGGAAGCCACATTGTCAAAACCACTCTTCTTGTGTTGGGATTGGAAAATGTGGACATTATTCTAGGAGCAAATTGGATGACCTTGCACCAAGTTGTGCTTGATGTAGCCAGTCGTACCGTGGAAGTTAACTCTCCTTTCTGCGGGAATTTCTCTTTGATTCTGCCTAGTCAGGGTTCTTCTCAGTCATGTGCTTTCTCTATGACGGAGATACCCCTGAAGAAGATCCCAGTGGTCTGTGAGTATGCAGATGTCTTTCCTGATGAATTGCCAGGAATGCCACCGGACCGGGATATTGAATTCGCCATCGAGTTGCAACCGGGAACGGCCCCAATTTCCAAGAGGCCCTACCGAATGCCACCCGCCGAGTTGGCAGAGTTGAAGAAGCAGTTGCAAGAGTTGCTGGACAAGGGATTTATTCGCCCAAGCACTTCGCCTTGGGGATGTCCAGCACTATTTGTGAAGAAGAAGGATGAAAGCTTGAGGCTGTGTATAGATTACCGCCCTCTTAATGCGGTAACTATCAAGAACAAGTATCCTTTGCCTTTTGATGTTCTCTTTGACCAATTGGTCGGGGCTAAGGTGTTTTCCAAGATAGACCTTCGCTCTGGCTACCATCAGATCAAAATACGAGCAAGTGATATTCCGAAGACGACATTCTCAACCAGATATGGGCTGTATGAATTCTTGGTGATGTCATTCGGGCTGACAAATGCACCAGCATACTTCATGTATCTAATGAATTCTGTTTTCATGCCAGAATTGGATAAGTTCGTGGTGGTTTTCATCGATGATATTCTGGTGTACTCAAAGAACAAAGAAGAACATGCCGGGCATTTGCATGTAGTGCTTCAACGTCTGCGAGAGCACCACCTTTATGCCAAGCTATCCAAGTGTGATTTTTGGCTAAAGGAAATCAAATTCTTGGGTCACACTATCTCTCAGGATGGAATAGCTGTTGATCCTGATAAAGTGCAAGAGGTGATGAACTGGAGGCCACCAACGACTGTTCGCCAGATTCGGAGTTTTCTGGGATTGGCCGGTTATTACCGAAGATTTATTCCGGACTTCTCTCGAATTGCGAAGCCTATTACTGAGTTGCTGAAGAAAGAAGTCAAGTTTGTGTGGAGTCAGAAGTGCGAAGATGCCTTCCATGCGTTGAGGCAGCATCTGACCACCGCACCAGTATTGGCGCAACCCGACAGCAGCAAGCCTTTTGATGTATATTGCGATGCCTCTGGCACCGGGCTAGGTTGTGTCTTGATGCAAGACAACCGAGTCATTGCTTATGCCTCAAGAGCACTCAGGCCTCATGAGCAAAATTATCCCACTCATGACCTTGAGTTAGCAGCAGTGGTTCATGCATTGAAGATGTGGAGGCACTATCTGATGGGAACCCACTGCAACATCTTCACTGATCATAAGAGCCTTAAGTACATTTTTACTCAGGCTGATCTCAACATGAGGCAGAGAAGATGGCTAGAGCTGATCAAGGATTATGACCTGGAGGTACATTATCACCCAGGGAAAGCTAATGTGGTAGCTGATGCCTTGAGTCGGAAGTTGCAATGCAACTGTATTCTGATGGATTCTCATGTTAACACCTTGTGTGATGAGTTGAGCAAGATGCAGATTGAAGTGATTCCTTCTGGTTCTTTGTCTCACATTTCTGTTGAGCCAGCTTTGCAAGACCAGGTCATCATGGCCCAGCTCAGTGACAAGGGAGTGCAGATTATCAAGAAGAATCTCCATCAGAAGGTTGAGAAGTATAATTGTTTCCGCCAGGATGAGAAGGGTGTGTTATGGTTCAAAAGCAGATTGGTAATTCCTAAGGACCAGGATCTCAAGAAGAAAATTTTGGATGAGGCTCATCTCTCCAAATTCTCTATGCATCCGGGAAGCACCAAGATGTACCATGATTTGAAGCTTTTATACTGGTGGACCAGAATGAAGAGGGAAATAGCCCAGTATGTATCAGAATGTGACACCTGTCAGAGGGTTAAGGCAAGCCACTTGAAGTCCGCTGGAGCTTTGCGACCACTGTCCATACCTTCGTGGAAGTGGGACGATATCAGCATGGATTTCATTGTGGGTCTGCCCAACACCTCTCGTCATCATGATTCAATTTGGGTTATTGTGGACCGATTGACGAAAGTGGCGCATTTTCTTCCTGTGCACACCACTGATAAGGCTCAGAAGTATGCAGAATTGTATATCGACCGGATCGTGTGTTTGCATGGATTACCTCGGACCATTGTTTCTAACCGAGGAGCCCAATTTGTTGCCAGATTTTGGGAACAATTGCAAGAGTCTTTGGGAACCAAGCTAATCAGGAGTTCAGCTTACCACCCACAGACTGATGGTCAGACGGAAAGGGTAAACCAGATTCTGGAGGATATGCTGAGAGCTTGTGCGATCGATTGTGGCAAGAACTGGGATAAGCACCTCTCCTTGGCAGAGTTTGCTTATAACAATAGTTATCAGTCCAGCCTAAAGATGGCACCTTTTGAAGCTCTCTACGGAAGAAGGTGCAGGACACCACTCAATTGGTCTCAGCCTGGTGAAAGAGAAGTTTTTGGACCTGATTTGGTGACTGAAGCCGAAAGGAAGGTCAAGCTAATCAGGAAGAATCTAGAAGCTGCTCAAGCCAGGCAGAAGAGCTATCATGACAGAAGAAGGAAACCTCTCCAGTTCGAGGTGGGAAGTTTTGTATACCTCAAGGTATCACCCACCAAGGGAGTGCAGAGGTTTGGAATCAAAGGCAAGCTAGCCCCTCGTTACATTGGACCTTATGAGATCATTGAAGCATGTGGACCCGTGGCATACAAGCTGAAGTTACCTTCAAAGATGTCTGCCATTCACAGCGTATTCCATGTATCTCAGCTAAAGAAGTGTGTTCGATTGCCGACTGAGATTCTAGCAGAACCAGAATTGGAGATAGAGCCAGATCTCTCGTACCAAGAGTACCCCTCCAAGATTCTGGATTGCAAGGAAAGATCAACTCGGGCTAAATCGATCAAGATGTTCAAGGTCCAGTGGAGTAATCACTCAGAGGAGGAAGCTACTTGGGAAACCGAGGAATTCTTAAGATCCAACTTCCCCGATTGCCTACCTAAGGAAGCTGGTATGTAATCACCCCCAACCCCTCCTCCTGCCTTTCGAATCTAATTTCTAAAAATATGATCTTAACTCAGAATGAAGTGACTATAAAGTAAAACTTAAAAGGACTTCCTTCTGAAGTTGCAAAGAGAATGACATTCGAAGAGCAGTTTATCCTAATAATAACAATCATCACCCTTTTTCCTATCAGTCTCACCCTTCGCTTCACCTCGGAAGGACTCTGGCCCGAATCTCGGGACGAGATTCCTTTAAGGGGGGAAGGCTGTGACACCCCAGTGTCACCTAGGGTTTCTCTTGTAAAAGTCCAACCAAGAACCATTATTTCATGTAAATCCAAGTAAGCATGAGCATCAAATTAACTTAAGTAATAAAGAATTCACCAAGTATATACTTAAAAGTGTCATGATCAAAACAAATGAGTCTTTGAAAAGATAAGAGTATGCAACCCTAATTAAGGACTCTAAGTGAACCCCATGAGCAAAATTCAAAAGAATAAGCAAAGGGGAATGAAAAGTTTAAAATTTTGAGTTAAGCCAATTATATAAGTTAAAGTATATTTTATAAGCAACAAGAAAGATTGAGAAAGCTTAGCCAAAATAATTCAAGAAAAACCCCCAAATCAAACTTCTTTTGTTGGGACTCATTGGGAATTCTGAATTTCAGAATTCTGAAATTCAGACCTTGAGCCAAAGATCAGGGATGTTCACCTTGATCCCTAACTCGAATCCTAATGGCCCCATTGACAAATTTGTGTCTAACTAACCCCTCTGTCGTGTGCCAGAAGATGGCATTGGGACGCGAGCCCTAGACACGACAAAACCTTGGATTTGCCTCGGGTTTAGGCAGGGAGACAGACCAGATTTCCTGGCTCCATATCTCTGCAACCAGTAGGCAAAATCCTATGACCTCCACACAAGAATGGTAGCTTGTAGGGAGGAGAAGAGGTTTCGTGCACTGACCAAGGCGAGAGCAGGCTCGGATGAGCGACCACACGCGCCAGAGCTTGGGCAGAACGCACGGGCACACGTGTTCGACCCTGGTCGGCACGCCAGAGCTCGCCCAACCCGCGCGCGCGCTCGCCCCGGCGTCCGGTCAAGTCCGCCGCGCGCCCACGCCCTCGGCCGTGCCCGCCCGCGCCTATAAAGCCTCCCCGGGCACACCTCTCTTCGCCCCGCACTCACCCTCACCGGCCAGCCACCGTTCCTTAGCTCCGGCGAGCGTATTTCCGCCCGCCATTGCCGCCAGAGCTACGGCCGCCGTGGCCAGCCCACTCCAGCCACCCTCAAGCCCAACCTGTGCTTCGGCTAGCTCCGCCAGTGGCCCGTGAAGCTTGCCAAGCCCTCGGACCCGACCGGACTTCACCGGAGGCCCGAGATCATCCTCACCGGACTTCGGTCTTCCGCCGCCGCGCGTGGACCGAGCTATCCAGTGAGTCTCCGCCCAATTCCTTTCGCTCATGTCTTCTCTGGCATCCCGTGGACCTCCCTGACCCATTTGATTGAACTACCTCGCCGTGACCAGGCCGGTCTCCTCGCCGCCGACGAGCATCCCCGCCTGCGCGCGTGGACCGACCGACTCCGGCCATCTCCGTCGACGTTCCGCACACCGTTGTGATCCCCGCGACCTCCCCTTCACCCTCGACCACTTCACCGGAACAGTCTCGCCGCCGGTAAGCCCCTCCGCCCTTTTCTTCGCTGCGGCTACTGTTTAAGGTAGAAGAAGGACCTCGGGTTAGGTTTTGTAGAACCCGAGGGGTTTTCTGTAATGTCAGCGACCCATGTGAATAGTAACCTAAGGACTGATTCGCGTAGAAAACTTAGAAAAACCGCCAGGGACCCCAGTGCAAAGTGGTTTTCCATTTAATCAATTCTGTTATTCTTTTAAAATAACCAGAGAACTTAGAAAATCCATAACTTGATGAAATCTTAATGAAAAGTTGTCAAACCAATTTTGCTAGCTCTGGAATATTATGATCCATCATTTAAAAATAGTGAACCATATGCTTTCTGTTCTAAATTTTAGAATTTAAAATTAAAAACAGAAACCCCCTAAACCTTGTTTAATTAAGGAAAATTAGTTTTTCTTCTGTACTGAGCTTAAGAAAATTTGTAGATGCTTATACCCTAATTAGACATTGTTTAAAAATAGTAGGATCCCCAGCATTAGAGATTATGATGTAGTTATTCATTTAAAGCCATTTTGTCCACAACTTAGAGGAAATCAGAAAAGCATTAGGAATTATTGAGCAGTGATTAAGATTATTTTTCCTAGTTTACTTATGTAACAGAGAACCTAGGAAAAATACAGAGACCATTAATTTGGACCAGTTTTAAATTAAAATGATTTGTTTAGCCTTATATGGACTGAAAACCAATTATTAGAGTTGCAAAACTATAACCAAAGTGGTTAACAAAAATCCAGTGAACTTATAACCACCAGAGCCCCACTACAAAAATACAAAACATCCCAGCCTAACTTTTTAAGTAGGGAAAATAAATACAGAAGGATAATAAGGCATTTTTCCAATAAATCATAAGCAACCCCTTTTTATGAGATAATGGGCAACCAAAAATTTGCTAAGTCCATGATGAGATAAACCACCAGAGAAAAATGCAAACCCATGAAAAAGAAGTGAACCCATACCTTTTGCTAGTAATTTGTGAGAAAGGCCATTTAGCTCAAATAATGCAAACCACCCCTTCCCTTAAGCAAAAGGAAGCCAAACTCCAGAATGATTGCTCTTGCACAAAATACTAGCTAAGAAAAATAAGAACTCTGTTGTTTGATGTTTTTCAAATATAGTGGTAGTAGAAAGCACCCCTTTGGCTAGAAACCTTAAGAAAACCATAGGAAAAGAATTAAAAGGTATTAATGACTAGAAATTTGTATCAAGTCATGTTATAACACCTAAAAGCCAGCAAAAATAAGTTTTAAAGAATTACCCACTGTTAAATAATAGTTGTAGTTCAAAGTACCCCTTCTGCCCTAAAATTTGGTAATTTTGTCCAGAGAAAACCATTTACTTTCTGAACCCCAAATTTTGAGACAGAGAATCATACACCAGTAGCAAGCCACTGTAATTTTTGCAGAATTTTTGGAATTTTATAAAAGCAACTTGTAGTTCAAACCTACTCCAAAACATTAAAGAGAATAAAAGAAAAGAGAAGAAGGAATAAACCTCATCCCATTAAAACTAGCCCAATTTACCAAGTATGCCACTAAAAGGTTTTACATAAGTAAGGTTAACCTGTTTAAATTCAAAAAGACCATACATCTTCAAAGTTGTAAATTCTAAAGCACATATCCTATCATGCATATATCTTACGCATTGCATTCATTAGATTGTAATCTTGCCGACGGAGAGTACGTGCTCATTCCCGAGCAAGGATCTGTCCAAGAGGAGGACCAGGAGCAGGCTTCAGAGGCTGCTATTGAGGATCTCCCCGCAGCCCCAGCAATTGAAGGCAAGCCCCGGTTTTATGCATAACCATATTATTATATGCTACTTTACTACACTTAATGCTTGTAGGACTGTAATGTGCACTTAAGTGTAGGAGTTGCTTGAAACCTCTAGTTGCATGAACTTAGGACTCCTTTTTGAGATGAATACTAGTATGCTAGGTCGAGTAGCTGCTTGCTAATCAGGATCTCGGTAGAAGTCGAGTGATTTTTCTAGCACTCGCGCGAGGTCAGGAATTGATTGTATTCATCTTGATAATGGGATATATGTTGGTCTATGGACTTGGATCCAGGGAGGATGCCTTGTCCAGGAGACGAGAAAATGAATTAAGGATTAATGTGTGGATACCTGAGTCAAGCTTTTGAACGTACTAAGCACATGCCGGGAAAAATGGTAACCGGTAAACCTAGTACCTGATTGAAGCCGGGCGCGGACTTTATCCCTCATGCGACCTGAGACAGGGTCTCCCATGCTAGCTATGGTGGGTACAAGTGCGGTCACTGCACGGCGGCAGCCGGGGTCAGTGGAGCATTGTATGCCAAGGCGGTGAGGCCTGGACGCGAACGGGGAATCGATGGGGACGGTTGTCTTGTGTGGGGTCGGAGTACCCTGACTTGACGTGTGTTTAGGTTTACCTTGCAAGGTTAAAACTCGATTCGAATCGTCTGCTTCTCGCAGCTAATGAGACTGCTTGATTCCTTGTACTGCATCGAGTAAGAAGTGAAATGTGGTTATATGAGATAACTTGTTGATTGAACTAATTGATTGTTACCATGGATGCTTAGAAGGAGCAAATCTAGCTAAGTTAATGATGGTAGAATTTGAAAAGCTAAAAGTTGATTTTAGAAACAGCTAGTGCTTTTGGCAAACCAAACCCCTCAGCCAAACAGCCGCATAGTCTAGAGGTAGAGGAGTAGACTCCTCACACCGGTTAAGTCTAGCTGAGTATTAGTATACTCAGCCTTGCTTGTGGCACCATTTTTGCAGGTACCATGCAGGATGTAGTTGATGGTGTGACTTGGCCTACCACCCTGCCACCGGGTTGGACGGTCGAGTGGGATGTTGCTCCGGCAGGAGAGGAGCATGAGGAGTAGTGGGCTAGGCCTTGCCCATTCCCTCGTTACCGACGACATCGATTATCCGCTGCACTTTAATTTGTGAACTTTATCTGCTACTCCAGAAACTCCGATTTATGTAATAACTCCGTACTTAATTTGAGGTTTCCTGTTTTATTGTAATTCTTCTGTGACTCACCTTCGAGTGAGATTGTGGAATTTGATCCTGGTTAAGTGGCTCTATCAGACTAGATCTGAGGGACTGACGGGTTATTCCGATTTAAGTGTGTTACGGCCCCTGGGGCGTGACTTAGGCACTTAAGCTGGAATAATTCGGGTGGTTCTGCCACAGGCAGGGTCCCACTAAACAGTCCAACCCGGTGGCAAGGTGGACGGCCAAGTTATCCCAGCAACCATCTCCTCCAGAGAACCTGTAAAAATTATGCCACAAGCAAGGCTGAGTATACTAATACTCAGCTAGACTTACCCGGTGTGAGGAGTCTACTCCTCAACCTCTAGACATGCAGCTGTTTGGCTGTGGGGTTTGGTTGCCAAAAGCACTAGCTGAGTTTCTAAATCAAGATTTTAACTTAGTCAAAGTTAAGTGTGACTCTCTTAAGGCTAAAAGTGAACTATCTACTCATACATGGTAGCAAGCATTATTAACAATCAACATCTTATCTCAACTCATCATACTTCCACTTATTACTCAATGCAGTACAATGGATCAAGCAGTCTCATTAGCTGCGAGAAGCAGACGATTCGAATCGAGTTTTTATCCTTGCAAGGTAAACCTAAACACACGACATGTAGGGGCACTCCGTCCCCACACACATCAACCGTCCCCATCGATTCCCTGGCAACAGATCAGGGCTCACCGCCTTGGCGTACAATGCCCCACTGACCCCGACTGGCCGTTGTGCAGTGGCCGCACTTGTACCCACCATAACCGGAATGGGAGACCTCGTCTCAGGTCGCGTGAGGGGCAAAGTCTGCGGGCAGGTTCACTTAGGTACTAGGCTTACCGATTTACCATATTTCTCGGTATGTGTTTAGTACATTCAAACGCTTGACACAGGTATCCGCACGTTAATCCTTATTCCTTTTTCCATCTTGTAAACAACCAATCCCCATGGATTGTTGTCCACCAACTAGTAATCCTGACAATGTGAAAGTGGGTACAATCAACTCCCTGATCTCGCGCGAGTGCTAGAAAAATCACTCGTCTTCTACCGAGATCCTACTTAAGCAAAGCAACTACTCGACCTGTCATACTAGTATTCATTTCAAAAGGATTCCTGAGATCATGCAACTAGGGTTTCAAACAATTCCTACACGTAAGTGCACAATCAATCCTACAATCATTAGGTGAAGTAAAATAGCGTAAGTAACAGGTTATGCATAAAACCGGGGCTTGCCTTCCAAAGCAGTGGCAGGCAGGTCCTCTGGTGCAGGCTCGGGTGCTGGATCTGGGGCTACCTCCTGAGCAGCTCCTTGCTCCGGCACGAGGATGTACTCTCCGTCAGCAAGATTACAGTCTATCGAAATGCAATGAACATGTATGTCATGATTATGCATGATTTAATAACATTATGCAAAAGAAACTAAGTCAAGAGGTAACTTAGGGTTTTCTTAGTTAGGCGGGGCTTCTAGTGGTACATAGATAGACTTATAACCCTTTGGACTTAGGTTTTCCTTTAGGATAACATATTGGTTTGGTATTGCCTTGATATATTTTAGTGGACGGAAAATAAAGTTTTTGGGACAACATTTATTCATATCTTTCATTTCTCTTTCCTTAATTTCCATTTAGGCTTTTAGTGTTGGTTTGAACTACAACAGGGTTTTAATAATTTCCAAAAATTCTGAAAAAATCACAGTGGGTTGTTACTGGCTATTTTAGCTTGTTTTAAGAATTTGAGGCTTAAAGTATAAAAGTTAGGCCTTAAACAAAAATAACAAAAGTTAGGCAAAAAGGGCCACTTTACACTACACCTCCTAGTTAGGGGTAGGTTCTGTCCTAAAGGTTATTTTTGTTGGCATCCTCTGGTAATAATAGGTCTTTGTGCTAAAAACCACAGGAAACTAAGAGATGGTTATTTAGTTATGATTTTCTCAATTTTAATGTCAAAAAGGCACTTTCTACTACATTATTATTTGAAAAATGTCAAACAGCAGATTTCTTATTTTTCCTAAGTTCTTTCTAATAAAACAATAGTTATCCCAAGGGTGGGGGTGTTTTTACCTTGGGGCCATTTTTGTAGGGTTTTTCTAAGTTATCCTTGTTTTAATAAAATAAAAGATATCCTACTTAATTTGTACTAAGCCAGAGTATGATATATTTTTCCAGTGAACTATATTGAATAAGTAACCTAACAAAATAGAAGTACTCTCTGGTTCATTAATTAAGTTGCATTTTCTATTTTCCTTATCTTTAAGCATATTATAGAATAAAGGGTAAAACTAACTTAAATGGAGTGGACAGAGGTGTTTAATATTTTTAACTAGGTCAGTAGGTAGATAATAACTTCTCTAAATTTTTCTAACCTTAGTTAAATAATACAACCATTTTTCTTGCTATTATTAAGCTTTTGGTTCAAACTGTAATTAAATCAGGACCTTACATTTTTCTATAGTACTTATGAGGTTTTATATTTTTCTTAGACAGGTTACATTATTTAGAGTCTGGCAAAATTAGTTTGACCAAATTTGGGTAAACCAAACAGAAGTTATGGGTTTTTAAAGTTTCTGTTTGAATTTAAATCAGGTTTTAATTAAGTTTTTCTGGAAAAACAGTTTGCGCCGAGGTCCCTGGGTTTAAACCGAATCAAACCTCGCAGATCTACCCTTATGCCACTATTCACTTGAGTCTCTGACTTTTCACTTAACCCCCTGACTTTCTCTCCCTCTCACCCGCAGTCCCTCCCTCAACTGAAACAGTAGCCGCGGGAAAGGAAAGGGTGGCGCGGCTTACCGGCGCGAGGGAGGTCCAGCGAGGTGGTCGGTGAGGTTCAGGAGGTCGCGACGGTCACGTCGATGTGCGGGTCGGCGTCAGAGGTGGTCGGAGCTCCCCTGGCCACGAACACAGGCGGCGGGGATCGACGGCGGTGCCTGCTCCGGCCAAACCACGGCGGCATAGGTCAATTAGGGTGCACGAGGAGCTTCACGGGGTGACACAGAGGCCGTGCGCGCAATGAATCGGGAAATGGTGAAGGGGTTTACCCGGTCCACGTGCGCCGGCGAGTTCTTGAACTCCGGTGAGCGCGATTTGGCTTCTCCGGTGACGCGGGCCCTCGGTTCAAGCTTGGGCAAGGCTCACGGTCTCACCAGGAAGCTATCTGGGGGCTTGAATCGAACGGAGGGGGATTGGAGAGGGGTTGGCCACGGCGGTGGCTCTCGAGCGGCACTGGCGGGCTGCGGGGAGGTCGCCGGAGGCAAGGGCTGGCTCGGGCGAGTCCGGCGAGGTACGGAGGAAGCAATGGGGAAGGCAACCGAGCGCTGGGGTGGGTTTTATAGGCGCGGACGCGACCGGGGCGCCGGCTCAACCGTTTGGCGCGACGCGGGCACGCGGGGCGCGCGCGGGCATGCCCTGGCGAGCTCAGAGCGCGTCGAACACGTGGCGCGTTGCTTCTGCCCGTGTTCTTCGCTCTGCTGAGCGGCCAGGCGTACGAATCTTGCCCTACCGCCTGTGGGAGATTTCTTCCCTGCACCTAGAGCTACCTAGTTCGTGTGAGTTCCAAGAGTAGATGTGGTCTGGTTGAGGAGATATGGTAGCGCCAAGTCTTGTCTGTCTGCCCTGTGCAAACCGAGACAAAACCAGTGCCAACTCGTGTCAAAAGGTTTTGGCTTGGGTTCAAACTTTTCCAGGGCATTCTAGGGTTCATTTGGCGCCACTTTGTTAATTGGGTCAACTGGTTTTGGAAAGGGGATCAAGGTGAACATGAGGGATCTTTGCTCAAGGGTTGATTTTTGACTTAGGCAAAAATCTGAATTTCTCCCTTGTGTTCAACCTTTGGTGATCTTTTTAGGACCTTTCTGAAAACTTTTTGGGGGTACTTCCTTACTATTAAGGGTAGGTTATTGAGTATATTACAACCTTTGTATTTGGCCCAAACCATGATCATGATGTTTACATGATCTTTTGATCATGGCTTCAATTAGGGTTATAATTGCCTATGGGGGTTTTGCTTTAGGGTTTTGGGAGATCCCCACTTAAATGTGCATGATAAGCTAGGGCATGACATCCAAAGTGGATCACACTTGCTTAGGACCTAGAATTCCAAGTTTGGTATACTTTGCCCAATTCAGCCTTCATGTGATAATGGGTAAAAGGGGAAACTCTGGTATGGACACCCTGAGTAACACCTGGGGTGTTACAATATATTGCCTGTATTCTCAGTTTACATGGTGTTCCGAAGACCATAGTGTCGGATCATGGACTGCAATTCGTGTCCAAATTTTGGGAAGAACTTCACAAAGCTCTGGATACTAAGTTGCTCCATAGTTCTGCCTATCATCCTCAAACCAGTGGGCAAACTGAGAGGGTGAATCAAATACTTGATGACATGTTACGAGCTTGTGCTCTAGAATTTCCATAGAAATGGGATGAATGCTTGCCATTGGTGAAGTTCTCATACAATAACAGCTATCAAGAGAGCATCAAGATGGCACCCTTTGAAGCTTTGTATGGACGACGATGTCGTACTCCGTTAAACTGGTCTGAACCAGGTGAAAGATGCTTTTTCAGGCCTGATATGGTAAAGGAAGCAGAAGAGAAGGTTCGACGAATAATACATAATTTGAAAGAAGCCCAAGCCCGACAGAAGAGTTATGCAGACAAACGACGCAAACCCTTGTACTTTCAAGTTGAAGATTATGTCTACCTAACAGTCTCACCAATGAAGGGTGTATCTCGTTTCGCAGTAAAAGGGAAGCTTGCACCTCGGTACATTGATCCATTTCCTATCCTTGAAAGATATGGACCAGTGGCATACCGACTCCAATTACCCGAAACATTGTCTACTGTGCACAATGTGTTCCACGTATCTCAATTGAAGAAGTGTCTTCGGGTTCCAGATAGAACTATTGAAGTGATGGATGTTGCCTTAGAACCAGACTTGACGTATTCAGAACATCCTATTTGAGTCTTGGATCAAAAGGACAGGATTACCCGAAGGAGAACTCTCAAGTTTTATAAGATACAATGGAACCAACACACGGAAGATGAAGCTACTTGGGAAACTCAAGACTTTTTAGACAAGAATTTCCTGGGCTTTTTAGCTTCATGTAAATTGTAAGATATGTACACTTGTTGTAATAAAGGAATAAACCCCATACCACCCCTGCCTTGTACTGGAAATAAGGAAATAAAGTTTTGACGTGTTTCCTTTTCCATTACTTGCCCTAGGACTTTTAAATCTCGGGACGAGATTCTTTTATGGGGGGAAGGATGTAACACCCCTGGTGTTACTACCACTAAAACTTGAGCATAACATCATGAGCATCACCATATCATGTGATTGTTACACTTAGAATGCATTCACTAGGTAAAAATTTCAAACAAGTTGTATTAATGTGACTGGTCATGGGTAAAACCCTAGAGTAGGGTACTTAACCCTAAACTAGGCTTAAAAGAGTAAACAAAGCCTAAATAAGATAAAACTTTAAAACTTATTAGTAATGACCATAAAATGTCACCATTAATGGACTTAAGTGTCATCCAAACCCTAGAAGTACCAAAAAACCTAAATAGATCCCTGGAAAATCCTGGACTGAAACCCTAGGGGTTATATGTAGATTTTGTACACTTTTGGACCAAAGTGCAAAAACTAAGGTATTTGGGCACCCCAAAACACATGGTTCACATGTATGAGGATTTGCAAATTAAACCATGAGATTTGGACTTTTTTGCAAAAAGCACCACTTAAACCCTATTGGGTTAAGTCTGAAATTCAGTGAACTTAGGGCATCTTTGGAACCTTATATCTTTTAATCCATGAATAATTTGCCCTAGTTCAATACATCAAGGTTATAGAGCTATAATAGGAGAACAACTTTGCTTAAGTAACTAAACTTTGTTTACATACAAAATTTGGAGAAAAATGAGCCCAAAGTTGTGCTGACCGTCAGCCTTGGATCTGAACTTTCAGTGACAGTGAAGTCGGATGAACTTAGGGCTTGAGTTTGAGTAAGATATGTTGCTCGATTGAGGATAGTTGCCATAGTCGATTTGTAGCTGGATCATAGGGCTACAAGTTTGCTACGGATGGATTGGCAAGTTCTTGCGCAAAAATCAGAGATCTTAGCGCTGTAATTTGGTCTGTCAAGCGCTCTGAACAAGTGCTCATAGTACAGTAAGTGAAAAAGATCCTGGGTTCATATCCCCTCGCCACCGATGAGCCATGCGCTCAAATTCGCGCCAGCCGCGGTGATTCGTGCCCAGCGCAGATGGATAACGAAGATGGGTAAATATCTTGGCGCTCGGATTAGCTCGGACTTGCTCACCGTCGTGCCGTCGTACCCCTTTTGCTTTACGGACGGCTCAGATAAGTCACCGGAGTTGGCCACCCGTCGATCAGACGCGACGTGCCATGAGGCTTCCCCACGTCGTCGTAGGCCGCTCTATATCACTGGCTCATCGCCGGTGAGTCCGCCACAATGAAAGCCACCAAGCTCTCGCAACAATACATCTCCTTCTCTCCGACCACCACCACGCCATCTCCAATTCACGCGCCACCGCCCCCGGAGCCTATAAATTGAGCATGCCGTCAGGTCCGTAAGGTAGTCAGGCACCCAATCCACCAAGCCGTGCCTCCAATTGCTCACCTGAGCTCCCCAATTTTGGATTTCCCCCAAATTGGTCCGAAACACCGCGCCTTGTGACCTCGCCGTGGTCAGCGTGCTCCAGGTCCGCTCATGCCCCCTGCTCTTTCGTTTTAGTATACTTGTGTGTCCCTGATGCTCTCCGACCCGACCGATTAGGCTAGAACCCCTTAGATCGTCGGGAACGCTTCATGGTGTCCATTGTGTCCGCTGTCATCGTGGACAGGGTGATGTAGAGCTCCAATCCAGCAATTAAGCGAGGGGAAATGTTTGTTAAGGGTTTAATTTGGTGTCTACCATACGGGAGCACCGGTAGTTGAGTGATTCAGCCGGTGTAGGCTCACCGAAGCTCGGTTCTCCGACATGCGACGTCGTGGACCTCGGGTCGTAAAGAATTAGAACTTGGAGGGCTTCGGTGTAAATGTCAGAGACTGAAGCAACAGTGTGGCGGGCTCTTTCGGATTGTTTTAAAAGCCAAGGTCCTCGGTGCAAAACCGCCGCGCAAGCGCGCGCGGGCGCATCTGCCTTAGTTGGGCCGGTTCGGGCCAGATTTAGCCCATTACTGTTGGCTCTTTTTCCTTTTCAACCAGAGTTAGAGAATTCCTAGAAAATTGCAGAAAAATGCTAAAATGCAAGACCAATTTTGCTAGGTTCCTAATTTTCTATAGTATTTAACAAAAATAGTTTTATGATTTTTATTCCAGATAGGGAATTATGGAGTATTTAAAATAGCCAAAACTCATACCCCTGGAATTTTAGAAATTAATAAATAATTTCAAAAATCACCAAACTTTTTAGATAAGCTTTAAATCTTATTTAGAAGCCTTGGGTAAAGTTTGGCATGATTTGGACCATGTTTGGTACCTAGAACCCAAAACCCTAGTCTCCTGCCCTATGAACATCACTATAGACTCCAAAAACCCTAGTTTCCCGGAGATACGTGAAGGAAAATTGTATTCAAGACATTAGATAATATACTTTTATTATCTTTGCATTTTCATGAGCATTCATGATTATATATGGCTATATATAGAAAACGAAGAAGAGGTAGAAGTTGAAGAAGCAAGGACTACACCACCACCACCACCTGGAGAACCCCAGGCCGGGAACTGCTTTTATTTTGACATCTGTGGAGCAGAGCCTGACTCACCTATAACACAAGGCAAGCCCCGGTGCATTTGCCACCTCCTTGCTATTTTAAAATCTTTCTCACTTGCTTCATGCATTAAGTTATAGGAGTTGTGTGCGAAACAAATTGCTGCATTTCCTTCCTTGTGAATTTGATTCCCTTTCCTTGATCCCCTATTTTATAAAAAGGTTTTTCTTATGCTTAGCCTTGCTCTAGAAAAACAAAATGTTTTGTTTTAACAAAAGATGATGCTCCAAGTGGGTGGGATGTTTTCAAAATAAAACTTGATGGTGGATCCATCATGGCCATGATGGGTTCAACATCGGAAAAGATGTACCTCTGCCAGGTACCAAACTTTGGGTTTGAAATGATAAAGCTGAGACCGGGCTGGTGACTTGCACGAGAAGAGAGTCTCGGTGTAGTGTCTCCGTCTAAGTCGATTAAGGACCTTCTCGATGTAGGCTTGCTGATCGAGGACCCTTTAACTGGTCACATGCCTCATCATGGGCAAGCTTTGCCTCGGGCAGACTAATACCAGAATAATATAACACGCAATGGGAGTGGAGAGATGGTGAGAGTAGTGTGTACCCTCCGTGGCAAGAGGCTGGACGGTGGTGTATCTGTGCTCTCGGTTGGCGTGAACCTAATCTGGTCTTAAGAACCCCGGTGGCGAGTTGACATATGCAAGGGTTAAGTGCTACATATGTCGTGTGATTAGAGATCCTCAGCTGAGTATTAATCGATTCGGATCGCCGTTACTTCTCGGACATGAATACTTGGTCACTGCCCTACACGTAGCATTCCAGTGAACATGAAGGGTTGATAAAAAGATGGCTAGTATAGGTCAAGTGCTTGAACTAGGGTAGAAAGAACTCTAGAACTCAGGTAATGACTTAACTTGCTAATAAAACTGGATTTTTAAGGATCCACTATTAGTAAGCATTTCTGCAAACAGAGTCTTTGATTATTGATAAGCCATACCATGATTCCCAAAGGCCAGCATATCCTTGAGAGTCTTTTTATTTTGACGGGTAAGACTTGCGAATGTACACTTCGTACTCAGGGCTTTGTCCCATGTTGTTTTAGGTGAGGAAGCAGAAAATTTTTGTTGCTTTTGTTCCAAGGTGGTGCCTAAGGAAGAAAATCAAGTTGAAGCCTCGGGAGGAAGTGTCCTCCTTTAAAACTTTTTACTGTTTATCGGGAGGGGGTTTTGCCTCCCAATATATGTAATAATATTACTCCAGCACTCTTATATTTTACTGGTCTATAATAATACTACTCTTTCCATACTTTAAAATAAAATAAAGTTATTGTAACTACTTTCGCATACTCGTTCCTCCGATGTGTTGTAATATCTGCGTGACGGGTGAAACGCTCTTGGGCAAAGTAATGAATACAGATACCGAACTTGTCAAGTGGTTAGGTGCACCTGTAGGGTTGTCCGAGGTCCGATGAACAAGGACAACTGTAGGTGGGCCAAATGACTTGGGAGGTTCTGTCACATTATCCCTGCAAGCGCAATCAAGAACACAAGTGAAAGTCGCCTAGAGGGGGGTGAATAGGCGAAACCTGTAATTTATAAACTTAAACACACACTAGGGCTGGGGTTGGCGTTAGAATTAAACTCAAGTCCGAAAGAATGTTTCTCTTGCTATGAGTTTCTCAAAGGATGCAGATGACATATGGGAGCAAACTCAAATAAATGCTAGCAAGGAAACGATAGAGAGAGGAAAGAGGGCAGACAAATCAAGCGAGAATCAAAGCGAGTAGACACGGTGACTTGTTTTACCGAGGTTTGGTTCCAAAAAACCTAGTCCCCGTTGAGGAGGCCACAAAGATCAGGTCTATTCAACTCTTTCCCTCTCTCAAACGGTTACTTAGACCAAGTGAGCATTCCCTTAATCACACGGGTCACTAAGACCCCGCAAGGACCATCGCACACTTGGTGTCTCTTGCTAAGCTTTACAAAGCACTTGAGAAGTGGAATGAGAAAAGAAGAAGGCAATCCAAGCGACACGAGCGCAAATGAACACAAAAATTCTCTCTCTCTCTCTCAAGTCACTAAGTGGTTGAGATGAATTTGGGACTTCGAGAGGATTTGATCTTTGGAATTGTGTCTTGGAGTGAATGCTAGAGCTTTGTATTGAATGTGAACTTCTAAAAACTTGGATGCCAATGAATGTGGTGGTTGGCGGGTATTTATAGCCCCCAACCACTTCCTAGTCGTTAGCAAAGGCTGCTGGCGATGGGCACACCGGACAGTCTGGTGCGCCACTGGACAGTCACTGTTTACTGTCTGGTGCGCACCACGTCAGCGCGTCCGTTAGGGTTCGGAGCAGTTGACCGTTGGAGGCATTTGTCTTTTTGCTGCACCGGACAGTCCGGTGACCTCTGACTTCCGCGCTATGACTTCTGTCGCGGCACTGTTCCACACTGTAGCGTTTTGCAGTCGACCATTGGCACGCAGGGAGCTGTTGCTCCGCTGGCTCACCGGACAGTCCGATGGCACACCGGACAGTCCGATGAATTATAGTGGAGGGTGCCACTGAATTCCCGAGAGTGGCTGGTTTGAGTTTGTACGGCCCTGGTGCACCGAACAGTGTCCGGTGCACGCCGGACAGTGTCTGGTGTGCTAAAATTCAGCACACTCAAGTCTTTTGCTCCATTTTTTATTATGTCCCTAACTAGGTTTCTTTCTTGGTTTGCGTTGAACCTTATGCACCTGATATAAATCACATCTAGCCAAACTAGTTAGTCCATATGATTTGTGTTGGTCGTCAACCACCAAAATCTATTTATAGGAAATAGTTAGCTCTATTTCCCTTTCAATCTCCCCTTTTTGGTGATTGATGCCAACACTAACCAAAGCAAATATAAAGTGTAGAAATGTAACTAGTTTGCAATTAAGATAGATGTGCATAGGTTAATTAGAATTAAATCAATTGAAAACTTTAAACATATGACTAAGAATGAATGGATTGCTTTTCTTTTATTTAATATTTTAGACCATATTTGCACCACTTGTTTATTTTTGCAATTCCTTTTGGAAAAATCGTTTCAAAATCTTTTGCAAATAGTCAAAGGTATAGGAATACGATTGCAAGAAGCATTTCTAAGATTTGAAATTCCTCCCCCTATTTCAAATGCTTTTCCTTTGACTAAATAAAAGCTCCCCCTGAATGAATTCTCCTCTTAGCTTTCAAGAGGGTTTTGAAATATATACCAATTTGAAAAATAATTTTGAAATACCAAATGAGATACCAATTGAGATCTTACTTTTATATATCAATTGAAAATTAGATAACATTTGAAAATTCATTTTGAGACTAACTCAAATCCCAGACATTTGTGAAATTTTTTGAAATGGTGGTCCGATCCTTTTGCTTTGGGCTTAATCCTTTCCCCCTTTAGCATTAAGCGCCAAAAACGGAGAACTTGCGAGCCCTTTTGACATTTTCTCCCAAATGGTAAAATAAATATGAATGAAGGGTCATACCAATGAGAGTGACATGAGTAACGACAAACGGTAAATGATATCGTCAGAGTTGGAGTGGAAGCCTTGTCTTTGCCGAATACTCCATTTCCCTTTCAATCTAAGACTAATTATAGAAATACACTTGAACGCACATTAGTCCTAGCCTTGGAACAAGAAGAATAAGAAATATGCATTTGTACTAAATGAAAGAGACATGATCAAAGGTATATACATGAGCTATGTGTGCAATGTTTCAATCAAAGTTCCGAGAATCAAGTATATTTAGTTTATTCCTAAGTTTCTAAAGGTTTTCTCATCTAGTGGCTTGGTAAAGATATCGGCTAATTGGTTGTCGGTGCTCACATAAGCAATTTCGATATCCCCCTTTTGTTGGTGATGTCTCAGAAAGTAATACCTGATGTCTATGTGTTTAGTGTGGTTATGTTCAACAGGATTATCCGCCATGCGGATTGCACTCTCATTATCACATAGGAGAGGGACTTTGCTCAACTTGGAGCCATAGTCCCTAAGGGTTTGCCTCATCCAAAGTAATTGCGCACAACAATGTCTTGCGGCAATATACTCGGCTTCGGTGGTGGAAAGAGCTACGGAGTTTTGTTTCTTTGAAGCCCAAGACACTAGGGATCTTCCCAGAAACTGACAAGTCCCTGATGTGCTCTTCCTATCAATTTTACATCCGGCATAATCGGCATCGGAATACCCAATTAGATCTAAGGTAGATCCCTTGGGATACCAAAGCCCAAACTTATGAGTATAAATTAAATACCTCATGATTCTTTTCACGGCCCTAAGGTGAATTTCCTTAGTATTTGCCTGGAACCTTGCACACATGCATACTGAAAGCATAATATTCGGTCGAGATGCACATAAGTAAAGTAAAGATCATATCATCGGTCGGTATACCTTTTGATCTACGGACTTACCTCCCGTGTCGAGGTCGAGATGCCCATTGGTTCCCATGGGTGTCTTGATGGTTTTGCCATTCTTCATACCAAACTTCTTAAGTATGTCTTGAATGTACTTAGTTTGGCTGATCAATGTGCCCTCTTGGAGTTGCTTGATTTGAAATCTAAGGAAATACTTCAACTCCCCCATCATAGACATCTCGAATTTCTGTATCATGATCCTACTAAACTCTTCACAAGTTGACTTGTTAGTAGACCCAAATATAATATCATCAACATAAATTTGGCATATAAACAAGTCCTTTGCAACAATTTTAGTGAAGAGAGTAGGATCAGATTTTTCGACTTTGAAGCCATTAGTGATAAGGAAGTCTCGCAGGCATTCATACCATGCTTTTGGGGCTTGCTTGAGCCCATAAAGCGCCTTTGAGAGCTTATACATATGATTAGGATACTCACTATCTTCAAAGCCGGGAGGTTGCTCAACATAGACCTCTTCCTTGATAGGTCCATTGAGGAAGGCACCCTTCACGTCCATTTGATAAAGCTTGAAGCCATGGTAAGTAGCATAGGCAAGTAATATACGAATTGACTCAAGCCTAGCTACGGGTGCATAGGTTTCATCGAAATCCAAACCTTCGACTTATGAATATCTCTTTGCCACAAGTCGGGCTTTGTTCCTTGTCACAACACCATGATCATATTGCTTGTTGCGGAATACCCACTTGGTACCCACAACATTTTGATTAGGACGTGGAACTAAATGCCATACCTCATTCCTTGTGAAGTTGTTGAGCTTCTCTTGCATTGCCACTACCCAATCCGGTTCTCTTAATGCGTCCTCTATCTTGTATGGCTCAATAGAAGACACAAAAGAGTAATGTTCACAAAAATGTGCAACTCGAGATATAGTGGTTACTCCTTATGAATATCACCAAGAATGGAGTTGACGGGGTGATCTCTTTGAATTGCTTGGTGGACTCTTGGGTGTGGCGATCTTTGATCCCAAATTTCTTGTTCATCTTCCTTGTCTTCATTGTCATCTCCCCCTTGATCAATGTCTTCCTCTTGAGGTGGCTCATTGACTCGATCTTCATCCTCTTCTTCTTGAGCCTCGTCCTCATCTTGAGTTGGTGGAGATGCTTGCATGGAAGATGATGGTTGATCTTGTGCTTGTGTGGACTCCTCGGATTCTTTTGGACACACGTCACCAATGGACATGTTCCTAAGCGCGACACACAGAGCTTCTTCATCATCTAATTCATAAAGATCAACTTGCTCCACTTGGGAGCCATTAGTCTCATCAAACACAATGTCACAAGAAACTTCAACTAATCCAGTGGACTTGTTGAAGACTCTAAATGCCCTTGTGTTTGAGTCATAACCTAGTAAAAAGCCTTCTACTGCTTTAGGAGCAAATTTAGAGCTTCTACCTCTTTTAATAAGTATAAAACATTTGCTCCCAAAGACTTTAAAATATGAAACATTGGGATTTTTACCAGTGAGGAGTTCATATGATGTCTTCTTGAGGATTCGGTGAAGATATAACCGGTTGATGGAGTAGCAGGCCGTGTTAATCGCCTTCGTCTAAAACCGGTCCGGTGTCTTGTACTCATCAAGCATGGTTCTTGCCATGTCCAGTAGAGTTCTATTCTTCCTCTCCACTACACCATTTTGTTGAGGTGTGTAGGGAGAAGAGAACTCATGCTTGATGCCCTCCTTCTCAAGAAATCCTTCAATTTGTGAGTTTTTGAACTCCGTCCCATTATCGCTTCTTATCTTTTTTATTCTTAGTCTGAACTCATTTTGAGCCCATCTTAAGAATCTCTTTAAGGTCGCTTAGGTTTGAGATTTTTCTTGCAAAAAGAATAACCAAGTGAAGCGAGAATAATCATCCACAATAACTAGACAGTACTTACTTCCGCCATGCTTATATAAGCTATCGAGCCAAATAGGTCCATGTGGAGTAGCTCAAGCGGCATGTCCGTCGTCATGATGTTCTTGTGTGGATGATGGACTCCAACTTGCTTCCCTGCTTCGCATGCGCTACAAATCCTATCTTTCTCAAAATGAACATTTGTTAGTTCTAAAATGTGTTCTCCCTTTAGAAGCCTGTAAAGATTCTTCTTTCCAACATGGGCAAGTCGACGATGCCAGAGCCAGCCCACGTTAGTCTTAGCAATTAAGCAAATGTCTAGTTCAGCTTGGTTATCATTAAAATCAACTAAGTATAGCTGACCATCTAGCACTCCCTTAAATGTTATTGAATCATCACTTCTACTAAAGACAGTAAGACCTACGTCAGTAAATAGACAGTTGTAGCCCATTTTGCATAATAGAGAAACAGAAAGCAAATTGTAATCTAAGGAATCTACGAGAAAAACATTGGAAATAGAATGGTTAGGAGATATAGCTATTTTACCCAAACCTTGATTTACATCCCCGAATGTAATAGCTCTTTGGGGATCTTCATTTTTCTCATATGAGGAGAACATCCTTTTCTCCCCTGTCATGTGATTTGTGCACCCGCTATCGATTATCCAACTTGAACCACCGGATGCATAAACCTACAAAACAAATTTAGGCCTTTTTCTTAGGTACCCACACGGTCTTGGGTCCTTTTACATTAGAAACAAGTACCTTGGGTACCCAAACACAAGTCTTGGGACTCTTGTGTTTGCCCCCAACATATTTGGCAACTATTTTGCCTGATTTGTTAGTGAGCACATAAGAAGCATCAAAAGTCTTAAATGAAACATCATGCTCATTTGATGCATTAGGAACTTTATTCTTAGGCATTTTAACATTAGTGGTATGCCTAGAATATGCCTAGAACTAGAAGCCTCATTTTTATACATAAATGCATGGTGAGAAATATTGTGAGGTTTTCTAGCATGAATTTTCCTAATTTTATGCTCAGGATAGTTTGCAGGATATAGAATGTAACCCTCTCTATCCTCAACCATGGGAGCCTTGCCCTTTACAAAGTTAGACAAATTCTTAGGAGCATTAAGCTTGGTGTTGTTTTGATTCCTTTGTTGGAAACCAATACCATCCTTAATGCCAGGGTGTCTCCCATTATAAAGCATGCTTCTAGCAAATTTAAACTTTTCATTTTCAAGTTCATGCTCGGCAATTTTAGCATTTAATGTAGCTATGTGATCATTTTGTTGTTTAATCATAGCAATGTGATCATCAATAGCTTCAACATTAACATCTTTACATCTAGTGCAAATGGAAACATGTCCAACAGTAGATGCAGATGATTTGCTAATATTCAATTCATCAATCTTAGCATTTAGACTAGCATTCTCATCTCTAAGACATGAAATTGAATCATTGCAAATGCTAAGTTCCCTAGTTAAGTTTTCACATTTTTCTACTTCTATATCATAAGCATTTTTCAACTTAACAATTTTTTTGTTCTCCTTAACGAGCAAGTCCTCTTGGCATTCCAAGAGATCATCCTTCTCGTTAATGGTCTCTATTAGTTCATTTAATTTTTTCTTTTGGTCCATGTTAAGGTTGGCAAAGAGATAGATTAAATCGTCTTCATTATCGCTAGAACTACCCTCATCACTAGATGTAGTATATTTTGGGGTACTTCTAGAATGTACCTTCTTATTTTTGCCGTCCTTTGCCATGAGACATTTGTGGCCGACGTTGGGAAAGAGAAGGCCCTTTTTGATGGCGATGTTGGCGACGTCCTCGTCGGAGGAGGAGTCGGTAGAGCTCTCGTCGAAGTCCCACTCGTGCCCCATGTGTGCCTCGTCGCCCTTCTTCTTGTAGTATCTCTTCTTCTCCTTCTTCCCCTTCTTGTCTTCGTCCCTATCACTTTCACTAGAATATGGACATTTAGCGATAAAGTGACCGGACTTACCACATCGGTAGCACACCCTTTTGGAGCGGGGCTTGTAGTCCTTCCCCTCCTTTGCTTGAGGATTTGGCGAAAGCTCTTGATGATGAGCATCATCTCCTCGTTGTCGAGCTTGGAGGCGTCGATTAGGAGCCTACTTGGTGTAGACTCCTCCTTCTTTTCTTCCGTTGCTTTGAATGCAACGGGTTGCACCTCGGGTGTAGAGGTGGCACCTTGCTCCAAATTGACAATATGTTTGGAGTCTTTGATCATTAGTTCAAAGATCACAAACTTGGCAATCACCTCCTTGTGAGACATATGCTTATATCTAGGATCCCCATGAATTAATTGAACTTGATTAGGATTACGAAATACGAGGGATCTAAGAATAACCTTGACCATTTCATGGTCATCCCATTTTGTGCTCCCGAGGTTGCGCACTTGATTGACCATCGTCTTGAGCCGATTGTACATGGCTTGCGACTCTTCCCCTTTGTTGAGGACGAATCGACCGAGCTCTCCCTCGATCGTTTTGCGCTTGGTGGTCTTGGTCACCTCGTCCCCTTCGTGCGTGGTTTTGAGGACGTCCCAAATTTCTTTGGCGTTCTTCAACCCTTGCACCTTATTATACTCCTATTGACACAAGGAGTCGAGGAGTATAGAAGTTGCTTGGGAGTTGAAGTGCCTAATTTGGGTGGCCTCGTCCGAGTCGTAGTCCTCGTCCCCCACTTGAGGTGCCTGCGCTCCAAACTCAACAATATCCCAAATACTTTCGTGAAGTGAGAATAGATGGTGCCTCATTTTATCACTGCACATGCAATAATCTTCACCATCAAAATATGGTGGTTTGCCTAGGGGTACGGAAAGTAATGGAGCGTGCTTTGAAATACGGGGATATCGTAGGGGCATCTTACTATACTTCTTGCGCTCATGGCGCTTTGAAGTAGTGGACGACTCGGTGCCGGACGTGGAGGGTGACGAAGAGTCGGTCTCATAGTAGACCATTTTCTTCATCATCTTCTTCTTCTTGTCACCCCTCCTATGTGACTTGATGGAGGAAGAGGATTCCTCCTTGTACTTGTTGCCGGACTCTCTTGAGAGAGTCTTCCCCGAGCCTGGGGGCTTGTTGCCGCTCACGATCTCCCTCTTGGCGTGATCTCCAGACATCACTTCGAGTTGGTTAGGCTCTTAATGAAGCACTGGCTCTGATACCAATTGAAAGCCACCTAGAGGGGGTGAATAGGCGAAACCTGAAATTTATAAACTTAAACACACACTAGGGTCGGGGTTAGCGTTAGAATTAAATTCAAGTCTGAAAGAATGTTTCTCTTGCTATGAGTTGCTCAAAGGATGCAGATGACGTATGGGAGCAAACTCAAATAAATGCTAGCAAGGAAACGTTAGAGAGAGGAAAGAGGACAGACAAATCAAGCGAGAATCAAAGGGAGTAGACACGGTGACTTGTTTTACCGAGGTTCGGTTCCAAAGAACCTACTCCCAACCACTATATTCATTGGCATCCATTGGCAAAGGTTGCTGGCGATGGGCGCACCGGATAGTCCAGTGCGTCACCGAACAGTCAATGTTTACTATCCGGTGCACACCACGTCAGCGCGTCCGTTGGGGTTCGGAGCAGTTGACCGTTGGAGACGTTTGTCTTTTTGCTGCACCGGATAGTCCGGTGCCACATCGGACAGTCCGGTGCCACATCGGACAGTCCGGTGACCTTTGACTTCTGCGCTCTGACTTTTGTTGCGGCACTATTCCGCACTCTATCATTTTGCAGTCGACCGTTGGCGCGCAGGGAGCCATTGCTCTGCTGGCTCACCGGATAGTCCGGTGAATTATAGCGGAGGGCGCCACTGAATTTTCAAGAGTGGTTGGTTTGAGTTTGTATGGCCCCGGTGCACCGGACAGTGACTGGTGTGCCAAAAATCAGCACACTCAAGTCTTTTGCTCCATTTTTATTGTGTCCCTAACTGGGTTTCTTTCTTGGTTTGCGTTGGTGGCCAGCCACCAAAATAGTTAGCCCTGATATAAATCACATCTAGCTAAAATAGTTAGTCCATATGATTTGTGTTGGTCGTCAGCCACCAAAATCTATTTATAGGAAATGGTTAGCCTTATTTCCCTTTCAACAAGCAAGAACAGGAAGAACGCAACCAAACCATGTTGATTACGAGATGGGGTCTCACAAGCCGATGATGGCTAGACTGTTCGAGGTCAGAATAATTTAAGCAAAAACCTACCCTAATGTGACGATGTCTGCTGAATATATAGAGTATTAGGGCGTGTGTGACCCTTGATGCCGCCCCTAATGGGCTTCGACGCGAAACACGGGCCAACGGCCCAACAGACGGTGTCGCAGCACCAAAACAGAATTGTTTCGATGATTCCCGTTGACTTCGAATGAACTTTAAGGTGGGACTAGTTTTGTTGGTTAGATAATATCGTTATCTTTCCATCCATATCTTGTCCACTACAATCGGAGTCCGGATGCGTCCTGGGCGTCAATTTTAGTACAGGCTGGTCATGGAACCCGAGATGGAATCGCAGCCGAGTCAGACTTGATGTCCTTCCTATTGTGGACGCCCTTGCTGCTCCTCCTCAGCCCCTTGGCCTTTCCCAAGTCCTTGGTGGTCCTCTCCAAGTTTCCTAATCATCAAAACATCCATGGCCCCGAGAGTAAGCTCTGTAACACAATTTACTAGGGTAGAATGTACCTGGATATTTAGATGTCGTGCACGCAATCGTGTTATCGGTCCATACATTGTATGAATAGAAGTGATGTCCTCATCACCCCTCTCTCTAAGTTCTCTTGATCACAATCTTTTTGAGTTAGCTCCCAAAGTTATCCATATTGATTGAGCAACGCATAGCAAGAAGAACACTCTCCCGCACTCTGATTTCGTTATTATTCATTTCTAGTCCTAACCCCGGGTAAAGTTCGTGTTCAAAGCTTATAATTTTCAGGTTTCGCCTATTCACCCCCTTTAGGCGAATTTCACTTTCTTAATTGTAGATTTTTCGAAGTCCACGTGACTTGCCTTCGTAGGTCAGATATCATTGATGCCTGCTTCAATGTCAATATCTTTGTTGTCATCATCCGACTCCTTAGCTGGGTCCACAACAGTATCCTCAACGCTTGGCACGGTCGCTTAGGCTCCCGTAATTGAAGCCTCTCCCTTCGCTTTAGGAGCATCGAAAGCTAACTCTAAGAGAACAAGGGCTTCTTAAAGATGATTTGAAGCAAGCTTCGAAGGCAGAAAAAAGGCTAGAAATTGCAATCCAACATCAGTAAATGTCATGCGTGGCAGTGCGGCATTCACCACTTTTATACAAAAAAGAGGCGCGATGTCCGAGATTCACTAATCTTTCCCACTGCAAAGTGGACCCACCTAGTCATTAACCACGAATTTGTTTCTTATAACGAGCTTTGGGAAGGTTTTTTCAAACCTTCGGCTCAAGGCCTTTATCCTTCATTTATGTGGTCTGAGCTCGTTTTGAAAAACAAACTAATCCCGCAAGGGGTTACTTTTGGGTCCACGTAGCCAAAGGTCCCTAAGCATAGTTTTGTATGACAAAACACATTTCAGGTGCCAGCAGAAAAGTTACGAAGCTATCCTTTGTCCGGAACCCCGCACAATAGGAGAACGAAACTGGAACTGGCGAATGTGATCGACGAAGAGAAGAAGCTTCGGCCACATAACTTCGACATAAGAAGCAGATGAAGAAGGAAAGACTCCAAAAGCCCTTCCAGCATGATGAACATATAGATTATGTAAATATGGCTTATGGGCATGATTGTAATTTCATACGAAGATGTACCTTACCACTATAAATAGAGAAACAATACCATTCATTGAGGGTGGGCAAGACGTAGTTCCCTAAAATTGTTCCACACACGAAAATGTTTTTTGTGATCTTTGAACTCTTGATTTAGAAAGTCGAAGGTACCTTTGTAATCCCCCTCAAATAATAAAAAAGGGAGAAGTGAAGTTAGGCTACTTGAGTATTTTGCTATATTATGTTGTTCTATTCAATTAAAAGTTTTTTTTGTCAGTTTTAAGACTGCATATCATATAGAAAGAAATGAAACACCAACTCTCAATAAAAAATTTTATTACATGGTTTTATAGATATTTAATTTATGACTCATAAAGAGTTGGTAATACGCCCAAAGAGTTTTGTCTTCACGAAACTCACTTCTTACCTCTTTTCTTGTGTTGTTATTTCATGAAATATTTATCTGGTAGATTATTAAATATAAATAAAACTATGACAGAACTCATTGAAACTAACCTTACACCCTATTTAAATATAAATATTAGAGCACATAATTGGGAATTGGAATCAGTTTTCTAAATTCTGTTGTTTGATTGCACGTGGAATTGAGATTTGGAATCAGAGACTCAATTCCTTGTAATTGGACTATAACTAGAAACTCACTCTCCCAATACAAAAGCCTCACCTCTCGTTATTGCGTGGAATTAGACTGCACAATAACAGAAATACAAAAGTTGCTAATTATCAAAACACTTGTCATCTACTAACTTACCTAATATCTTAGACGCTTGCAACCTATTTTATTTTTTCAGTAAGATTATTAAACTTGTGGCCTAAATCTTATTGGAACTACAACAATATAATTACAAAATCATAGGATCATATTTATTAGAACCATAAAATCATCTTAGAATCAAGGTAATCAAGTAAGAATCATTAGACGACACAATCAAGCTTTTAACAACTACTCTATCTATTTTAAAATAAATAACTTTATGAGGTTTCGTATTTGTCTAAAAAAAATAATATTCTACAAAAAACATAAGACATTAACTCCTAGCGAAGGGGTGATCACGGGTGCATGCAAAGATGCGGATACTAAGAATTTATAGAAAGCATTTTTTATTATGAGATGGAGAGAGAATGATTTTAAGTAACAAGTAAATTTCTTATACGTCCACGTGAAACCTCGATGTTGCTTCAAGATTTTAGAGTGCTTAATTTAGGCAATAGATAACTGTTGCGTGGCAAATCTTAATATCGCTTCAATATGTTAGAGTGCTCATTTTAAGTGCTTTAAGATTTTGCTTTAAATCCCAGTAAAGGTTTGTGTGGCAAAAAAATAAATCTTATTATCCCAATAAATTTCTTGAGCGGCAAAACTAGCATTTTTTTAGTGTTTCTTTTAAGCGGCTGTAGATAATCAGGGATGGCGGGTACGCGTAACGGCAGACACGATGTATGTGCAATCTCAGTATCCGATTACGCATCCTAATAATAAGGCGAATAAAAACAGCACATGGCATCTCCAATTACTTCCCAAAGATGAGTGACGCGAAGAATCATATCGCTAATCTAGATCCCTGCAGCCCTGGGCTGGGCAGATCGGATCACTAACACCAGAATCGCCCTTCCTTTTTAGCGCATGCCATCGGATGAACGACACACAGCGCCACCGTATCCCGGCTAGAGATAGCAACGGGTACAAAATCGCCAGGTTTTGCTATCCCAAACCCGTACCCGTGAAAAATATTTATACCCATTAAAAAACCCCTAAACTCGTACCTATCAGGTTTGCGGTTACCCACGGGTTACCCGCAGGTTTTTTATCTCCAATATGCTTATTCTTTTTATAATCAATAAGTATCGTAATGATTAATGAGATTATGGTCCAAAGTTTATATAACGAACAACGAGTTCATGATTTGGTATAAATAATATTAGTAGAGAGAATTAAATACAAATAATACGTTGTATAATCAAGTTACCTTGCACTAAGTTATACATCCACCACATATATAACGCTAGTAATAACTATAATAACAAGCAAGCAACACTATCACCAACTACTTATACATTCACTATTTGATAAAAATTAGGAAGTAAATAGGTAGATAACAAGTATGTTGTTTATTTATAAAATAAAATGACAATATGCACTAGGTTTGGTCGGGTTTAAAAAATCCATGGGTTCACGAGTTTGGGTACTATAGGAACAAACCCGTACCCATGAACCCGTCGGGTATACATTTATGCTCATTAACAAACTCATGGATATGAAAATTGACCCAAACCTGTACTCTAATAAAGTAAAAACCCATCGGGTTTCGGGTACCCATTGCCATCTCTAATTCCGGCTGGTGGATCGCTGGATGTCATCCCTTCGCCGAGGATTACTAGCTTCTTATCAGGGCCCTGCCTCGTGAGTGTCCGGGTGTATTGACATCGCACACTTTACCCGGGTCCCTGTAGCTGTGACCCCGACGCGATCGCGATGTGACCAACGGTCGTCCAACGCCTGGATGCAACGCAATTCGCAACGTGACGGACTGACGCGCGAGGCAGGCCAGCCAGACACCGAGCAGCAACTTGCCCCAAACCGCACCCGTCCGTCCGCTTCCAATAAAAGGCGGCTGCCGGCGCGGTCGGGCAGAAGCTTCCGCATCCGCTCCCATTCCGGCGTCCGGAGTCGCTGACCGCCAAGTCAGTCAGTCGCCGAGGCGAGGACGACGAGGCAGACAACGCACCCCCGCACCTGTTGTTACCAGCGCGGCGCACGAGTCCAGTCGCGTGCAGGCGCGCTGCATAGGGCCAGAGCCAAGTAAGTGGGTGGGGACAGAAATATCCTCCTGCTCCTCGGCCTCGGCGTGCTCGCGGGCGGAGCAGGAGGGGCTAGGAGGAGGCGGATCGGGGAGCGGAGATCCTAGCCGGAGGGATGGCGAAGGGCGGCGTGGAGAGGGGCGCGCTGCTGCCGGTCTCAGCGGACGACGGCAAGGGAAACGGCGGAGGGGCAGGCGGCGACGATGCCGTGCTGTTCAAGGGGTCCGCCATGACCCGCCGCGGCGGCACCGCCGCGCTCTCTTACATGGCATGCTCCGGTACGCGCGGCTTTATTTGCTTGTTTCTGTCGCGTAGACTGCTCGCGGTGCGGCCGTGCTGCTGGTGCACTGTGCTTCGTTCGTCGCGTTCAGGGAATTTGGGGACGGGAGAACACCTGCATCACGTGTTTGACTCGTTGCCTGTGCTAGTCGCCACGTTTTCTGTTGGATTCAGCTTAGTACGTGATTTTGGAGCTCGTGCCGGATGGTTGACTTGTGCTTTGGCCTTTCGGCTTTTGGCAGCGCGACCGAGCTTTTTGGAAGAGTGAGAGACCGTTTTCCTAGTTCTGTTGCTATGAATTATACGCAAAGTGGACAGTATATACGGCATACATACATGTTTACGAAATTCTATAAGTAAGGAATGGGCTATTTCATACAAATAATTGAGCCTGCAGGCTGCAGCCATGATGAATATGTTATTTACTGTCGTAATGTTAGCTGAATTTTGGTGGTAACAAATGGAGCTACCATGCTACCTTATCTGCCTTTGGAGTGGGTCTATGCTTATTGCTCGGGCACACTTGTGACTTGTGGAAGAACATAATCACAGAACCCTGTCGGAATACATTTCAGAATGAATAGGTCAATGGAGTAAGCTTTCTAGCTGCTACCTGTATGAAATTAGATCAAACAGAGGACCTGTCATGAAGAGTGATGGTCCCCTGTTATCTCATGTACTATATTGCTTGATGCTGACGATAGGATGTAAATTACTTCAACCCCATATTTGGATGATGGTTCAACTGGATAAGAATAACCATTTCATAGAATAGATACATCATTGTCTTCATCTAACTATCTATCTATCTAGCCTTTTGAACTGAAACCTGCTCATTTGTTGCATGACGAAATTGGAACAAAGGAAGGTGGTCCCACTGAGGAAAAACACGAGAGAAAAATCAACAAACCATTTTCACTTTTAGGGTGGGGGGATTAGTGTGGAAGATTTGAGTCATTGTTAAGTGGTGAATGAGGTTTTGATTGCACAATTAAACTCGTCTTTCATTTATATGTGCTGCTTACTGGAAGGTTGGAGAACTGTGAACGGGTTACTGTAGTTGGGCTGATTATGTTGGAGTTACTAATGATACCCCCTTTTGCATTCATGACTGAAATTGCGCTGGAAGTCACTTTTGCATTGCATTCAAAATCATTCATCTAATCCGATCTCTATGCTGCGAGTTTGGACATTGCGATCTGCTTATAATACCAGTTGAAGGAGTTCTGCACAATGCATGGTAGTCAGTTTTACTTGATTCATTTCATCTTAATTTTGGTTTATCTACATTGCTTCTTTCAAATATTTAGATAGATCGCGTATTTGCACCAAACATCTGGTTGAGCAAGAAAAACGAAAAAAAGGGTCTCTTAATCATTGTTTTGTTTGTTCTGTATTCTCCTTAACATGTGCAGTATGCCAATGCAATATTTAGTTATGTGGACTCCACATATTGTACTTGTGTGCCTCAAATTATCTTACACACTGTTAATCTGCTACAAGTTCATACCCATACATTCATTTGAGTTGCTTGATGATTCACTCTGTGATGCCATTTTCTTTAGCTCTAGAAGCATGGTAACCAAAGAACCAATGTCCACAGAAAGATGATGTGTTATTGCTTCGTTTCCATTTTCAGAACCCATTTGCTGTACTAATTTTGGTACTTCTCAATTTGCAGTGTTGCTAGTGATGTTTAACAAAGCAGCTCTCTCTTCGTATAATTTCCCTTGTGCGAATGTCATCACACTCCTTCAGGTACTGGATGTGTTCTGGGAAAATCTATGGCGTGCATGCTTCATGCACTTTTCTGGATGGAGTATCTGAAAGTTTCATGTCTGTGTTCCATGATTTTTTAATCGATTTGTTATTGAAAATATTTATTTTTCCCCATGCTATAGTTCCAAATATCAACAAATACTGCCTTTAATTTTATTTCATGAATGTTCCAAGTCTTGCTTGAAGTGCTGCAAATATTTTCACTTTGCTCATCCTTGGGAAATAGTGGATCCCAAATCTTCTGGTTGCTGTTGGCTAAACTTCTAGTGTACATTTGTATTCTATCATTTGTGTTTTTTCTCCCTTCTTTGTTAACACTTAACAAACATGTGCAGATGGTGTGCTCAACGTGCCTTCTTTATGTTCTGAGACGATTAAAGATCATCTCCTTCACTAATAGTGATCCATCAGTGCCTTCTGATTCACTATTCTTTGTGCCGTTTAGGTTATTACTACGCACCACACCTCTTTCCTTGGCTTATTTACTCTACATGGTATGCTGATCCCCTTACATACAGTATTAGTGTGTTTAATAATTAGGCTCATGCATTTCTGTTCATGTTGAATTCTGATTGGTGTTTACTGTTCTTTTTTGGTAAAAAGCTAGCTTCAATGGAATCGGTCCGTGGAGTTAATGTTCCTATGTATACAACTCTACGGCGCACGACAGTTGTGTTTACAATGACAATGGAGTATTTCCTGGCAAAGCAGAAGCACACCCCACCTATAATAGGCAGGTAAATATATGGATATTTGTTCTTTTTCTGTATCTCAAGAATGAATAGTTTGCGGTAGTTAGCTAGCGTAAGTTTCATTTCATTCAATGCATTTCTGCCCTAGACAGTGTCAAACAAAAGTATTTGAGCACATTATCCGTTTTGTATAAGCCTTTGATTATATGATTATATTTGTTTCATCCAGTAGTAATAGGTTTGTGTGCCTACTGCTGTACCTGTACCCTTCTTTTGCATACAACATTTGTTATGCTGAACGTTTTCAGAACTTGGTAGTGTTCTGAATCTATATTGTTCCACTATCTGGTTGTTAACTAAGGTTTTATCAGTGTGGCTTTGATTGTATTCGGAGCATTCGTTGCTGGAGCTCGAGACTTGTCATTTGATGCTCGTGGGTATGCTATTGTCTTTGTGGCCAACATTACGACAGCCATTTACCTTGCTACTATCAACCGTATAGGTAAAGCAGTTCCTTTTTCCAACATATAGTGTTCTTTCATCGTACAAAATCTTTCTGATCAGATGTTCTTTTTCTTCCATAGGAAAATCTAGTGGCCTCAATAGCTTTGGCCTGATGTGGTGCAATGGTATCATTTTGATTGCCCTTTTTTCTTCTTGAACACTATTTTGATTGCTCTTAACTTCAGATCAAACTTCTTATGTCTTAAAATCTTATATCCTGTTTGGATTTCAGGACTTGTCTGTGGACCTTCAGTACTGTTATTGACATATATTCAGGGTGACCTAAAGAGGGCCATGGAATTTCCGTACCTTTATTCCCCTGGGTTCATGGTAACATTAATTTGTGCATTGCTGACCCTCCTTTTGTCAGTTTTAGTAGGCATTTAAAGGCTGTTTGTGGATGCACATCACGAAATTCAAAAACCACGAGTAATGTTAATTAGCTTCATCGGTGTGCTTGTACTGTCAGTTACTCAGTTAGCCAGTTAGCCCTTGAACTCAAGCTGCGTCTGGAAGTTTAGTTTGCAAGATATTGTTCTGTTTGTGTACTTTCAATTGGCCAGTTAGCCTTGAACTCTTGCTGCGGCTGGAAGTTTAGTTTTGCAAGATATTGTTCTGTTTGTGTACTGTCAATTGCCCAGTTAGCCTTGAACTCTTGCTGTGGCTGGAAGTTTAGTTTGCAAAACATTGTTCTGTTTGTTCCACTATCTTTGAGATCCGGCCATTCAAGTCCAGAAAAACTGCCACTGAAGGAAATTTTCTTAGTTTTTTCCCATGCCCCAAACCTCCATTCCAAAGGGTGCTATGGTACCAAGAATCCCAAGTTTTTCCCGTGAAATTTCTTTGATCCAAAGGAGCCCTTAGCTTGGATTGCAGATGTTACTGAAGCACGTGAGCACTACCTTGGGTGTAGTCAGTCTCATTCACTGTCACCCAAGTCAAGTTTTGTGGTGCTGATAATTTTGATAATACCACCCTCTAGTCCTTTAATACCATTTATCATGTTCTAATCTACCAACAATTATCCATAATACCATAGCAAGGGACATGTCAGCCACCATTACAATGACTTGTTGATAGTGCCTCCAGTTTATATCGAAATTCTTTCATTCAGTGCGATTACTAGTGTATAGTACTATAGTATAGCTGCTGTAGGTGATCTTGAGGTCATTTTACATTCTAACTTGTTTATTTTTTATACCATACTAATTTAACACTCAAAACAGGTAGACAACGAAATAGTGAGTAATGTCAAGTAGTTCCATTACAGCATCTAATGCCAATAATGTGAAGTTATGAATGTCACTAATAACGAAATTTCACTTGTAGACTGTGCTGCTATTTTCGTGCATCCTAGCATTTCTACTGAACTACACTATCTTCTGGAACACAATCCTGAATTCTGCACTCACACAATCGATGTGTGGGAACTTGAAGGTACGGCTGCCATCCAGTTATTCCACGCAAAACATTCTTCAGCAGTGATATTCATGCGCGATGTTTCTGCAGGATTTCTTCACCGTTGGAATTGGTTGGGTGCTATTTGGTGGACTTCCTTTTGATCTTGTAAGTTTTGGGTCTTGTTTCTATGCCACTTATCTTTGTATAATCTCCCAGTGAATACTGAACCCAAAGTTTTCGTGTGCAGCTTAATGTTATAGGACAAGGACTAGGCTTTCTGGGCTCTGGATTGTATGCCTACTGCAAGATCAAAGGAAAGTAGACGCTGATGTCTAGTGGGATCAACTGGGGGTAGACGGTGGTGTGACTTGGTGTTTCATTCAGGGCCAGTGTGCTTAACAAAAGTAGCGTTGTTTATGCTGTTTGCTCCTACATATGGGAGAGAAATTTTGTAGGTTTCCTGTATGTATTAGACTTCAGCCCTAATGAACACTGCAAAACTGAAAAGGAAATAGAGTATACCGAATTTTTACTGTTACCTTATGAGTTATGACCGTTTCTCTTTTAAACTCGAATAGACGTGCAAAATACAATGAACTTATGTAGAAGACCCAGAAACTTTCATAGCTTACTAAAAAATCTCAGTATCCGTTTCACAAATCAATGATGCAACTACATCAAATACAGGTTTTGCAATGTACACGTTGCTTACTCAAAACATAGAAAAAGTGAGAATGCATGTCATCACAGATATCGCACTATAATCTGTAATCCGTAAAACAAAACTTTCATAGCTTTAGAAAAGCTCAGAGGTCATATAACAAACTTATGCATCTAGAGCCTATATAAGCCGGCAGTTCAAATAGAACTGAGATCTCTTGCGCGCACCAAAGACGTAGCACATTTTTTCCCATTGCCTAATCTATCACTGTTAAGCCAATCGAAAATTACTCGGTTGGCTTATCTGGGTCATCTTCCTCAGGTTCTTCCGTGTCTGGATCGTCCTCTTGTGGCTCCTCCTGAGGTGGTGCTTGTTCTTCCTCTTCCTCTTCATCATCATCCAGAGGATCATCAGCTGGCAATGGATGCGGTAATGGTGTCTTCATTGGGCTGAACTTAGGGAAGATATCAGGTCTCCTCCCAGGTTTTGGTCTCTCCCATTCCTAGCAACATTCAAACGACAGTAGAAATTAATGTTGATGTCAACATATAGAAGCGAAAAAAGTGTATGGAACATTATATCTAAATCAGTACAGTCATGTTTGAACGTTATTTTTCTAGGCTGGACAGATCGTCCACACTAGATATAATGACTCTACTGATTATATCAGATCGTCCCAAGGGAATAATCATTGGGAAAAGCTGCAATAGATCTCCAATCGTTATTTTGGTTGTACAAAAAATCATTACCAAGAAAGGCTAGGATTAGTATCCTCATATATCAGACCATGTAATCCATACAATCGTGAAGCCATTTACATAGTCTGGCCTTAGTTCACCTAAACAGCTCATGACTGCTCGTCATAACATTCTATCACTTTAATGATGGAAGTCTTACAAACAAAAGAATATACACAGAAGCTACACATTCGGAAGACAGGCACTGCTAAAGGACATTTAGGGCTTATTTGTATACTGTAATCAGTATTTAGGGGCGAATATAAATTTGATGCTCCAAATATCTATCAGCACAACGAGCTACTAGCTGCAAAACAACCTCAAGAGTCTATGGCAATAAAGATTTATGTTTGGACAGATGAATGTATTACATTCATAATAGAGCAGAAGGTTAGGAGTTATCATTTCGTAGGGGTACCTTCGCCAGAGAGATACGAAATGGCAAAACCCTAAAAAAATAGATGAAGGCTGAATCCACGTCTGGAAGCTAAAGCATAAGGGCCCGTTCGGTTCACACGGAATGGAAGACTGGAATAGTTCCTACCCAAATTGCTTATTTAATTTGTATAAGGGCCCGTTCGGTTCACACGGAATGGAAGACTGGAATAGTTCCTACCCAAATTGCTTATTTAATTTGTATAAGTTTTGATCAACAGGAACAATTCTTGGTGCATTCCTGCAGAAACGAACAGGCCTAAGCATAATCCTACCCAACCGGAAGAACCTGTCCACACAACTTATGTACCATTCCTACTGATTTTGTCTACCCCAGTCCCTAAACCGGTTCTTGGTCAGTTTAACGGACCCAAAAGATAAGCCTCCTCCAATCCTACCAGGACAAGCTGCTAAATCAAATGAAGTGAAGGAAAGTTGAAGGGCACGAGAATTACGATGGGGAAATCCAGGGGCGACCGCTTCGTAATCTTCTCCTCATCAGGGGCCGCGCAGACCACGAGGGCGTTCCACCTGCACCGCTTACTTCCGGGAACCGGCACGCGCGCGAGGGCGGAGGCCGACGTGGAGACGCCGAGGGCGCTGGGCGCAGCCGCCATGGGCGGGGCGGCGGGCGGTGCCGAGAGACACCATGGGGACGTCATGCAGGAGGGGAGCTCAAGGGCCCTCGCTTCGCTTGGGCTGTTGGCTGGAGGAGTCGGGTTGGAATTTGGGTTCCGCCTCCGTGTGGCTTGGTGGAGTAGCGGTGGCTTGCGAGTTGCGATTGTGAAGAGAATTTGACAAACATGCACCGACTACGGCGGGCTTCAGACTTTTGGCACTGTTATCGTGACAATTGAAATCGTGGCACTATAATCCTTCATGTTTTGAAGATTTAGCATCGGGCCGCTTAATGGTTATTAGCATTTTTGCTCTTCTCTTCGTGCCATCGTGCCGTTACTTCCCTCGGCGCTGTCATCCTCTACCGTATTTCATTCTCCCTTTCCTCTTTGTCGCCCTGGTCGTCATCTTCCTCCCTCGGCTCTGTTCATCGCGCACTGCGGTGCCTTCCTCCCCTGTCCTTCACTGGATCTTGCCCTTCCCTGCTGAGCAGGTTCCGCCTCAGGCGGATCCTGCGCCTGTGATCCATTGCCGCCCCGCCGACGCTGGTGAGCTCTCCTACTTCTGTAACCCTAGGGTTTGCAGATTAGGCTACCGTCATGGAACCTGCCGCGGAGCTATGTGCCTAGAACCTGTCCGCGTCCGTTGCTGCAGCCCGTGACACAATGAATGCTTCTGCTACCGCTTGTATAGTTGCTGGTGATTACTGCGCCACATTTTCCTTAGGTAACGATGTGGTTTCTACGCTTGATGTTCTTGAATCCGCTGTGGCGGCGGAAAAAAGTGCTATGCGTTCTTATCAACAGGCGAGTGCAGCCGTCGTTTGTGCTAAGGAGACATTGGCCAAATACTGTGAGGTTTGTATTCTCAAACTTTTACTGAGCCAGGCAACGCTTGAGATATGTTTGGCATGTGATTTGTTGCAGCCCTGTGATGGAATTGTAGAAACTTGAGTGCTGTTTTCAGGCTTCTAAAACATGTGAGGTGATATAATTGCTTAGCCTTGTGATTGAATTGTAGAAAGCTGAGTGCAGATTTCAGGCTTCTGATAATTTGAGATGATCAAGTTGCTTAGCCCTGTGATGTTTTCTTTGAAAATAGTGAACTGTATACTACACTTGTTCTTTTTTTGCTGAAAAATTATTGAGGGCAATTGGATCTTTGTGATGACAGTTGAACTGAGGCCATGGTTGCAAAATTCTCTGTTTGATGATGTTTCATTGAAAAAATTGACCTGAGGCTTGTGATAATGTGAGATGATCTACTTGCATAGCCCTATGATGTTTTCTCAAAATAGTGAACTGTATACTACACTTGGTTTTGTTTGCTGAAAATTACTGAGGGCATATGGCTTTTTGGAGGCTTCAGATTATTGGCAGTATGGCTATTTGTCTGAAAACAACACTATGATGATATGTGGCAGTTTGAGGGCATATGTTCTGATCCTAAACCCTCAATTGAGGGTATGTGCCTGTTTGTTCAGTTGCCCTATGATGTTTTCTTTCAAATTTTAGAAATGTATACTACATATGATGTTTTTAAAAAAAAACTGAGGGCATATGGTTGTCTTGTTCAGTTATCAGTTCACTTTGGCAGTATGGCTATTTGTCTCAGCCTATTTGTTGTTGTGCTGTTGTGACCCTAAACCCTCATTCATGTTTACAGCTGCCTGTTTGTTCAGCTGAGGGAATGTGCCTGTTTGTTCAGTTGTCAGTTGCCCTATGATGATTTCTTTGAAATTTTAGAACTGTATACTACATATGATGTTTTTTTCAAAAACTGAGGGCATATGGCTGTCTCAGCCTGTTTGGTGTTGTGTTGTTCTGACCCTAAACCCTCAGTTCATGTTTACAGTTGCCTGTTTGTTCAGCTGAGGGTATGTGTCTGTTTGTTCAGTTGTTAGTTCCACTACCTCCTCATATGGCTGTCCATAGTCTGATGTTATTATATTTTTTTGCAGATGAACAAAAAACTTGCGCATGCACTCATATATGTCATGTCTCAAATGAGTGATACATCTAAGAAACTACAAGATACTGCCTCTTTCTGCTACACAGATGAAGACGTTGTAGATGGTTTCATGATGACTCAAGTAGCTCGTTCAATGGACGAGTTAGCTGAAATGCTAGAAGTAACTTCAATTGACTGTTAGGTTTCGATGATGGATCCAACAACTATATTAGAAGCTGGCTATGGAAGTGAAGATAGTGCGGTGTGGGAGGACGTATTCCGTGACTGAGAAATAATGAATCAGCCATTAGAAGCGGAGACACTTGCTGAGCACTGTGCTAAGTGGGGGCTTAGTTACAATGAGATATGGGATAGATCAGTGTAACATTGTCTTGTGTAGTTCTTTTGTAATGAGTTCAGCTAGATGAACTAGTATTGTAATGAGTGAGTTGCAAATTGTAAGACAAGACATCATGAACTACTTGTTGGTTCTTATTTGCTATGAAATGCTGTGATGACTCAGGTACATCTTTGGGGAACTAGCCTTTAGTTGAATTTTTCCTAGGCTTTCGCTTCCTGTTTTGACAGAAATTAGTTAATATCATAAAATAGACAGTTGCACAAATAATTTAAACCAGAAATAATGTAACCTTTTCTTTGTGCCATTTAATGGACATTTGTAGCTTGCTTTCCTGTGGCCTAGTTCACCACAGTTTGGACACTTCAACACTTAGGTATGGTCGACAGCCACCCTTGAAACCAGAAATGCATGGACCGAGCGCACAAAAAATCGACTGAAGAAAGGACGACCCTCATCCATTTTTACATCAAGCTCGATGATACTATCCGGTGACTTTTGCATAACTGCTTCTCTCCAACGTCATAGTAGCTGAAAGCTCTCTTCCCAACTTCCAAATAATTTTTTCAAAGCTTTCTCTTTCCCATGCCAAATTGTGTCATATGCAATTGTATAACCAAAAGTGTCCTGCAATGTAGTTTGTAGCTCCTTAGCACCCATATGAGGCTTCTTCATTAGTAAAGGAAGCGCACGTGCCACAACCCAAGCTCCTGTAGGTGTAGTCGTCTTACGTCTACCACTCGACGTACAAGTATGTTTGTCATTCAAGACAATTACCTGAAAATTAGTTAAAGTTTCATGTACCATATAACCACGAATAGAAAGATACATATTAAGTACAAACAGATATATTCTCAGCTTACTTGAATTGTTGGAGCCCCTTTCCTCTCCGGTCTAGCATGATGCTCCAAGGGCAATCAGGCCCTTTACAATACCCTCTAAATCTAGTCTTATTGGTTGCCTCAATTCCAAGCTCAAATTCTTTATTTATGGCGTATTGTCTAATTGCGAGTCTGAAGTGGTGCATTGTTGCATATAAGCTGCCAGGCTCCATAACTGGATTATTCATATCATATATTGTCCTATTTTCATCAAGCACTGAATCAGAACACAGAATGTCTCCTCCCAATTCATCTTCACATGGAATGCTATTTCCAAAACGGGAAGCACTTGAATCATCTTCCCTTCCATCATCTTGATTATCTAGTACAAGCTGAAAATATAGTCCTTGTTCACTAGTAACATCATTTCTTCCTTCTTCGTTGTTGGTTTCTTCTACCATTATTGAATACCAATCGATATCATGCATTCCATGGCCACTCCCCTATTCACCAAAAATAGTTGTAATATAATATATAACTACTAAATTGCATACAATAAATTCAAACCACTAACCACTGTGTGTTGTGTGCCAATACAAGTCAATGTCCACTCTTGTTCTTCGACAATGCATGTTGTCGTTTCATCCATGGGGGGAACTGTCTCATCGTTCGTAGTATTATTCATATTACGCTGCACAAACAATGGATGCTAATTGGGTGCTCGGCTCTAGTACACTGCACAGACAATGCTAAATGGGTGCTAAATCTGGTGAATGGCAGGGGCGACGCTAACAATATGCTACACAGTCCGCTAAGATGGGCGGCTAGTGAACTGCAGAGGCTCACTTACCAGAGCTGGGCATGCTGGATCCGGTGAACGAACGCCGCTGAGCACAGATCTGGGAATGGCATGGCACTCGCGCCGCATTGCGCCGGCGCCGAATAGAGCCAAGGGAGGAAGCCGACGACCAAGGAAGGAAGAGGGAGGAAGACGACGACCAGTGAATGGAATAGAGAACAGTCTCGAGAACAGAGAGACTGAAGAAGAGCAGTGTGACCATGGAAGGGAATAGAGAACGGTAGAGGATGACGGCGCCCAGGGAAGTAACGGCGTGAGGGCACGACGGAAAGAGCAAAAATGCTAATGATCATTAAGCGACATCGATGCTAAATCTTCAAAACGTGAAGGATTATAATGCTACGATTTCAATTGCCACAATGGCAGTGCCAAAAGTCTGAAGCCCACCGTAGGCGGTGCCATGTTTGCAAAATTCTCGATTGTGAACCACCGGCGGCGGCGGCGGCTGTCTGTACAAACCGCCTTCAGGGCGATAAGAGTGAACTCCAGCCCACCGCAAGTCAGACCCAGCCCGACAAATGAAACCAGCAACCAATTCGGCCAGAGATGCCTCTGTTCGTGAGATCCATGGGCTATGGTGATGTGCGGATCCGCTATGCCAGCATAATAACGTGCGTCTGTGCCGTGCAGCCGTTCTCGTGAACATGACTCCCGAAAACGGGCGGCGACGGGCCTCGCCACGCCTGACACGCTTTTGCCCAACGATAAGTTTACAACACGTTTCGTTCCAGAAAAGAGGTAGTCCATTATATTCACACTTATCATTTTATTATTTAGTTTGTAAAATAAAATAAGTTGATTTATTATCATTTCATTAGTTATGGACTAATAATTAGTAATAATATAAGGAATGAGTTCATTTTACTAAATTTATGAAATAAACTCATGATGCACCAACTCATCTATAATTAATTGATTCTTCAAATCAAACACCCTCTTTGTCACCGAATCTAACCTTTCTGACGCGCACATTTTCAACAAAAATCTTGCACCGCTCATTAAAGATTAAGGATGTGTTTGATTGGAGAGTGAAGAATGAAGTAGTGTCATTTTTAATTTTTTTCCTAATATTTGATTTTCGACGAAAGAGAAGTAGAACGACTTCTGAAGTTTCTAGATACGAACTGGGATACCCTGGTCCACTGAGGATGTGTTTGGTTGAAGAGTCAATTAGAATGGGGCGGCTCCATTCCAGTTTTTAAGAATGGAGTCGTTCAATTCTGCGTTTAGCAAACAGAACAAAGTCGCTCTGTTCTTTGTTTGGTTGGAGAGACATATGAGTGTATAGGGGAGGAGATGGAGGAGAGCGCTCGCGTCTGGTCGTTTTTTGGAGCAAGAGCATTCTAATTATTTATAGTAAATTTCCATATGGAGACTCCGAGCCACTCTTGTGATATCCTGGCCCTTGGGATGGGATGTCCTAGCCCAAGGCTTAATAGAATTAATAGAATATCCATACCAACAAGGTGCATCTTCTTTTTCGAAAGCCTAGCTCGAAAGAACCTCTAAGTTAAGCGAGCTTGGCTTGGAGCAATTTGGGATGGGTGACCGACCGAGAAGTTTTCTCGGGTGCGCATGAGTGAGGACAAAGTGCGCACAAAAGACTCGTGTTGGTCTGTGGTGACAATATATGATCCTAGCGAGCTACCAGGAGTAAATCCCGTCGATCCAGGGATTGGATGGGGTGTTACAAGTTGTATCAGAGCCGAGCCTCGCGGTTTCACGGGCGTGTGTGGGTTAGGGGGTTCGGGTATATGGCGCATGGCGCATGTGGGCCTGGAGTGGTCACATGGCATGGCATATGACGATACTAGACACACAGACGCGACTAAGAGTGGAGGTTCCTAGATTGGTGTTGACCGATGAGGACGTTAGTTTTCTAAAGGGGGTGGATTGTGATATCCTGGCCCCTGGGATGGGATGTCCTAGCCCAAGGCTTAATAGAATTAATAGAGTATACATACCAACAAGGTGCATCTTCTTTTTCGGAAGCCTAGCTCGAAAGAACCTCCAAGTTAAGCGTGCTTGGCTTGGAGCAATTTAGGATGGGTGACCGACTGGAAAGTTTTCTCGGGTGCGCATGAGTGAGGACAAAGTGCGCACAAAAGACTCGTGTTGGTCTGTGGGGACAATATATGATCCTAACGAGCTACCAGGAGTAAGTAACGTCGGTCCAGGGATTGGACGGAGTGTTACAACTCTGCTCTTCTTTTGTTGGAAACCAAACATTTAAAAAATAGAAATGGAGCCACTCCATTCTCCTCCACTCCTCAACTAAATACACCATAATACGATCGGACATGAATGCTCTCCTTCCTTTCACATTCATATGGCTCTCTAACCAAACAAATAACTGAACAACTCCGCTCTATTATACTCTTTAATCAAACAAAAAATAGAACTCCATTCTGCTTGATAAACATAGAAGGAATTAGTTCCATTCTTAAAGACTGGAATTGAGTTGTTTCTATTGGCTCTCCAATCAAACACACCATAAACTGCTCCAAGCCTCCAACATATATAAAACTAGATACAGAGACATCCATAGAGTTTTAAGCTAGATTCTAGCGTGATGGTGGAACCGGCCAATGGGCAGGGCCGTCGAGTGCCAGCGCAATTGGAGCACTGGCACAGGGCCTCCAATTTTTTTAGGGCCCCAAAATTTTGAATTTTCTTAATATAAATGATATAAAAAGGTAAATATTGTTTATTATTTATGAAATATCGACTTTAAAATAGATAATATGAGAGGACAAGAATATGAGAATATATCAAATATGAAACGATACATTTTATATTGTTTTTATCTCTATATACTATAGATTTCTAGGCCTATTTTTATGTTTTGCACCAGGGCTTAAAAATCTCAGAGACGCCCTGCCAATGGGGACAAGCACTTTGCAACTATGTACAAACTGGCAATGGCTATTTTCTGGGTTGAAGGGATAACTTGCAATAGCAGCATATCACCAGAAGTAAGCAGGCAAGCAGAGAGTGAGAGATGACCCAGAGCAATGGTGGGAGTGGAACAACGGCACCATATGTTAAGCTACGTTAATAAAAGTGTTGGCTATCAATAATTACCAACGCCAACTACCTCAATGATGGTGATTATATTTTGCGTAGCTTGAACTTGAGATTTCAAATTTGGGTAGAGCTGGCCCTGAGAATTGTATATTTGTTTGCCTCAAGGAACATCTTATGATCTAATCTCATGCCCAAAGTAGTAAAATTTCTTTTAAATTTTAAGTAATGGACATGTATACCTAATTTTACCCTTGATAAATAAATCAAATTGTTCACTAAATATTGCTCGAATTCCAACGATATTAATACCTTCCAAGAATCGTGCCAGGCACTAGATTTGTTTACACGTTGGCCATACAATACCACCCCCCAACCCCCAAAAAAGGTGATTTGAACAGAAAAATCCAGCAGCGATAGAGCATTCCAGGAGCTACACTACACGAGACAGGTCTCACATTGGTAGAAACACCTCGGCTGCGCAGATTATAGGAGTGAGTATCAAGTTGGCTGGACGAGCGGGAGCGAAGGGGTGTCGTGCTGCCGCTCGGCTGAGAACTCAGGTGAGTTGCGGAACACAGGTGAGGCAGGGAACAATCACTTCTTAGATTGATCAATACTCTCCAATTGATTACAGACTCCTGGACTTTATAATCCAACTCTAAACAGACTCCTTAATCTTAGGAACTCTAACAGACTCTTCTTAAAAATAGACTCCTTAATATTAGGATCTCTAAATAGTTTCTCCTTATCTAAGGATCCTCCTAATCCTTATCTATATGTCCCTCTATAATGGGCTGACTAGAGGGCTGTTTAGGCCGCCTACTATAAACCATAACATTTCTCCCTCCCTCGTCGAACAACTCGTCCTCGAGCTGAAACTGTGGATATGAAGCCTTGAACTGTTGTAGAGGTTCCCATGTTGCATCTACTGATTGAGTACCATTCCAGTGCACCAACACCTGCCATTGTCCGTGTTGCATCCTTGCTCTTATTATCTTCTCTGGCGATGGTAGAAGCCGAACATTTTGCATAGGTGGAAGGTCTAGGGGCAGGACAGGAGGGGTACCCAGGAAAGGCTTAAGGAGTCCCACGTGAAAGACATCATGAATTCGTGCCCCTTCTGGTAACTCCAGACGATATGCTACTGTGCCCACGCGCTCAAGAATACGAAATGGCCTCGCATATCGCGGTCCCAATTTCCCTTTGGGTCGTTCGACCAGTGACTGAGCTTGTCGATTGAGGAGACGGAGCCAGACCTAGTCATCCACATCGAATTCGAGATCCCGGTGTCGGCCATCATAAAACTTTTTGGCATGCTCTTGAGCTTGCAGCAGCCTATCTCTAACTTCTCCTAGAAATATATCTCTTTCCCGTAGCATATCATCCACAACTTGAGTGTCTGCTGTCCCCTACTTATATGGAATGAGAGGTGGTGGATCCCTGCCATATACTACACGAAAAGGAGTTGTCTTCAATGCTGAGTGGTATGATGTATTGTTGCAGTATTCCGCCCATGCAAGCCAGTCCACCCAAGCTCTTGGCATGTCTCCCGTGATGCACCTCAAATACATGGCAATAGTTTTGTTGACTGCTTCCGACTGACCATCAGTTTGGGGGTGGAAAGCAGTACTCCTTCTTAATTTGACACCTGCTAGCTTGAACAGATCCCTCCAGATATGTCTGGTGAAAACTGGATCTCTATCGCTGACTATGGAACTTGGGAACCCATGCAGCCACACTATGTCAATAAAAAATGCTCGTGCCACTGTCGCAGCTGTGTAAGGATGATTGAGGGCAATAAAGTGGGCATATTTAGAGAATCGATCAACCACTGTTAATATGACAGACTTACCATGGACCTTTGGTAAACCCTCAATGAAATCCAATGAGATGTCTGTCCATATTTGTATTGGGACTTCTAGCGGTTGGAGGAACCCTGTGGAATGCAGCGACTCTGTTTTGTTCCTCTGACAGGTTGCACATGATTTGACCCAATCTTGTACCAGTGTCCTATCCTTGTGAATGAAGAAATCAGCTCTTAATCGATGCAGCGTCTTTTGTACTCCACCATGTCCTGCTGAGTGTGCAGCCTCTAGTATTGAGGGAATGAGTTTGGATGATGTTGGGATAAACACCCTGCGGCCGTGCAGTATCAAGCCTTCCCGTATCTGCCATGGGGCCTCTAGGGATCCCTCTGTAATCTGGGCCTGGAGGAGTTTCCACTCGTCATTATTAGCACATTCTGCCCACAATTCTTGGTACAACTAGAATGTTGGGGTTGATATGGTATGGACTGAACTTTCAGTTGTGTCCCTGCGAGATAAAGAATCAGCCACTGTGTTGAGTCGTCCTGCCCGATATTCCACTGTGAAGTCAAAGCCAAACAACTTACTAATCCACTGATGTTGTGGTACCATGGATAGTCATTGATCTAGTATGAACTTGAGACTGAAATGGTCAGTTCGTACCACAAATCGTTTGCCCCATAAATAAGGACGCAAGTGACGTATTGCTTGTACCAACCCAATGAGCTCGCGCTCATATGCTGCCAATTTATGTGTTAGGCTGCAAATGGCTGGCTAAAAAAAGCTATTGGGTCGTGATCTTGGTGTAGGACAGCACCAAACCCCGAGCCCGAGGCATCACAATCCATAGTGAAAGTCTGTTCAAAGTCAGGAAGCTGCAGGACTGGTGCTAATGAGAGTGTCCATTTGAGCGCTTGGAAGGCGGAGTCGGCTTCTGGGGACCACTGAAAGCCTTCTTTATTTAGGAGTTTGGTTAATGGTGCAGCGATTAACCCAAATTCCTTGATAAATTTCTGGTAGTAGTCTGCCAATCCCAGAAATCCCCGTAGTCCTCGTGGTGCCTTTGGGATCGGCCAAGAAATAACTGCTTCCACCTTGCTGCTATCCATAGCTGTTGGGGCGAAGGCGAAGACGCCACCCTTTGCTCGATGCCTTCGCCGTAGTCATTGGTCCAACGGAGACAAGACAACGAGCAGGGACACCCTTCGCCCCATACGACATCGGACGAAGACCTGTGACGAGGTCGTCCCACCGTGCGGCCTCGTCCGGCATGGAGGCCCACGTGTGATCCGGCCCATTGTAACAGGCCCTGCGTGACCGCTGCGCGTTACAGGCCTAATTTGTAAAGGCATCCCTGTAATTACAGTATGTAACCCCGCTTTATGGGAATATTCCGGGGATAACCTAGGTGTCTGAGGGCACATGCGTCCTGGGCACTCAGATACCTATAAATACTCCCGCACAGTGCCCTTGAGAGGCTAGATTAACAGAGCTTTTGCCATCTCGTGCGAGAACCCAGTTTACGTCAACTCTCACCCCCGTTGGATCCCCTTGCACCTGGTAGCAAGTTCCAACATTTGGCGCCCACCGTGGGTGCTACGAAAAAACCACCCGCGATGGCACCCAAGAAAGCTAACTCGAAGGCTGACGAGGCTGCGAAGGCAGCACTGCTTGCCGCAAAAAAGGGCAAGGCCCTCGCCCTCACCCACTCCACCCACCAAGAGGCTACTCAAGACGACGTTCTCCACACCTGCGAAGACGACGCTCTTCGCACCTGCGGCCCTGAAGGACAATCGCAGCCTCCCCCAGGCTTCGCCCCACCGGAGGGCGCGGACCTCACCGAGGACGGTGAAGTCCTCAGCGTCTCAGCGGAAGAACAGCTACAGCTACGCGCCCTGCGCCTCAAGAACCGCAATCTCTAGAGGCAAAAAGAAATACTGGAGGCCAAGAGCCAGCGCGTGTCCGCACTAGCCAAGGTGCGACAAATGATACGCGACGAAGAGCAGAAGGCCCAGGACCTCGAGCGGGAGATCGCGCTGATGCAGCACGAAGGCAACCTCGGCCAGCAGCACGGGCCACCCCTGCAACAGCGCGCACAACTGGAAGACATACGCGAAGGCCACCTCGGCCTGCAGCACGGGCCACCCCTGCAACAGCACGCGCAAATGGAAGACCCACACTTCCCCCAGCGCGACCACGCCTTCCCACACGCCGCGCCACCTTATCCGCCAGCTTGCGACACTTACTGTCGGCGACCGACTTTTCCCAGACGGCGTCAGCATGTTGCGTCCGAAGTCTCTCGACTTCGGCAGACACAACCACCGTCAGGGCCCCCGACGCCGCGCGGTCTGCGAAGTCAGACGCCTGCAAGACACACATAAGACCACAGCCCCAGCGAAGCCGGTAAAAAACCGAAGTCTAGCTCAACGCACCTGACTTAGTGCCTCCTGCATCTCCTTCAGCCGGCGGGACACAGCAATTGCCTCGTCCCTGACGGCAGTGAGTGCCGGCATCTCGCCGCCGGCACTAAGAGCACTGCCCTTCGCCCTGGGCACCACGGCAGCCGCCGCGGTCGCCATGGCAGACGGAGCAACAACAAGTTGGCCTTCGTCCGACCCTGCGACGTATCAACAGATTAACACAAAAAAACAAACTCGAGCCAACGACTTACCAACAAGATAATCTTCCACACTAATGTCGGTGGCGAAGTCGGCGACGCGCTTGCCCGATGGCGGCAACTCTCGGGCCGCCTTCGCAGCATCCGGCACCCTGCTGGACGCAGGGGCGGCCTTCACAGACTTGGAACCACCGGCGGCAGCCGCCTTCGCAGCCTCCGGCGCCCTGCTGGATGCAGGGACGGCCGACTTCGCCGCCAGCGACGGCTGGCCTCCACCGGGGGTAGCAGCCTTCGCAGCCCCCCGTTGCCTCTTCGGCCGGGCCTCATGAAGCCTAACGACCGCCTGGCGCTTCTGCGCAGCTCCCTGACGATCCTTGTCCATCACTGCCGACACAACAGCAGCGATATTCCGCCCGTAAGGAAACACTTTCCAATCACGAACCATGCGAGATGTAAAAAAGTCTTCGCCGGCCGCGCGGGGGATAGGAACATTCTTAGGCCACCAACCCACGGTAACCCTCAGCATCCGCGCCGAAGACTCCCGGAGCTCGGGCGAAGACATCCTTCCCCCCGGGGCCGCGCATGTCTTCATCAACTCCCTAGCAAAACAATCAGAAACCCCCATACCTCCCATAGCAATACCTAGTTTCCTCTTCTTCGACGACGGGGCGACCGCCGGCGCGGGGTCGTCTCCAGTCTCTACCACCGGTTTCTTCCCGCGACGATCCACATCGTCTTGGCCGGGGTAACCGCCATACGGCAGACGGTTCAACTCAAAAACCCTGTTCAAGCGGTCATTGGACCCGCGAATATCCTAGCTACGCTGGCCCTCTGTCTTCGGCACGTACCGACCGACGACCCGCACCGCCCCATCCTCCGCCTCACGCACAAAGGCGGCCGGATCGCGACTATGCAGATCCAGCGTGAAGGCGGGACTTCGCACCAGCTTCCCACCATGGGAAGGCATCTGGCGAGGGCATACTTCGCCCAACGCCCAGCCATGCGCCAAGGGCCATACCCCGTACGCCACAAACTCCTCAACCAAATCGCGCCCGCTGCTCAGGCCGGCGGCGCACCGAAGGGCCCCTTCGTCCGCATTCTCCTCCGCCACTTCAAACGACGGGTATGCTGAGTAATAATGCGAGCACATCTCGGACACGGGGAGCCCCGGATGGTCTTCGACTGTGCCCTCCGCGACGTAGAACCAAAACTCATGCCAGTTGCCCCACTTGTTGCGGGCGCAAGGAACCAACTCAACTACCTCCATCGAGGTCTTGCCGGTCTTCGGCGTAAATGTACAGGACCCAAACTGGGCAACTTCATTCCCGATCATCCTCTTCTGCCAGTGTAGGCAATAGTACTTCACGAAGACTTCGACTGCTGGCCGTTCGCCGTATGAAGTCGTCGCCCAGACATACTTCGACAGAGCCACCATGACATTCGGAGTCAGCTGATAGATCTGTACGTTAAATCTGCGCAGGACTTCTCCCACAAACCGGTGCGCAGACAGGCGAAGACCAGCGGCAAAGAACGCCTCGAACACAACCAACTCGCCTTCCGGCTCGGGGCCTTCCTCCGTCCCCGGGACACGAGCGACCCCGCCGCCAAAGTAACCAAGCCGCTGCATATCTTGCACGCGGACCGACGACATCTGCGACACACCGAAATCCACCGTATCGCCGGCGCGCAACTCCTCCGCCGCCACAGTACTCAGCGTTTCCTCAGACGACGCGTCGGCCGGCGGCGTAGCGGCAGCAGAAGAAGAAGAGGTCGGCATCGCTACGTACCGTCGGCGGCGGCGGGCGGTCTGCTTCACTCGGGCCAGATCTCCGGCGAACAAGAGCAAGGAGGGCAGATGAGCAGCAAGATGGTGGAAAAGGCGGCTAGGGTTTTCACGGAGCGCGGAAAGATAAAGTTCAAAATGCGCCGCCCCTCGCCCCCTTTTATACACAGGGCGCGGCGCTTCGGGAAACCCGCAGTCCAACAGTACGGTGTCAATCAACGGTCATGTCAAAAACCCCCACGGAACCACTTCGAGCGAGGGCAGCGTCTCCGCCATCTAGCGACGTCTTCGGCACCAGATGACTTAGTCGAACTGGTCCCTCGGAGGGCAAATGTTGGGGCGAAGGCGAAGACGCCACCCTTCGCTCGATGCCTTCGCCGTAGTCATTGGTCCAACGGAGACAAGACAACGGGCAGGGACACCCTTCGCCCCATACGACATCGGACGAAGACCTGTGACGAGGTCGTCCCACCGTGCGGCCTCGTCCAGCATGGAGGCCCACGTGTGATCCAGCCCATTGTAACAGGCCCTGCGTGGCCGCTGCGTGTTACGGGCCTAATTTGTAAAGGCATCCCTGTAATTACAGTATGTAACCCCGCTTTATGGGAATATTCCGGGGATAACCTAGGTGTCTGAGGGCACATGCGTCCTGGGCACTCAGATACCTATAAATACCCCCACACAGTGCCCTTGAGAGGCTAGATTAACAGAGCTTTTGCCATCTCGTGCGAGAACCCAGTTTACGTCAACTCTCACCCCCGCTGGATCCCCTTGCACCTGGTAGCAAGTTCCAACAATAGCCACTCCTTTAGCTGAGATGATGTGCCCTAAATAAGCAATGGATGTCGCTCCGAATTCGCATTTGGACTGTTTGACAAACAAATTGTTGGTCAGCAGGGTTTGTAGGATAGCCTTGACATGTATGAGGTGGTCTGACCATGTGGCACTATAGATGAGGATGTCATCAAAGAATACTAGGACGAACCGATGAAGGAACTGACCTAGTACTTCATTCATCACTGCCTGAAATGCGCTGGGGCAGGTTGCGTTAGTGGTTAAAGAGTTCGTTGGTTGTTATCAGATTTCATCTGGCTAGTAGGTCTGTTCAGTAGGTCTATTCAATAGTTTTCAGTAGTCGTGTAAGTTGATTTGGTTTCCTGTAATTTCCTGTAAGTTATTCCCTATCTAATATATTGGAGCGGCAAGTCTTTTGCCACTCCCTTTCAAAAAAAAAGAAATGTCGCTGGGGCATTTGAGAGACCAAATGGCATAACCAAAAACTCAAAGTGCCCATGGTGCGTCCTGAAGGCTGTTTTGTGTACGTCTTCTGGATGAACACGGACTTGATAGTAACCAGATCAGAGGTCCAATTTAGTGAAGAAATGTGCCCCTTGCAGTTCATCTAGCAGCTCATCAACCACGGGTATAGGGAATTTGTCTTTGACTGTTTTCTCATTCAGTGCCCTATAATCAATGCAGAAGCGCCATGATTTGTCCCTCTTTTTCACTAGGAGTACTGGAGCTAAAAAAGCTGACGTGCTGTAGCGGATAATCCCCTGTTGTAACATGGATGTGCATTGTGCCTCCAATTCATCTTTTTGAAGCTGTGGGTACCTATATGGCCTAACTGCAATGGGTGTTGTTCCTGGCAAAAGGTGGATCCTGTGCTCACACCTTCTTGCTGGAGGCAGGTCACTGGGCGTAGCAAACACCTTCTGAAATTGCAGGAGCAGACGATCCATCATCGGTTTGGTGGTTGCGATATCTGTGCTAATTGTTCTCACTACTGGGTAGACATTAATGGCCTTTCGGTCTGATCCCAGTCCTTTCCACACAATCCATTGTCCCCTTCTCCAGAAAGCTAGGCACAGGTTCTCGAAGTCCCAAAGTGTTGGCCCCAAAGTGCGCAAAAATTTGACCCCCAGAATGATGTTGAAAGAATCAATTGGGATGGCGTAAGCATCCATCAGAAAGTCTTCCTAGCCGATAGTCAAGCTGATGCTGTTGGAGAGCTTACAACACATGATTTTATCCCCATTGGCCACAGATGCCTGGAGGGCCGGGCTTGGCTAGTAGTCCAGTTTCAGAGCGCGTGTCGTGTCTTGGTTGATGAAGTTGTGAGTAGATCATGTGTCCAACAGGGTTGTAAGAGCTTTCCCCATGATATGTACTTCCAGCTGCAAGGTACTCTCAGAATGGATACCCGTGAGGGCATGTAAAGAGATCACTGGTATTGAGTCCCCTAGAACTAAATCGGCCTCTATAGATTCATCTTCCTCATATTCCGTGACCTCAAGATAGAACAATTTAGGGCAGTGATGTCCACGGGCATACTGTTCATCACAATTATAACAAAGTCCCTGGCGACGCCGCTCAGCCATCTCGACAGGCGTCAACTTCTTGAATGTTCGCTGAAGTCCTGTACTGGGAGCTGCAGGAATCGCTGGTTGAGGTGCTGGTATTGGTACAGACGAGCGCTGGGGTTTACGCATGGTCTTGTTGGTTGTTGATGTCGGCTGGTGATCGAGCGCTTGTGACCTCCGTTCATATGCGCGCGCCAAACTCAAGGCATGATTGATGTCACGTGGTGCCATGAGTTCCACGTCGATCTTGATACGCTCCAGAAGTCCAGCCGTAAACAGATGTACCTTCTGCTCCTGTGACAATGGAGCTGTTTGGTCTAGTAGGTCCCAAAACCTCTCCTGGTAGTCATCCACTGTCGTGCGGAATGGAAGGCGTGCCAGTTTGCCGAGAGGATTGTTGCGTAATGGGGGCCCAAAGCGGAGTTGGCAATGCTGCTTGAAGAGTTCCCATGACATGGAAGGTTCATCGCTCTGCAGCTGGGTGTACCACGTCCGGGTAATTCCTGTAATGTGATAGGATGCGAGCCAGACTTTCTCATCCTCCAGCGTGCGCTGACCTTCAAAGAATTGTTCGCATAGATTGAGCCACTGGAGGGGGTCTTCCTTGTCGTCAAATAGGGCAAATTCGAGGCGATGGAAGCGTGGAACTCCTGCAGTAGGAGTATGGGGAATGGCGTTGAGAGATGACAGTGTAGGTGGTGGATAATGTGGGATGGGCAAAGGGGAATGTGGCAATGGTAGAAGATGGATTGGGAGCTGGGTGGTGGTGGGTGGTGGCACATCATCAGTTGGCGTCGTGATGCGGGGTATGCCTCTGTTGGTCACTTGTTCTCAAATGCTATAAGTTAAGAACAAGGCAACACAAATGTTAATGGTTAAAGACCTTCGTCCCTCGAAGTATTATTTCCCTTAGTATATAATGATCTTCGGACAAAGGTTCTGAAGAACAAACCTTCATCATCTCAATATGTCATAATAGAAAAACAGGAACATATGGGATATACAAAGAACATGAATGATAATATCAAATCATTAAATTATCTATCTTCTCATTATATGATCGTGAATAAACATTGGTAATATTGAATTACATTTGTACCTTCGGCTTGACAGAAGGTAAGAATCCAAGAATGACGTGCAAGTGATTACCAGTCAGCGTGAATAGTACAGTGTTACTGTTCATCTATTTATAGGCACAGGACGCAACCTGTGTAAAATTACATCCATGTCCTTGATACTATTGGTTAAATGGTAATCTGTCGAGGATTAAGCAGTCTTTTCCCCTTTAGGTTGGTTCCATTCTCCACCACCATCTTTGCGCTAAGCCGAAGCTTCTCCATCCACAGCTTCGGAACTGATTCATTCTTCTTCCAGATCGCACCTTTCATACCGTGCACACCTTCATCTCAAAGCCGAAGGTTCCTGTGATAGTATATTATACTGGAAAGCATGTTAGTCGTGTTTTTGAGGACCTTCGGAAGACGAAGGTCCCCAACAGTAGCCCCTCGTAGTATTAATTTGTTCTTGTATGTAACAAATTCAGACTGCGACGTGAACGAAGGCCTTTAGCCGAAGGTCCGAAAAAACACCTTCCCTTCGCTAGAATAGCGAAAGTCAATGACAAATGAGGCCCACCAAGTTGTAATGCACTAGGCATATAAATAGAAACCTACAGCGGCAGCATTTGTTACGCCATTTCAGTTGCCTGTGCTTTTTTCTCAAATTTTAATTCTCTTGCTATCAACTCTCACTTGATTTTCGAGCTTCGTGATATACACAAGTGCTTGTTGCATGTCTGAAGAGAAGAAGATGTCTAAGGATAAGAAGGTTGTGGACCCTGCTCTTGCTGGGTTTTACGAATCTATGGAAAAAACAAATACAGAGAAGATCACAAAGGAAATAATGGCAGATTTGTCTGAAGATTCTGACGATAGTGATGACTATGATGTGGAAAGTGGGGATGAAGATTCTGAATACCGGCCCTGGCGGCCAAACCATACCATCTTCGGAAAGTCGACCATTAAACAAAGTCAGATTATGCCATGAAGGGAAGGTACTTTCGTGACATGTCTATTGTGAGGGTTGGAGGGGACAGCACCGCCCCTGCTCCTGAAGAAAATGAGGTTGTTGTGTACAGAAGCTTTATGAAGGTGGGTCTTCGGTTCCCATTGAGCAAATTTTTGGTTGAAGTGTTGAAGATATTTCAGATCTTTCTTCATCAAATTACTCCCGAAGCTATAATCAGAATGGGTATGTTTATTTGGGCTGTGAGAAGCCAAGGGCTGGAACCGATCGCAAAGTGTTTTTGCAATATGCACGAACTATTGTACGAGACGAAGGCCACTGTCAAAGAGCAGTATCACAACAACTTTGGTTTTATGGATTCATTGCTCGTTCTAATGCAAGCTACCCGGTTCCAACATTTCGGAAAAGGTGGCCCGGGGCCTGGATGGAGGAATGGTTTTATGTTAAGAATAATTTGATTGAAAGAGAGGACATAAAGGGGATTATCCAATGCCCAATCTGGTCTCGCTTCGGCCTTCGAAGGCTGACTGTGGTGATTGAAAATGGTGCCGAAGCATGTCAAAAGGCTTTCAACAATGTCTGTGCTTTCATTGGTACAAGAGACCTGATCCAAGAGCACATAGCCTATAGGGTATGGCCACTTGTGGATAACTGGGAGATGCCAAAGGAGACTGCTGCTGGGTCCAGTCAAGGTGGATTAGTTTGCTTGAAATACACCTTCAGATACAGAGACCGGTTTGACGAACCAAACGACGAGTGGCTGAAGTGTATTGAGGCTACTAGCGATGAGTTACTTGGGGCATATACCAGAGCCGAAGATGATGCTTTGTCCTCAGCCTTCGGGGGTCGGGGCAAGAAAAGGTTGAATAGAGTTTTTTATGTGATTGGTTTCATATACCCTGATTACTGCTACCCCTCGCGAAGGCAGGGAAAAAGAGGAAAACTGCCGCTTCGGCCATCTCTGCTGTGCCGAAGGGCAAAAAGATCAAGGTTCTGACGCATCGGCCGAGGTATATTGAGACGGCCACAGTGCCAAAATTTGGTGAAGAGACATCTTTCTCTGCCGAAGTGGAACAAGCTGCTCCTGCCGCTCGGAGCGCTGAGGAATCAACTATAGTGCCGAAAGTGCCTATAGTTGAGCCAGTCGAAGCCGAAGATGAGGCGGCCAAAAAGCCAGAGTTAGAAAAAACAATAGTGCTGCCAGAAATTCTAAGCCCGCCGATAGAAGCAGAATTGCCAAAGGTTGCAAAAGCTCCCGCCACAACTCCCAAGAGGAGAAGAATGGCCAGCGTGTTAGACGCCATCATTGAGACAATAAGAGCATTGACTCCTGCTCCTGTAAAAAAGGTTGTCGAAGCTGCTATAGTTCATACTGAAACCGAAGTTGGGCCTTCAGTGCCTGCTGAAATGAAGCCTGCCGTAACCAAGGAAAGGGCTGAGCAAGAATCTCCAGATATTGGCATAGCTATGGAGAAGGAAGTGGCCGAAGAAGCTAAATCTCCTGCTCCCGAAGTACTGTCCAAAAATCTTGATTTTATTATTCGACATGCTTCAGGAAAAAGACTATCTGAAGAAGAGATTGCAGAAGCCAAACACTATGCCCGGGAACTGAAATACCCAAAGGGGGCCTTAGTGTTCAATGGTACAGACGAATATGATTTCTTATACTGTCTCCCGGACAACAAAGAAATATCTGTCTACCGGGAGATGACCAAAAGTATGGGATTTCCAAAGCTCGAGGTTGGCCTCTCCGCCATGTCGAAGGATGACCTCGTGGACAACCTTGCATACAACAGTCTGAAGGTACAGAAATTGTGAACTTAAAGTCTATGAACTTGGAAATAAAGTCTTATTCTCATGCTAAACCTTTATCCTTCTTTTTCGTAGGGCTTAATTCTTAGCAACGCCCTAAGGGCGCAAAGAATGCAGAGGATGAAAGCTGCACGATAGCTCTTGGCAACCTTCGATCAAAAGTCATTAAACTGAGAAACGAAGCCTTGGAGAAGGACAAAATTTTATTTTCTTTGGTGGATAAAGTGAAAGAAGATGAAGCAAAGTTTAACACTCAATCCGAAATTTATAAAGCCAAAATTGAAGACCTTCGGAAAAACTTGCCGAAGCCAATGAGAACTTTGCGGTTGCAAAAGCTAGTCAAGAAATTAGTGAATGGTTGAAAACTAGGCTAGATAAAAATGTTGAGGAGCTTCGTGAATCCAAGGAAAGGTGCTTCGAGAAATCCTTGGATTGTGTGAAAAAATTGAAAACCAGCTTTGCCAAAGTAGGCGCCTATTCTTCTGAAGAAAACTTCATTCGAGGCGACCCCGAGGGCGTTATTGATTGGATAAGCGGGGAAGCCGAAGCATTGAAGAGATCCTGAGCGATCGTGGGGATATATGTGCTTTCTCCAGCGCTCGAGGGATTGCGGCTATCCTGGAGAAGGCTTGTTGCGATCATGTTAAAGCTGCGGCCCAGGCTGAAGCCGCCTTCTCCATAGACGACACAAAAGACCCTTCGGCTGAAGCTACATTGGTAGGTGGAAAATTTTATTCCGATGTATGGGTGAACGGTGGCCGGGAATTGGCCAACGAAATTAAGAAGAATGAAAAAGAAACCCACGAAGCCCGGGAAGAAGCTAGGCAAGCCGAAGAAGCTGCTGAGCGCGAAAGGCGTATAGGTATTGTTTTTTGAATTTTAGCTTCGACATTTATTTTCTGGCTTCAAACTAATAGTTTGCTTATTACAGCTGAACTATCACTGCTGCCTATATAATGAGCATTGCTAACTCCATCGTCGACGAAGTCGTCGACAAGCTGCTAAACGAAGCCGCGGAAAAATACTTATGGAAGATTAGACTTCATTGTAATGATATCATGTAACATTTGGTGTATGAAATAGTTAATCAGACATGTAAATTGTTGTAATATATTTCTTTGCGATGCATGAAATTTACGCACATACCATTTTTGAGCCTTCGGCGAAAAAACATCTTCCCTTCTTTTCATGCTTCATAAAGAAGGAAGCCCCTTCTATGGCAAGTATGATAAGATTGTGTTTCCCGAAGTTTGCTCCATGTCTCAGTACATTTTCATTCAACAAAATATTGCCGAAGATTTGCTTCGTATCCAATCTTTTTGTCGTTGATGCAATATGATGTATGATGTAATGTTGTGCGGAATGATGCTATGATATGATGCAATATGATGGTGACGTTGAACACAAACACGCGCGTCCACACTGGAACACACAAGACTCTGCATCCCCTTAGGAACGTCTTTGGAGTCTTTAAGTCTGCATCCCATTAGAAACGACTTTGGAGCTTCTTCACCTTATATTTTGGTGGTATTTAAGCTCTGCATCCCCTTAGGAACGACTTTGGAGTTTCTTCACCTTCTATTTCGGTGGAATTTTTGGCAATGCATCCCCTTAGGAACTACTTCTGAGCTTCGAAAACTTACTCTGCGCTCCCTTAGGAACGACTTTTGTAGCTTCGAAACTTACTCTGCGGTCCCGTAGGAATGAGTTTTGTAGCTTCGAAAACTTACTCTGCGCTCCCTTAGGAACGAGTTTTGTAACTTCAGAAGTCTGTTTAAGACGTATTTTACTCGTTGACACAGGCTCAATTATTACATAAAATCGAATTTTAGTCCTTCATGACTTGTTTCTCATACAAAAATTAAAGTGGCATAAAAGATAAAGATACATCAAGAATAGGATATTCTTCAATAGATATGCTTGGATTTTGGCATAGTGTTATTGACTGTGCGAGCTTCGGATTCCTCCCGAAAATCACGCTGATGTTGTGCGTGCGGGTGCCCTTCTGGCTGCTGGCTTCGGGTCTGAGTGGGTGGTAATGGTGGCGGTAATGGGAGCTGGCCCCAGGAAGCTTGAGAGTGACTTGCCGAAGCGACAGAAGCCGAAGGTTGTTGATTGCCTACGTACTCTGGTACATAGGGAGAGTAGCATGAAGCAGTATGTAAGACCTGCTTCGACTGATTCTACCGCGCCTCAGCTTCGACAATCTCCTTTTGCTTCTGTATTGTGATTTGGCATGTTCTTGTGGTGTGGCCCTTATCTTCACCACAGAATAAACAATATAGCCTTCTGGGCTGATCCCATATCTTCCTCTGAAGCCCCTGCCGCCTCTGCCCCTTGGGACTGGTGGCCTGAAAGAGCTTTGTTGTTGCCCTGAAGATTGGGAGTTGTGTTGTGGCCTTTGAGGCTGGCTTCCTCTGTCGTCACTTAGGCTGGAATTATAAATCGATCTGACATGCCTGGGGTGGATTCTTCCTCCGAAGCCCCTGGTCATCTCAGAAAACCTGTAGGCTTCTTCCCTTCTCTGGCGAAAATCATTATCAGCCTGGATATATTCATCCATTTTCTGAAGAAGCTTCTCCAGAGTTTGTGGGGGTTTCATGGCAAAATACTGAGCCGTAGGTCATGTCCGAAGCCCTTTGATCATGGCCTCAATGACAATTTCATTGGGCACTGTAGGCGCTTGTGCTCTCAGACGCAGGAACCTTCGGACATACGTCTGAAGGTACTCCTCATGGTCTTGTGTGCACTGGAACAAAGCCTGAGCAGTGACTGGCTTCGTCTGAAATCCTTGGAAGCTAGTGATTAGCATATCTTTAAGCTTCTGCCATGATGTGATTGTCCCTGGCCGAAGAGAAGAGTACCAAGTTTGTGCGACACTTTTGACTGCCATGACGCATGATTTCACCATGACTGCAGTGTTGCCCCCATAAGAAGATATGCCTCATAGCTCATTAGAAACTGCTTCGGGTCTGAGTGCCCATCATACATAGGGAGTTGGGGTGGCTTGTAAGACGGGGGCCATGGGGTAGCCTGCAATTGTACTGCTAGAGGAGAAGCATCATGAAAAGCAAAATTACCATGATGGAAATCATCATACCATTCATCATCGTTGTATGAATTGTCCTCACGAAGGTCTCTGTGTTGAGGCCTTCGGTCTTGGTCATCTTGGGTGATATGACACATTTCCTCAGCGGCCTCATCAATCTTCTTCTGAAGATTGGTGAGACGAAACATCTTTTCCTTTTTCCTCTGAACATGTTGATGAATGGCTTCGAGGTCCCTGATCTCTTGGTCCAACTCCTCCTCCTGAGGTGTCGGACTGGTAGCCTTCCTTTTTTGGCTCCTAGCTTCGTGTAATGTTTCCTGATTGACGTCCAGTGGCTGCAGTGCAGCCCCTAGCCCCGAAGACTTCTTCGGTGGCATGACGAAGGTCACAGGTTGCCGAAGGTGGTCAAATGAGTTCACCAGAGGTGGGCGCCAATGTTAGTCACTTGTTCTCAAATGCTATAAGTTAAGAACAAGGCAACACAAATGTTAATGGTTAAAGACCTTCGTCCCTCGAAGTATTATCTCCCTTAGGATATAATGATCTTCGGACGAAGGTTCTGAAGGACAAACCTTCATCATCTCAATATGTCATAATAGAAAAATAGGAACATATGGGATATACAAAGAACATGAATGATAATATCAAATCATTAAATTATCTATCTTCTCATTATATGATCATGAATAAACATTGGTAATATTGAATTACATTTGTACCTTCGACTTGACAGAAGGTAAGAATCCAAGAATGACGTGCAAGTGATTACCAGTCAGCGTGAACAGTACGGTGTTACTGTTCATCTATTTATAGGCACATGACGTAGCATGTGTAAAATTACATCCATGTCCTTGATACTATTGGTTAAAGGGTAATCTATCGAGGATTAAGCAGTATTTTCCCCTTTAGGTCGGTTCCATTCTCCACCACCGTCTTTGCGCTAAGCCGAAGCTTCTCCATCCACAGCTTCGGAACTGATTCATCCTTCTTCCAGATCGCACCTTTCATACCGTGCACACCTTCATCTCAAAGACGAAGGTTCCTGTGACAGTATATTATACTGGAAAGCATGTTAGTCGTGTTTTTGAGGACCTTCGGAAGACGAAGGCCCCCAACAGCCTCCATACCTGGGCAAGCCATAGGGGAGCTTGCTGGAAGGGACAACGCCGATGATCCAGGCAGAGTCTCCACTGCTGCAATGCGCGAGGACATGGAGGACATCTGCGTTGCGAAGGCCCCCAGTTGGCGGTGGACTTCGGCAAGGGCAGTGGTAATCGCTGCCAACTCCAACGCTTGGGTGGTGGACGCTGCACTGTCGTCGGTGTTGGATCCCGGCATCTCCGATACCAAATTGGTAGAAACACCTCGGCTGCGTAGATTATAGGAGTGAGTATCAAGTGGGCTAGACGAGCGGGAGCGAAGGGGCGCCGTGCTGCCGCTCGGCTGGGAACTCAGGTGAGTTGCGGAACATAGGTCAGGTAGGGAACAATCACTTCTTAGATTGATCAATGCTCTCCAATTGATTACAGACTCCTGGACTTTATAGTCCAACTCTAAACAGACTCCTTAATCTTAGGGACTCTAACAGACTCTCCTTAAAAACAGACTCCTTAATATTAGGATCTCTAAACAGATTCTCCTTATCTAAGGATCCTCCTAATCCTTATCTATATGTCTCTCTATAATGGGCTGACTAGAGGGCTGTTTAGTCCGCCTACTATAAACCATAACACGCATCAACTCAGAATATCTATCTGGCTCCTACGGAAAACTACTCCGCAACAATTTTGTCCAGCTCAAGCAACGACCGCGCAGCTGCTAACTGGCGAGTTTGACGGACTCAGGGTCCTCGCTGCGTGGACGTAATAGCGCTGTAAAACTGTTATTAAATCCCTGATGCCTCCTCTGCCCGCAGAGCATCCAGCTTGAAGTTTCGAACTCCCAGTCTCCCACTATTAGCAAGCAAAACCAAGCGGATCAAAAGGACGTACTTCCTGTGGGAAGAGAGGTACCCAACGCACTCTTACTACTTAGTAGTATTAGTACTCAGTTATTTGTGTTATTAGTTTTGTCTTGTGTAAGGTTTCAAGATATAGTGGGGTGTCAACCCCGCCCTTCAATTTCTTAAACATGGGATCTGTCGTTCGCAATTCTTAGTTTCTCTGGTCATAGCACAAGTTTATGCTTCATGCTTGCAGGTGCCAATTAACAGCATCATGCATGAGTAACTCTAAGCCGCTGAGCAAACTAGCCATGCTTTTCGGGATGTTGTCGCTGTCGATTCTACTTTGCTATAGAGTTGAGGAGGTCCATTGCTCGAAAGTTCATGAAAACAACCAAGTGAACACTCTTTGCTCGATTTCAAGAAGGGCATCGCGGATGATCCAAATGGAGCCATGATCAGTTGGACCAACAACACCCACTTCTGCTGGTGGAAAGGTGCGAAGTGCACTTTGACGCCGCCGTATCGTGTCACGGAGCTCAACCTCACTGTCAGGAACTTAGCTAGCCAAATCTTCTTCGCTCTTGGAAACCTGACCTACCTTAATTTGCTGGCGTTACCAAATAATAGTTTTGTTGGCCCAATACCCCTCCCCTTAACAAGCTCCAAAACCTATGTTACCTTTCCATGGGCAACAACCTTTTGCATGGTGTGATTCCTGAATGGATCACGTACAAATTGTTCCAACTTAAGCAAACTAGATCTCTCTAATAACAACCTCATGGGTACGATTCCTTATAGCATAGGTTACCTTACCAAGATAGAACATCTTCTCCTTCATGAAAATAATCTGTCTGGTGGAATCCCACAAACTCTCTCTAATTTATCTTCTTTTCAAGAGCTATCCTTGACATACAATATGTTGAGCAACACTTTGCTATCCAACTTTGGCCATGCCCTCCCTAATCTCAAACTATTGTACTTGACAGCCAACTTCTTTGAAGGACAAATTCCACATTCTCTAGGCAATGTTTCTAGTCTAGTATATTTGGATATGTCTTTTAATAAGTTCACTAGCAAAATCCCTAGCATACTTTGCTCACTTCGGCTAGAGATTTACGAATAGGATCACTGCTGTTTAGATGTCGTCAAAGTTTATTTTTGTTTCTCCTAGTTGTTTTGTTCCCTAGTGAATTCAGTTCGGTGATGTTTATTATATGGTGATGTAATCTGTTGGCCATACTCTACGAAGGCCGGAATGATGTTTTTCCATTATCTAAAAAAATGGAAAACTTTTAGGGCTGTCTTTTCTAAACCTTGTGGGAAATATGCTTGAAGCGACTCATAGTACTGGCTGGGAATTCTTTGCTAATTTGACAAAATGCAGTTCTCTGACGATTATTTCATTAGCTGACAATAATCTACAAGGACCTGTACTAATTTCCATCGCTAACCTGTCCACTAACCTCACAAATGAATCTACTAATGAGGGACAACCACCTATCCAGAATAGTACCCTCAAGCATTGGGAAATTTAATGGCTTTGATGGTACAATCCCACCTTCCATTAGTAACCTTAATCATTTATTATTTTTAGATTTTTCAAATAATAAATTCACTGGTTCAATACCACCTAGCATGGGAAACACCCAACTCCTGGTCAATTTGAGCCTAAGTAACAACAATTTTAGAGGGAGAATACCTGCTTAATTTGGTGACCTTAAACAATTAGTCTTCCTCGATGTTTCATCGAACAAACTTAGTGGGGAAATTGCTGAAAGTTTGGGCTAGTGCCAAAATCTAATTAACCATCATTGAAGTGGACCAAAATGTTCTTATAGGAAACATCCCAACCTCCTTGTGTAATGTAAAGAGCTTGAGCAAGATCAATCCAGGGTAGTGCCAAAATATTCTCAGCTCCCTTGTTAGAATATCTAAATGATCTAAAGTTTTAATAAAACTGATGTATCTTACAATAATTTCCATGGGGAGATACCGAAAGCTGGTATAGTTGATAATCTTACACTTGTTTCACTCGATGGCAATCCAGGGTTGTGTGGAGGAGCCATGGGTTTGGATACGCCTTCATGCCATTTTGACTCTAGAAGAGCAACAATTGTATGCTATTTGGCTAAACTATTGTTCCCAATATCTGGGTTCACATGCCTCCTACTGCTTGTCTACGTTTTATTCTTTAAGAAGAAGACTTCAAGAAGAGCACATCTACCGCAACTTTCTTTTGGTGAGCATTTTGTGAAAGTTACTTACAATGATCTAGCCCAAGCAACAGGCGGTTTCTCAGAATCCAACTTGATTGGAAGAGGAAGCTATGGATCGGTTTACAGTGGGAAATTGATGGAAATTAAGATTGAAGTGGCTGTCAAGGTTTTTGACCTTGAGATGCAAGGAGCGGAGACAAGCTTCTTGGCAGAGTGTGAAGCGCTAAGAAGTATTCATCATCGAAATCTTGTTTCCATCGTAACTGCATGCTCAAGTATAGATATGACAGGCAATTCTTTCAAGGCTTTAATTTATGAGCTCATGCCTAATGGGAACCTGGATAAATGGATACATCCCAAAGGTGACGAGACAGTTCCAAAGCGTCTAAGCTTAACTCAAAGAATTGCAGTTGTCGTCAATGTAGCTGATGCATTGGATTACTTACACCATGACTGTGGAAGGCCCACTGTCCATTGTGACTTGAAGCCGAGCAACATCCTTCTCGATGACGATATGAATGCTCTCTTGTCAGATTTTGGCATTACACGTCTCTACGCCAATCCTCAGTCAATTTGGGCAGGTTCAATTAGTTCGATCGGTGTTAAGGGGACAATTGGTTATATCCCTCCAGGTATATATATATATCCCCATCTCTCTATATCACACTATAAAATTGTATCTTTTCACGATTTACATAAATCAAGCTACTTTCTACACAATTTTCTATTCAGAGTATGGAGGCGGTGGCCCTGTATCGACGTCCGGGGATGTTTATAGTTTTGGAGTGGTGTTCTTAGAGATTTTGACAGGTAAAAGGCCAACAGATCCTATGTTCACCGGGGAACTAGACATCATTAGCTTCGTCAAGAACAATTTTCCGCATCAAATATTTCACATTATCGATTCACATCTTGTGGAAGAATGCGAGCATTTAATTCAGGACAATAAAGTAACAAACGACGAAATGTACCCATGCCTGGTGGCTCTACTGCAAGTAGCACTTTCTTGCACGCGCTCATCACCATCTCAACGGTCGAACATGAAGGAGGTAGCAAGAAAACTGCATGCAATCAGGACGTCACAAATTGGATAGAAATCCAAGTAAGATTAGGTGTACTCCCTCGACTAGGATCGTAAAAATGTACTCTAGCGTAAAAATAAGTGGTGTTCATCTAGTGTGTGCATATACTTCAATTGTACAAAAATATAGATGCACCTATACTTTGTGAATATCGTCGTTAATTTCTTTTGTGAGTTCACGTAGAATATCTTATATTTCTAGATAAACTAGAAATGTTCGAATTTCTTGCATTTGTGAATAGAGGTCGTATAGAACCGCATTGGTATATATGTATAACCCAACCTAATTCACGCAAACCAAAAGTTCAGTATTCAGCCGCTACATTTTTGTCCCATAACATAAATGATAATTACAACTTTAAGGCTGGGTTACTTTAGAAACTCAAATTCCCTCTATATTTTTTGGAGATTGAAAGGAAAATTAACTAATTTTCTCATTAATCTTCAGAAAACCCGGAGGGGATTTAAGTTTCAAACTAGCTCTAACAAAATGAAAACACATTTATATAAAACCGTGCAAATCAGGAATCCTCCTAGACAAACTGTATTGGCGTTGGCAGATTTGAACGAACGAAGACAATATTAATTATACTGCATGGCTGCTTCACTTATAGCCTTGAGCTCGACTCTACCTTAGCTCGACTCTACCTTCTTGGTTTAGGATCTTCCCTTCCAGAGGCAGAACTCGCTTTAAGACTGGTTTGGTGACAAAAGAATTGAAAAAGTTTCATGAGAAAGGAAATCTCTTGCTATATAGTAGGAGATTTTCTCCCCTATAAATTCTTTCTAATTCATTTATTTGTCACCAACCAGCCGTTTGAGTGAGTAGAGGCATATGTCACCGCTTAATTTGTTAATAGAATAATGGCCATGAGTCGGAACCGCAGAGCAACCAGCCGTTTGAGTGAGTAGAAGATCACTGGCTCCAGTAAGGTTGAACATAATCTTAATTTCCTAGATCGAGATGGACAATTTTCGTAGATGACGATAGAGGAGGTGACGAATTGAAGCTAATAGGTGAGCTTATAGAACCTTCTACGCATATAGTTGAATAAAAGGTCCAGCATCATTGAGCTCTTTTGGAGGTGCTTTCCTAGCTCGGACTGTACCTCATAGCTCCAGCCTCGCACTGTGCTAATCCTTCACCTGCCTGCGATTCAGATCATTTCAAGATGTGTCTTGAAGGGCCCAGTAGGCAACTACTAGATTACTAAGTTTACGATAACTAGATATTGACTATGAAGTAGTCCCTCCGTTTTAAAATAATAATCGTTTTAGCTTTAGATTTTTATGTCTATATTCAAATAAGAGATAATAAATTTAGACACATATATAAAATACATCCATTAAGTCTTTAATGAATCCATTATTTGTCTAAAACGAAGTTTATTTTGATACGGAGAGAGTTTCTATTATGTCTAGTTGTCTACTACGTAGAAAATAAATAAAGAGAAACAATATAATTTAATATAAATATTTCCTTTTTAATAATTATCTCTACTATGCTTAAATCACTAGTTTCAACGTCCGTCCTGCGTCATCTTTTTACAAAAAAGTCCCTACATTTCTTCTAAATAAACTCAGCGTAAAATATTAAAAAACGGTACAACAGGTGGGGTATGTTAAAACGCAGTGTAGGTGGTGGGGTTTGGAACCCACAACCTGATGGAAGAAGGGTGCAAGACACTGGATGAAGTTGTTTAACCAATAGAACATCATGCTCAAAGCTTTATAATAATGAATATATAAATTGTACATATGTGTATATGATTTTTTTGTAAAATAAAAAAAAACCATGTTGGATCGGACCAGCACTATGGGTCGAGGCTACGACCCAAGCACCGCACGGCGCTCATGTCGGGTTGGCCCAGACACTATTAAATGGGTCGTGCCTCGGGCCGGCTCTCCAGACACGACCCATTTGGCTATCTATATCTACGCATGATAATGATTATCCTCACCTCATTTGCCACCACCTCGTTCGCCATTCTACTTCTTTTCTCTCTGCCCTCATGCCTCCATCTCCGCGCCACCCCATTCTCGACAGAGGGCGTAGGAGCAGGCGCCTCCTCCCCGTATTCGTCCGACACCAGCCCGGACATCGACTCGCATAATGGCTACTGCACGTCCATAAGGACGTTTCACATCATGCGTGCACCATCGTTTTCGCCGTCATTGGACGTCACATTCGTCTTCCCTGCCTTCGCCCTGTTCTTCCACCCCAACCTGCTGCCCCTGCCCACGGTCACAGCTGCGAGCCGACCGACGCTCGTTGACGCGGGTACGGGGCGAGTCGGTCATGCTCCTGGCCTTTCTTCGTGCGTGTCGTCGAGGAGGACACGGTGGCACCTGCCACGCTTAGGTTATCTTAGCGATGAGGGGTCCAGGTCTGAGATATTGGACAACTAAGGCCTGTAGTGTGGCAGCAGTTGGCTTATGCTACGAAGTTTGTGGTGGTGTTGTGTCGCTTCAGCGGGTCCAGGGATGGGAAGACACTCGTATTCTCTCGCCCTTCTCGGACTGACGCCTGGTGCGGGTGCCTCTTGGTTTGGAGCTGCTCCTGCTGGGCTTCTTTATTCGCTTGCGTGCTCTCTCCCTATATGTCTAGCGGTATACTACCTATGTCGCCTCCAGATGCCTAGGTCTTCGTCATGCCCTTCTCCGGGAATGAACAGGTATGCCCATCTCTTCCCTTCCCCTCCTGCTCTACGAAACCTTGGAAGTGGGGGAGGCGAGGGATGGGAGTCTCTGATTTGTTTCCTATGGTACCCGTGCATTCATAAAAAATATTATGCGAAGAGTGGAGACAACCAATAAAAAATCTTGAGATCTTTTTGGTGGATAATTTACGTGGGTATTGTTATGAGCCGTCACAACGCACGGGTAACCGACTAGTATTAAATAATATATCTCTTCAGCAGCTTACCCATACATATAACCATATTCAAACTGCATTGTACAAACAGTGCAATGTACAGTGCAAAATGGTGCAAAATAGTGTTTTTGGTGATCATATGGGTAGTTTGCACTGTACATTGCACTGTTTCTACAGTGTAGTTTGAAAATAGGTATAAGTATGGGCATATGAAACACTGTTTTGCACCATTTTGCACTGTGCATTGCACAATTTGTAGAGCGTAGTTTGAATATATGTATGAGTATGAGTATGTGCTGACGATAGTTAGTGTAACACCCCTGGTGTTACTGGCACTAAAACTTGAGCATAACATCATGTGCATTAACATTTCATGATTGTTTGTTATACCTAGAATGCATTCACTAGGTAAAATTTCCAAACAAGTTGTGATGATATGACTTGAAGAGTGCTTAACCTTACGGTAGGGTACTTGACCCTGGAATTAGGGCCTATGGATGAAAGTGAAGCCAAAATGAGTAAAAATCTCAAAAGCCATTAGGAATGTTCACAAGATATCAAATTTAATGAACTTTAGTGGCACAAAAACCCTAATGTGCCCAAACCCTAAAGACAAACCTTAGAAAACCCTAATTGGAACCCTAGGGGGGTAAGTGTAAATTCTACGCACTTTTGGACCAAAGTGCAAATATCAAAGTGATAGAACACCACAAACCAAGTAACTTTCACATTGGAGAATTTTCAAGTGGAGTGATGAAATTTGGACTTATTTGCATAAGGGTCACATGAGTACTATGTGACTAAGTCTGATTTCAGTGTGTTGGAGCCAACTTTGGAGCTATGTATTCCTCAATTCATGAAGATTTTGCCCTAAGTCAATACAATAAACTTGTAGAGCTATGTTAGAGGTATAAATTTGATTAAGTGATTAAGCCCTAGTGCTACATGAAAATGGGAGAAAAATAGGTTGGAAACTGGCTTGTCAGTCAACTTTAATACTGAATCTGGACTAACAGTATTCTAGGACTGATCTTGGGAGCCGTTTTGAGTATAATCCAATGATTATTTTAGAATGGTTGCTATAGCAGAATCAAAGCTGGACTATAGATCAACAACTTTGTTACAGATGGATTAACAAGTTGCCACATAAAAATTGGAGATCAGGGCCCTGCAAAGCGCTCTGTCAGGTACTCTGAATGGGGCTTCCCATTATACAATAGACTGAAAAATATCACAGATTCGCTGCACTTCGTAGCCGGTGACTCCGCGCCCGGATTCGCGTCGGTCGCCGTGATTCGTGCTCGACGCAAAGTAGATAATTGAGGGGAGTAAAAGATCTTGGCGCCCAGATAAGCTTGGACCCAGTCACTAGACGGTTCACCGTACCCACTTGCTCCGCTTGCCGCCCGTGCGCCACGTGCCTAGGAGCTTTAACACGTCGCAGTGAACCGTAGTAGTAAGACCGTCCATCGCCGGAGGCTTTACCACGGTGAAAGCCACGATCACCTGCGCCAGTGCACTTCCCCTCTCTCCGGCCGCCAACGCGGTTCTCAAAATTAGACGCCACCGCCGTAGGACTCTATAAATTGATGCCCTAGTGAGTTCCGCTAGGTAATTACGCATCCAATGCACCAGCCCTTGCCTCTGATAATCCACCAGAGCCTCCCAATTTCGCATTTCCCCCAAATCCGTTTTCCGCGCCACCATGAACACTTCGTTGTGGTCAGCCCTCTGCAGGTCAGTTCAAGCTTCTTTGATTGGTGTTCTAGCCTTCCTCAAGCCTCATGTTGCTCATAGACCCATTTTATTAAGCTATACCGCACCCAATCGTCATAAACACCTTGGATTATCTCTGATTTTCGCCATCGTCGTGGACAGAGAGGTTCCGGCTCGGATTCGTGCAATTAGTTGAGGGATTAGGGTCGCCTGAGGTAGGATTTGGTGTTAGCCGAGTTAGGGCACCAACCGTTGCGTATTCCGTCCAGTACAAGTTCGCCGGAGGCATGCTCGTCGCCGTTCACCGTCGTGGCTTTAGCGCTGCGAAGAAACAGAAGTGCAGGGGCCTAAATGTGAATGTCAGAGACACAGATGAATAGTGCACAGGGTTCTTTACTGGTTATTTGAATGACCGAGGTCCTCTGCGCAAAATGAACAATATGGGCGCGTGCGGGCTCGTTTCGCCTGGACGTGGGCCGATTCGGGCTAGTTTCAGCCAATCACTATTCATCATTTTCCTTTTTCTTTTTCTGTCAGAATTAGGAAATTTATAGGAAATTCTAGAAAAATGATAAAATCATGGGACCAATTTTACTAGGCTCATAAATTCCTCTAGTATTTGATAAAAATAATTCCAAGATTTTTAGTCCCAACCATGAATTATTTAGCATTTAAGAAGGCCTAAACTTAGACTTTTGGAATTTTAGAAATTACTTGATGGCCCTAAAAATCATAAAACTTTTTGGGCAAGCTTAATATGATAATTAGAGCCCTTGAGTGAAGTTTGACATATTTTGGACATTGTTTGATTCCCAAACCCAAAACCCTAGCTTTCTTAGGTAATAATTGCCTTATCCTAATAGAGTACTGATTCGGAAAACCCTAGTTACCCAGGAATACCATGAATGAAAGTTATATTCAAGATATAACTTACCATGTTCTATCATAACTGCATATTCATAACATCACATGAGCATTCATGTATATATATGGTTATGTATAGAGAACGAAGAAGAAGTAATTGTCGAAGAAGAAGAGACTGCACCACCAACTAAGACTCCACCTGTCAGGAATAGTTTTTATTTTGATATCTGTGGAACAGATCATGAATCCCCTACAACAAAAGGCAAGCCCCGGTGCATTATCCTTTTCCTTGTGTTTTAAAATCTTTATCACCTTATATGATGCATTAGGTGATAGGAGTTACGTGCTAAACAGTTGATGCATTTTCTTCCTTGGAAAATTGATTGCCCTTCCTTGATACCCTTTTATGAAAAGGATTTTTATGATGCTTAGTCGTGCTTTAGAAAAACAAAATGTTTTGTTTTAAAACAAAAGGTTGTGATGGGTTCATCAGGGCCATGATGGGTTCAACATCTGAAAAGATGTACCTCTGCCAGGTACCAAACTTTGGGTTTTAAATAATAAAGCTGAGACCGGACGGGTGACTTGCACGAGAAGGGAGTCTCAGTATAGTGTCTCCGTTTGAGTCGATTAAGGACCGTGCCGATGTGGGCCTGCTGACCGAGGACACTTTAACTGGTCACATGCTTCGTCATGGGTAAGCTTTGCCTCGGGCAGACCAATACCAGAAAGGCCAACACGCAATAGGAGTGGAGAGATGGCAAGAGTAGCGTGTACCCTCCATGGCAAGAGGCTGGACGGTGGTGTATCTGTGCTCTCGGTTGGCGTGAACCCGGTCTGGTCTTGAGAAACCTGGTGGCGAGTTGACATATGCAAGGGTTAAGTGCTACATATGTCGTGTGATTGAAGATCCTCAGCTGAGTATTAATTGATTCAGATCGCCGTTACTTCTCGGACATGAAGACTTGGTCACTGACTTACACATAGCATTCTAGTAAACTAAAGGGATAATGAAAAGATGACTAGTGTAGGCCAAGTGCTTGAACTAGGGTAGAAAGAACTCTAGATTCAGGTAATGACGTAACCTGATAATAAAACTGGATTTTTAAGGATCCACTGTTAGTAAGCAATTCTGCAAACAGTCTTTGATTCTTGAATAGCCTTACCTTAACTCCCTCAAGCCAGCATATCCTTGAAAGTCTTTTTTCTTTTGTCGGGTAAGACTTGCGAAAGTACACTCCGTACTCAGGGTTTTCAAACCAATGTTGTTATAGGTGAGGAAACAACAGACTTTTGCTGTTTTTGTTCAAAGGTGGTACCCAAGGAAGAGCCCCAGCAGTGAAGTTGGTCGCGGGAGGATGTTTGCCTCCCACCTTAAAAACAATAAACTTTTGCGCGGAAGGGTGTTTTGTCTCCCTGGTTTGTAATAATACTCTATGCACTCGTAATACCCTGGTATTGTAATACTCTCTCTATATATTTGATGAATGTAAATTAAGTTATTGTAATTTGTTTACGCTTATTCTTTCCTCCGATGTGATGTAATATGTGCGTGACGGGTGAAGCACTCTTGGGCGAAATGATGAGGATACGGTTACCGCACTTGTCGAGTGATTATGTGCATCTAAAGGATTGTCCAATGTCTTTAGGACAAGGATAACTGTATGTGAGCCTAATACCTTGGGACGTTCCGTCACAGTTAGCTTGAGCTAGAGAAAAACAAAGATCTAACTACAACCATTTAAAGAAAAGAAAAACACTAAAGAACTCTCTGGTCAAAAGATAGGGAATGCCGCATTGTATTGTAATTGTTGTGTACCAACTGCTCTCTATCACCAGAGGTAAGCAGGCAAGCAGAGAGAGCGAGAGATCACCCAAAGCAATGGTGGGAGTGGAACAACGGCACAGTATATTAAGCTACGTTAATAAAAGTGCTGATTATCAACGCCAACTAACTCAATAATGCTGATTTTGCATAGTTTGAACTTGAGATTTCAAATTTGGGGAAACTTGAACATGAGGATTGTATATTTGCATCCCTCAACGAACATATTATATCTCATGTTCAAATTACTAAAAGTTTCTAATAATTTTTTAAGAAATGGACACATAAATATATTTTACCCTTGATAAATAAATCTAATTGTTCACTAAATATTGCTCAAATTCCAACGGTATTAACACCTTTCAGGCCTTACGAGTTGGCTTGACCCACTATCGTGTCCGCTGTCAAGAGATAACTTACGAATGAATCCTGTCCACACGATACAAATTTGGAAGCGCGATCATAAGAAAAAAAAAGTAAATTTGACTTAAGGAGGAAAATCTAGCACCGATAGACTATTCGAGGAGGTAATGGTATTGAAGCTGCACGAGCTGAAGGTCGCACATCAACTCGGAATCTCTCTCTGGTACCTACGGAAAAGTACTCCGCAACAATCTTTCCAACTGAAACAACGACCGCGCAGCTGCGAGACGGTAACCGCCTCAGGGTCCTCGCTGCAAAACTGTTTTTAAAATCCCTAGGGCCTCATCTGCACGTTTAGCATCCAACTTTCAGTTTCCAACTCCCACCAGCAAAGCAAAGCAAAACAAAACAAAGCAGATCAAAAGGACTTCCGGCGGAGCAGAGGTATTGTTAGTACTCAGTTATTTGTTTTACATGTGTAAGGTTTCAAGATATAGTGGGGTGTCTGCCTTCAATTTCTTAAACATGAGGTCTGCTCGTAGTTCTTGCTTTCTCTAGTAATAGTGAAGTTTTTGCTTTATGCTTGCAGGTGCCAATTAAGGGTGCGTTTGGTTGGAGAGTCAACTAGAACGGAGTGGTTCCATTCCAGTTTTTGAGAATAGAGTCGTTCTATTCCGCGTTTGGCAAACAGAACATAGCCGCTCCATTTTTTTGGTTGAATAGTAGAATAGAGCGGAGCCGCTCTGTTCTCTGTTTGGTTGGAGAGCCATATGAGTGTAGAGGGTAGGAGAGGGAAGAGAGAGCGCTCGTATCCGGTCGTTTTTTTGTAGCGAGAGTATTCCAACTGTTTATGGTAAATTTTTATATGGAGACTCTAGGAGCCGCTCCGCTCAACTTTTGTTGGAAACCAAACATCTAGAAAGTAGAATGTAACTGCTCTATTTTCTTTCGCTCCTCAACCAAACACACCCTAAGAGCATCATGCGTAACTCTAAGCCGCTGAGCAAACTGGCCATGTTCATGGTGTTATTGTTTCTGCTTTGTTATAGAGTTGAGAAAGTTCATTGCTCGACGGTTCATGAAAACAATCAAGATCTTCATTCTCTGCTCGATTTCAAGAAGGGCACCACCAGCGATCCAATTGGAGCCATAAACAGTTAGATCAACAACACCAACTTCTGCCAATGGAAAGGTGTGAAGTGCACCTTAACGCCGCCATATCACGTCACGGAGCTCAACCTCTCTGAGAACAACTTAGTTGGCCAAATCTCCTTCTCTCTTGGAAACCTGACCTACCTTAATTTGCTGGCTCTACCAAATAATATATTTGGTGGCCCAATACCCCTCCTTGTCAGGCTCCAAAACTTAAATTACCTAACCCTGGACAACAATTTCTAAAGGGCTAGTTTGGGAGCCAGAAAACTGGAGGGGATTGGAGTGGCTAGAATTAAATAAGAAGGGGATTCTATCCCCTCCGATCCTCTCCGGATTTGTAGCTCCCAAACTGTAACACCCCAGTGTTACCCAGGGTTTGCTCTAGTGCCCCAACTTGTGACCATTATCATATGTGACTTTAATTGAGCAAGAGACATCATACTTAGGGAACTAAAACCTAAGTTAAGTCTTCTTTCATCTCATAAACCACACTCTAAATATATCACACACCTCAGGGGAGAAAAACATCTAAAACCCTAACACCTTCCAAATGGGCCATTTAAGCACATAGAGAGAATTTGAGAAAAAACTTGGGAAACATGCAAAAATTTGATATGAACCAATTCACAAAGTTTTAGTGCACTAAATAACCTACAAGATGTAGTAAGGAAGATTGGTCTTTTGAATTCTCCAAAATCCCCAAATCAACCCATGAACTAATGCCCTATGGAAAAATTCAGAAATTCAGAAATCTGAATTTCAGTCCCTTTCCAAAGATCTTCTGCGTTCTCTGTTTTTCAAAACTTGAATCAAATAAGTCCAAATATAAAAGTAGCGCCAAACTATCTTGAACACACCCTAGAAAAATTTGCGAGCAAGACTCGGCCATTTGACACGATCTTGGCAGGGATTTGCCTTGGAACTAGGCCTTGTGACACTGCCACATTGACGAGGCAACAACTCTCTGCCCTTGACCCGAAATCGCTCAGCTCCATGCGCAAACGACAGAGCGTAGTCGGGAGAACAAATCTTACACAGCGATCTTGCCCAAATTCGCAAAGATCTGCGCCCTATCGGCGTTAGAACTCGGGCAGAAACAATGGTGCCACGTGTTCGATCACGGCTGACACACCCAGTTCACGCCAGTTCGCGCACCCGCGCCCAGCCGTGCACGCCCATGCGCCCACTCCGGTCCACGCCCTCCTGTGCACCGTGCCGCGTCTATAAGAGCAAGGAAGCCTCGGCCGTACTCCCTCCACGCCTCACATAACCTCTCAAGCCCAGCACTTAGCTCCGGCGAGCTCTACGCCGCCCGCCAAGCAACCCGAGCGCTCAGCCGCCGTGGCCAGACCCCTCTAAGCCATCCCCACTCAATCCCATGCCTCGGTTAGCTTCCCCAGAGCCCCGTAGAGCTCCCCGAAGCAAGAAACCGGGCGCTACTTCATCGGAGAAGCCGTTCCACCCTCGCCGGAGTTGTAATCCCCACCGGCGCACGTGGCCACGACTAACCGATAAGCCACAGTCTAATTACTCGCGCCTACGTCTTCCCTAGCACCGAGTGAAGCTCACTGACCAACTTGATTGAACTCTACTGCACTGGATAGGCCGGAGTCCTCGCCGCCGACGAGCTCGCCCGCCTGCGCACGTGGACCGACCTACTCCGTCTATCACCAGAGATGACCCGCACATCGGCGTGACCGTCAAGACCTCCCCTACACCCTCGACCACTTCACCGGAGCAATCTCGCCGCCGGTAAGCCCCTCCAGCCTTTCCTCCGCCGCGGACACTGTTTAATTGGGAGAAGGACCGCGAGCTTGATTTAGCAGAACCCTAGAGGGTTTTCTGCGTAGTTAGAGACTCATGTGAATAGTAAACCGAGGATCCGTCTGTGAAGAAACTTAGAAACTTTCGCCAGGGACCCAGATGCAAAACCTTTTTCCTTAAACCAATTCTATTTATTCTTTTTAAATAGGCAGAGAACTTAAGAAATTCATATCTTGAGAAATGTTTAACCAAATTTAGTCAAACCAATTTTACTGGATTCAGAATATTATGAGCTACCAAATTGAAATGCTGAACTTTATGATTTATGTAGTGATTTTTAGAGTTTGGAATTAAATAAGGAAAGTGCCCAAGCCTTATTTAAATGAAGAAAAATAGAAATACTCTTGTACTAGACTTAACAAAATTTGTAGAAGTCCAAACCCAACTTAGGCACTGTTTAAAAATATTAAGCACCTTAGTATACAAGATTAACATAGGGTCATCTATTAAACACTATATCTGTCCAAAACATAGGAAATTAATAAAGGCAGTAGAAAACAATAAACAGTGGACGAACATATTTTTCCTAGTATACTTAAGTGATAAAGAACATAGGATAAATACAGAGAAACCTAGTCCAGAGCTAATCCAAGGTTAATTATTTTATTAGGCACTAAGAAATCTAGAAGAGCCATAATTAAAAATATAAGGACCATTTCAAAAATGGTAAGAAAATTTCAGTAGACTCCTAACTACTAGAACACCACTACAAAAATGATAAACACCCCAACCCATCATAATAAGTGGGTTGAACAATTCAAACTTGATTTTGGCCCATGTTCTAATTAAATCATAAGAAAGCCAAAAATTGTGCAACATTAGGCAAATAAATTTTTACCCAACTATTGATGAAGTAGACCACCAGAGAAAAATATGAAACCCATTTAAAAATGTAAGGCAACACCCATTGCCCTACCTCATGAAAAAGGCCATTTAATTCAAGAAATTCCTACCACCTTTTTCCCTAAAGAAAAAAGTTGCCAAAGCCTAGAATGATTGCTCTTGCGCAAAGAAGAAGATAGGAAAATTTAGAAATCTATTGTTTGATATTTTTCAAGTTTAGTGGTAGTAGAAAGCACCCCATTGGCTAGAAACTTTAGAAAATCATAGTAAATTAACTGATAATATTAGTGGCTGAACATTTGTACAAAGCCATGTTATTACACCTAAATGCCAGCAAAAATAAGCCTTAGAGAATAACCCACTGTTAAAAGGGATTTGTAGTTCAAAACACCCCCTCTGCCCTAATATTTGATAATTTTGTACAGAGAGAACCCCTCACTTTTTAAGTCCCCAATTTTCAGACAGAGAATTATACACCAGTGAGAAGCCACTATAATTTTTACTGAATGTTTGGAAATTTATAACACTGACTTGTAGTTCAAACCCACCTAAAAAGCATAAAAGAAAAGGAAAAGAAGAGATACATTAGAAAGATTAATAAGTCTCACCCCAATCATTGCTGCTAAGAATCTTGTTAAAATATCACTAAGACATAAAAAGGAAAATCAGTGGAACACTAAAAACAACATGACCATTCAGTAATCAAACTTGACCCTAACTTACTAAGTACACTACAGAAATCTCTAATAACAAGACTTAGCTCTATTTCCTTTAATTAATCTTCACCATACAATTTTAGTTGCTAAATTGCATATCATCCCATTCATATATCTTATCCATTGCATTCATTAGATTGCAACCTCGCTGACGGAGAGTACATGATCATCCCAGAGCAAGGAGTTGTCCACGAGGAAGATCAGGAGCCAGCTCCCGAGCCTGCCATCGAGGATCTCCCCGCAGCCCCAGCAATTGAAGGCAAGCCCCGGATTTATGCATAACCAGTTTATATATGCTACTTTACTACACTTAATGTTTGTAGGCTTGTAATGTGCACTTAAGTGTAGGAATTGATTGAAACCCTAGTTGCATGAACTCAGTATTCCTTTGGGATGGATACTAGTATGCTAGATTGAGTAGCTGCCTTGCTAATTAGGATCTCGATAGAAGTCGAGTGATTTTTCTAGCACTCGCGCGAGGTTAGGAAATTGATTGTATTCATCTTGATAACGAGATCTATGATGGTCTATGGGCTTGGATCCAGGGTGGATGCCTTGTCCATGAGACGGGAAAAGGAATTAAGGATTAATGTGTGGATACCTGAGTCAAGCGTTTGAAAGTACTAAACACATGTCGGGAAATATGGTAACCGGTAAACCTAGTACCTGAGTGAAGCCAGGCGCGGACTTTACCCCTCACGCGTCCTGAGACTGGGTCTCCCATGTTAGCTATGGTGGGTACAAGTGCGGTCACTGCACGACGGCAGCCGGGGTCAGTGGAGCATTGTATGCCAAGGCATTGAGTCCTGGCCGCGAACGGGGAATCGATGGGGACGGTTGACCTGTGTGGGGACGGAGTGCCCTGACATGTCGTGTGTTTAGGTTTACCTTGCAAGGTTAAAACTCGATTTGAATCGTCTGCTTCTCGCAGCTAATGAGACTGCTTGACCCCTTGTACTACATTGAGTAAGAAGTGAAATGAGGTTTTACATGAGATAACATGTTGATTGTATTAAATGATCGTTACCATGTATGCTTAGAAGGAGCAAACTTAGATAAAGTAATGATATTAGAACTGGAAAAGCTAAAAATGATTTTAGACTCAGCAAGTGTTTTTGGCAAACCAAACCCCTCAGCCAAACAGCTGCATGGTCTAGAGGTAGAGGAGTAGATTCCTCGCACCGAGTAAGTCTAGCTGAGTATTAGTATACTCAGCCTTGCTTGTGGCATAATTTTTGCAGGTATGCTTTAGGATATGGTTGATGGTGTGACTTGGCCTACCACCCTGCCACCGGGTTGGACGGTCGAGTGGGATGCTGCTCCAGTAGGAGAGGAGCAGGAGGAGTAGTGGGCTAGGCCTTGCCCTATTCCTCACCTTTCGACGATATCGATTATCCGCTGCAGTTTATCTTATGACTTATTTCAGTTTGCTTAAAAAAACTCCGATTTATGTAATAACTCCATTATCTTAAATGTGAGGTTTCCTGTTTTATTGTATTTCCTTTGTGACTCACCTTCGAGTGAGCTCGTGGTATTTGATCATGGATAAGTGGCTTTATCTATACTTCTCTGCCTTCTGACGGAGGTTCTCTTTAATGATTTGCATTCCCTTGTCACTGAGTTGGGCCATAATTATCTGGTCTTGCAAGGTTGGCTCAACGGAAATGTGAGACAAAGCGCCAGATGGAATCACTTCAATCTTCATTTTGCTCAACTCATCACATAGGGTGTTGATGCGAGAATTCATCATAACACAGTTGCATTGCGATTTCCGACTCAAGGCATCAGCTACCACATTGGCTTTCCCTGGGTGGTAGTGTACCTCCAGGTCATAGTCCTTGATCAGCTCTAGCCATCTTCTCTGCCTCATGTTGAGGTCAGCCTACGTAAAGATATACTTGAGGCTCTTATGATATGTGAAGATGTTGTAGTGGGTTCCCATCAAATAGTGTCTCCACATCTTCAATGCATGAACCACGGCTGCTAACTCCAAGTCATGTGTGGGATAGTTTTGCTCATGAGGCCTGAGTGCTCTCGATGCGTAAGCAATGACTCGGTTGTCTTGCATCAAAACACAACCTAGTACAGTGCCAGAGGCATCACAGTACACATCAAATGGCTTGCCGCTGTCGGGTTGCGCTAACACCGGTGTTGTGGTCAGATGTTGCCTCAATGTATGGAAGGCATCTTCGCACTTCTGACCCCAAACAAACTTAGCTCCTTTCTTCAATAATTCAGTCATGGGCTTCGCAATTCGAGAGAAATCCGGAATGAATCTTCGATAATAACCAGCCAATCCTAGAAAACTTTGAATCTGACGGACAATTGTTGGCGGCTTCCAGTTCATCACCTCTTGCACCTTTTCAGGATCAACAACTATGCCTGCCTGAGAGATAGTGTGACCCAAGAATTTTATTTCCTTTAGCCAAAAATCACATTTTGACAATTTGGCATAAAGGCGATGCTCTCGCAGACGTTGAAGCACTATATGCAAATGACCGGCATGCTCTTCTTCGTTCTTTGAGTACACCAAGATATCATCAATGAAAACCACCACGAACTTGTCCAGTTCAGGCATGAAGATAGAGTTCATCAGATACATGAAGTATGCTGGTGCATTAGTCAGCCCAAATGACATCACCAAATATTCATACAACCCATATCTGGTTGAGAAAGCGGTCTTCGGAATGCCACTTGCTCGTATCTTGATTTGATGATAGCCGGAGCAGAGGTCTATCATGGAAAACACTTTGGCTCCGACCATTTGATCGAAAAGAACATCAATACGAGGCAAAGGATACTTGTTCTTGATAGTCACTGCATTAAGTGGGCGGTAATCTATGCACAACCTCAAGCTTTCATCTTTCTTCTTCACAAACAAGGCTGGACATCCCCAAGGCGAAGTACTTGGGCGGATGAAACCCTTGTCTAACAATTCTTGTACGTTGCTTCTTCAATTCTACCAATTCCGCGGGTGGCATCCGGTAAGGCCTCTTGGAAATAGGTGTCGTTCCCGGTTGCAACTCGATGGCAAATTCAATATCCCGGTCTGGTGGCATTCCTAACAATTCATCAGGAAAGACATCTGCATACTCACAGACTACTGGAATCTTCTTCAAAGGTAACTCTATCATAGCAAAAGCACATGATGGAGTATAATCTTGGCAGGGCAGAAATAAGGTGAAATTCCCACATATTGGGGATTTAAATTCAACGATGCGACTGGCTATATCTAGCACCACTTGGTGCCGGGTCATCCAATTGGCTCCCAGAATAATGTCCACCTCTTCCAATCCTAAAATAAGGATCTCAAGAAGAAGATCTTGGATGAAGCTCATCTCTCTAAATTCTCCAGGCATCCAGGAAGCACCAAAATGTACCATGATCTAAAGCCTTTGTATTGGTGGACCAGAATGAAGAGGGAGATAGGCCAATATGTATCAGAATGTGACACATGTCAGAGGATAAAGGCAAGCCACTTAAAATATGCTGGTGCCTTGCAACCCCTATGAATACCTACATGGAAATGGGATGACATCAACATGGATTTTATTGTGGGTCTGCCCAACACCTCTCGTCATCATGATTCAATTTGGGTCATTGTGGACCGATTGACAAAAGTGGCACATTTTCTTCCAGTGCACACCACAGATAAGGCTCAGAAGTATGCACAACTGTACATTGACCGAATCGTGTGTTTGCATGGATCACCCCGGACCATTGTCTCTGACCAAGGAGCCCAATTTGTTGCCAGATTTTGGGAATAACTGCAAGAGTCTTTAGGAACCAAGCTAATAAGAAGTTCAGCTTATCACCCACAGACAGATGGTCAGACCGAAAGGGTAAATCAAATTCTTGAAGATATGTTAAGGGGTTGTGCAATCGATTGTGGCAAGAACTGGGATAAGCACCTCTCCTTGGCAGAGTTTGCTTATAACAACAGTTATCAATCCAGCCTAAAGATGGCACCTTTCGAAGCCCTGTATGTGTAAGGAAAATGGACCCCGGGCCATTTGGCTAATTGAGTTTTGGTGTTTGATGAACAACACAATCCGTGAACTAATAAGTTTTCCAGTGTTTGTTTTTGTAGTTCACAGGATGAAAAATTTACTTGGACTAAGGAATTGAGGAAAGCAACACCTCAAAAGAAGACATTAAGAAGATCCAAGAAAAGTCCAAGTGTGCTGCTGCGGACTGTCTGTGCGAGGCGCACCGGACTGTCCGGTGGCACACCGGACTGTCCAGTGCCCACACGCCGGACTGTCCGGTGCACCAGGGAACTCCAGCCCAACGGCTAGTTCCAGGTGGCACTCGGAGAAAAGACCACCGGACTGTCCGGTGTGAGCACCGGACTGTCCGGTGTGAAAAGCCTGCGGCGCCAACGGTCACCTGCTCTGACAGAGCAACGGCTAGGCGCACCTGACAGGCTACAGTGCGCTGTCCGGTGCACCACCGGACTGTCCGGTGTGCCGCAGAGAACTACAGCTTTTCTCCAACGGCTATTTTGGAGTTGGGCCCTATATATACGTCACCCAACCGGCCATTTGAAGGTGTGGGAGCCCAAGCAACATACCAAGGCATATAGTGCATTTTTCCAAGAGCTCAAACACCCAAGTGCTTAATAGAATCACTCGGTGATTAGCGTAGGTGCTTTGCGAAGTGCTTAGGTTAGTTAGACCGCTTTAGCGCTTGCTCTAGGTGAACCCTAGATTGTTGAGTGAGTTTAGACAAACCTCACAACCCCTCGGCTCTTGCGTGAGTCGTTGTAATTGTACCGAGTGGGGCGAGAGTCTTGCGAGACCGTGACAACCGCGTTTGTGTCACGGCCGCCACCGGGTACCGGAGGGAACGAGGCCCGCGGCGTTTTGGCCGGAAGCTCGATAGTGGAGACGGCGGGGAGCGTCCGAGAGGAGTCAGAAGCAGAGCACCACTTGCGTGTGGAGAAGGCCCGCGGCTCTCTACGGAGTTACTCGACCGAGGTGCTTGGCCCTCGCGTGGGCTTCCCTTTGCGTGGGGGCACCAACGATTATTAGTCGGGACCTTGCACGGTTCCGAATACCTCAGTAAAAATACCAGTGTCATTCACGAGAGTTTGCTTCTCTACTTTGCTCTTTAAGTTTCCGCATTTATATTAAGCATTTAAGTCTCAATCTTGTATTCATACTTATCTAGTGTAGATTGAAACTTAGCCTTTGCGGTAGAGATAGCAACACTTAGACAAAACCTAGTTTGCACATTCTAGTTTGATTATTGGCATAGGTTTTGCTCTAGGGATTTATTTGTGGCCTAGTTTAGTAAAAGTTTTAGAAGTCCTAATTCACCCCCCTCTTAGGCGTCACCCGTTTCCTACAAGTGGTATCAGAGCCTAGTTTGGCCCATTTGAAACGCTTTAGCTTCACCGCTAAAAGAGCCGACGCTTTTAGAGGAAAGGATGGATACCCATAGGCCACCACACTTCGACGACACTAACTTCCCATATTATAGTGCTAGAATGGCTTGTTATGTAGAGGCCGTTGATCTAGGTGTTTGGCGAGTCACTCGTGACGGGATGAAACCCCCCAAGAATCCCGAGAAATCCACCGCGAGTGAGGAAAAAGAAATTCATTTAAATGCTAGAGCCAAAAATTGCTTGTATGAATCTCTTAGCATGGATATTTTTAATCAAGTATTTACCTTGAAAACTGCTAATGAGATTTGGCTAAAATTGCATGAGCTCCATGACGGCACATCAAATGTCCGTGAGCAAAAACATTGCCTAGTCTTAAATGAGTATAATACTTTTGCTATGAGAGATGATGAGCTTGTTAGAGACATGTATTCTCGCTTAAATCTAATCATCAATGAGCTCAACTCTATTGGCATAAATAAGCTAGGTGATGCGGACATTGTGAGGAAGATTATCTCCCTGCTGCCACAACGAAGATATGGGAGCATCATCACCATCCTTCACAACATGGAGGACTTGAGTAACATGACCCCGACCATTGTAATTTGGAAAATCGCGGCTTTTGAGATGTCGCGAAAAATGTGTCGGGGAGAGGAGCCAACTTCCTCAAAACCATATGCTTTTGCATGTGATGAAAGGAAGGGTAAAAAGAAGGCTTCCACTCCAAGTTCCTCAAGTGAAGAAGAGGAAGAAGAAGAAAGTGATGATGATGAAGATAATCAACCTTGCACATCATCCTCCGAGGACGAAGAAACAATCCGACGCGTCGGAAAGGTAATGGGGATGATCCGCAAGATTAATCTAATGGGTGTGCCTCTGTAGGTCGAAGATATTCTCTTTAACATTGACAGGAAAAAGCAAAGAAAGAGAGGATGCTTCACATGTGGGGAGAAGGGCCACTTCAGGGACAACTGTCCAACTATGGCCAAACCCAAAAAGGAGAGGAGCAAAGGCAAGGCGCTAACAAGTGTTAGAACTTGGGATGATTCTTCAAGTGAAGATGAACCTCCAAGGACGCGCAGCCACCGGTCCTCATCACGCTCATCACGGTCATCACACAAATGCCTTATGGCAAGAGGTAACAGAAGCATTCCATCCTCTAGTGATGAAAGTAGTAGTGATGATGAAGGTGAGGGAAAGCCCTCTGTAGATGAGCTTGCGGAAGCCGTTGAATTTTTCCAGGATGTTTGCACTAAGCAAAAAGCTCAACTTAAAACCTTGAAAAATAAGTTGATTAGCTCCCAAAATGATTACAAAGGTTTGCTAGAAAAATTTGAAACTTTTGCAAACTTAAATAGTGAGTTGTCAACTAAAATTGAGCTATTAGAGTCTAGTGCTCCATCCACTGCTACCGATGATGGCCTTGTTAAAAAGAATGAAAAACTTAAGGCTAAGTTAGCTAGCTCACAAAATACTATTGAAAATTTGCTAGAGAAAATGGAAATTCTTAGCATACACAATGATGAGCTAACTACTAAGCTAGAGAACATCGGTAGCACCCCAACAACATCTTTAGTTGAAATACCTAAAATTATTAAGAAAGATGCTTCTACTTCTTGCCTTGATTTAATTGATGATTCTAATCCCTACAACCAAGTTTTTGTTGAGAATATTGTTGTAGAAACATGTTCGGATGAGGTTGCAAAGGAAAATGAACAATTAAGGCAGGAAGTGGCTCGCCTTGGCAAGGCTTTGTATGATAAGAAAGGCAAAGCCAAACAAATCCGACCTCCACAGGATAACACCACTGCGGGAGTGAACAAGCCTATGGAGGGAGAAACTGTGATTTGTAGGCTATGCCACATGGAAGGCCATAAGTCTTTCCAATGCAAGGCGATGACCGGGGATAAACAAAGGCAAAAGCTCAAGCAAAAGCCATCAAGCAAAATCTCCAACACCTACATCAAAAAGGTGGACAAAAAGGCTGCTACACCATATTTGATCAAGAAGAAAAAGAATGGAAAGGTGATAGCAATGAAGGCCAACAAGCAAGCCAACAAAGGAAAGGGGGCCAAACGCATCTGGGTGCCAAAGGAAATAATTTCAACTATGAAAAGCACCAAGAAGGTTTGGATCCCGAAAGGGAAGTGAGTGGACCGAAGGTCGACGGGAAATTTGGAGACTTGGCAAAGTTGGGATGTATATCATGGGATACATCATATTGGATCAAGTTTATTTGCCAAGTGGGTTAGCAAAAATTTTTTGGACCCAAATTTCCCCACCCATGACTAAGGTAACTAGATTTATTGTATTTCTTATTTCTAGATATGCATATCTATTTTCTTGTATCTAGTGTTACCTTTCATGCCTAGTATTTCATTTGATAATTGCTTTAGACAATGCATGCATACTAGGTAAATCAAATGGTAGGATTGCTTGCTTTCAATTCATACTCTTTAGCAAACCTACATGGTTCAAAATGTTTAATTAATCACGGCACATAGCTTATTGAATATCCTAAGTAAATGACACCAATGCATCAAAAGCGTATATCCTACAATTGGTATCATTTAACTTATATGTGCCAAAGATCAGATTATAGATTGTTTGCCCCTCTTGATATCAAATCAAAGTGCATGTCTCCTACAAGTATTCAAAACTTGTATGCACACTTTCAGGGGGAGATTACTCCATAATCTAAGACTTTGAGACTAACATCTTTTCAAGTCCAATTTTATGTGATAGTCTCATTGTAAGGAAAATGAGGTCCCCGAAGAATGACAACAATCTTCCACTGCAAAATCTCCAAGAACTCTCATGTCTCTCAAGCTCGCCATTGAATTCCAATCGGTATCTTTTGAGACTACATCCAGAATCATTTACATGTCTTCTCCTATATTTGATTAGACTATATTTCATATCACATACTTCCATGTTGCTAAAATGCATAAGTAGTTAACTCATATTCTGTTACCTATGCATAAGGGAAGTGAGTCTTTTCAAATCATGTCTTGCACCTCTAATTTTCACATGCTTTTTCCCTAAGTAAATGATCTCTGTCAGGGGAAGCTTTTCTTCGTCTCTAAAGGGGGAGAAAATTCTTTCTAAAGGAGAACACTCATTTAGAGGGAGTAATCTTTTGATATTATTTGGCAACTCTTTAAAGAGGACAAGTCTTTATTTACTTCCATCATGCTTTTAATGTCTTCCTTTTCGGTGGTTGATGCCAAAGGGGGAGAAGTTTAGGGGCCAAAGCAATGAAAACTATATCAAACACCAAACACCACCAATTTAAAATTTTATATCTTTAAATGATATTTCAAGTGGTTTTGGTTATTTGGTCCTAAAATAGGAAGTAAGTGAATTATGGAGTTAGGGGGAGGCTTAAGTCCATAATATCACATTGTGGGGGCAAACATGCATCTTAGCAAGTAGATTGCATATTTTCATTCAAATACTTGTATTATTTGCTTACTTTGGTTGTGTTGTCATCAATCACCAAAAAGGGGGAGATTGTAAGGAAAATGGACCCTGGGCCATTTGGCTAATTGAGTTTTGGTGTTTGATGAACAACACAATCCGTGAACTAATAAGTTTTCCAGTGTTTGTTTTTGTAGTTCACAGGATGAAAAATTTACTTGGACTAAGGAATTGAGGAAAGCAACACCTCAAAAGAAGACATTAAGAAGATCCAAGAAAAGTCCAAGTGTGCTATTGCGGACTGTCCGGTGGCACACCGGACTGTCCGGTGCCCACACGCCGGACTATCCGGTGCACCAGGGAACTCCAGCCCAACGGCTAGTTCCAGGTGGCACTCGGAGAAAAGACCACCGGACTGTCCGATGTGAGCACCGGACTGTCCGGTGTGAAAAGCCTGCGGCGCCAACGGTCACCTGCTCTGATAGAGCAACGGCTAGGCGCACCGGACAGGCTACAGTGCGCTGTCCGGTGCACCACCGGACTGTCCGGTGTGCCGCAGAGAACTGCAGCTTTTCTCCAACAGCTATTTTGGAGTTGGGGCCTATATATACTTCACCCAACCGGCCATTTGAAGGTGTGGGAGCCCAAGCAACATACCAAGGCATATAGTGCATTTTTCCAAGAGCTCAAACACCCAAGTGCTTAATAGAATCACTCGGTGATTAGCGTAGGTGCTTTGCGAAGTGCTTAGGTTAGTTAGAGCGCTTTAGCGCTTGCTCTAGGTGAACTCTAGATTGTTGAGTGAGATTAGACAAACCTCACAACCCCTCGGCTCTTGCGTGAGTCGTTGTAATTGTACCGAGTGGGGCGAGAGTCTTGCGAGACTGTGACAACCGCGTTTGTGTCACGGCCGCCACCGGGTACCGGAGGGAACGAGGCCCACGACGTTTTGGTTGGAAGCTCGATAGTGGAGACGGCGGGTAGCGTCCGAGAGGAGTCGGAAGCGGAGCACCACTTGCGTGTGGAGAAGGCCCGCGACTCTCTACGGAGTTACTTGACCGAGGTGCTTGGCCCTCGCGTGGGCTTCCCTTTGCGTAGGGGCACCAACGAGGATTAGTTGGGACCTTGCACGGTTCCGGATACCTCGGTAAAAATACCGGCGTCATCCACGAGAGTTTGCTTCTCTACTTTGCTCTTTAAGTTTCCGCATTTATATTAAGCATTTAAGTTTCAATCTTGTATTCATACTTATCTAGTGTAGATTGAAACTTAGCCTTTGCGGTAGAGATAGCAACACTTAGACAAAACCTAGTTTGCACATTCTAGTTTGATTATTGGCATAGGTTTTGCTCTAGGGATTTATTTGTGGCCTAGTTTAGTAAAAGTTTTAGAAGTCCTAATTCACCCCCCCTCTTAGGCGTCACCTGTTTCCTACAGTATGGAAGAAGGTGTCGAACACCCCTCAATTGGTCTCAGCCTGGAGAAAGAGAAATTTTTAGACCTAACTTAGTGACTGAAGCCGAAAGGAAAGTCAAACTAATCAGGAAGAATCTAGAAGCTGCTCAGGCCAGGCAAAAGAGTTACCATGATAAAAGAAGGAAACCTCTCCAATTTGAAGTGGGAGATTTCGTATATTTGAAGGTATCACCCACCAAAGGAGTGCAGAGGTTTGGGATCAAAGGCAAGCTAGCCCCTCGTTACATTGGACCTTATAAGATCATAGAAGCATGTGGACCCGTGGCATACAAATTGAAGTTACCTCCAAAAATGTCTGCCATCCACGATGTATTCCATGTATCCCAACTGAAGAGATGTGTTCGATTGTCGATCGAGATTATAGCAGAACCAGAATTGGAGATAGAGCAGATCTATCGTACCAAGAGTACCCTTCCAAGGTTCTGTATTGCAAAGAAAGATCAACTCTCGCTAAATCGATCAAGATGTATAAAATCCAATGGAGTAATCACTCAGAGGAAGAGGCTACTTGGGATACTGAGGAATTTCTACGTTCGAACTTCCCCGATTGTCTACCTAAGGGAATTGTTGCGTAACCATGCCCAACCCCTCCCCCTGCCCTATGAATCTAAAAATAAGGAAAACGATCTTAACATAAAAAGAGTTAATTGTAAAACTAAAACTAAGAGGACTTCCTTCTGAAGTTGCAAAGAAGATGACATTCGAAGAGCAGTTTACTAAAGAACCTTGATAAACGAACCACCAAAATTCAAGCAAGCCTTAACCATCACTTCACCCCGGAGGACTCCGACCCGAATCTCGGGACGAGATTCCTTAAGGGGGGAAGGCTGTAACACCCTAGTGTTACCCAGGGTTTGCTCCAGTGCCCCAACTTGTGACCATTATCATATGTGACTTTAATTGAGCAAGAGACATCATACTTAGTGAACTAAAACCTAAGTTAAGTCTTCTTCATATCATAAACCACAATCTAAATATATCACACACCTCAGGGGAGAAAAACATCTAAAACCCTAACACCTTCCAAATGGGCCATTTAAGCACATAGAGAGAATTTGAGAAAAAAAACTTGGGAAACATGCAAAATTTTGATATGAACCAATTCACAAAGTTTTAATGCACTAAATAACCTACAAGATGTAGTAAGGAAGATTGGTCTTTTGAATTCTCCAAAATCTCCAAAATAACCTACATTGACGAGGCGACAACTCGCTGCCCTTGACCCGAAATCGCTCGACTCCACGCACAAACGACAGAGCGTAGTCGGGAGAACAAATCTTACACAGCGATCTTGCCCAAATTTACAAAGATCTGCGCCCTATCGACGTTAGAACTTGGGCAGAAACAATGGTGCCACGTGTTCGATCAAGGCTAACATGCCCGGTTCACGCCAGTTCGCGCACCCACACCCAGCCGGGCACGCCCACGCTGGTCCATGCCTGCCCATGCACCGCGCCGCGTCTATAAGAGTAGGGAAGCCTCGGCCTTACTCCCTCCGTGCCCCACTTAACCTCTCAAGCCCAGCACTTAGCTCCGGCGAGCTCTGAGCCACCCGCCAAGCAACCCGAGCAATCGACCTCCGTGGCCAGACCCCTCTAAGCCATCCCCACTCAATCTCGTGCCTCGGTTAGCTTCCCCAGAGCCTCGTAGAGCTCCCCGAAGCAAGAAATCGGGCGCTACTTCACCGGAGAAGCCGTTCCACCCTTGCCGGAGTTGTAATCCCCGCCGGTGCACGTGGCCACGACTAACTGGTAAGCTTCGAATTACTCGCGCCTACGTCTTCCCTAGCACCTAGTGAAGTTCACTGACCAACTTGATTGAACTCTATTGCCCTAGATAGGCTGGAGTCCTCGCCGCCGACAAGCTCGCCCCCCTGCGCACGTGGACCGACCTACTCCGACCATCACCAGAGACGACCCGCACATCGGCGTGACCGTCAAGACCTCCCCTACACCCTCGACCACTTCATCAGAGCAATCTCACCGCCGGCAAGCTCCTCCGCCCTTTCCTCCGCCGCGGAGACTGTTTAATTGGGAGAAGGACCGCGGGCTTTATTTAGCAGAACCCTAGGGGGTTTTCTACGTAGTCACAGACTCATGTGAATAGTAAACCGAGGACCCGTCTGCGAAGAAACTTAGAAACTTTCACCAGGGACCCAGATGCAAAACCTTTTTCCTTAAACCAGTTCTGTTTATTCTTTTTAAATAGGCAGAGAACTTAAGAAATTCATATCTTGAGAAATGTTTAACCAAATTTAGTCAAACCAATTTTACTGGATTCAGAATATTATGAGCTACCAAATAAAAATGCTGAACCCTATGATTTCTGTAGTGATTTTAGAGTTTGAAATTAAATAAGGAAAGTGCCCAAGCCTTATTTAAACAAAGAAAAATAGAAATACTCCTGTGCTAGACTTAAGAAAATTTGTAGAAGTCCAAACCCAACTTAGGCACTATTTAAAAATAATAAGCACCCTAGTATACAAGATTAACACAGGGTTATCTATTGAACACTATATCTGTCCAAAACTTAGGAAATTAATAATGGCAGTAGAAATCAATAAACAGTTGATGGACATATTTTTCCCAGTATACTTAAGTGATAAACAACATAGGATCCTAGTCTAGAGCTAATCCAAGGCTAATTATTTTATTAGGCACTAAGAAATTCAGAAGAGCCATAATTAAAAATATAAGGACCATCTCAAAAATGGTAAGAAAATTTAAGTAGACTCCTAACTACTAGGACACCACTACAAAAATGATAAACACCCAAACCCATCATAATAAGTGGGTTGAACAATTCAAACTTGATTTTGGCCCATGTTTTAATTAAATCGTAGGAAAGCCAAAAATTGTGCAACATTAGGCAAATAAATTTTTACCCAACTATTGATAAAGTAGACCACCAGAGAAAAATATGAAACCCATTTAAAAATGTAAGGTTACACCCATTGCCCTACGTCATGAAAAAGGTCATTTAATTCAAGAAATTCCTACCACCCTTTTCCTTAGGAAAAAAGTTGCCAAAGCCTAGAATGATTGCTCTTGCGCAAAGAAGAAGATAGGAAAATTTAGAAATATGTTGTTTGATATTTTTCAAGTATAGTGGTAGTAGAAAGCACCCCATTGGCTAGAAACTTTAGAAACTCATAGTAAATTAACTGATAAGTATGCCAGCAAAAATAAGCCTTAGAGAATAACCCACTGTTAAAAGAGAGTTGTAGTTCAAAACACCCCCTCTGCCCTAATATTTGATAATTTTGTACAGAGAGAACCTCTCACTTTTTAAGTCCCAAATTTTGAGACTGAGAATTATACACTAGTGAGAAGCCACTGTAATTTTTACAGAATTTGTGGAAATTTATAACACTGACTTGTAGTTCAAACCCACCTGAAAAGCCTAAAAGAAAAGGAAAAGAAGAGATACATTAGAAAGATTAATAATTCTCACCCCAATCATTGCAGCTAAGAATATTGTTAAAACATCACTAAGACATAAAAAGGAAAATCAGTGGAACACTAAAAACAACCTGACCATTCAGTAATCAAACTTGACCCAATTAATCTTCACCATACAATTTTTGTTGCTAAATTGCATATCATCCCATACATATATCTTATCCATTGCAGTCATTAGATTGCAACATCGCTGACGGAGAGTACGTGATCATCCTGGAGGAAGGAGCTGTCCACGAGGAAGATCAGGAGCCAGCTCCTGAGCCTGCCATCGAGGATCTCCCCGCAGCCCCAGCAATTGAAGGCAAGCCCCGGTTTTATGCATAACCAATTTATATATGCTACTTTACTACACTTATTGTTTGTAGGCTTGTAATGTGCACTTAAGTGTAGGAGTTGATTGAAACCCTAGTTGCATGAACTCAGGATTCCTTTGGGATGGATACTAGTATGCTAGGTCGAGTAGCTGCCTTGCTAATTAGGATATCGGTAGAAGTCAAGTGATTTTTCTAGCACTCGCGCGAGGTCAGGAAATTGATTGTATTCATCTTGATAACGGGATCTATGATGGTCTATGGGCTTGGATCCAGGGTGGATGCCTTGTCCATGAGACGGGAAAAGAAATTAAGGATTAATGTGTGGATACCTGAGTCAAGCGTTTGAAAGTACTAAACACATGTCGGGAAATATGGTAACCGGTAAACCTAGTACCTGAGTGAAGCCAGGAGTGGACTTTACCCCTCACGCGTCCTGAGACTAGGTCTCACATGCTAGCTATGGTGGGTACAAGTGCGGTCACTGCACGACGACAGCCGGGGTCAGTGGAGCATTGTATGCCAAGGCAGTGAGTCCTGACCGTGAACGGGGAATCGATGGGGACAGTTGACGTGTGTGGGGATGGAGTGCCCTGACATGTCATGTGTTTAGGTTTACCTTGCAAGGTTAAAACTCGATTCGAATCGTCTGCTTCTCGCAGCTGATGAGACTGCTTGACCCCTTGTACTACATTGAGTAAGAAGTGAAATGAGGTTTTACATGAGATAACATGTTGATTGTATTAAATGATTGTTACCATGTATGCTTAGAAGGAGCAAACTTAGCTAAAAGTAATGATATTAGAACTAGAAAAGCTAAAAATGATTTTAGACTTAGCTAGTGTTTTTGGCAAACCAAACCCGTCAGCCAAACAGCTGCATGGTCTAGAGGTAGAAGAGTAGATTCCTCACACTGGACAAGTCTAGCTGAGTATTAGTATACTCACCCTTGCTTGTGGCATAATTTTTGCAGGTACGCTTCAGGATATGGTTGATGGTGTGACTTGGCCTACCACCCTGCCACCGGGTTGGACGGTCGAGTGGGATGTTGCTCCAGCAGGAGAGGAGCAGGAGGAGTAGTGGGCTAGGCCTTGCCGTATTCCTCATCTTTCGACGATATCGATTATCTGCTGCAGTTTATCTTATGACTTATTTCAGTTTGCTTAAAAAAACTCCGATTTATGTAATAACTCCACTATCTTAAATTTGAGGTTTCCTGTTTTATTGTATTTCCTCTGTGACTCACCTTCAAGTGAGCTCGTGGTATTTGATCCTGGATAAGTGGCTTTATCAGACTAGATCTGAGGGACTGACGGGTTATTCCGATTTATGTGTTTTGCGGCCCCTGAGGCGTTACTTGGGCACTTAAACTGGAATAATTCGGGCGGTTCTGCCACACAAACTAGCCCTAAATGGTGTGATTCCTGAATCACTTATAAACTGCTCCAACTTAAACAAACTAGGTCTCTCTAATAATAACCTCACTGGTTTTATTCCTCCTAGCATAGGTTCTCTTTCCAAGCTACAAGTTCTTCTCCTTCATAGAAATAATTTGTATTTCTCAGCAATGTCACAAATTTAATTGCAATATCTTTTTCAGAAAATAAATTGAACGGGTCCATTCCCATTGAATTATGGCAAATGCCACACCTAGCGTCTTTGTACCTTTATGATAATTATCTATCCGGTGAAATCCCATAAACTCTATTTAATGTATCTTCACTTCAAGAGCTATCCTTGTCGTACAATATGTTGAGCAACACTTTGCCATCTAACTTTGGCCATGCCCTTCATAATCTCAAATCGTTGTACTTGGCGGCCAACTTGTTTGAAGGATGAATTCCAGATTCTCTATGCAATGTTTTAGGTCTAGTAAATTTGGATATGTCGCCTAATAAGTTCACTAGCAAAATCCCTAGCATATTTGGAAAACTTTTAGGGTTGTCTTTTCTAAACCTTGAGAGAAATATGCTTGAAGCTAGTGATAGTACTGGTTGGGAACTCTTCGCTGACCTGACAACGTGCAATTCCCTGATGGTGCTTTCATTGGATGGCAATAATCTGCGGGGAGCTATACCAAACTTCATCTCTAACCTGTCCACCAACCTCACAAATCTACTAATGAGCGACAACCAACTATCCGAAGTAGTCCCCTCAAGCATTGGGAAGTTTAATGGATTAATTGAACTCGCGCTAGATGGCAACAATTTTACCGATACAATTGAGGATTGGATCCCAAAGTTGACGCCTACAAGAGTTATATCTCAATGACAACAACTTTGATGGTACAATCCCACCTTCCATTAGTAACCATATTCATTTGATGGTTTTGGATCTTTCAAGCAATAAATTCACTTGTTCAATACCACCTAGCATGGGAAACATTTAATATCTATCCAATTTGAGACTTAGAAACAATAATTTTAGAGGGAGAATACCTGTTGTGTTTGGAGACCTTACACAATTAGTCCTCCTCGATGTTTCATCTAACAAACTTAGTGGGGAAATTCCTTAATGTTTGGCCTAGTGCCAAAATCTAGCTACCACTAAAATGAACCAAAATGTTCTTACATGAATCATCCTGACCTCCTTCAGTAATCTAAATATCTTGAGCATGCTCAACCTTTCCCATAAGAAGTTCTTAGATACCTCGCCAAACACTCTAATAATTTCCATGGAGAGATATCAAAGGATGGTATATTCGATAATGCTACACTTGTTTCACTCAATGGCAATCCATGATTGTGTGGAGGAGCCATGAATTTGCATATGCCTTCATGCCATACTATGTCTAGAAGAGTAAGAACCATAATCTATTTGGTTAAAATATTGATCCCAATATTTGGATTCATGAATATTTGTGTGATGTTGTATTTATGATCATCAAATCCTTATGTTAGAATGTAAATACTGTCAGATATATTGTAAATGTTATTACGTATCACGTACAACCCCTCGCATAATAGACGTGCGTGAATCTAGGTGGTTCCTGTGATTGTCGAGCCAACATGAGAGACATGGATATGTTTGGGACGTCGTATTCATGATTGTAAAATCCTCAAGTTTGAGCTTAAATGGTATCATATATAGCGTAATTGGTGTTACAATGGTTAGTGTAATGTCATGGATGACCCCCACGTAACTAGCGTGCGTGAATCTAGGTGGATACGTAGATATCGAGCCAATGTGAGATACATGGATATCTCTAGGACATCATATTCATGATCGTAAAGTCTTGAAGTTTGATCGTAAAAAGTGTCAGATATTGCAAATATTGTTACAATGGTTAGTGCGAACTCTAGCACCAGCACACCTTTATCTCTCTAGTCATAGAAGACGAGGAGGTGACCGATGTGGGGCAACATGTGGTGGAGGCGCTCGCTGCCGTTGTGGACCTTCACGGTGGCGAGGGAGACGATGAGGTAGGCAAGGTTGAGAGCACCTAGAGGGGTGGGGTGAATAGGTGATCCTGTAAAATCAAACACTAAATAGCTACAAGACTTAGTTTATTAGAGAGTTAGTGTGACTAAGTAGCTTTGAAGCAAGTTCTTGTGAACACAACAATCACAGAGAAAGCAACAAAAGAGACACACGATTTTTATCCCGTGGTTCGGCCAAGTAACACTTGCCTACTTCCACGTTGTGGCGTCCCAATGGACGAGGGTTGCACTTAACCCCTTTCAAGTGATCCGATGATCAACTTGAATACCACAGTCTTTTCCTTTAGAGTATTTTCCCGTGTGCGAGGAATCTCCACAATTTGGAGTCTCTCGCCCTTACAATAGATATCACAAAGAAAGCACAGAGTAAGGTTGGGGAGAGCAACACACGCAAGACTCAAATCCACAGCACAACCACGCACACAAGTCACGACTTGAGCTCGAAACGCAACACACGGAGTTCGCAACTCAAATGGAGCTCAAATCACTAACACAAAGAATCAAATGCGTGGAGTCGGAGTCTGGGAGTCTTAGACTGTTTCTTGAAAGCTTGGTTATTTGCTCCATGCACCTAGGGGTCCCTTTTATAGCCCCAAGGCAGCTAGGAGCCGTTGGAGACCAACTTGGAAGGCAATTCCTGCCTTCTGTTGAGTGGTGCACCGGACAGTCCGGTGCACCACCGGACAGTCACTGTAGCTGTCCGGTGCGCGATCGCCTTCCAAATCAGGCGCATCCGACCGTTACTCCTCCGGGCCCGTTGGCGCACCGGACAGTCCGGTGCACCAGCTGACCGTTGGAGCAGTCCACGTGTCGCCCGCAGTTTGTGCGACCGACCGTTGGCGCTGGCGACCGATGGCTCACCGGACAGTCTGGTGAATTATAGCCACGTCGCCTTTTCCGTTTCCCGGGAGCGACTAGTTCACCGCAGATGACTCACCGGACAATTTGGTGAATTATAGCCGTACAACTCCGTCAGCTCCCGAGAGCGGCCTCTTCACCGTTGACCAGCCTGGCGCACCGGACACTGTCCGGTGCACCACTGGACAGTCCGGTGTGCCAGGCCGAGCTGGAGTTTGGCTGCACACAGCCAAGTCTTTCCAATTCGTTTCTTTTCTTCTCGGCTATGTTTCTAGCACTTAGATAAACACATTAGTATTCAAGACACAATGTACTAAGTCTAGAAACATACCTTGTACCTTGATTTGCACTTTTTACACATTTAGCAGATGAGGACTCAGATAATATGTGTTGGACATCTAATCACCAAAATACTTATAGAAATTTGCCTAAGGGCATATTTCCCTTTCAAAGGTAGTCGGCCGGAGGGGCCCTCGACCTCCTCGCCACTGTCGGGCGCCACTAACATTGGAGCAGCCACCAGTCATATTAGCACCACGATGAGCTAGAGTCAGCGGCTACTTAATGCAGTACTACAACTATGAAGAGGCCAAGGTGGCGCGGGTGTTCGACGATGAGTGTGATGACGACCGCATGCTCTTTAGCAGCGACGTTGTGCTGGTGTCGGTGCCGAGCACCTCCTCTGCGATGCTGTCTCCCATGCAGGCGTCGCTCCTGCGTCTAGTGGTGGTCACTGCAGTAGGCACTAATTCGACGCGCATCGCCGCCGGGTCATCGTTGGTGGGAACCTATTTATCCTGAAAGTCCTCAAAATAATAAAACAATAGCTATCTTTAGGTTTGTTTCAGGCACAATTAAGTGGCCTTCGTCTCGGCGACACCCACGAGTATAGCATGAAGACACCTTTGGCATCATTGATTGAACGAAGCATGAGGGAATTGACAAAGTCCGAAGCATTAGCTCTAGAGGGAAAACAAGGGATTAAAAAGTATGAGCGACATGTCTCCGCGAGGAAATTACAACGTTATCCTCAACTGATTTTGTATTTCGTACATGTAACTCATGGACATAAATGTAATTTTATACCAATTTGTATGTCGAGTCGCCACTATAAATAGAGCTACAGTGTCATGCATAAGGGGGACGACAACCATGTTTTGTGGAACCACTCAGCCTCCAAACATACGAAGCACTCTTACCTTCAGATCATTGTCTAAATCTCCGAAGGTATAACTAGATCATTTTTAATCAAGGAGGAATAAATAAAGAGATATATTAGTATTAACCCATCCTAAACACCTTTACTCGTTTTGTTTACCTTATATTCATGATTATTTCAATCTCCTTCCTTTAATCTATCCCTCCATAAAGAGTGGATTAAAGGAGAGAAAACCTTGTCACTTTAATTATGTTCCCTTGTTTTTGTCCCTCGTAGGTATCAGGTGACCAATAGTCACCGACGACAGCGCCTGTATGGAGGTGAGTGGGAGAGACGACAACTAGGGTTGAGGGCAAATGGCGACATCGCGAGTAGTCGGACATGTTTTATAGGCGTTTCAGGGCCTAGGTCAACCCTTTCTTGAGGTGGTGCAGCTGAACCAAAAGGTATCATTAGATCGGGGCTTCCTCTAGTTATTGCAAATACAAGACTCCTTATATATATATATATATATATATATATATATATATATATATATGACCCAACTGACAGACAAATGTCCCACCGATCAAACCAGCTAGCTAACCAAACCGTTCTGGATCCGCAATCCACTAACGGGTCTGTAAGGCGTGTACATTTCATTGGCTCTATGGACCCACGACTCCCCCTCATGCACACCCACCCGTGCCCCACATCTTCTTTCAGTAATTTGTGCTTGGTCATTCATCACTCAATTTTAGTAATTATTAGTATGCACATTAATTATTGGTAAAAAAGAACAATTACTAACGAACCATCCAATAATTTTATTTAATCATTTTTTAAAAAGTTTAGTCATTTTTGGAAACGTCCAATAATTGTATTCAGTCATTTTTTGAAATGTTAAGTAACTACCAAGACAACAACAATTGATGTTCTTTTCTCAAAGTCCATATGGAGACTCCAAGCCACGCTGCTCTTTTTTGTTGGAAACCAAACATCTAAAAAATAGGAATGAAGCCACTCCATTTTCTTCCACTCCTCAACTAAATACACCCTAAAATGATCGGACATGAACGCTGTCATTTCCTCCACATTCATATCGCTCTCTAACAAAACAACTAACTGAACGGCTCCGCTCTATTATACTCTTCAATAAAAAAATAGAACTCCGTTCTCCTCGATAAACATAGAATGAATTAGCTCATTCTCAAAGACCGAAATTGTCTCTCCAACCAAACACATCATAAACCGCTCCAAGCCTACAACATATATAAAACTAGATACATAGACATCCAGAGAGTTTCAAGCTAAATTCTTGCGTGATGGTGGAACCGGCTAATGGGGACAAGCACTTTGCAATTGTGTACAAACTGGTAATGGCTATTTTCTGGGTTGAAGAAGGGATAACTAGCAATGGCTAGCAGCATATCACCAGAGGTAAGCAGGCAAGCAGAGGGCGAGAGACCAACTACATCAATAATGGTGCTGATTATGAATAATTCCCAACGCCAACTACATCAATAATGGTGATCTTGCGTAGTTTGAACTTGAGATTTCAAATTTGGGGAAAACTGGTCCTGCATATTGTACATTTGTCTCTCTCGTTGAACATCTTACATACAATCTCACGCTCAAATTAGAAAAAAAATCTTTTAACCATTTTTCGAAATGGTCAGATAAACCTATTTTATCCTTGCTAAACAAATCTAATTGTTCACTGAATATTGCTCCAATTCCAACGGCATTAACACTTCCCCAGAATCGTGCCATGCACTACATTAACGGCACTGACTAGACCCGCTACCGTGTCAGCTGTCAAGAGGTAACTTACGAATGAATCATGTCCACACGATACATTTTGGAAGCACGATCATCACACACACACAAAAAAAAAATTGATTTGAACAGGAAAATTCAGCCCCAATAGACCATTCAAGGGGCTAATTATTGGCTGGCACGATTCGAGGTTGGACACTCCGAAACAATATCTTGCGACGGGATGGAAGCGCAGTAACTGCCGAGTTTGACGGACTCAGGATCGTCGCTGGGATCGGATGGCGGTCAAGCTAAGGCGTAATGATGGGACGGGATGGAAGCTAAGCTAAGGCGTCGTAAGTACAAGTGTGTGGACGTAATGATGCTGTAAAACTGTTTTTAAACACCTAGGGCCTCATCTGCCCGCAGGTCATTCAGCTTAAAAATTCGAACTCCCATTAGCAAGCAAAACGAAGCAGATCAAAAGGACATACTTCCGGCGGAACAGAGGTACTCTACTCTCTCTCTCTCTCTTGCTGCTCAGTATTATTAGTACTCAGTTATTTTTGTTACTTGTGTAAAGGTTCCAAGATATAGTGGGGTGTCTGCCTTCAATTTTTTAAACATGGCATCTGTCGTTCGTAGTTCTTGGCTTCTCTAGTAATAGCACAAGTTTATGCTTGCAGGTGCCAATTAAGAGCATCATGCGTAACTCTAAGCCGCCGAGCAAACTGGCCATGCTTATGGCGTTGCTGTCGCTGTCGTTTCTGTTTTGTTATGGAGTCGAGAAGGTCCATTGCTCGACGGTTCACGAGAACAACCAAGATTTTCACTCTCTGCTCGATTTCAAGAAGGGCATCACCAACGATCCAAATGGAGCCATGAGCAATTGGACCAACAACACTCATTTCTGCCGGTGGAACGGTGTGAAGTGTACCTTGACACCGCCATATCGTGTCATGGAGCTCAACCTCACTGGCAACGACTTGGCTGGCCGAATCTCCACCTCTGTTGGAAACCTGACCTACCTTAGTTTGCTAGCACTACCAAATAATAGATTTAGCGGCCCAATACCTCCCCTTAACAAACTCCAAAACCTAAGTTACCTTTCCCTGGACAACAACTTTTTGAATGGTGTGATTCCTGAGTCACTTACAAACTGTTCCAACTTAGACACACTAGGTCTCTCTAAAAATAACCTCACAGGTGTTATTCCTCCTAGCATAGGTTCTCTTACCAAGCTAAAAGTTATTTTCCTTTATAAAAATAATTTGTCCGGGGTCATCCCATCAAGCCTAGGTAACATCACCAATTTATCTGTAATCGCTCTTTCAGAAAATCAACTCAATGGACTTATTCCCACTGAGTTATGGCAAATGCCACACATAGCGTCTTTGTACCTGTTTTGTAATAATCTATCCGGTGAAATCCCACAAACTATATCTAATTTATCTTCTCTTCAAGAGCTATCCTTGGCAGTCAATATGCTGAGCAACACTTTGCCATCCAACTTCGGCCATGCCCTCCCTAATCTCAAATTGCTATACTTGGGAGGCAACTTGTTTGAAGGACAAATTCCAGATTCTCTAGGCAATGTTTCAGGTCTAGTACATTTGGATATGTCCTACAATAAGTTGACTGGCAAAATCCATAGCATATTTGGAAAACTTTTAGGGCTATCTTTTTTAAACCTCGAGGAAAATATGTTTGAAGCGAGTGATAGTGCAAGTTGGGATTTCTTTGTTGACCTGATAGCGTGCAGTTCCCTGACGGTGCTTTCATTGGCTAGCAATAATCTGCAGGGAGCTATACCAAATTCCATTGCTAACCTATCCACCAACCTCAGAAATCTACTAATGAGCGACAACCACCTATCCGGAGTAGTCCCCCCAAGTATTGGGAAATTGAATGGCTTAATTGAACTTGAACTTGATGGCAACAATTTTACCGGTACAATTGAGGATTGGATGCCAAAGTTGACAAGCCTACAAAAGTTATATCTCCATGACAATAGCTTTGAAGGTACAATCCCACCTTCCATTAGTAACCTTGCTCATTTGACACTTTTGGATTTTTCAAATAATAAATTCACTGGTTCAATACCACCTAGCATGGGAAACATTCAACTTCTGATCAATTTGAGCCTTAGCAACAACAATTTCAGAGGGACAATACCTGCCAAGTTTGGGGACCTTAAACAATTAGTCTTCCTTGATGTTTCATCGAACGAACTTGGTGGGGAAATTCCTAATAGTTTGGGCCAGTGCCAAAATCTAGCCGCCATTAAAATGGACCAAAATGTTCTTATAGGAAACATCCCGACCTCCTTCAGTAATCTAAAAAGCTTGAGCTTGCTCAATCTTTCCCACAACAAATTATCAGGCCCCTTGCCAAATTATTTGAATGATCTAAAGCTTCTCAATAAAATTGACCTATCTTACAATAATTTCCATGGAGAGATACCAAAAGCTGGTATATTAGATAATTCTACACTTGTTTCACTGGATGGCAATTCAGGATTGTGTGGAGGAGCCATGAATCTGCATATGCCTTCATGCCATACTATTTCTAGAAGAGCAAGAACCATAAGCGATTTGGTTAAAATATTGATCCCCATGTTTGGATTAATGTCCCTGCTACATCTTGTCTATCTAGTCTTTGGGAAGAAGACTTCAAGAAGACCACATCTATCACAACGTTCTTTTGGTGAGCACTTTGAGAAAGTTACTTACAATGATCTTGCCAAAGCAACAAGGGACTTCTCAGAATACAACCTAATTGGAAGAGGAAGCTATGGTTCAGTGTACAGTGGGAAATTGAAGGAAGTGGAAGTGGCTGTCAAGGTTTTTAACCTTGAGATGCAAGGTGCAGACAAAAGCTTCTTGGTAGAGTGTGAAACGCTGAGAAGTATTCAACATCGGAATCTTCTTCCCATCATAACTGCATGCTCGAGTATAGATACAACGGGAAATTCTTTTAAGGCTTTAATTTATGAGCTTATGCCTAATGGGAACTTGGATAAATGGATACATCACAAAGACAATGAGGCACTTCCAAAGCGTCTAAGCTTAGCTCAAAGAATTGCAGTTGTCGTCAATGTAGCTGATGCATTGGATTATTTACACCACGACTGTGGAAGGCCCACCATCCATTGTGACTTGAAGCCAAGCAACATCCTTCTCGGTGACGATATGAATGCTGTCTTGGCAGATTTTGGCATTGCACATCTTTATTCTGATTCTCAGTCAACTTGGACAAGTTCATTTAGTTCGATCGGTGTCAAGGGGTCAATTGGCTATATCCCTCCAGGTATATATGCAACCTCCTCCCCCGTCTCTCTATAACACATTATAAAATCCTATCTTTTCATGATTCAAGGGTGTTTGCTTTCTATGGACTAATTAGTCCTCCTTTTTACTTTGTTTTAGTCCCTAAATTAATAAATATGGCCCTAAAACTTTATTTTAGTTTCCGTATTTAACATTTAGTAACTAAAATAGAATAAAATAGAGTGAATAAAAATTAGTTCCTAAAAATCAAACAGCCCCTTATTTTGTATGCATTTTTCTATCTAGAGTACGGAGGTGGTGGCTCTGTATCGACGTCCGGGGATGTTTATAGTTTTGGTGTAGTGTGCTTGGAGATTTTGATCGGCAAAAGGCCGATAGATCCTGTGTTCATCGGGGGACTAGACATCATCAGCTTCGTCAAGAACAGTTTTCCAGATCAAATATTTCACATTATGGATTCACATCTTGTGGAAGAATGCGAGCATTTAATTCAGGACAATAAAGTAACAAACGAAGAAATGTACCAGTGCCTGGTGGATCTGCTGCAAGTAGCGCTTTCTTGCACGTGCTCATTACCATCTGAACGGTCGAACATGAAGCAGGTAGCAAGCAAACTGCATGCAATCAAGACGTCACAAATTGGATATAAATAATCCATGTAAAATTAGGTGTACCGTGTACTCCCACGACTAGGAGCGTAAAAATGTACTCTAGCATAAAATTAAGTGTTGTTCATCTACTGTGTGCATGTACTTCAATTGTCCAAAAATATAGATGCACCTATACTGTTTGTGGACATCGTTAATTTCTTTTGTAAGTTCACGTAGAATATCTTATATTTCTAGATAAATTGGAAATGTTCGAATTTCTTGCATTTGTAAATCGAGGTCGTATAGAACCGCATTGGTATGTACAACCCAACTCAATTCACGCAAACCAAAAGTTTAGTATTCGGTCGCTACATTCACTACCGGAATTTAGCTCTTTGTCGAGTGCCACGCAAAAAACTCTCGGTAAAAGAAAACACTCGGCGAAAAAGCTCTTTGCCGAGTTTTTTTACACTCGGCAAACAAATACAACACTCGGCAAAGAGCTCTTTGCCGAGTGCTTTTTTCCAACACTAGGCAAAGACAATTTAAAAATCACATTTAAAGCAGTAAATTAATTCAAATGAAAAAGTTTTCAACTATAAATTTGTATAACTCATCATGATGTATTTATATATTGAACATTTCTTCATATGACAAAATAAAAATAAATTTGTTCATAAAACCTATATCTCTCTCGTAGTTTATTAAACTACGAAAGAGATGTATAGAATTTGTGCTTATTGTTAGAACCATCATGTGAGATGAACAAATGACTAAACAACCAAAATAAACTTTGTATATCTTGAGAAGTTATAGAAGTTTGTAGTTGACAACTTTTTTATTTGAAGTCATATTGTCAACGAAAACTACGTCTGAATTTTAAAAATTTAAAATTTGAATTTTGAAAACGATCTCGAAAGAAAAAATCACCAATATGAAAGTTGTAGGTATTGAAGAGTTATGAAACTTTGTAGTTGACAATATTTTGGTTTCAAATCATCTTGTCATGCAAAACTATGTTTGAATTTTGAAATTTGAATTTTTCAAACTATCTCGGATGGAAAAACCATCAAAATAAAAGTTGTAGGTCTTGAAATGTAATGAAACTTTGTAATTGACAACTTTTTGATTTAAAATCATCTTATCATTGAAAAATTCGTGTGAAGTTTTCAAATTTAAAATTCAAATTTTGTAAACGGTCTCGGATGTAGAAACTATTAAAATAAAACTTGTAGATGTCAAAAAGTTATGCAACTTTATAGTTGGTCACATTTTCAAATTAACTCATTTAGTGCCTTAAATAATCAAATTACTCTCGATTTGTTATAGTAAATGGGGAATGAAAACGTAATATAGACATAATTGGTGTAGTAGTGTAGTGGTATAGGAGGGTATGCGCGAGAGAGAGGTTGCGAGGTTTGAAACATATAGCTTTGATTTAAAATAATAGTGAAAAATGATAGGGCAATAAGTAGGGTTGGAGAGTTATTCCTATAGTTTAAAAAAATGTTTTGCTGTTTTTTTTATTCTTAGTTTGTCGAGTGTTTTTCTTTGCCGACTGCTTTTCGACACCTGGGAAAGTTTTTGCCGAGTGTCCGAAAAAAGTACTCGACAAAGAACCCTTTGCCGATAAAATATTTGTTGAGTGTAAAATAGCCTTTGTCGAGTATAAAATAGACACTCAACACAGAACACTATTCCAGTAGTGATTTTTGTCCCATAATCTTGGAGTGTTGTTCCTATAATTTAAAAAAATGTTTTGCTGTTTTTCTTTATTTTTTTTGGATTCTTAATTTGTCGAGTGTTTTTTTTGCCAAGTGCTTTTTGACACTCGGCAAAGTCTTTGCCGAGTGTCCGAAAAAAGTACTCGGCAAAGAACCCTTTACCGATAAAATATTTGCCGAGTGTTACGCTCGGCAAAGGCTTTGCCGAGTGTAAAATAGCCTTTGCCAAGTAGACACTCGGCAAATAACACGATTTTGGTAGTGATTTTTGTCCCATAATCTAAATGATAATTACAATTTTAAGGACTAGTTTAGAAACTCAAATTTCCTCCGTAATTTTTGGAGATTGAAAGGAAAATTAACTAATTTTCTTCTTAATCCTCAGGAATCTTGGATGGGACTTAAGTTTTAAACTAGCTCTAACAAAATGAAAACTCGTTTATATAGAACTGTGCAAATCAGGAATCCTCCTAGACAAACCGTATTGGCGTTGGCATATTGAATGAATGAACGAAGACAATATTAATTCGTGAAATGTATACTACATGGCTGCTTCACCTATAGCTTGAGCTCGACTCTACCTTCCACTAGTACACAGAAGCTCTATAGTGGCGGTTCTAAACATATTTACACTGGCGTTTTTCAGTACCGCCAGTGTTAGGGGTCAGTGAAAATCAGCATTTCCACTGGCGGTTATTTTGGAACCGCCAGTGAAAAGTGCATTTTCACTGGCGGTTTTCTTAAGGAACCGCCAGTGAAAATTGCATTTTCACTGGCGGCTGAATAAAGAAAACCGCCAGTGAAAATGCATTTCCACTGGCGGTTTTATAAAGCAAACCGCCAGTGGAAATGCACTTTTCACTGGCGGTTTTCTTTATTTAGCCGCCAGTGGAAGTTTTCCCGCCTTTTTTCAAAATTTCAAACAATACTGAATTATATATATATTTATTTACACACACACAAACTTATATATATATAGATCTATATTGATATTGAAAGCAACATGAATTAAATTCTATCATACATTTATATACATCAAAGTATTCTGTTTACAACCATATATCCTTCATGCATTCTATACATCATAAGTTTTCACCTAAGCTCTAATAACTATCTCGGCTAAGAGATAATCTACTAATTTCTGTTAGTATTCTAAACTCTGGCAAAGCTAATGTTCCGGAAGCATCGTGATATTTTCCTTCTGCGGGAATGACCTCTTTCAATATGAATGTGCAGAGGTCCTCGACTATGCCATACAATGCAGCTTCGGTCAAGTTCTCCGGGTTTCCTCGTTGAAATTGCTGTAAAGGAATTTTATAAACATCATCTATTTATACTCAATAATAACACATTTGCATCTTTAATGACATAAATACATACTTGACTATTACTAATAATCAAGGTTCAGCTAGGCGCTAGGCGGAATCTAGGCGGTGACCCATTGCCTAGCGCCTAGTCGGGAGTACTCGGTCTTAGGCGCTTCTAGGCGCTTTTCTAGGCGTTTTGGCAATATAGCCATAAATTATATATATATTATGTATATAACTATATATACGTATATAACTACTATATATGACTATATGAGCAGGGGAGGAAAGCAGTTTCAGCAGGGGAGGAAAGCAGGGGAGGAAAGCAGGGGAGGGGGATGAGCAGGGAGGGGAGCAGCCGACGGGGGAGGAGAACTCACCGGCGTGGGAGCAGGGACGGGAGCAGCCGGCGGGGGAGCAGCAGGAGGGGATGAGCGCCGGCGGGGGAGGAATTTCTGTGACCGTGTGGGAGGGAGACCGAGCGGCTGCACAGCGCGCGCTAATACTCCCGCGCGCTAAAACTCCCCCGCGCGCGCGCTAAAAACTCCCGCGCGCTCGCCTGCGCGCCCGCCTGCGCGCCCGCTTAGGCGCCTGCGCGCCGCCCACTCGCCGCCTAGGCGCGGCTGAGCGCCGCCTAGTCGCCGCGGCCGCCTAGACGCCGCACAGGACCCTAGGCTACGCGACAGCCTATCGACTAGCGCCTAGGCGTGCCTAATCGCCGCCTAGTCGGCGCCTAGCCGAACACTGCTAATAATACCTTGTCAGGGTTCGTGATGTATCGTCCGTTCACTCTCATGAACTCGCACGCATAGAATCCACATAGGACCGATCCTTGTGGTTGCTTGTGGCACTACATAACGGGAGATTGGTTATTTAGTTGCAACATTGTGTATGATATGTATTCATAAAATCACATACTTACCGGCCAGTGATGATGGATGTCTAGTGGCACGAGTTTTTTCGACAGGTCGTACTTTCCACCTCTCATCTTATAGAATCTATAAGCACTGTGATCTCAAATAGAATCACCATGTTATTCTCAAATTTTAATCGATAAAAGTATGCATGCATAGAAAAGGCTTACAGCTCTAAGATGCTGAGGAATGTTGCATATGTCGAAGGGTCGAAGTTCAAGGAGTCGAGCACCAGCACCTTTCCAACCTTAGGATAAATGAGGAAGCATATCCAGTGGTCCCTGTACGAATCAAATTTGTGATGCATGTGTATTGAAATTATTAATTTTATTTATGCAAAATCACACTTACTTAAAGTTGTACGGGCCATTATGGCTTCCCTGTCTTGAAATTGAAGCATTGCATGTCCTATGTAGGTGGCGTATCGAGCTTCAAAATCCTTCTTCATATCCTTTATACGCTTCTCAACTTCTTCGTCCGTCTTTCCCCGTATTTCATCGTTGTCTTTCCCGATTATAAAAGTGTGGCTTTCCTCGGATATAAGTATTGGGTTGAGATACCCAACCCTTTTACTGGCACTAGCATTGGGCTTGGTACCGTAAAGAATCTCCTGCTGATCATGTTGCATTCTGCAAGTCACACGTGCATGTCAGATATTGAAATTTTATACAGCTCACTAATAATAACACACATATGTGGAAGTATGAGCGACACTTACAATGCAAACATCGTTACAAGTTGCACGTCGAGTCTCTGAATGTTCATCATTAACCACATGTCCTCGAATGTAACAACGGCCTTTTGGTCCGAACCAATAAAAGCATGGTCTGGTATATGCACACTGATGGTGTCGATGCCAACCGATGATGCCCGCATGTACCAGTCATGCAACCTTTTAACACCAGCCGGGACCTTTCTTAGTTTCTCAAGAGGTAGCAGAGGTCTACCCGGCACATATTTTTAGGCACATTTTTGTAATCTGCCTTAGTTGGCTTCTTTATCTTTGCGGCCATTGCCTCAGCCTTTTTTGCAGACTCCTCGTGCTCGGCCAAATCAACAGTTTGTGACGTGAGGCTCCGTCCAATCCCTTTCAAAAACCGAACTGTGCCAGCAGTAGTAGCTTTACTCTTCTTTTTCTGATACGGGGACACCAATTTTGGTATAGGAAGTTTAGATTTCTTTGATGGCCGTGGATCGTTTGATGGCTGTGGAGAAGGTGGATCCCTTGATGGTGGCGTAGACAGTGGGTCACCAAGAGGATGGGGAGGAGAAGGTGGTGGAGCCCTGAATGGTGATGCTTGTGGCGGAGACGGTGGGTCAGAAAAAGGATGAGGAGCAGCATGTGAAGTTTGAGGAGGTGATGATGGATGTACAATAGGAACAGCAATTTGAGAAGGCGGAGACGGTTGGGCCTGCGACGCCTGCGACGAATTCGACCAATCAAGCAATTCGACATCCCTTCGAGGCCAAAGGATAAAATTCTTGATAGCTTGTCCAAGTTTCTCGATACCTTCGGGCCCAGGGATGTCTAGCATGTCGTCCTCGGATCCTTGGACGACCGTCGTCACTTCTACTTTGCAATAATCATCTGGAATATCGTTTCCATGGAACTTGCGTCCTGGGATCGCAAGGCCTGTGGCTACTTTCTTTGTACGTTTATTGTTAATACCATATCTTATAACCAGTGTGCACGCCACAGGCCTTGTGATGTCATCAACTGGATAACGGTCCTTATTTCCCGTTGAAGCAACAGAGCTTGGTAATGTCGTACAATCTGTGGAAGCCGGCGGTTGAGCTGCTGGAATTATTTGTATCAGTGGAGTGGTCATCTGTTGAACAGACATCGCACTCGCCAACTGTTGCATCAATTCTGGAGGAGGATTCGATAGCATTTGAGACATCATGGCTTTGAACTCTTTCTTGGCCTCCTCCTTAAAATAATCCGCCATCTCTTCCTTGTATCGATCACGTTTTTTGTACAGACCTTCCCACTGTGGTCCGAATCCTTCCTTCCATCCTTCCTTAGACGAGATTCCTCGTACACGACCAGGATGCTCAGGGTTACCGAGACCAGCCGTTAGGATGTCTCTTTCCCTTTGTGGCTTAAAAGTTCCTTCGCTCTGCTTAGCTGCCATTGTATATATGTTTTTTGCCGCTTCTTCGACAATGGGATCATCAAAAGATACACCGGTCTCGATTTCCCTTGGTTTTCTAGCACGGAGCCAATTTGCCGCCCTTTCACCAAGTTGCTCGGACAGCGTCGGCAACCCTGCGGCCTTCTTCTCGGCGTCTTCTTGTGTCCATTTAGGAACCTGACGCTTGTAACCACCTGTGCCTAGGTGGTGGCGGTACTTGTTCTTCTTTGATAGTTCTGAATTTGCCTCACTTAGAGATATGAAATCAGGGCTGCTCCTCTGCTCTAGAAATACTGCCCACTGACCTGCTGAGATTTTATATTTTTTTGGTCGGGTCCAGACCTTTCTTTGCAAACTTTGTGTTCATCTCAGACCTCCAGTTTCGGAAATTTATTGCAAGCTGCTTCATCGTGTATTCCTTCACGAGTTCTTCTGAACCCCGAGGCAGAACGAACCTCATTAATAGCTTATTCCATATTTGATTCTTGACATCATCTGACACATCTCTCCACTGTCGTATTGTTATGTCAAGATTATCTCTAACTAAAAACCCAAGTGCATTCCGAAACTTAGGTAGTGCCTCTTCTGGAGCTAGGGGCTGACCTTTCGGGCTCACGTCTGAGATTTTGTATGTTTTGTCGGGAAACTTGTTCAGCCCCCTGTCACCTCTTTTTCGATCGCTCTGCTTCCTTTTCCTTGATGTCTCGGTTGTTGTCTTGGTCTGTTCCGGTGCGTCTTGGGTCGGCTCCGGTACGTCTTCGTATCGTGCCACGACTTCTTCGAGTATCGCACGAAATTCAGACACGACCTCCTATTCATGTAATAAAATGCACAAGAGATCATGCATGTGAAATCAGTAGGGTACACATACGAAGCTAAAGATGCGTACTTTTACCTCAGCTTCTCGTGGATCATAAGTAGGGTCACGTTGCAACTCACGGAGAGCGGCCCTATCTATGCTAGTGGTAGGAAAAGGGTCGCTAGGCGTTTCATATCCTTCACTGCTGGATTGTTCTTGAGCAACACTCTTGTCCATGTGCTCGGGCACTAATCCTTGGTCCTTGATCGGAGAACTCATTGAGCTATATATACACAAATACATAAGCAATAATTAAATACATATTAACACATATTAACGTAAGCAATAATTAAATTCATATTAACAAATAATATAAATAAATACATCCTCGGGCACTAAACCCTTAACCCTAACCCTAACCCTAACCCAAAACCCGAACCCGAACCCTAACCCTAACCCTAACCCTAACCCTAAACCCTTAACCCTAACCCTAACCCAAAACCCGAACCCTTAACCCAAAACCCGAACCCTTAACCCTAAACCCTAACCCTAACCCTAACTATAACCCTTAACCCTAACCCAAAACCCGAACCCTTAACCCAAAACCCGAACCCTTAACCCTAACCCTAACCCTAACTATAACCCTTAACCCTAACCCAAAACCCGAACCCTTAACCCTAACCCTAACCCTAACCCTAACCCTAAACCCTAACCCTTAACCCTAACCCTAACTATAACCCTTAACCCTAACCCTAACCCTTAACCATAACCCTAACCCTAACCCTAACCCTAAACCCTAACCATATAGTATCGTATAGTCGTATAGTATCGTGTAGGACGGGGAGAGAGTCGCATAGGACGTATAAAGAGGGAGAGAGGGAGAATCGTATGGATATTATCGAGTTACGTATAGAGAGGGAGAGAGGGAGAGTCGTATAGGACGAGGAGAGGGAGAGAGGGAGAGTCGCATAGGACGTATAGAGAGGGAGAGAGGGAGAGTCGTACGGAAATTATCGAGTTCAGATCGAATTCGGATCGGATCGGATACGTATATTATCGAGTTGTGACGGATAAAATTACAATGTATATATTCAACATACATTTGAACACATATGAACACACATATATATATTGAACACATACATTTGAACACATATGAACACACATATATATTGAACACATACATTTGAACACATATGAACACATATATATATTGAACACATACATTTGAACACATATATAACACACATATGAATAAAAATAAGTATTGTATGAGCCCTTCTTTTGTATGAGCCCTCTATCTCTCTCCCTCTCTCTCTATCTCTCTCCCTCTCTCTACATTTGAATACATTTGAACACATTTGAATACATTTGTATGAGCCCTCTATCTCTCTCCCTCTCTCTCTATCTCTCTCCCTCTCTCTACATTTGAATACATTTGAACACATTTGAACACATTTGAATACATTTGTATGAGCCCTCTATCTCTCTCCTCTCCCTCTATCTCCCTCCCTCTCTCTATCTCTCTCCTCTCCCTCCTCTCTCTCTCTCACCCTCCTCTCCCTGCCTCTATCTCTCTCCCTCTCCCTCCTCTCTCTTCCCTCTCCCTCTCCTTCCTCTCTCTTCCTCCCTCTCGGCGGCGGCGGCGCGTGCGCCCTCCTCTCTCCTCCCTCTCCCTATCCCTCCTCTCTCTTCCCTCTCCCTCTCCTTCCTCTCTCTTCCTCCCTCTCGGCGGCGGCGCGTGCCCTAGGGTTTACTAAAACACGGCGGCGGCGGCCCGGTGCGGTAGACGGCGGCGGTACGGCAGATTAGGGGAAAGAGAAAGAAAACCTGGAGACGGCGGTGCGGGGGCGGGAATGGCGGCGTGGGGACGGGCGCGGGGACGATCGCCGGCGAAACCCTCGGGGTCGAAATCCAGCAGCCTGACGGCGTCGTCTTGAAGTGAACTGGCGCCAGGGACTTGTAAATTTTTCGGCTCCCGCGCGCCACCCTTTATATAGGCGCCATTTCTACTGGCGGTTGACAACGAGAACCGCCAGTAGAAATGGCTTCCACAGACTGTAGAAGCCATTTCTACTGGCGGTTGACAACGAGAACCGCCAGTAGAAACTATTTCTACTGGCGGTTGTCATAGAGAACCGCCAGTAGAAATGGCTTCTACAGTCTGTGGAAGCCATTTCTACTGGCGGTTCTCTATGACAACCGCCAGTAGAAATTGTTTTTTATTATTATTTAACATAGTTTTTTATATATTGTTTTACTTCACTTTTTTATATATTATATTAAGTATACTTTTATATATTGTTTAGTATACTTTTACCTCTCTCCATCCACTCTCTCTCCCCTCTCCCTCTCCATCCTCTCTCTCCATCCCCTCTCTCTCTCCTCTCTCTCCATCCTCTCCTCTCTTTCCATCCTCTCTCTCCTCTCCACTCTCTCTCCCCTCTCCCTCTCCATCCTCTCTCTCCTCTCCACTCTCCCTCTCCATCCTCTCTCTCCATCCCCTCTCTCCCCTCTCCCTCTCCATCCTCTCCTCTCTTTCCATCCTCTCTCTCCTCTCCACTCTCTCTTCCCTCTCCCTCTCCATCCTCTATCTCCTCTCCACTCTCTCTCCCCTCTCCCTCTCCATCCTCTCTCTCCATCCCCTCTCTCTCTCCTCTCTCTCCATCCTCTCTCTCCTCTCTCTCCATCCTCTCTCTCCTCTCCCTCTCCTCTCTCTCCTCTCTCTCCCTCTCCTCTCTCTCTATAAAGTCAATAGAAAGTCATGTAAAATTGTAAATGGTAGCCACGAAAATTGAATGAAGACAATTACATGCTTCGGTTTGTCGCTAACAATAATCAATTACATGACAAGTTCCTAACAATAATCAATTACATGACAAATATATAATCTAGGAAGCTATTGTTCTGCCTTGTCCATCGTGGCGTACCCAAGGCAACGAATTGCGTGGGATGCTTCGCTCAACGTTCCTTATCTTGGTTGGATGGTCTATGAAAAGAGACATGTCGTTGAACTGGTTAAAATTCTCTAAATCAGATACACCATCAACTCCTATAGCTTGTTGTTTTCCAGGAAAAACTACATGCTTCGGTTTGTCGGTGCTTTTCTTCTCATTGTTAGAAATGATCTGTTCAGCATAGAAGACCTGTGCAGCACGATTAGCAAGGATCCATGGGTCATCTTTGTAACCTACCTTACTTAGATCAAGAACTCTGACCCCATAGTTGTCTACCGTGACATGTTTGTCTTCAACCCATTGACATCGGAAAACCGAGATCTGAAATGTACCATAGTCTAGTTCCCATATGTCCTCAATAAATCCAAAATATGTAATAATCTCACCAGTTTCATCATCTATGGCCTCGCATCGAACACCACTGTTTTGTGACATGCTCTTTTTGTCCTTGGACTTGGTACAAAATGTGAATCCACTAATGTCATAGGTTTGCCATGTTGTGACCTGGCGTGATGGTCCAGATGCCAAGCCCTTGATGGTTTGTTCTTCTATTGTTTCTCCACGTGGAATGTCCTTCACCATTAGCCATGTGTTGAACCGCTGCTTATGTTGCTTCATTACCCAATCATCCGTATGCCCAGGATTTTGCTCGCGAAGCTCATTGATGTGTTGTTGGATAAATGGCTCCATTATCGTTAGCTGATGTAGGATGCTCTGATGTGCCTCGAGTACTATATCGTAATCCGGTGGGATGAAAGATTTCCGTCCCATCCTCCCGCTTCCATACAGTCTACCCTCGTGTCGTGACGGAGGCAGACCTATTGCAACCTGGTCTTTTAGGATACTATTGCAGAATGGACCTCCGGACTCAATGGCCTCTTCGGTACAGTACCCCTCTATCATGGATGCCTCAGGACGAGCACGGGTTGATACATAGCCATTCAGTATTGACATGAAACGCTCATACGTCCACATTTCATGCAAGTACATAGGACCCAATGCCTCTATTTGTGGCACCAAGTGCACCACAAGGTGCACCATAATATCAAAGAACGATGGAGGGAAACACATCTCAAACTGTGATATTGTCTCCACTGCGAATTCCTGAAGAGATGCCAACTCATCACGGCCAATTACCTTTTGTGAAATCCTGTTGAAAAAGTAGCACAACCGTGTGATTGCCATCTTTAAAAACAAAGGATTTATAGCCCTGATGGCAATAGGTAGGAATGTAGTCAGCATGACATGGCAATCATGTGAGTTGTAGTTGGTGATTGTCAGGTCTTTCATTGACACAATACTCCGTATGCTAGAGCAGAATCCGGATGGGACTTTCAAATTCTTGAGCCAAACACACATCGCATGTTTCTCATCTACATTGAGATTGTAGCTTGCTGCTGGGAGATGGTACTTCCCATTTTCTTGAAGAACGGGATGTAGTTCCTTTTTTATGCCTAAATCTACCAAGTCCATGCGTGAATTGAGCCCTTCTTTTGTTTTGCCCTTTATGTCTAGCAAGGTGCCCATTATGCTTTCAAACACGTTCTTCTGAACGTGCATACCATCGATCGCATGCCGCACATCTAACTCTTTCCAGTAAGGCAAGTACTCGAAGAAAATAGACTTCTTCTTGAATATAGCCCCCGAAGCTGGTTTGAAATCCTTCCTTGTTTTACCGTCTTTTGTCTTCTTCCCGAAAACAAACTTGATATTCCTGACTATTTCAAAAACTCTATGACCTCTATTGTTACCCGATGGAGCAGTAGAATGTAGTTCACCATTATTGTCGAAGTACTTATCCATCTTTCGCATGCGATACCTGTGTCCTTCCAATAAAAAGCGTCTGTGCCTCATGTAAACTATCTTCCTAGATGCAGCAAGGGATACGTAAGCAGTTCCATCAATGCATACTGTGCAACCAACCTTTCCCTTAAACTGGCCTGATAATGTGAAGAGAGCAGGGTAATCGTTGATCGTAACAAAAAGAATTGCTCTCAGCGTGAATGAACCTTTACGATACTCATCCAACATTTGAACACCTGTTTCCCACAATATTTTCATATCCTCCATTAAGGGCTCCAAAAATACATCCATGTCAACTCCAGGTTGTGTAGGTCCAGAAATAAGGATGGTTAGCAAAATGTACTTCCGTTTCTGCATCAACCATGGAGGAAGGTTGTATATGGTGAGGATCACCGGCCATGTGCTATGCTTGCTGCTCCTCTCAGCAAATGGGTTCATTCCATCAGTACTCAGTGCGAACCTAACATTTCTCGGTTCATCGGCAAAGTCTCGGTGGTTGTCATTGAAATCTTGCCACTGCTTCCCATCGGCTGGATGTCGAAGCTTCCCATCGTTTTTGTGCTCATCAGAAGCATGCCAGCTCATAAGTCTGGCATCCTCAGGATTAGCGAACAAACACCTCAATCGATCGACGACGGGGAGGTACCACATCACCAAAGCAGGAATCTTTTTGAGCGCATAATAGTCTACTTCTTTTTCTTTGCTCGTGGATTTTGAAGTCTTTTTTTGGGCTTTCTTTCGCTTCTTCCCTTTAGACACGGATGCAACACACTCTTCGTCCTCTCGATAGTCTTTATTCGTCTTGTACCTACTTGCACCGCACTTTGGGCAGCTCTCCAAGTCTTTATAATCATCACCTCGATAAAGGATACAGTGATTTCTACACGCGTGGATCTTCTCCACACCCATAGTGAGCGGACTAGTTTAGAAACTCAAATTTCCTCCGTAATTTTTGGAGATTGAAAGGAAAATTAACTAATTTTCTTCTTAATCCTCAGGAATCTTGGATGGGACTTAAGTTTTAAACTAGCTCTAACAAAATGAAAACTCGTTTATATAGAACTGTGCAAATCAGGAATCCTCCTAGACAAACCGTATTGGCGTTGGCATATTGAATGAATGAACGAAGACAATATTAATTCGTGAAATGTATACTGCATGGCTGCTTCACCTATAGCTTGAGCTCGACTCTACCTTAATTCTTGGCTTCGGATCTTCCCTTCTAGGGGCAGAACTCGCTTAAGATTAGTTTGGTGACAAAAAATTGGAGAAGTTTCATGAGGAAGGAAATCTCTTGCTATATAGTAGGAGATTTTCTCCTACATGGATTCTCTCTAATTTATTTGTCACCAAACCAGCACTTAGAGTGAATAGTTATTGCTGGGCGCCAAAACAGGCGGCCACTGGTGGTCCGGACGGTCCGCGCGCGCAGAGCCAATTAGGGTTCCGAGTTTTTTTGTTATGGCTGTTAGCTAAATTCGCGGCATTAGCTCGGGAGATTGGTTTGTAACGGGTCCAGCCCCCCTCCTCTATAAATATAGAGAAATACAGTCGATTAATCATCAACAATCGAATCAATAATCAGTTTATCTCTCGTTTTTACCTTAGGCATTAGGAGTAGTTCTAGTTTAGCCTCTCAATCCCTAAATTCTTTGCTTCTCTTTGGCTCTACGTCGATTAGAGGTGTCTAGGTCGGCCTGCTGACCCTAGACAACACCTAGAATCTCTCCTCCCCGATAGGGTCCCTTTCAGGAGCGAGATTCAGGCGCCGTCGGCAAACTCCGTCGCCCCTGCGCACGCGCGGACCGTCCGGCCTATAGGCTCGGACCATCCGGCCCATTAGGCAGGGAACCCTAGCCCTGCTCCAGGCCACGGACCGTCCGCGCCTGTGTAGAGAGCACTTCCGCCGGTTCTCAACGCAGTGATTGACGCCCGAATCGGCGCCAACACACTTTTTGACGACTTCGTTGGGGACATTATATATAGACCTATCAAGATCGGCCCTCAATGGCTGGTTCAAAGGATAGCTCTGAAGTTTCCGCCAGCAATATCATCAAGCCGACATGGGAAACCTTGCCGGCTGAAGAACAACTCCTGTTCGAGGAGCGCCAGGAACAGCTGATCCAGGAAGCAAAGGCGAAATTCCTGGTCGACTTCAAAGTGGATAGGAACAACAAAGTCGTTCGACTACGGGTGATAGGCCTGGCTTCGCTCCAACCTACTAAGAATATCCCCAATGTATGTAATACCAATGAGCTACAATTCTGAAAGGGAAATGTGCCCTTGGGCAATTTCTTTAAATGTTTTGGTAATTAGATGCCCAACGCATATTGTTTTTAAGGTGATGTATATTAAGTGTTAAAGAGGTGCAAATCAAGAATCAAGGTATGACTCTAGCCTTACTGAATAGTTTTTGGTACTAACATATTCCCCTAAGTGCTAGGAACATTATCAAATCAAATGAGAGTGAATTGGAGAAGTTTGGCTGAGTACAGCCAGACTTGCACCAGCCTTCAGTGCACCGGACTGAGTGTCCGTTGCACAGGCTGGTCCAGCAGTGAACTTGCTGCTCTTGGGAAATCGCCGAGGGCGCTACGACTAAAAATCACTGGACTTTCCGGTGCTGCACCGGACAGTCCGGTGAGCCAACAGCGCCCGTGCCAATGGTCAGCAGCGCGATCAGCGGGTGACGCGTGGCCAGATCTAACGGTCACTAGGCCACAACAGACTGTCCGGTGTGCCGAGGGGACTGAGGTCTCAACGGTCGGCTTCACCAGAAAAGGAACAATCAAGTGAAGAGTTCTCGCTATAGCATCTTGGTTTAATATTACTAACATTCCATAACCAAGTTTGGGCTATTTAGTGTTGTTATTTACATGATCACCTATTCACCCCCTCTAGGTGCTCTCAATTGGTATTAGAGTCGTACTCTTTATTAAGGGGCTAACCGCCCGAATTTATGGATCCTAAAGGTAAGGGGATGGTGATCAACGACAAGGAGAAGGAGACCCTCTATGTCAACGAGCCAAAAGACGACAAGCCCACTAACTCGGGCTCAAGTCACAAGAAGAGAGATGGAAAAAGAAGAAGAGGCACATAAATAAGATCATCTACTACAACAGCAATGCCTCCTCTTCTTCACCAAGGGATGACGACGACGAAGACTCTTCGTCGAAAAAGAAAACGGTTAATCAAAACTATTCTTTTGATTATTCTCGCATCCCTTATAATTCGAATGCCCATTTACTATCTATTCCACTTGGAAAACCCCCACACTTTGATGGAGAAGACTATTCATTTTGGAGTCATAAAATGCGTAGTCATTTATTTTCCCTCCATCCTAGTATTTGGGAGATCGTTGAAAATGGAATGCATTTTGATAGCATTGACAATCCTGTATTCATCAATGAGCAAATACATAAAAATGCACAAGCTACTACTGTTTTGCTAGCATCTCTATGCAGTGATGAATATAATAAAGTAAGTGGCTTGGACAATGCCAAGCAAATATGGGACACCCTCAAAATCTCTCACGAGGGTAATGATGCCACCATGATCACCAAGATGGAACTGGTGGAAGGCGAGCTGGGGAGGTTCGCCATGATAAGGGGAGAGGAGCCAACTCAAACTTACAACATCTCAAGACCCTTGTCAACAAGATTCGAAGCTATGGGAGTACAAGATGGACGGATCATGATGTCGTCCGACTCATGCTAAGGTTATTTACCGTTATCGATCCTCATCTTGTAAATCTTATTCGTGAGAACCCCAGGTACACCAAGATGACGCCCGAGGAGATTATCGGAAAATTCGTGAGCGGGCGCATGATGGTGAAGGAAGCGAGGTACATGGACGATGCTTTAAATGGACCGCTTCCTCTCCACGAGCCGCAACCCGTTGCTCTCAAAGCAACCAGCAGCAAGGAGGCGCTACCTAGCAAGGTAGCACAAGTAGAGGCTGCCGGGCTCAACGAGGACGAAATGGCGCTTATAATCAAGCGCTTCAAGACCGCCTTAAAGGGACGAAAGGAGTACCCCAACAAGAACAAATCAAGGGAAAAACGCTCGTGCTTCAAATGCGGTAAGTTTGGTCATTTCATAGCACAATGTCCCGATAATAACAATGACTAGGCACAAGAAAAGAATGGGAAGAAGGAAAGGAAGAAGAAATACAGGAATGCAAAGGGCGAGGCGCATATTGGAAAAGAATGGGACTCCAACTGTTCTTCATCCGACTCTGATGATGAAGGACTAGCTGCCTCGGCCTTCAACAAATCCTTCCTCTTCCCAAACGAACACCACACGTGCCTTATGGCTAAGGAGAAGAAGGTATGTATACGAGATACACCTAAGTACACTTCTTCTAGCGATGAGGAATCTTCTGACGACGAAATAGATTATAGTGATTTATTTAAAGGATTAGATAGATCCAAGGTAGATAAAATAAATGAATTGATTGATGTTCTTAATGAAAAGGATAAGTTGCTAGAAAAGCAAGAAGATATTTTGTACGAAGAACATGATAAATTCATTAATGTTCAAAAATCTCTTGCTCTAGAAATTAAGAAAAATGAAATATTATCCTCTGAGTTGTCTACCTGTCATGATTCTATTTCTAGTCTTAAAACTTTGAATGATGATCTAAATGCAAAGCTAGAAGAATTTAATTGACTAGTTCATCTGTAGAGCATGTTGTTATTTGCAATAGATGCAAAGATTTTGATATTGATGCTTGCAATGAACATGCTTCTATCATTCTTAAGTTAAACAATGATGTTGCAATTCTTAATGCTCAACTTAAGACTTGCAAGGATAATGATGAGAAACTGAAATTTGCTAGGGATGCCTACACCATTGGTAGACATCCATCTATTAAGGATGGACTTGGTTTCCAAAAGGAGACCAAGAACTTAACAAGCCAAAGGACTTCCAGCCTCAACAAAGGGAAAGGGAAGGCTCCCATGGCTAGTAGCTCTAAAAAGAATCATGCCTATTTTTGAAAGGGAAATAGGGTTAACCTTTTCCTAGTATTAATTTTGGTGGTTGAATGCCCAACGCAAATATTGGACTAACTAGTTTGCTCTAGATTATATGTTCTATAGGTGCATAAACATTCCACAAAAACCAATAAAAGATTGAAATTAGGGTTCAAATACAAAGGAGCAAAGAAACCGAGTGTGCTGTGGTCTGGCGCACCGTACTGTCCGGTGTGCCACCGGACAGTGTCCGGTGCGCCAGGTTCGTATAGGACTGAACCAGCCACTCTCGGGGTTCTTCAGGCGCTCTCCGCTATAATTCATCGGACTGTCTGGTGTGCCACCGGACTGTCCGGTGCACCAACGGAGTAACGGCTATCCAGTGCAACGGTCGACTGCAACGACACCTGACGAGCGCTACAGTACGCAACAGTGCGTGGCAGAGTTAGAGCGCACCAGACAATAAATAGGACAAAGCCTCCAACATGAGGACAAAGCCTCCAACGGTCAAAAGCTCTAGAACCCTAACGGTTGGGTGACGTGGCTAGCGCACCAGACAGTGTCCAGTGGCGCACCGGACTGTCCGGTGCGCCCATCGACAGTAGCCTGCCCCAACGGTTGTTTGGTGGTTGAGGGCTATAAATACCCCCCAACCACCACCACTCCATGCATCCCAAGATTTCTGAGTATCACATTCAATACAAGGGCTCTAGCATTCACTCCTAGACATAATTCAAAAGATCAAGGCCTCTCCAAGTCCCAAATTCAACTCAAGCACTTAGTGACTTGTGAGAGAGAGATTTTGTGTTCTTTTGAGCTCTGGCCTCTTGGATTGCCTTCTTCCTTCCTCATTTCTTTTCTCAAAGTGATTTGTAATCGAAGCAAGAGACATCTAAGTGTGTGGTGGTCCTTGCGGGGTCTAAGTGACCCAGGAGATTAATGAAAATGCTCACTCGGTCTAAGTGATCGTTTGAGAGAGGGAAAGGGTTGAAAGAGACCCAGTCTTTCTGACCACCTCAACAGGGACTAGGTTCTTTAGAACCGAACCTCGGTAAAACAAATCACTGTGTTCATCCGCTTAATTTCTTGGTTGATTTATTTTCCCCTCTCTTTCGGACTCGCATTCATTTCTAACGCTAACCCCGTCTTGTAGTGTGTGCTCAAGTTTATAATTTTCAGATTTCGCCTATTCACCCCCCCTCTAGGTGACTTTCAATTGGTATCAAAGCCTGGTACTTCATTAGAGTCTAACAACTCAAAGTGATGTCAGGAGGATCCGCCAAGAGGGAGATGGAAACCGGCGAGAAGGCCACAAGCTACGGGAAGGCTCCATCAAGGGAGTCTGGCACCAAAGCCAAGGAGGGATCCCCTCCCCACGTCAAATCGCATCGGAGTGGAGACAAGAAGAAGAAGATGAAGAAAGTGGTCTACTACGAGACCGACTCTTCGTCGCCCTCCACATCAGGCTCTGACACGGCGTCCGTCAATTCTAAGCGCCATGAGCGCAAGAAGTATAGTAAGATGCCACTTCGTTATCCCCATATTTCTAAGCGCGCTCCTCTACTCTCCGTTCTATTAGGCAAACCACCATATTTTGATGGTGAAGATTATTGTATGTGGAGTGATAAAATGAGGCATCACCTAACCTCACTCCATGCAAGCATTTGGGACATTGTTGAATTTGGAGCGTAGGTACCTACGGTGGGGGATGAGGGCTACGACTCGGATGAGGTCGCCCAAATACGACACTTTAACTCCCAAGCAACTACTATACTCCTCGCCTCCTTGTGTCGAGAGGAGTATAATAAGGTGCAAGGGTTAAAAAGTGCCAAGGAGATTTGGGACGTCCTAAAGACCACACACGAAGGAGATGAGGTGACCAAGATAACCATGCAGGAGACGATCGAGGGGGAGCTCGGTCGATTCGTCCTCAACCAAGGAGAGGAGCCACAAGCGATGTACAACCAGCTCAAGACCTTGGTCAATCAAGTGCGCAACCTCGGGAGCACCAAGTGGGATGACCATGAAATGGTCAAGGTTATTCTTAGATCACTTGTTTTTCGTAATCCCACTCAAGTACAACTAATCCGTGGAGACCCTAGATATAAATAGATGTCTCCCGAGGAAGTAATTGGAAAGTTTGTGAGCTTTGAGCTAATGATCAAAGACTCCAAACACATCGTCAACTTGGAGCAAGGCGCCACCTCCACACCCGAGGTGCAACCCGTCGCATTCAAAGCGACGGAAGGGAAGAAAGAGTAGTCTACATCAAGTAGGCTTCCCATCAACGCCTCCAAGCTCGACAATGAGGAGATGGCGCTCATCATCAAGAGCTTCCAACAAATCCTCAAGCAAGGGGGGGGGGGAGGATTACAAACCCCACTCCAAGAGGGTGTGCTACAAGTGTGGTAAGCCCGGTCATTTTATCGCTAAATGCCCAATGTCTAGTGATAGTGATAGGGACAACGATAAGAAAGGGAAGTAGAAGAAGAAGAAGAAGAAGAAGAAGAAGAGGTACTACAAGAAGAAGGGCGGCGATGCCCACGTGTGTCGAGAATGGGACTCTGATGAGAGCTCCACCGACTCCTCTGACGAGGATGCCGCCAACATCGCCGTCAACAAGGGACTCATCTTCCCCAACGTCGGCAACAAGTGCTTCATGGCGAAGGACGGCAAAAAGAAGAAGGTACAAACTAGAACCACCCCCAAGTATACTACGTCTAGTGATGAGGGTAGTTCTAGTGAAGATGAAGATGACTTGCTTACTCTTTTTGCCAACCTTAACATGCAACAAAAAGAAAAATTAAATGAATTAATAGGAGCCATTCATGAGAAGGATGAACTTTTGGATAGCCAAGAGGAATTCCTTATTAAAGAAAACAAAAGGCATGTTAAATTGAAAAATGCTTATGCTCAGGAAGTTGAAAAATATGAAAACTTAGCTAAGGAGCTTAGCATTTGCCATGATTCAATTACCAGTCTTAGAAATGGAAATACTAGTTTAAATGCTAAGATTGATAAATTGAATCTATTTCTAGCCTTAGAAACGAAAATGCTAGTTTAATTTCTAAGGCTAAAGATTTAAATGTTTGCAATGATTCTATTTCCTGTCTTAGAGATGAAAATGCCATGCTAAAATCTAAGATAGATGAATTAAATATTTGCAAACCCTCTACATCTACCGTCGAACATATTTCTATTTGTACTAGATGTAGAGATGTTAATGTTGATGCTATAAATGATCACCTTGCTTTAATTAAACAACAAAATGATCATATAGCTCAACTAACTGCTAAAATTAATGAGCATGAAATTGAAAATGAAAAATTTAAATTTGCTAGAAGCATGCTCTATAATGGGAGACGCCCTGGCATCAAGGCTGGCATTGGTTTCCAACAGGGAAGCAATGTCAAACTTAATGCCCCTAAGAAATTGTCTAACTTTGTTAAGTGCAAAGCTCCCATGGTTCAGGATAATGAGGGCTATATTTTTATATCCTGCTAATTATCCTCAGCACAAAATTAGGAGAATTCATGCTAGGAAACCTCATACTGTTTCTCATCATGCTTTTATGTATAAGAATGAGGCTTCTAGCTTTAGGCAATCAACTCATGTTAAATTGCCTAAAAAGAAAACTCCTACTGCATCAAATGATCATAATATTTCATTCAAAACTTTTGATGCTTCTTATGTGCTCACTAACAAATCAGGCAAAATAGTTGCAAAATATGTTGGGGGCAAACACAAGGGGTCAAAGACTTGTGTTTGGGTACCCAAGGTGCTTGTTTCTAATGTGAAAGGACCCAAGACTGTTTGGGTACCTAAGAACAAGGCCTAAATTGTTTTGCAGGTTTATGCATCCGAGGTCTCAAGTTGGATAATAGATAGCGGATGTACAAACCACATGACAGGGGAGAAGAGAATGTTCTCCTCCTATGAGAAAAACGAAGATCCCCAACGACTTATCATATTTGGGGATGGAAATCAAGGTTTGCTCAAAGGACTTGGTAAAATTGTTATATCACCTGACCATTCTATTCCAATGTTTTTATTATAGATTCTTTAGATTACAATTTGCTTTCTGTTTCTCAATTATGCAAAATGGGCCACAACTGTCTTTTTACATATGTAGATGTTACTGTCTTTAGAAGAAGTGACGATTCAATAGCATTTAAGGGAGTGTTAGAGGGTCAGCTATATTTAGTTGATTTTAATGAGAACACAGCTGAACTCAACACTTGTTTAATTGCTAAAACTAATATGGGTTGGCTCTGGCATCGCCGACAAGCCCATGTTGGAATGAAGAATCTTCACAAACTTCTAAAGGGAGAACACATTTTGAGACTAACAAATGTTCATTTTGAGAAAGACAGGGTTTATAGCGCATGTTAAGCAGGAAAGCAAGTTGGCTCTCATTATCCACACAAGAACATCATGACGACCGACAGGCCGCTTGAGCTACTCCACATGGATTTATTCGGCCTGATAGCTTACATAAGCATTGGCAGGACTAAGTACTGTCTAGTTATTGTGGATGATTATTCTTGCTTCACTTGGGTATTCTTTTTGCAGGAAAAATCTCAAACTCAAGAGACCTTAAAGGGATTCTTGAGACGTGCTCAAAATGAGTTCGGATTAAGAATAAAAAAGATAAGAAGCGATAATGGGACGGAGTTCTAGAACTCTCAAATCAAAGGATTTCTTGAGGATGAGGGCATCAAGCATGAGTTCTCTTCTCCCTACACACCTCAACAAAATGGTTTAGTAGAGAGGAAGAATAGAACTCTACTGGACATGGCAAGGACCATGCTTGATGAGTACAAGACTCTGGACCGGTTTTGGGCTAAGGCGATTAACACCGCCTGCTACTCCATCAACCGGCTCTACCTTTACCGAATCCTCAAGAAGACATCATATGAACTCCTCACTGGTAAAAAGCCCAATGTTTCATATTTTAGAGTCTTTGGTAGCAAATGTTTTATTCTTATTAAAAGAGGTAGAAAATCTAAATTTGCTCCCAAGGCTGTAGAAGGCTTTTTACTAGGATATGACTCAAACACAAGGGCATATAGAGTCTTCAACAAATCCACTAGATTAGTTGAGGTTTCTTGTGACGTTGTGTTTGATGAGACTAATGGCTCCCAAGTGGAGCAAGTTGATCTTGATGAACTAGATGATGAAGAGGCTCCGTGCGTCGCAGTAAGGAACATGTTCATTGGGGATGTGTGTCCTAAGGAATCCGAAGAGCCCACACAAGCACAAGATCAACCGTCATCTTCCAAGCAAGCATCTTCACCAACTCAAGATGAGGAACAGGCTCAAAATGATGAAGATGAAGATCAAGAGGATGAGCCATCTCAAGAGGAGGACAATGATCAAGGGGGAGATGATAATGATAAAAACAAGGAAGATGATCGAGAACTTCAGGGTCAAAGACCGCCACACCCAAGAGTCCACCAAGCAATTCAAAGAGATCACCCCAACAACTCAATCCTTGGTGACATTCATAAGGGGGTAATCACTAGATCTCGAGTTGCACATATATGTGAACATTACTCTTTTGTGTCCTCTATTGAGCCTTATAGGATAGAGGATGCACTAAGAGATCCGGATTGGGTGCTGGCAATGCAAGAGGAGCTCAACAACTTCTCGAGGAATGAGGTATGGCCTTTAGTTCCATGTCCTAACCAAAATGTTTTACGTACCAAGTGGGTATTCCGCAACAAGCAAGATGAGCATGGTGTGGTGACAAGGAACAAAGCCCGACTTGTGGCTAAAGGTTATTCACAAGTCGAATGTTTGGACTTTGATGAAACTTATGCACCCGTAGCTAGGCTTGAGTCAATTCTTATATTACTTGCCTATGCTACTTACCATTGCTTTAAGCTTTATCAAATGGACGTGAAAAGTGCCTTCCTCAATGGACCAATCAAGGAAGAGGTCTATGTTGAGCAACCTCCTGGCTTTGAAGATAGTGAGTACCCTAACCATGTCTATAAACTCTCAAAGGCGCTCTATGGGCTTAAGCAAGCACCAAGAGCATGGTATGAATGCCTGCGAGATTTCCTTATCACTAATGGTTTCAAAGTCGGAAAAGCCGATCCTACACTCTTTACTAAAACTATTGCAAAAGATTTGTTTGTATGTCAAATTTATGTTGATGATATCATATTTGGGTCTACTAACAAATCTACTTGTGAAGAGTTTGGTAGGATCATGATACAAAAATTCGAGAAGTCTATGATGGGGGAGTTGAAGTATTTTCTAGGATTTCAAGTCAAGCAACTCTAGGATGAAACCTTCATCAGCCAAACAAAGTACATTCAAGACATACTTAACAAGTTTGGAATGAAGGATGCCAAGCCCATCAAGACACCCATGGGAACAAATGGGCATCTCAACCTCGACACGGGAGGTAAGTCCGTAGATCAAAAGGTATACCGGTCGATGATAGGATCTTTACTATATTTATGTGCATCTCGACCAGATATTATGCTTTCCGTATGCGTGTGTGCAAGGTTCCAAGCCGATCCTAAGGAAGTTCACCTTAGGGCCGTGAAAAGAATCATGAGATATTTAGTTTATACTCTAAGTTTGGGCTTTGGTACCCCAAGGGATTTACTTTTGACTTAATAGGATATTCAAATGCTGATTGGGCAGGGTGTAAAATTGATAGGAAGAGCACATCAGGGAATTGTCAGTTTCTGGGAAGATCCCTGGTGTCTTGGGCTTCAAAGAAACAAAACTCCGTAGCTCTTTCTACCGCCGAAGTCGAGTACATTGCCACAGGCCATTGTTGTGCGCAATTACTTTGGATGAGGCAAACCCTCAGGGTCTATGGCTACAAATTGAGCAAAGTCCCTCTCCTATGTGATAATGAGAGTGCAATCTGCATGGCGGATAATCCCATTGAACACAGCCGCACTAAGCACATAGACATTCGGTATCACTTTTTGAGGGACCACCAACAAAGGGGGGATATCGAGATAGCTTATGTAAACATCATGAATCAATTAGCCGATATCTTTACTAAGCCATTAGATGAGAAAACCTTTAGCAAACTTAGGAATGAGCTAAATATTCTTGATTCTCAGAATTTTGATTGAAACATTGCACACATAGCTCATTTATATACCTTTGATCATATCTCTTTCACTTTGGTACAAATGCATATTTCTTATTATTCTTGTACCAAGACTACGACTAATGTGTTTCCAAGTATATTTCTATACTAAGTCGTAGATTGAAAGGGAAATGGGGTACGCGACGAAGACAAGGCTTCCACTCCACTCTACCGGTATCATTTATTCTTCGTCATTACTCACATCACTCTCAAATTGGTATAATCTCTTCATTCATATTTACTTGTACAAATGGGGGAGAAAGTACAAAGGGCTCTCAAGAGTCTCCGTTTTTGGCGATTAATGCCAAAGGGGGAGAAAGTATTAAGCCCAAAAGCAAAAGGACCGCACCACCACCTAATTTTAAAATTGTGTTTCGAAATTGGTATATTTCAAATTGGCATCCAAGTGATATTGTTTTAAACTTCAATTGGGATGGTTATTTTCAATTGGTATATTTAAAGATAGATTTTCAAAATTGGCATCTAAATTACGAATATACTTCCAATTGGTATCTATTTCAAAAACCCTCTTGAAAACTAAGAGGAGAATTTCATTCAGGGGGAGTTTTGTTTAGTCAAAGGAAAAGCATTTGAAACAGGGGGAGAAATTTCAAATCTTGAAAATGCTTCTTACAATCATATTCATATACCTTTGACTATTCGCAAAATAATTTGAAAAAGATTTTCCAAAAAGATTTGCAAAAACAAAACAAGTGGTGCAAATGTGGTCCAAAATATTAATAGAAGAAAGCAATCCATTCATATCTAATGAAATTATAAATTGGTTTAAGTCTAACTAACCTATGCACTTACCTTATGCAAACTAGTTCATTTTTGCACTTTATATATTTGCTTTGGTTTGTGTTGGCATCAATCACCAAAAAGGGGGAGATTGAAAGGGAAATAGGGTTAACCTTTTCCCAGTGTTGGGGACTTGTTCTCAAGTGCTATGAGTTAAGAACAAGGCAACACAAAAATATTAAATGTTAATGTCCTTCGTCCTTCGAAACATTATTTCCCTTAGGATATAATGATCTTCAGACGAAGGTCATGAAGGACATACCTTCATCATCAAGGTGAATGTTAATAAAAGGGGAAGCATATGAGATGTAAGAGATAACATAAACAATCATGTGACGTTATCAATTCATTTCCATTTTATTATCAAGGAAAAATAAAAATAATATTGGATTACACATGTACCTTCGGCTTGACAGAAGGTAAAAGTACAGGCGTGACGCACGAGCAAGTACAAGTCAGCGTGAACAGTACGGGGGTACTGTTCATCTATTTATAGGCACAGGACACAGCCTGTGAGAAATTACAGTCATGCCCTTTACATTTACTATTGGCTTATAGAAAAATCTATGAGGACTGAATAGCCTTTTCCCCTTTAAGTCGGTTCCTTTTCCCACGATTGAGCCGAAGCTCCTTTGGGCATTGCTTCGAAGTAACGGCAACCTTCGTCACGATCTTGCCCTTCTCATCGTATATGCCTTTAATCCTGAATTCGAAGGTACCTGTCTATCAACCATGCTTGAAAGACATTGTTAAATTATGTTTTTTAGGACCTTCGGAGGACGAAGGCCGCCAACAGTAGCCCCTCGCAGTATTAATTTGTTTAAGATAACAAATTCAGACTGCGACATGGACGAAGGCCTTAAGCCGAAGGTCTGAAAAAACACCTTCCCTTTGCTAGAATAGCAACAGTCAATGATAGACGAGACCCTCCAATTCGGGGCGTACCGAGCGTAAAAATAAGAGCTTGCACCAACCACATTTGGTACGCTGCTTGTGCCATTTTCTTTGTTTTCTCAATTTTATAGCTCTTGCTCACCAATGCTTGCTAGTTTCTCAAGATTTCTAAGCTTTGGTTTGAAGGACACATTTTTGTCATTTCTGAAGAAAAGATGTCCCAAGACAAGAAGGTTGTTGCTGAGATGAAGCTGTCTGAAGAAGAGAAGCTCTTTGAAGAGAAGAAGGCTGCAAATCCTTACATAGCTGGGTTTATCGAGTCAATGGCGAAGTCAAATACAGAGAAAATTACTAAGGAGATCCTAGAAGGCTTGTCTGAAGATACCGGTGATAGTGATGATTATGATGTTGAAAGCGGGGGAGAAGATTCTGAGGATCGGCCGCGGAGGCCAAGTCATTCAATTTTTGGGAAATCGACAATTAAACAGAGTCATCTTGACAATATGAGAGGAAGGCACTTTCGAGATATGTCTATTGTGAGAGTTGGTGGAGACAACAACGTCCCTGCCCCTGAAGAAGACGAAGTTGTGATTTACCGAAGTTTCTTCCAAGCTGGGCTTCGGTTTCCATTGAGCAGGTTTGTGGTCGAAGTGTTGAAAATTTGTCAGATTTACCTTCATCAGATAACCCTCGAAGCTATTATCAGAATGGGGATTTTTGTTTGGGCTGTGAAGAGCCAGGGGCTGGAGCCAAGCACGAAATGCTTTTGCAGCATGCATGAACTTGTATATGAGATGAAGGCCATGGGCAAAGAACAATATCATAACAACTTTGGCTGCTACGGATTTATCACTCGCCCCAACGCAAGCTATCCGGTGCCAACATTCTAGAAAAGGTGGCCCAGAGCCTGGATGGAGGAATGGTTTTACGTGAAGAATGACTTGAAGGCAAGAGAAGATATTAAGGAAGTTATTATGCGCCCCATTGGTCCCGCTTCGGCCTCCGAAGGCCGAAGGTTGAAATTGACGAAGCCGCCGAAGCATGCCAGAAGGCATTTGGTACTGTCTGCTTTTTCATTGGTACAAGAGATTTAATTCAAGATCACATAGCCTTCAGAGTATGGCCGCTTGTAGAGAACTGGGACATGCCGAAGGAAACTGTCGCCGAATCTAGCGAAGGTGAACTGGTCCGGCTGAAGTACACCTTCAGATATGGGGATAAGTTCGATGAACCAAATGATGACTGGTTAAAATGCATCGAAGTGACAAGTGATGAACTGCTTGGATCATATTCCAAGGCAGAAGATAATGCATTGTCCACAGCCTTCGGAGGTCGAGGAAAAAAGAGATTGAACAGAGTTTTTGACGCTATTGGCTTCGTTTATCCGGACTACCGTTACCCGCTGCGGGGCAAGGGAAGAAAAGGAAAGCTTCTGCTGTGGCCGCCTCGGCCGAACTTGTGCCGAAGGCTACAAGCAAAAAGATGAAGGTCCTTACCCACCGGCCACGCTATATTGAACCGGCTGTGGTGCCTGAATTTGGTGGGGAGACTTCTTCAGCTGCTAAACCAAAAGAGCCCATTCCTCCTACATAGAAGGCTAGAGAGCCGGCTATAATGCCGAAGGTACCCTCAGCCGAGCTGGCTGAGTCGAAGACTGATAAAGATAAGGCCGAAGAGCCAAAAATTGAAGGAACAAAAACGTTAGAAATTTTAAGCCCTTCGGCAGAAGTAACAGTGCCGAAGGCACAAAAAGGTTTTGCGGCAACTCCCAAGAGAAGAAGGATGGCAAATGTACTAGATGTGTTAGAAACAGTAAAGGCTTTAAGCTCTACTCCTTCAGGGAAAATTGTCGAGGCTTCAAAAATGCAAACCGAAGCTGAAACAAAGCCGTCCGAAATTGAAGCTGTAGCAACCCAAGCTAGTGCCAAAGCTGGGCCTTCAGAGCTCGCCAAGAAAAAACCTTTGGAAATTGAAGAAAGGGCAATAAAAGAAAATGCCACAGAGCAAGTTTCGACTGAAAAGGTTGCCACTCCTACTCCCGAAGCTTTAAAAGACAGCATTGAATACATTATCCGCCATGCTTCGAGAAAACGACTCTCTAAAGAAGAAGAACGAGAAGCTCAACATTATGCCCAAAAACTGAAATACCCGAAGGGGGCATTAGTGTTCAATGGCAGCGGGGAGGAAGATTTTTTGTACTGTCTCCCTGATAGTAAAGAGATAACTGTCTGCCGAGAGATGGGTAGAAGTTTCGGATTTCCGAAGCTAGAAGATGGCCTCTCAGTACTGTCGAAGGATGAATTGGCTAACAATTTAGCATATAATAGCATAAAGGTATGAAAATCAATTTTGTATTTGAAAACGAATTACTTCATTTGTTTATACTTAATGTTGTACTCCTTTTGCAGGGCTTGATCCTTAGCAATGCCCTTAGAGCACAGAAAAACATTGAAGATGAAGGGTATACAATGGCTCTGAATAACCTTCGTTCGGAGGTGATTGAACTAAGGAACGAAGGTCCTGAGAAGGATAAGATACTAATTTCATTGATAAACAAAATAAAAGTGGGCGAAGCTAGTTCCAAAGCTCAAGCTGAGGCCCAAAAGAATGAAATCGAAGATCTTCGGAGACAATTAGCTGAGGCCAAAGAAAAATGCGCTGTTGGTGAAGCTAATCGAGATGCCAGCGAATACTGGAAAAATTATTTAGAAAAGACAGTTGCAGAGCTTTGCGCATCCAAGGAAAGATGTTTTGAAAAATCTCTGGGATGCGTGAAGAAAATAAAGACTAGCTTCGCCAATGTGGGCGCTTACTCAAACGAAGACAACTTCATACGAGGCGACCCTGAGGGTGTTATCGAGTGGATCAGCGGAGAAGCCGAAGGTTTTGAGGAAATTTTAAGTGATCGTGGGGATGTCTGTGTGTTTTCTGGTGCGAGAGGAGTTTTAGCTATCCTGGAAAGGCGGGTTGCAATCATGTTAAAATCCTAGCTTAGGCCGAAGCTGCCTTCTCCGTGGATGACACAAAGGATCTGTCGGCCGAAGCAAGTTTAATGGGCGGCAAATTTTTCACTGACATTTGGGAAAATGGCGGCCGAGAAATGGCTCATGAAATAATGAAGAAGAGCGAAAAAGATATTCATGACGCTCGAGAAGCAGCGAAGAAAGCTAAGAAAGCTGCAGAACTTGAGAGACGGATAGGTATTGTTTAATGGCTTGTAGCTTCGTCATTTGTTTTCGTGGCTTCGAACTGATTGATTTTTCTATCGCAGCTGAGTTACCTCCTCCACCGGAGCCGTTCGACCCCCTGGCCGATTTGGAGACAAAGAAAGCGATAGAAATTATCAACATAGCCGAATCTATTGTTGACGAAGTCGTCAACAAACTGCTTAATGAAGCTGCAAAGAAAGTTCTGAAGGAAGAACAGTAGTTACTATAAAACATTCTTAGGTGATTAATGTAACATTTGTCGAACTAAGTCTATAATATTTGATTTGTATAATTTTGGATGTAATATATAAACTGTTTTGCAATTCACTTATTTGCGATGCATGAAACTTTTATATGCATACCGTTTTTGAGCCTTCGGCGAAAAAACACCTTCCCTTCTTTTCATGCTTCATAAAGAAGAATATTTATGCTTCGTGAGAATATCCATACTTCGTAAAGAACATCCAAGCTTCGTAAAAAATATTGATTCTTCGTGAATAATAGATCTCTTCTTCCCCATCAGAGCTGATGAAGCTGTGATTTTTAGCTAACTCTGTGCCATAGCACCCTTTCATTTTTGTGAAGTATTCTCCGAAGATCGGCTTCGTTTCCAATTCGTGTCATTGGTGTGATATGATGTATGATGTGATGCTATGCGATATGATGCGATGATATGATGCAAAGAATGATGCTAATGCCGAAGACACATACCCACGCTGAAACACAATCTCTGCGTCCCCTTAGGAACGATCAAAATCTCTTTGCCGTTTATTTTTCGGCTTCACCACTTATTTTTCGGTGTAAGTTCTGCATCCCCTTAGGAACGTATTTTGAACTTCTTCGCCTTCTATTTCGGCAGTATTCGCGTTGACTTTTCGCGCTTCGCCTTATATTTCGGCGTTATTTGGCTCTGCATTCCCTTTGGAACGACTTTTGAGCAGAAAACTTACACTGCGCTCCCTTAGGAACGACTTTTTGTAGCTTCGGCAAACTTACGCTGCGCTCCTTAGGAACGACTTTTTGTAGCTTCGGTGAAACCTGCAATGCGATTTTTAGCTCTGCATTCCCCTAGGAACGTCTTTTGAGCTTCAACAAATTTTTGAGCTTCGTGAGTCTGTGGAGAAAATATATTTCACTCTGACAGGAGCGAAGCTATTACAAGAAATTAAAACTAGGTTTACATTAATTGTTCCTTATTGAAAACTAAATGACAATGAATGTAAAAATGTTTCGGAAGTAGGATATCTCTCAATAAATGTGTTTTGATTTTGGCACAATACTGTTGACTGTGCGAGCTTCGGATTCCTCCCTGAATTCCCGTTGCTGATGAGAGTGCTGACGCCCTTCTGGCTGCTGGCTTCGGGAATAGGTCGGTTATAGTGGTGGCGGAGGCAGGAGTTGTGGCCAGGAGGCCTGTGAATGACTAGCCGAAGGACAGAAGCTGCAGGATGATTGTTCACATACTCTAGTATGTAAGGAGAGTGACACGAAGCAGTGTGTAAGACTTGCTTCGGCTGGTTCTGCCGGGCTTCGACTTCTGCTATTTCCTTTTGTTTCTGAATGGTGGCATGGCACATTCTTGTAGTATGGCCCTTATCCTCACCACAGAATAAGCAGTAAATCTTTCTAGGCTGATCCCCAAACCTTCCTCCGAAGCCCCTGGCGCCTCTGCCCCTTGGAGCTGGTGGCCTGAAGGAGCTTTGTTGTTGCCCCGAAGATTGTGAGGTATATTGTGACCTCTAAAACTGACTTCCTTTGTCATCACTTTGAGTGGAGTTGTGGATTGACCTGATGTGCCTCGGATGGACTCTTCCTTCGAAGCCCCTGGTCATTTTAGAGAATCTATAAGCTTCCTCCCTTCTTTGGCGGAAGTCGTTGTCAGCTCGGATGTACTCATCCATCTTCTGAAGCAGCTTCTCCAAAGTTTTCGAGGGCTTCCTTGCGAAGTACTGAGCCGTAGGTCCTGGCCGAAGGCCCTTAATCATGGCCTCAATGACAATCTCATTGGGCACTGTAGGCGCTTGTGCCCTTAGTCGCAAGAACCTTCGTACATAGGCCAGAAGGTATTCTTCATGGTCTTGCATACATTGGAAAAAAGCCTGAGCTGTGACCGGCTTCGTTTGAAAGCCTTGGAAGCTGGTAACCAACATGACCTTAAGCTTCTGCCATGATGTGATGGTCCCTGGCCGAAGAGAAGAATACCATGTTTGGGCTACATTCCGGACTGCCATGACGAAGGACTTCGCCATGACTGTAGTGTTGCCCCCATACGAAGATATAGTTGCTTTCTAGCTCATCAGAAACTACTTTGGATGTGAGCGCCCATGATACATGGGGAGCTGAGGTGGCTTGTATGATGGGGGCCATGGGGTAGCATGTAGTTCTGCTGCCAAGGGAGAAGCATCATCAAAAGTAAAGGCATCATGATTAAAATCATCATACCATGCATCCTCATTGAATAGGCCTTCTTGACGAAGCTCCCTGTGTTGGGGCCTTCGATCTTGTTCATCTTGAACAAGATGACAAACTTCTTCAGTGGCTTCGTCAATCTTCCTTTCAACATCAGCCAATCGCGCCATCTTCTCCTTCTTCCTTTGTACTTGCTGATGAATGATCTCCATATCCCTGATCTCTTGGTTCAACTCCTCCTCCTGGAGTGTTAGACTGGTAGCTTTCCTCTTCTGGCTTCGAGCCTCTCAAAGAGAAAGAGTTTCTTGGTTTGGGTCCAGCGGCTGCAGTGCAGCGGTCCCTGGTGCTGAAGCTTTCTTCGGCGGCATGACGAAGGTCAGTGCTTGCCGAACGGTGGTCGAAAAGGGTTCACCGGAGGTGGGCGCCAATGTTGGGGACTTGTTCTCAAGTGCTATGAGTTAAGAACAAGGCAACACAAAAATATTAAATGCTAATGTCCTTCGTCCTTCGAAACATTATTTCCCTTAGGATATAACGATCTTCAGACAAAGGTCATGAAGGACATACCTTCATCATCAAGGTGAATGTTAATAAAAGGGGAAGCATATGAGATGTAAGAGATAACATAAACAATCATGTGACGTTATCAATTCATTTCCATTTTATTATCAAGGAAAAATAAAAATAATATTGGATTACACATGTACCTTCTGCTTGACAGAAGGTAAAAGTACAGGCGTGACGCACGAGCAAGTACAAGTCAGCGTGAACAGTACGGGGGTACTGTTCATCTATTTATAGGCATAGAACACAACCTGTGAGAAATTATAGTCATGCCCTTTACATTTACTATTGGCTTATAGAAAAATCTATGAGGACTGAATAGCCTTTTCCCCTTTAAGTCGGTTCCTTTTCCCGCGATTGAGCCGAAGCTCCTTTGCGCATAGCTTCGAAGTAACGACAACCTTCGTCACAATCATGCCCTTCTCATCGTATATGCCTTTAATCCTGAATCCAAAGGTACCTGTCTATAAACCATGCTTGAAAGACATTGTTAAATTACGTTTTTGAGGACCTTCGGAGGACGAAGGCCCCCAACAACCAGTATTAATTTTGGTGGTTGAACGCCCAACACAAATATTGAACTAACTAGTTTGCTCTAGATTATATGTTCTACAGGTGCATAAAGGTTCCACACAAACCAATAAAAGATTGAAATTGGGTTCAAATACAAAGGAGCAAAGAAACCGAGTGTGCTGTGGTCTAGCGCACCGGACAGTGTCTGGTGCACCAGGTCCGCACAGGGCTGAACTAGCCACTCTTGGGTTTCTTCAGACGCTCTCCGCTATAATTCACTGGACTGTCCGGTGTGCCACCGGACTGTCTAGTGCACTAGCGGAGTAACGGCTATCCAGAACAACGGTCGACTGCAACGGCACCTGACGAGCGCTACAGTACTCAACAGTGCGCGTTAGAGTTAGAGCGCACTGGACAATGAATAGGAGCTGTCTGGTGCCACTAGAGGACAAAGCCTCCAACGGTCAAAATCTCTAGAACCCTAACGGTTGGGTGACGTGGCTGGCACACCGGACAGTGTCCGGTGGCGCACCAGACTGTCCGGTGCGCCCATCAACAGCAGCCTGCCCCAATGGTTGTTTGGTGGTTGAGGGCTATAAATACCCCCCAACCACCACCACTCCATGCATCCCAAGATTTCAGAGTATCACATTCAATACAAGGGCTTTAACATTCACTCCTAGACACAATTCAAAAGATCAAAGCCTCTCCAAGTCCCAAATTCAACTCAAGCACTTAGTGACTTGTGAGAGAGAGATTTTGTGTTCTTTTTAGCTCTTGCCTCTTGGATTGCCTTCTTCCTTCCTCATTTCTTTTCTCAAGTGATTTGTAATCGAAGCAAGAGACACCTAAGTGTGTGGTAGTCCTTGCGGGGTCTTAGTGACGCGGGAGATTAAGGAAAAGGCTCACTCGATCTAAATGACCGTTTGAGAGAGGGAAAGGGTTGAAAGAGACCCGGTCTTTGTGACCACCTCAACGGGGACTAGGTTCTTTAGAACCGAACCTCGGTAAAACAAATCACCGTGTTCATCCGCTTTATTTCTTGGTTGATTTGTTTTCCCCTCTCTTTCGGACTCGGATTCATTTCTAACGCTAACCCCGACTTGTAGTGTGTGCTTAAGTTTACAATTTTCAGATTCCGCCTATTCACCCCTCTCTACGTGACTTTCAATCTTTATAAGAAAGTCACTAATGTTGCTCATCATGATAAGTATCATAATCATGTTGTTTTTCTTGTATGTCAAGATGATGTATTTAGTTCTCTTGCCATGTTTGCATCTAGCTCTTCATATGCTCATGGTAGGAATAAACCTAGGCGCCATCATGTTGCTTCACATGTGCCTAGGAAAACATTAACTGGACCAACTACGCTTTATCAAACATGTAATGCTTCATTTGTGTTGTTATGTAAAAATGATAAAGTAGTTGCCAGAAGTATGGGACCTAAATGCAAGAGAGACAAAACTTGCATCTGTGTTCCAAAGTCTGTTGTAACTAACCTTGTAGGACCCAACAAGAGTTGGGTACCTAAAACCCAAGCTTAATTACCTTGCAGGTTTATGCATCCGGGGGCTCAAGCTGGATCATTGATAGCGGATGCACAAACCACATGACGGGGGAGAAGAAAATGTTCACCGTCTACGTCAAAAACAAGGATTCCCAAGACACTATTATCTTTGGAGTTGGGAATCAAGGCAAGGTCAAAGGCTTAGGCAAAATAGCCATCACTGTGATAGAACCACCCAAGTCATTAGGCCCACCTACAGTTGTCCTTGTCCATTAGACCTCAGATAACCCTGCAGGTGCACCTGATCACTTGACAAGTTCGGTATCTGTAATCTTTACCTTGCCCAAGAGCGTTTCACCCGTCACACAGATATTACAACACATCGGAGGTACGAGTATGCGGAAGCAGTTACAATAACTTACTTTATATTAAAGTATAGAAAGAGTAGTATTATTATAGACCAGTAAGATATAAGAGTGCTAAAGTAATATTATTACATACCCAGGGAGGCAAAAACCCCTCCCGATTAACAGTAAAAGTTTTTAGAGGAGGACACTTCCTCCCGAGGCTTCAGTCTTGGTTTTCTTCCTTAGCCACCACCTTGGAACAGAAGCAACAAAAAATTGCTGCTTCCTCACCTACAACAACATGGGTTCGAAAACCCTGAGTATGGAGTGTACTTTCATAAGTCTTACCCGTCAAAATAAAAAGACTCTCAAGGATATGCTGGCCTTTGGGAATCAAGGTATGGCTTATCAATAATCAAAGACTCTGTTTGCAGAAATGCTTACTAATAGTGGATCCTTAAAAGTCCAATTTTATTAGCAAATTAAGTCATTATCTGAGTTCTAGAGTTCTTTTTACCCTAGTTCAAGCAATTGACCTATACTAGCCAATTTCTTATCAACCCTTCTTGTTCACTGGATTGCTACGTGTAAGTCAGTGACCAAGTCTTCATGTCCGAGAAGTAACAGTGATCCGAATCGATTAATACTCAGTTGAGGATCTCCAATCACATGACATATGTAGCACTTAACCCTTGCATATGTCAACTCGCCACCGGGGTTCTTAAGACCAGACCAGGTTCACACCAACCGAGAGCACAGATACACCACCGTCCAGCCTCTTGCCACAGAGGGTACACGCTACTCTCGCCATCTCTCCACTCCCATTGCGTGTTATCTTATTCTAGTATTAGTCTACCCGAGGCAAAGCTTACCCATGATGAGGCATGTGACCAGTTAAAGGGTCCTCGGTCAGCAGGCCTACATCGAGACGGTCCTTAATCGACTCAGGCAGAGACACTGCACCGAGACTCCCTTCTCATGCAAGTCAACCGCCCGGTCTCAGCTTTATTATTTTCAACCCAAAGTTTGGTACCTGGCAGAGGTACATCTTTTCAGATGTTGAACCCATCACGGCCATGATGGATCCACCATCAAGTTTTATTTTGAAAACATCCCACCCACTTGAAGCATCATCTTTTGTCAAAACAAAACATTTTGTTTTTCTAGAGCAAAGCTAAGCATAAGGAAAACCTTTTTGTAAAATAGGGGATCAAGGAAAGGTAATCAAATTCTCAAGGAAGGAAATGCATCAATTTGTTTAGCACGCAACTCCTATCACCTAATGCATCAAGCAAGTGAGAAAGATTTTAAAATAGCAAGGAGGTGGCAAATGCACCGGGGCTTGCCTTGTGTTATAGGTGAGTCGGGCTCTACTCCACAGATGTCAAAATAAAAGTTGTTCCTGGCCTGAGGTTCCTCAGGTGGTGGTAGTGGTGGTGTAGCTCTTGCTTCTTCAACTTCTACTTCTTCGTTTTCTATATACCACATATACATAATTATGAATGCTCATGAAAATGCACAGATAATAAAAGTATATTATCTAAGGCTTGAATACAATTTTCCTTAATGGAACTCCAGGAAACTAGGGTTTTTGGAGTCAATAGTGAAGTTCATAGGGCAGGCATTATTAGAAGACTAGGGTTTTGGGTTCTAGGTACCAAACATGGTCCACATCATACCAAAGTTTACCCAAGGCTTCTAAATAACATTTAAAGCTTATCTAAAAAGTTTAGTGATTTTTGGGATTTTTAATTAATTTCTAAAATTCCAGAAGTATGCGTTTTGGCTATTTTAAATACACCATAATTCCCTATTTCGAATAAAAATCGTAAAACTATTTTTATTAAATACTATAGAAAATTAGGAACCTAGCAAAATTGGTCTCACATTTTTATCCTTTTTCTACAATTTCCTAGAAATTCTCTAATCCTGACAGAAAAAGAAAAAGGAAAAAAATGAACAGGGTTGGGCTGAATTTGGCCCGAGCTGGCCCAGCTAAGGCAGAACGCGCCCCCGCGCGCGCCCGCTTTGCAGTTTTTGCACCGACGACCCTGGCTTTTTAAACAACCCAAAAGAGCCCGTAACACTATTGCTTTAGTCACTGACATTTACACCGAAGCCCTCCAAGTTCTAATTCTTTACGACCCGAGGTCCACGACGTCGCACGGCGGAGAACCGAGCTCCGGCGAACTCGAACCGGCTAAAACAAGCAATGGCTGGTGCCCTAACTTGGCTAAGACCTAATTCAACACCTAATGAGCGTTTCCCCTCGATTAATTTTATAGCTCGAGCTCTAAATCGCCCTGTCCCCGGAGACAGCGCAGACACGGATGAACAAACATGTTCCCGGTGATCTAGGGCAGTCTAGCTCAATCAAATGGGTCGAGGAGCATCAGGAGAACCTAAGGATGTTGAAACGGGAGAGCAGAGAGTATGATCGAACCTAAAACGGGCTAGCCACGGCGAAGCCCCTTTCACGGTAGAGGAAACCCGATTTGGGGGAAATGAGCAATTTGTGGATTCTGGTGAGTAATTGGAGGCACGAGCGGGTGGATTAGATGCTGGAATACCTAACGGAGCTGAGGGTGTGCTCAATTTATAGGGCTCTTGAGCGATAACCGGTGAATTTGAACTCGCGCGGTGGCGGTCGGAGAGGAGGAGGTGCACTGGCGCACGCGATTGGTGGCCATTACTGTGGCAACCTCATTGGCAATCACTGGATAGGCTAACACGAGTCACGATGGTGTGGTTAAAGTGCCGAGGCACGTGGCACAAGGCCGTGAGGTGTCTAACTCCGGCGAGGGTAAATCCGGAGCGACCGGAGCTAAGCGGACACGGCGACCGGAGTGAACAGTGGCCAGAGTTCATCCACTGGGTGATATTTCACACTCCCACAGCGTTATCCAACGACGTGAAGCACGAATCACGGCGACCGGCGCAAATCCGGACGCGCGGATCACCGGCGCCGAGGGGGACTGAACCCTGGGATATTTCAGTGTACTGTACCATCAGAAATACAATTTAGAGCTCCTGACAACCAGATTTGTAGTGCCCAGAACGCAAATTTTTGTAAAAGAACTTGCTAATTTGTCTGTATCAAACTTGTAGCCCTTCATACCAGCTACAATTCTGCTATAGCAACAACCCCCAATCGAGCAACAGATCCTGCTCAAATTCGACCTAAAAGTCTGGCCAATGCCACTGGTGACCCAATTTCAGTCAGCAAGGTGACTGACAGCACAACCTTGGGCAGATTTTTCTCCATTATTTTGTATAACACAATGCTTAATCCCTTAAGCAAAGTTGTACTCCTATAGTAGCTCTAGATTTTTGATGTGTTGACCCTAGGCAAAATCTTTGTATTTTTGGATCTACAGGGCTCCAAAGTTAGCTTTGTACACTGAATTTCAGACTTAATCATGGGAGGGGTGTTGAGTGGCTTTTTGCAAATAAGCCCGTTTCACATCTTTTAACTTGGAGATCATCATATGTGTGAACCATATGCTTTAGGGTACCTAATTCCTTGGTTTTTGCACTTAAGTCCAAAAGTGTGCAACATTTACATATAACCCCCTAGGGTTTCAGTCCAGGGTTTTCTAGGGGTCTATTTAGGGTTTGGATGCCACTTGAGTTTATTAGGTAAGATACCTTATGATTATTTCTCATGAGTTTTGAGAATTTAACTTATTTGGGCTTTATTGATACCCTAAGCTCAGTTCAGGGTTAAGTACCCTACCCTAGGGTTTCACCCATGACCAGTCACATCAATACAACTTGTTTGAAAATTTTGCCTAGTGAATGCATTCTAAGTGTAACAATCACATGATATGCTGATGCTCATGATGTTATGCTCAAGTTTTAGTATTAGTAACACTAGGGGTGTTACAATCACAAATGAGCATTCAATCTCTAATGTGTTTCTACTAGAATCACTCGGGTACAATTTGTTGTCTGTAAGCCAATTATGTCATATGGGTTATAATTGCTTATTTACAAATATTGATGTATCTATCTTTAGAAGAAGTGATGGTTCATTAGCTTTTAAGGGTGTATAAGACAACAAGATCTACTTAGTTGATTTCTCAAAAGAGAATGCCGATCTAGATGCATGCTTAATCGCTAAGACTAATATGGGCTAGCTCTGGCACCGCCGTCTAGCATATGTTGGAATGAAGAACCTTCATAAACTTCTAAAAGGAGAACATGTGTTAGGACTAACTGATGTCTGTTTTGAGAAAGACATACCTTATGCAGCATGCCAGGCAGGAAAGCAGGTGGGAAGTACTCATCAAAGCAAGAACGTGATGACAACATCAAGACCACTGGAACTCCTACACATGGATCTCTTCGGGCCCGTTGCCTATCTCAACATTGGGGGAAGTAAGTATGGTCTTGTTATAGTTGATGATTTTTCCCGCTTCACTTGGGTGTTCTTTTTGCAGGATAAATCTAAAACCCAAGGAACTCTAAAGTGCTTCTTAAGGAGAGCTCAAAAAAATTTGAGCTAAAAGTGAAAAAGATAAGAAGCAATAATGGATCTAAGTTCAAGAATCTTCAAGTCGAAGAATATCTTGAGGAGGAAGGCATCAAACATGAGTTCTCTGCTCCCTACACACCATAGCAAAATGGTGTAGTAGAGAGGAAGAACAGGACACTAATTGACATGGCAAGGACAATGCTTGGTGAGTTCAAGACTCCTGAGCGGTTTTGGTCGGAAGCTGTGAATATAGCCTGCCATGCCATAAACCGGCTCTATCTGTATCGCCTCCTCAATAAGACATCTTACGAACTCCTAACCGGTAACAAACCCAATGTTTCATATTTTCGTGTATTTGGGAGCAAATGTTACATTTTGGTAAAGAAAGGTAGACATTCAAAGTTTGCTCCCAAAGCTGTAGAGGGGTTTTTACTAGGGTATGACTCAAATACAAAAGCGTATAGGGTCTTCAACAAATCATCAAGATTAGTTGAAGTCTCTAGCGACGTTGTATTTGATGAAACTAATGGCTCTTCAAGAGATCAAGTGGATCTTGATGATGTAGATGAAGATGAGGTTCCGACGGCCGCAATGCGAACAATGGCAATAGGTGATGTGCGACCACAGGAACCACAAGAGCAAGATCAACCTTCTTCCTCTATGTTGGTGCATCCCCCAACTCAAGACGATGAACATGTACCTAAAGAAGAAGGGCAGGATCAAGGGGGAGCACATAAAGAACATGATAAGGAGGAAGAAGCATCACGAGTTCCTCCAACTCAAGTCCAGAGGACGATTCAAAGGAATCATCCAGTGGATCAGATTCTGGGTGATATCAGCAAGGGAGTAACAACTCGCTCATGTTTAGCTAATTTTTGTGAGCATTACTCGTTTGTTTCTTCTATTGAACATTTCAGGGTAGAAGAAACCTTGCAGGATCCAGACTGGGTGTTGGCCATGCAGGAAGAGCTCAACAAAGAAATGAAGTTTGGAGCCTGGTGCCACGTCCAAAGCAAAATGTTGTGGGAACCAAGTGGGTGTTCCGCAACAAGCAAGACGAACACGGTGTGGTGACAAGAAACAAGGCTCGACTTGTGGTAAAAGGTTATGCCCAAGTCACAGGTTTGGATTTTGAGGAGACTTTTGCTCCTGTGGCTAGGCTAGAATCAATTTGGATTTTATTGGCCTATGCTGCTCACCACACCTTTAAGCTTTTTCAAATGGACATGAAGAGCGCCTTCCTCAATGGACCAATCAAGGAGGAGGTATATGTGGAACAACCCCCTGGCTTTGAGGATGACAGGTATCCCAACAACGTCTACAAGCTTTCTAAGGCGCTCTATGGACTTAAGCAAGCCACAAGAGCATGGTATGAATGCCTTAGAGATTTTCTCATTTCTAATGCTTTCAAGGTTGAGAAAGATGATCCTACTCTCTTTACTAAGACTTGTAATGGTGATCTTTTTGTATGCCAAATATATGTCGATGACATTATATTTGGTTCTACTAATCAAAAGTCTTGTGAGGAGTTTAGCAGGGTGATGATGCAAAAGTTCGAGATGTCAATGATGGGCGAGTTGAACTACTTCCTTGGATTTCAAGTGAAGCAACTCAAGGAAGGAACCTTCATCTCCCAAACAAAGTACACTCAATATTTGCTCAAGAGGTTTGGGATGAAGGATGCAAAGCCCACAAAGACACCTATGGGAACGGACAGACATCTGGACCTCAACAAAGGAGGTAAGTCTGTTGATCAAAAGGCATACCAGTCTATGATAGGATCATTACTTTACCTTTGCGCTAGTAGACCGGATATTATGCTAAGTGTATGCATGTGTGCTAGATTTCAATCCGACCCCAAGGAGTGTCACCTTGTGGCCGTTAAGCGAATTCTTAGATATTTGGTTTCTACGCTTTGCTTTGGGATCTGGTATCCAACGGAGTCTACCTTTGACTTAATCGGATACTCAGATTCCGATTACGCCGGGTGCAAGGTTGATAGGAAGAGCACATGAGGGACTTATCAATTTCTAGGAAGGTCCCTGGTGTACTGGAGCTCTAAGAAACAAACGTCTATTGCCCTATCCACCGCTTAGGCCGAGTATGTTGCTGCAGGACAATGTTGTGCGCAACTACTTTGGATGAGGCAAACCCTTCAGGACTTTGGCTACAATCTGAGCAAAGTCCCACTCCTAAGCGATAATGAGAGTGCAATCCGCAAAGTAGATAATCTTGTTGAACACAGCCGCACTAAACACATAAACATTAGGCATCACTTCTTGAGAGACCACCAGCAAAGGGGAGATATCGATATTTATCATATTAGCACCGAGAACCAGCTAGCCGATATCTTCACCAAGCCTTTAGATGAGAAAAGGTTTTGCAGGTTGCGTAGTGAGCTAAATGTCTTAGATTCATGTAACTTGGATTGATCTATAGCATACATGTGTTCTATGCCTTTGATCACGTTACTTTAAGCATTACTGTCTTTCATTGCTTATTTTTGGTGCTCAAGTTGTACAAGTCATCCCCGGACCTCACGAGTCCCTATGCAAATGACGCACATGTTTAGGGGGAGGATGTGCTACAACTTGACTACCTTGAGACTAACTTGTTTGTCGAGTATTCTTGAAATAGTCTCAAGTGGTATATTGAAAGGTTAAAGTGAACTTGGACAAAGAAAGGGCTTCCACTGCATTCCGGTATAAATGTATCTTGTCCCAAGTTCGTACTTGTGTTCTCATTGCCTTTTGCGCTTATTTGACATTTTGGGTAAGGTAATGGGGTTCAAGGGCCAAAAAGGTCTCCTGTTTTGGTGCTTAATGCGAAAGGGGGAGAAATTAAGGCCAAAGCAAATGGATCAGCCAACCACTCGTGAATTTCAAAAATGGTTAAGTTAGAATCTTTGTGTTTGATCAAAACCTTATTATTGCAAAAATTGTTCTCTTATGGGGGAGAAGCTTAGTTATGAAAAAGGGGAGTTTGTGGCATTTGATAAAATTTACTCTTGAAAAATCTCTTGATTTGCCAAAACAAGTGTTTTGATAGAGAGGCAGGAAAAGAATTTGTTTTGAGAAAATAAACCAGGTGGTGGCAAAAGTGATCCAAGTACGCCAAATCCTATGTGAGATGAATTGGTCTTCAATTTGCACTCTTTGAAGATGATATTGCACTTTGGGTTGCTTTTAAATGTGTTGGCATGAATCACCAAAAAGGGCGAGACTGAAAGGGAAATGTGCCATTGGGCAATTTCTTTAAATGTTTTGGTAATTAGATGCCCAACGCATATTGTTTTTAAGGTGATGTATATTAAGTGTTAAAGAGGTGCAAATCAAGAATCAAGGTATGACTCTAGCCATAGTGAAATGTTTTTGGTACTAACATATTCCCCTAAGTGCTAGGAACAGTATCAAATCAAATGAGAGTGGATTGGAGAAGTTTGGCTGAGTACAGGCAGACTTGCACCAGCCTTTGGTGCACTGGACTGTCTGATGTGCACCGGACAGTGCACAGGCTAGTCCAGCAGCGAACTTGCTGCTCTTGGGAAATCGCCGAGGGCGCTGCGGTTAAAAATCACCAGACTGTCTGGTAAGCCAACAACGCCCGCGCCAACGGTCGACAGCGCGATCAGTGGGTGACGCGTGGCCAGAGCCAACGGCCACTAGGCCACACCGGACTGTCCGGTGTGCCAAGGGGACCGAGGGCTCAATGGTCGACTTCGCTAGAAAAGGAAAGAAATCAGGCACTATTCATGTCCGGTGGCGCACCGGACTGTTCGGTGTGCCAACCAGCAGAAGGCAAGAATTGCCTACCAAATGGAGATCCAACGGCTCCTAACTGCCTTGGGGCTATAAAAGGGATCCCTAGGCGCATGGAGCACTACACCAAGCCTCCATTGAACATCCTAAGACGCCTAGACTCCACACACACGCATATGGATCATCGTGACTGAGATTTGAGCACTTGTTGTGTTGTGAACTTGTTGCGCTGTTTTTGTGTGCTCTCTTCTTGACTTGTGTGCGTGCCATTGCTGCAACTCTAGCTCTTGCGTGTGTTTCTTTCCCTCCCTTACTCTTGTTATTTTTATTATGATCAACATTGTAAGGGTGAGAGGCTCCAACTTGTGGAGATTCCTCACAAAAGGGAAACATCTACTAAGGAAGAAACCGTGGTACTCAAGTTTGATCACTGGATCAGTTGATGGGGATTGAGTGCAATCCTTGACCGAAGGAGGTCACCACAACGTGGAGTAGGCATTGGCCAAACCATGAGATAAAATCACTATGTCTCTTGTGTCACTTTTTATTGTGATTGGTTTCTCTTCTTGAGTTCTTGCTCAATCACTTGTGCTATTGTTCCTAAGTTCAATACTCATTCTAAAGGAACAATCAAGTGAAGAGTTCTCACTATAGCATCTTGGTTTAATATTACTAACATTTCATAACCCCCACCGCTGGCAGTTCTCAACGCAGTGATTGGCGCCCGAATCGGCACCAACACACTTTTTGGCGACTCCGCTGGGGACATTTCGTATAGACCTATCAAGATCGACCCTCAATGGCTAGTTCAAAGAAGAGCTTTGAAGTTTCCGCCAGCAATATCATCAAGCCAACATGGGAAACCTTGCTGGCTGAAGAACATCTCCTGTTCGAGGAGCGCCAGGAGCAGCTGATCCAAGAAGCAAAGGCAAAATTCCTGGTCGACTTCAATGTGGACAGGAACAACAAAGTCATTCGACTACGGGCGACAGACCTGGCTTTGCTCCAACCTACTACGGATATCCCTAATGTAAGTAATACCAATGAGCTACAATCCCTTAAAGCTTACATGAATGAACAGCGAGAGCAAATGCAACATATCGTAGGGGGTATACAAGAGGATTATAAAAGGCTAGTGCGTGCTTTTGAGAAATCTAACATTGCATTTTTGTCCTTCGCACGAGGTTGAGTTAGGGGAAAACACGTGTGATTCATCGACTATAGGTTGTCACGACTAGTCACAACCCTTTTATGGAGTGCCGATAGACACGTACCCTGGGCAGCCACAGCCTCTTACGCATATCGACGATAAATTCGCCGATCTGCATATGTCCGGACCGTCCGCACGAGCGCGTGAACCGTCCAGGCTAGTGGCGACTGATCCTGTTTTTAATGAATCATCAGGATATGCGAAACCGCCATGTACTGCGCAAACCCTAGATTACCCAATCGGACCATCCATATACAATGATAGATGGTCCGCATACGACCACGGACGGTCTGGCCACATGGCCGGACAGTGTGTGAACACGGCCGGACGGTCCACATATCCGACCGGACAGTCCGACACATGGATGTTTGAGGAGGATTTTTACCTAAATCCTCATCCGTCTCAGCAACACTTCCTGTCGCAATATACAATGCACCAGCCCATTAATACAGTGTCCCAATCCTGTGGGGTGAATACTTTTCGGCTCCACCTAAAAGGCCAGAAAGGAATGTTCAGTCCTATGAACCATATAGGGTAAATATTAATGCACCACAGAACCCAAACCAATGGGGACGAAGACAACATGCTAATATCCAATCAACCTCACCTATGTTTGACCAGAGAGCCGGCAGTCTCGCACTGGATACCATTGTTATAGTGAGGGAAGAAATAGTCGGGGCGTTCTGAGATAAGCTCAGAGTAAGCATGGTCCCTGGAGGGCAGTCATATCGGAGACCTTATGACAACTGATTTGACCACCACCCATAGCCACAAGAAATTAGGATACTCGAATTAGCAAAATTTTTGGGTGATCAATGAAAGAGTACACGCAAACACATAGGCCAGTGTTTAGCACAATTAGAAGAATTGGCGGACACAGAGGCGTTTCGTGTGCGTTTATTTTCATTATCTTTAACAGGAACCACATTCGCTTGGTATGCTACGTTACCCGCTAATTCTATTTTGTCATGGGGAGATTTAGAACAAAAATTCCATGATCAGTTCTTTTCCGGTGACTATGAGTTAGATTTGGTAGACTTAGTGGGCCTGCGACAAGTGAAAGACGAATCGATTAATGATTACATCCGGAGATTCCGGGTTACAAGAAACCGATGCTTTCAGATTCATTTGGCAGAAAAACAGCTAGCAGGATTAGCCTTAATGGATTACAGTATTTTTTAAAAGAAAAATTAGAAGGCATCCAATTTTTCACACTAGCACAATTACATCAGAGAGCTTTGGCTTGTGAAAGCCGAAGCAAAGAAACTACCAAAGCTATTTGTCACAATGTCCATATAGTAGAATGCGACCAAAGTAGCTCAGACGACGAATCAAAAGAAGTATACGCAGCTGAAAAGGTTTGGCCAAAGCAGACCAAATCTTCGACTTGTTCCTCCTTACAGCCAGTTCAAAAGAAACGGCAAGAGGAGGTTAAATTTACATTTAATGTTGGTAAATCTAACAAAATATTTGATGAATTACTCAAAAATGGCAACATTAAAATAAATCATACTGTTCCATCCACCCACAAAATAAAACGTCGTGCATACTGCAAGTGGCACAACTCGTTTTCTCATGCCACTAACGATTGCAATGTATTTCGATGACAAATCCAATCGGCCATTAATGAGGGACGATTGAAATTTTAGGAAATGCAGGTGGATACGGAGCCCTTCCTAGTGAATGTGATCGATTTCGAGGGCAAAAGGGTCCTAATTTGGCCCGGCATGGCCGATAAGGGCAAATGCAAGGAAGTAATCATCGGCGATGCGCAAAAGGCCAATGAAAATAATAAAATCTCTTGCAGGAAAGTGGTGGCGGAAAAGAATCCTAATGGAGGAGAGACTTTGAAAGTTACCATCATCACCTCCAACATTGGGGGCAGGCGCAAGCAAGGAACCAGGCGCGTGCACCTATTTTGCTTATCGCGGACGGTCCGACGCATAGACACGGACGGTCCGGGACACCGCCGGACAATCTAGACCATTCCAGTGGACGGTCCGACAATCCCAGGAACCACGACGACCACGTACCTTCAAACCGCGACGACCAGAAATAGGTGCGTGGAAAACTAACACGGTAAAGGCAGCTGGCCGACTGGTAAGATCCGACCCGACCTTTGACCAATTATTGTCTAAATATGTAAAAAAGAAGGCCGACCCAAGTGACCAGCCAGCAAAGCGACCTCGCTCACCCACTCAAGAGCGACAGCAGGTAAGACCGATTGGACCACCTCACCAATCAGAAAGAATGACGGGTCATAATGTCCAATTATGACCCAACATACCTGCATGGACACCTCCACCCCCATATCGACCTGTGCCATATCAATATACATACATGCCACCGCCATATGTTCCGAATAAAATGTGGGGCATGCCACCATACCCATTTGGGATGCCCCAGTACCCTGCTTGGGGGGCACCCCATACATCTGTATTCAACAGGGTGGCACCTCCAGTACAAGACCGATTGGGCACCACTCAATCTATCCATCAGACATAGGTCCAGCGAGATTGCCGGACCACTCGGCCGCAAAGGCCGACCAATCCAGCAGGGGGGCATATAGCTACAACCTCCAACAGGACGACAAAAGGAGCCGTCATCAAAATAGGAACAACAGATGTCATCATACAAGAAAATAACAAAGGGCCGATGATTTTTGGTGAATCGGCCGACACAAGCAAAAAAGTAGATACGATTGTCAACAAAACAGCCGATCCAAAATACTCCATGCCCCAATGGTGCCCATCGGGATTGACACGATCGCAAAAGCAAAAATTACAACGCCTAAGAGCAAAGGAGAACCAGGAAAAGGAGGCAGAAAAGATATTCAATGACACACATCCAAAGTACCCTCCACCACAAAAGAGATGGAGGCCAAAGGCCGTTGAGGAAAAGCTAACGACCACAAAAACGGAAAATAAAACAATAATTGTGCAGCTCTCTGCAGGTGTGGCGGACAGTCCAGCTATAAAGGCATGACCGTCTACACTGGGCACGGACCGTCCAACCCCTGAGTCCTGATCGTCCGCACTACACCAGGACACCTCCAACGACGTGCCGACACCCATGGAGGAGGACGACCTACTGGGGGAAGACCTGGTCGACTACGAAGCTTCTCCAGAACGCCCAGGTATGGACGTAAATGTTATTACATTCTCCGGCGATTGCACCATTATCAGCGACAATGAACCTGTCGTTGCTTAGTTCGACTTTGGGAATCGGTAAACCATTTAAAGCTGCTCTTCACTAAACTAAGGGAATCGGTAAACCATTTAAAGCCACTCTTCGTGCGTGGTCACATTTATGGGATACTGATTGCTAAAATGTGGGTAGACGGGGGAGGGGGGCGTAAATCTAATGCCTTATTCATTGTACAGAAAATTAGGTAAACATGACGATGAACTTGTCAAGACCAACTTGACCCTCAGCGGCGTTGGAACTGATAGGCTGATCAAAGCCAAGGGAATCACATCCGTTGAGTTAACCATCGGGACTAAAACCCTTGCTGCTGCATTCTTTATTGCTAATGTAGAAGGAAATTTCAGTCTAATCTTAGGCAGAGATTGGATTCATGCTAATGAATGTGTACCTTCTACACTACATCAAATGTTACTACAATGGGTGGGCGACGATGTAGAACAAGTACATGCTGATGCATCGGCCTGTATTGCCATGGCCGATGCCCCTATACTTTGGACCTATGAGATTGCTACGTGTCTCATAAGAGTAGATTTTTCTGATTATCAATTCATAAGTATAGATAAAAATGGGTTCATTCCTGTAATGCTAGAGCCGATGGAGAATCGGCTGAATCCTAAATAACGTTTAAATGATGAGTACACACAAAAAGAATGAGTGCCTGGTCACGGACGGTCTGGCCTCTGAGGTCAGATGGTCCAGTCTGTCACAGAGCAGTTCGGCTATTAAGGCTGAGCGACCGCACAACATAAAACTAGTGTCGCGGATGGTTCGGCTCTCGAGACCGGACAGTCCGCCGTCACACAGAGATCATCTAATTCCTCAGTGGGAGACATAATAGAGGAATTCAGAGATCTTGACAAATTAGGAAAGGGGTTTATGTCGGCCGATCCTTTGGAGGAGATCGTTATATGAGATGGTAAAACTCCAAGGCTGACTTTTGTGAACAAGACCCTGGAGACTGATCCTAGAGATGAAATGATGGGTCTATTGAAAAAATATTCTGATTGCTTTGCTTGGAATTACACTGAAATGCTAGGATTAAGCCAAGAGATAGTAGAGCATCGGCTGCATATTAAGTCCGGTTTCAGACCTTTCAAGTAGAAAGCTAGAACATTTCGTCCAGACCTACTCCCACGAATAAAGGATGAAATTCACCGGCTGCTAGAAGCTAATTTTATTAGACCTTGCAGATACGCAGAGTGGGTCTCCAATATTGTGCCGATGGAGAAGAAAGAATCAGTTAAGCTCAGAGTATGCATTGATTTTCGCAATTTGAATAGAGCAACTCCTAAAGATGAATATCCCATGCCCATAGCCGTCACATTGATCAATAATGCGTCAGGAAATAGAATTATTAGCTTTCTTGATGGTAATGCCGGATATAATCAGATTTTCATGGCCGAAGAAGATGAGTCTAAAATGGCCTTTATATGTCCAGGCTTCATTGGTTTATTTGAGTGGGTTGTCATGACATTTGGTCTAAAAAATGCTAGTGCTACTTATTAGAGGGCTATGAAGATGATCTTTCACGAGCTATTGCGAAACACTATGGAAGTCTACATTGATGATATTGTAGTCAAATCAGCTAAGTTTAGTTCTCATATAGCTGATTTGCGCAAAGCCTTTGATAAAATGCATCAGTATGGTCTGCAAATGAACCCACGTAAATGCGCTTTTGTAGTGTCGGCTGGTAAGTTCTTAGGATTCATCATTCTGAACATGGTATAGAGATAGACCCTGACCGAATTAAATCCATTCGGAATGTGGGACCTCCGACCTGTAAGCTCGAAGTGCAGAAGTTCCTCGACAAGATAAATTATTTACGGAGGTTTATTTCTAACCTAGCCGGCAAAATTGATGCCTTCACTCCTATCCTTTGGCTTATAAATGATGCCGAATTCACCTTGGGGCAGAACAGCAGGAAGTGTTTGATCTCATCAGAAGGTATTTGTCTTCGGCTCCCGTGTTAAAAGCGCCATAGGTAGGAGTATCGTTTAGATTATACATTGCAGCTGAAGATAAGGTTATTGGAGTTGTTCTAACGCAAGAGACCGGAGGAAAGGAGCATGTGGTAACCTACCTAAGTCAGATGCTGGTAGATGCTGAAACGAGGTACACTTTTATCAAGAAGTTATGCTTATGCCTGTTTTATGCATGCACCAAGTGTAGATGTTATTTACTGTCTAGTCATTGCACCGTTGCCGGTCAAACCGATGTGATCAAATACATGTTACAAAACCCGATTATGAGTGGTAGAAATGGTAAATGAGCTTATCCACTCATAGAATATGACTTGGCCTATGAACCATTGAAATCTATGAAAGGTCAGGTCGTAGCAGATTTTATTGTAGAACATCGGATTGATGATACTCATAAACTAGACATATCATACCTCATTGTTTCTCCTTGGACTTTATATTTTGATGGGTCGGTTTGCAATGAAGGACAAGGAATTGTCATCGTGCTTGTTTCACCAAATAATGTCTCCTTCGACTTCTCTAGCCGGTTGAAAACTTATTGCACTAACAATCAAGCCGAATATGAGGCCCTTTTGTTCGGCTTGGAAATTTAAATCGTATGGGAGTAAAACATGCTAAGGCATTTGGTGATTCTCAGCTGGTTGTCCAACAGATATTAGAGGAGTATCAATGTTTTGATGGTACTCTAAACAGTTACCTTGAAAAATGTTGGGGCATAATTCATTCTTTTGACGAATTCAGCATTCGACACATCTCTAGAGTTGAGAATCATAGAGCTAACAATTTGGCACAAGATGCATCAGGTTATCGGATAAAGCGAGGGAAATTTCACAACATCGAAAATCTAATAACCAGTACAGGGCCAATTCCCCAGGTCGCAGACCGTCCGGGTGAGGGCTCCGGACTGTCCGGGGTTGCCAAGAGAGTTCTCCTGATTGATTCGGCTGGTGATGAAGCTGATGCAAGCAATTGGAGGACACGCATAATTAATTATCTACGAAATCCCAGTGTTAGGATAGATAGGAACATTCGGCATACAACTTTCAAGTATGTTTTAAGGAGTGATGAACTGTACCGCCGAACAGTCGACGACGTCTTGCTTAAATGCTTGGGCCCAGGTGATGCTATATTAGCCATGACCAAAGTACATGAAGGGATTTGTGGTACCCATCAATCGGCTCCAAAGATGAAGTGGTTGTTGCGAAGGTCTAGCTTCTATTGGCCTAACATGATAGCTGATTGTTTCAAATACTACAAAGGATGTCAAGTATGTCAAAAATTCGACGACTTACAGTTGGTCCCTGCAGCCGAATTACATCATATCATCAAGCCTTGGTCTTTCAGAGGATGGAGATTGGACTATATAGGAGAGATTCATCCTTCATCATCAAAAGGGCATCGGTTCATGTTAGTTGCCACTGACTACTTTACCAAATGGACTGAAGTCGTTGCTTTGAAGAACATGACACACATGGAGGTAATTGAGTTCATAACTAAGCATATTATTCATAGATTCGGCATTCCCCAGACTTTGACTATAGACCAAGGGGCTTCTTTTATGTCAATGGAGGTACGTGACTTTGCTGAATTATATAGAATTAAGTTACTCAATTCATCACCGTATTATGCTCAGGCTAATGGACATGTCGAATCTAGTAATAGGACGTTGATTAGCGTGATAAAAAAGAAGATATCTGATTATCCTAAGCATTGTCATAGGATTTTGTCTGAAGCTTTATGGGCTCATAGAATATTTAAACAACGTGCTACTAAAATATCTCCGTTTGAGCTTGTAAATGGGCAGGAAGCAGTGTTACCTGTAGTGATAAGTTTAAATGCTGTTAGGCTCGCCAAGCAAAATGATCTGACTGTCGGTGATTATTATAATTCAATGATGGACAATATTGATGAAATGACCGACAAGAGAGTGACAGCCTAAGGAGAAATTGAAAAGGACAAGATCATGGTCGCCAAAGCTTACAACAAGAAGGTCAAGGATAAATCGTTCTAGGTAGTGGACCTGGTATGAAAGATTGTCCCGCCTCTGAGGAGCAAAGACCGGAAGTTTGGGAAGTGGTCGCCAAGCTGGGAAGGCCCTTACAGAGTCACGCAGGTGATGTCCGGTAACGCCTAATTGTTGCAAACTATAACACCCCTGGTGTTACTGTCACTAAAACTTGAGCATAACATCATAAGTATTGGCATATCATGTGTTTGTCACACTTAGAATGCATTCACCAAGCAAAAATTTCAAACAAGTTGTGTGGATGTGACTGGTTGTGGGTAAAACCCTAGAATAGGGCACTTAACCCTAAACTAGACTCAAAAGAGTAAATAAAGTCTAAATAAGGGAAAGCTTCAAAACCTATTAGTAATGATCATAAAATTTCACCATGGATGGACTTAAGTAGCATCCAAACCCTAAAAGTACCAAAAACCTTAAATAGACCCCTGGAAAACCCTGGACTGAAACCCTAGGGGGTTATATGCAAATATTAACCACTTTTGGACCAAAGTGCAAAAACCAAGGTATTTGGGCACCTCAATTCATATGATTCACATGTATGTGGATTTGCAAATTAAACCTTGAGATTTGGAATTGTTTGCAAAAAGCCCCACTTAAACCCTATTGAGTTAAGTCTGAATTTCAGTGAATGGGGTCAACTTTGAAGCCCTATGCCTTCAAATTCATAAGGATTTTGCCCTAGGTCAACACATCAAATTTGTAGAGCTATATAAGGAGAACAAATTTTATTAAGTAAGTAAGCCTTAGTGCTACATGGAAATAGGAGAAACACAAACCTGAAGATAGTCTGTCAGTTAAGCACAACTCTGAAACTGGACTGACAGTGAGCTAGGACCAAGTGTGAGGGCCATTTTTAGCATGATCTAGTAAGAATTTGTGAGTGATTGCTATAGCAAGATTGAAGTAGTAGAACAACAACTTTGTTAAAGATAGATTAGCAAGTTACCACATGAAAACTTGAGATTCGAGCCCTACAAAATGGTCTGTCAGACGCTTTGATGGTAACCACCATGGTACAGTGACTGAGCAAGATCACAAGTTCAGCCCCCCTCGCCGTCGGTGACCTTTGCGCCATGATGTAACACCCCAGGTGTTACCATGGCTAGAGCACACCTTGGCACTAAGGTTGTGCATTATATGTGGAAGAGGCTTAGGGCAACACATAAGAACCTTGGAGATCATGTGCTAATCAAGTTGCCAATGATCTAAGAAGCATTACTCTAATCCTTGCTCACTTACTACCTTGGATAAGAGGGGAGAAGAACCCTAGACCTCTCTTAAACCCTATCTCCCAAAACCCTAGGTAAGAGGGGAAAGAGGGTGAACAAGTGTGCAAAGCATGAGTAACTTTTACCCAAACCTTAAGTAACCTTATAACCAGCAATTAGGGGAGAGAAATATTGCAAAAAGACCCCTGGAGAAACCCCAATTCAAATCTCCAAGTGGAGAGAGAGCTAGAGCTCTCTATTTCTCTCTAAGTCAAATTCTCACCCTAATCCAAAGACCAACCGTGTTCACCTTGAAGATGGCACCAAAACCACTTAGGGTCTATACCAAAAATGTGGTATACCACCTAAGGCACCCCCTGGAAAAAGTGGAAACCGAGACTTGGACGTTTGACAGGTATTGGCATCAGTTTTGTCGCGAGGTGGGCAGTGAGACAAGCCAGATTTGGCGCCCATCTATCTCCTGATCTAGGGCGTCTCCTCCATTGGAACTCACACATGTGAGATAGCCCTAGGTGCTAGGAAGAGGTCTACGCCGGATTCATGGCAAGATTCGCACGTTTGCGATCTCTGGAGACGTTTGAACAATGGAAGAAACACACCTCCACGTGTTCGACGCTTCCTGCCCGCGCCAGAGCACGCTCGCGCGCGCCCCCGCATGCCCAGCGCCGCGCCCGAGCCAAGCCAGCGCTATGGCCCGCGCCCGCGCCTATAAAGCCCTCCCAGGCTTCGACTGCATTCTTCCGCGCACCCTCAAACCTCACCGGAGTTTAGCTCGCCGCTGTTTGCCCGTGCGCAGCGTGTCCGCGGCCACCCAATCCCTCTGCCACCGTAGACCGGCCAATAGAGCCATTCCCAACCCCGTCCAGCCCTCAGAGAAGACTATGCACACCTCCGTGAAGCTCCCCGAGCGAGGAATCGGAGTTTGCTTCGCCGGAGAGGCCAGTCCACGCTCACCGGAGCTCTCAACCCCGCCGGAGTACGTGGACCGGGTAATCCACTCAACCATCTTTCGATTCCTTGTGCACACGGTCCCTACGTTACCCCGTGAAGCTCACCGTGCCCTTGGATTGACCCAGTTCGCCGTGGTTTGGCCGGTACACTCGCCGCCGACGAGAACACCCGTCTGCGCGCGTGGACCGGGCGATTCCGGCCATCCCCGACGTCAAGCCGTACCTCGACGTGACCGCCAGAGTCTCCCCGAGCCAACCCCACCCTTCGCCGGACCTCTCTCGCCGCCGGTAAGCCGCGCCACCCTTTTCTTTCCCACGGTTACTGTTGGCATAGGGGGAAGGACTGCAGGTGAGAGGGAGAGAAGGTCGGGGGGTTTTGTGAAATGTCAGAGACACAGAGGAATAGTGGCGCAAGGGTAGAGTTGCGAAGGTTGATTTAGTTTAAACCCAGGGACCTCGGTGTAAACTGCTTTTTCAGAAAACCTTATTAAACCTGATTTTAAATTGAACAGAAACTTTGAAAATCCATAACTTATGTTTAGTTCATCCAAATTTGGTCAAACCAATTTTGTCAGACTCTAAAAAATGTAACCTCCTTAAGAAAAATATAAAACCCCCTATGTACTATAGAAAACTTTAAAGCTCTGATTTAATTATAGTTTTGACCAAAAGCTCAATAATAGGGCAAAAATTAGTTGCACTATTTGACTGGGGTTAGAAAAATTTGGAGAAGTTTATATCTACCTGCTAACCCAAATAAAAATGTTAAACTTCTCTGTCCACTCCATTAAGTTAGTTTTTACCCCTTATTCCATAATATGCTTAAAGATAAGAAAAATAGAAAATGTAATTTAAACAATGAACCAGAGAGCACCCCTATTTTTGTTAGGATACTTATTTAATGTAGTTCACTGGAAAAATATACCATACCCTGGTTTAGTATAAAATAAGTAGGATACCTTTTATTTTAATAAAATAAGGATAACTTAGAAAAACCCTACAAAAATAACCCCAAGGTAAAAACACCCCCACCCTTGGGATAACTAAAGTTTTATTAATGAGAACTTAGGAAAAATCTAAAATCTGCTGTTTGACATTTTTCAAATAATAATGTAGTAGAAAGTGCCTTTTTGATATTAAAATTAAGAAAATCATAACTAAATAACCACCCCTTGGCTTTCTGTGATTTTTGGCACAGAAGCCTATTATTACTGGTAGATGCCAATAAAAATAACCCTTAGGACAAACCCCACATCTAATTAAGAGTTGCAGTACAAAGTGGCTCATTTACCCAACTTTTATTCTTTTTGTCTTAAGCATAGCCTTTATATGTTGAGCCTCAAATTCTTAAAACAAGCTAGAATAGCAAATGACAACCCACTGTAATTGTTACAAAATTTTTGGAAAATATTAAACCATTGTCGTAGTTCAAACCTACACTAGAGACCATAAGTAGAAATTAAGAAAAGGAAAATGAATAATGATAATTAATGTCATCCTAGAACCCCTGTAAATTGTCCACTGAAATCTATAAAGACAATGCAAATCCACTATGTTATCCTAAATGAAAACCTAAGCCTAAAAGGTAATAAGTATATATACCACTAGAAGCCTCGCCTGACTAAGAAACCCTAAGTCACTTCTTGACATAGTTCTTTTGTTAGCATAATGTTATTAAATCTTGCATAATCATGACATACATGTTCATTGCATTCGATAGACTGTAACCTTGCTGACGGAGAGTACATCCTCGTGCCGGAGCAAGGAGCTGCTCAGGAGGTAGCCCCGGATCCAGCACCCGAGCCTGCACTAGAGGACCTGCCTGCCACTGCTTTGGAAGGCAAGCCCCGGTTTTATGCATAACCTGTTATTTATGCTATTTTACTTCACTTAATGATTGTAGGATTGATTGTGCACTTAGGTGTAGGAATTGTTTGAAACCCTAGTTGCATGATCTCAGGAATCCTTTTGAGATGAATACTAGTATGATAGGCCGAGTAGTTGCTTTATTTAATTAGGATCTCGGTAGAAGGCGAGTGATTTTTCCAGCACTCGCGCGAGATCAGGAAATTGATTGTACCCACTTTCACACTATCATGATACTAGTTGGTGGACAACAATCCATGGGGATTGGTTGTTTACAAGATGGGAAAATGGAATAAGGATTAACGTGCGGATACCTGTGTCAAGCGTTTGAACGTACTAAGCACATGCCGAGAAATATGGTAAATCGGTAAGCCTAGTACCTGATTGAACCTGGCAGCAGATTGCCCTCCTCACGCGACCTGAGACGAGGTCTCCCATTCCGGTTATGGTGGGTACAAGTGCGGTCACTGCACGACGGCCAGTCGGGGTCAGTGAGGCATTGTACGCCAAGGCGGTGAGCCCCTCTCTGCTGACGGGGAATCGATGGGGATGGTTGATGTGTGTGGGGACGGAGTGCCCCTGCATGTCGTGTGTTTAGGTTTACCTTGCAAGGATAAAAACTCGATTCGAATCGTCTGCTTCTCGCAGCTAATGAGACTGCTTGATCCATTGTACTGCATTGAGTAACAAGTGGAAATATGATGAGTTGATATAAGATGTTGATTGCTAATAATGCTCGCTACCATGTATGAATAGATAGTCCACTTTTAGCCTTAAGAGAGTCACACTTAATTTTGACCAAGTTAAAATCTTGATTTAGAAACTCAGCTAGTGCTTTTGGCAACCAAACCCCACAGCCAAACAGCTGCATGTCTAGAGGTAGAGGAGTAGACTCCTCACACCGGGTAAGTCTAGCTGAGTATTAGTATACTCAGCCTTGCTTGTGGCATAATTTTTACAGGTTCTCTGGAGGAAATGGTTGCTGGAATAACTTGGCCGTCCACCTTGCCACCGGGTTGGACTGTCGAGTGGGACCCTGCCTCGGCTGAGGAGGAGCATGAGGAATGATGGGACAGGCTTCCCCATCTCTCTATTTATTTACCGTTAGTTTATTTCCGCTGCACTTCGAACAATGATGGTTACTTTTGCAAAAACTCCGATGATGATGATGATGATGATGTAATAATTTAATACTCTGACATGTATGGTTTTATGCTTTATTGTATTTGCTCTGTGACTCACCATCGAGTGAGATTGTGGTACTTGATCCTGTCAGTGGCCGTGTCGGACTAGATCCGAGGGATTGACAGGTTATTCCCATTTAAGTGTGGTCTAGCCTCTAAGGCGGGGCTTAGGCACTTAAGTTGGAATAATTCGGGCAGTTCCGCCACAGCTGGTATCGGAGCTTGTACCACCACAGAGGAATCAATAAAACATGAATGCCATCCTTTTCCAAAGTAAAACTTGATAGAAACAATGTTGGATAGATAGTAGGACGAGCAGGATAGACCTAGGACGTGAAGCCTTAGGATGATAGAAGGGTAGCTAGGTGGCTAAGTGACTAGGCCCTACAGGCCACATTTACAGGATGGGAGTTCTTCCCTATTCCTTTTATCTTGTTGTGAGGTCGTTCAGGACGAGCATGCATGCATTCTTTATTAAGCAAATGGATAACTAAGTAAGGACTTAAAAACAAGATAACAACCCAGTGCCTTTTCATTTAACTAGAGAAAGGCTGAGTTTTATTTTCCTTGTTCTTTTTGTAATTCTTTTTCTTTTACTTACGCTTACCCGTACATAGATGACTTCCCACGGATCCTCCGATGACGGAAATGCACTGACCCACACTGACGGACTTGCACGAGAGGGCTTTCCCCGCATTTTGTGGGAGGTACTTCAGGGGGCCGGATACGAGACACCCCCTCAGTACACGGTGCAGCAGTTCGAGAAGCACCGAGTTCCTCGCTGTAGAGTGAGGATGACTTTGGAGCCTCATCCCCTGCAGCCAGGCTGGCGCTCTTTGGACTCCGAGTCTTTCGGATACCGAGCGGAGGACACGATCGAGGCGATCGCTCTGCATGGATTGACTACTTTCTGCGGATTCCATCCTTTGGAGCTGGCTACCCACCCCATTGGCTTGTTCCCCGCTGAGAGGGAGGACGACCCAATGTGGAAGGATCGGGTGGAGCATGCCAAGGATATCTGGGCCATCTACCCAGGACAGACCGCGCACTTGACCGTACGGTGCATGAATGCTCTGTACTGTCTGCAGGTGATGCGCGGTGAGGCGATGTCCTATCTGATGGCACTGCTGGAGGCAACAAAGATTACGTTGGACAACAGAGAGGAACTCGTAGTTGATTTGTCTCAAGAAATGGTGGAGAAGGACTTGCAGGTGGAGCAGCTATCCACTGATATCCAAGAGTTGGAGGAGCTAGTGGGCACCAGGGAAAACACCATCGAGGTTCTAGAGGATCAGCTCATTAACACTCAGCAGCAGCTTGCTGAGGCTAACGAGCACCTGGATATGCATCACCAGGAGATCCAGGACCTGGAGGCCAACGAGGACGTCGACATCGAGGGAGGAGATGAGCCTGCCTCCAGTGTGGACACTGCTGGCTCGGGAAGACCACCTTCCCCCGAGTCGAGTGTTGCTTCGTTCGCTCACTAGGTGTTCAGGATATGCTTAGAAGATGGATAGTCGGACTCCTCGCAGCTAGCTTAGCTTTTGCACCCTTGGGGTACTAGGCTAGATAGAGTTGAGTCATTTTGGGACAATTGATGTAATCGTGCTAAACTCTCTTGGAAGCTTGTTGATGGATGATGTCATCAGTTTAAATTTGGAAGGAAGAATTTGTGCCTTTTAAAATCCTTTTGTTGAAGTCGGAGTCTATCATGTTGTTTTAACTTTTTCTTCGCGATAAAATTCTTGAACTTGGGAATGTGGTGTTAAGTATGTATGTGGTTTTTCAGATGGCCGGGAGGCAGCGTCGTGGCCAGAACGAGCGCGTTCCTCCACCGCCGCCACCGCCTCCCACTCTGCAGGAGCTCATGGCTCAGCAGAATGAGATTTTGAGGCAGCTAGCTCAGCGTCAGCCACTACCTCAGCACTATGGTGGTGGGGACCATCAGCGTCACCCCGCGGCGGCTACATACCAGGAATTCCTTAGCACCCAGCCACCATTGTTCACAAGGGCAGAGGACCCACTTGATGCAGATGTATGGTTGCGAGTGGTGGAATCCAAATTCCCACTACTCCATGGAGCTTGCTCAGAGGTCACCAAAGTCAGGTTCGCCACCCAGCAGCTTCGCGGGCCCGCAAGGACTTGGTGGGATCATTTTCTTGCTATGCAGCCAGAGGACCGAGAGGTGGAGTGGAGGGAGTTCAAGGCAGCTTTCAGAGGACACCATATACCAGCCGGGATCATGGACCGGAAGCTCAATGAGTTTTTGGCACTCACTCAGGGCAACAGGACAGTATTGCAGTATGCCCAGGCCTTTAATGACTTGTGCTTGTATGCTGGGTATCACGCAGATACGGATGAGAAAAAGAGAGACAAGTTCAGGAGGGGGCTCAGCACTAAGCTCCGTGACCGTCTCAACACCGTCAGGGCCAACAGTTACAATGAGTTGGTCAACATGGCTATCTCCCAAGAGGACTGCATTACAGCTAGACAGGCAGAGAAGAAGAGGAAGACCCCTGTGGCAGGACCCTCAGCTCAGCCACAGCGCTTCAGGATTGTGTCCGACACCCAGGGCAGGGGACCCCAGCAGCAGCAAGGGCGATGGGTGATCCGACCTCAGCAGCAGCAGCAGGCGCCCAACCGCACCCAGTTTCCAGCTCAGAGGAACAATCAGCAGCAGCAGTACCGCCAGGCAAATGACAACAGGTGTTTCACATGTGGCAACACCGGGCATAACGCCAAGAATTGCCCAGGAACCAGCAGAGGCAGGGGCAGAATGTTAATCAGAACCAAGGCAAGAGGCAGAAGGTGCAAGTGAGGCAGGGCAGGCTGAACTTCACCACCATGGCTGATATCCCAGAGGGAGCACCCGTCATGACTGGTATCTTTACAGTTTTAAATTATCCCGCTATTGTTCTTTTTGATTCCGGTGCTTCACATAGTTTTATCAGTGCCAAGTTTAGTGCCAAATGCCAGTTGCCCTTTCACCATACCGATGGGGGCATTACAATTTCAACACCAGGAGGCAGAGTTGCCACTTATCAAATCAACAGGCAAGTGCCTATAAAATTTGGTAGTCTGGTGATTAGAACCACCCTTCTCATCTTAGGATTGGATAGCGTGGATATTATTTTGGGAGCTGACTGGTTAACCAGGCATCAGGCAGTATTGGACATTGCAGCCAGGGCCATTGAAATCCATTCCCCTGCTTATGGCGAGACTGTTTTGTATTTACCCGACCAGGGATGCACCCGTTCTTGTGCCTTTGTTATGATAGAGTCCCCAGTGGAAAGGATCCCAGTGGTCCGTGACTACTCGGACGTTTTTCCGGACGAATTGCCAGGGATGCCACCTGACCGAGATATTGAGTTCGCCATCGAATTGCAACCCGGGACTGCTCCTATCTCTAAGAGACCCTATAGGATGCCTCCCGCGGAATTGGCAGAATTGAAGAAGCAATTGCAAGAGTTGTTGGACAAGGGGTTTATTCGTCCAAGCACTTCACCCTGGGGATGTCCAGCATTATTTGTGAAGAAAAAGGATGAGAGTTTGAGGATGTGTGTTGACTACCGCCCTCTTAATGCAGTGGCTATCAAGAACAAGTACCCACTGCCTCGTATTGATGTTCTGTTTGATCAGTTGGTAGGAGCCAAGGTGTTCTCCAAGATAGATCTTCGCTCAGGGTACCATCAGATCAAGATCCGTGCCAGCGATATTCCCAAGACGGCTTTCTCTACCAGATATGGGCTGTATGAGTTTCTGGTGATGTCTTTTGGGCTGACCAATGCCCTAGCTTATTTTATGTACCTGATGAACTCAGTGTTTATGCCAGAATTGGATAAGTTTGTGGTCGTTTTCATTGATGATATTCTAGTCTATTCCAAGAATGAAGACGAACATACTGAGCACCTGCACATCGTGCTTCAGCGACTGCGCGATCATCATCTTTATGCTAAGTTGTCTAAATGTGAGTTCTGGCTGAAGGAGATTAAATTCTTGGGTCACACGATTTCTCAGGATGGGATATCAGTTGATCCTGAGAAGGTACAAGAGGTAATGGATTGGAAACCCCCGACTACAGTGAGGCAGATTCGGAGTTTTCTGGGATTGGCAGGGTATTATCGACGATTTATTCCGGATTTCTCCAGAATTGCCAAACCAATGACTGAACTGTTGAAGAAGGGAGTCAAATTTGAGTGGAGCCAAAAGTGTGAAGATGCCTTTCACACTTTGAGACAGCATTTGACAACCGCCCCAGTGTTGGCTCAACCTGACAACACCAAACCATTTGAAGTTTATTGTGATGCTTCTGGTACCGGATTAGGATGTGTCTTGATGCAAGAGAATAGGGTCATTGCTTACGCTTCCCGAGCACTCAGGCCCCATGAGCAGAACTACCCTACACATGATCTGGAATTGGCAGCTGTGGTTCATGCTCTTAAGATATGGAGGCACTACTTAATGGGAGCTCACTGTAACATCTACACTAACCACAAGAGTCTCAAGTACATCTTCACTCAGGCAGATCTGAACATGAGGCAAAGGAGATGGTTGGAGTTAATCAAGGACTACGATTTGGAAGTGCATTACCATCCGGGCAAAGCAAATGTTGTGGCAGATGCCTTGAGCAGAAAGGCCCAGTGTAATTGTATGAGCATGGATGCAAGAGTCACCACCCTGTGTGATGAGTTGTGCAAGCTGAACCTGGAAGTTGTTTCTTCGGGTGACCTAAGCTATATCTCGGTGGAGCCCACATTGCAAGAACAGATAGTCAGGGCACAAGTTGAGGATAAGGGTGTTCAGGTTATCAAAGATATGATCAAGCAAAAGGCAGAAAAATACAAGTGTTTCCGACAGGACAGCAAGGGAATTCTATGGTTTGGAGATCGATTGGTTGTTCCCAAGGACCCTGAGCTCAGAAAGAAGATACTGGATGAAGCTCACCTTTCCAAATTCTCCATGCACCCTGGTAGCAACAAGATGTACCATGATCTCAGATCTTTATATTGGTGGACCAGAATGAAGAGGGAAATTGCCCAGTACATATCCGAGTGCGATACCTGCCAGAGAATCAAAGCCAGTCATTTGAAGGCAGCAGGCCCTTTGCAACCCCTTCCCATACCATCTTGGAAATGGGAGGACATTTGCATGGACTTCATAGTGGGATTACCCAATACCTCCAGGCACCATGATTCTATTTGGGTTATCGTGGACAGATTGACCAAGACTGCTCATTTCTTGCCAGTGCACACCACCCACAAGACGGAGAAGTACGCTGAAATTTATGTTGATCAGATAGTAAGATTGCATGGTATTCTAAAGACCATTATATCTGACAGAGGAGCACTGTTTGTGGCACGCTTTTGGGAGAAGCTGCAAGAATCACTTGGGACCCAAGTAATCCGAAGCTCGGCATATCACCCTCAAACAGATGGCCAGACAGAAAGGGTGAATCAGATTTTGGAAGACATGTTGCGAGCATGTGCACTACATTATGGGAGGGATTGGGACAAGTGTCTGTCTTTGGCAGAGTTTTCTTACAATAACAGCTATCAGTCCAGTCTGAAGATGGCACCTTTTGAGGCATTATATGGGAGAAGGTGTAGGACCCCACTAAATTGGTCTCAAGCAGGAGAAAGGGAAATTTTTGGGCCAGACTTGGTACTCGAGGCAGAGGCAAAGGTCAGGGTTATTACCAAGAACTTAGAAGCTGCTCAGGCCAGGCAAAGGAGCTATCATGATAAGAGGCGGAAGCCTCTACAGTTTGAGGTGGGAGATCATGTCTATCTTAAGGTATCACCCACCAAGGGTGTCCAGAGATTCGGGATCAAGGGCAAGTTAGCTCCTCGCTACATTGGACCCTATGAGATCAAGGCAAGTTGTGGACCCGTAGCCTACCAATTGGAATTGCCACCTCACATGTCAGCAGTTCATAATGTGTTCCATGTATCTCAGCTGCGGAAATGTGTTCGCCTACCCACTGAAGTGCTACCGGAACCAGACATTGAGATAGAACCAGACTTTTCCTACCAAGAGTACCCCATCAAGGTATTAGATCAAAAGGAAAGATCAACTCGGGCAAGGTCGGTCAGAATGTATAAAGTTCAGTGGAGTCACCATTCAGCAGAAGAAGCTACATGGGAGACTGAGGATTTTCTACGCTCTCGCTTCCCCGACTTTCTGCCCAAAGGAGTCGGTATGTAACCCCAAAACCCCACCCCCACCTGCCCTTTGAATTCAATTATAAGAAAAACTTAGATAATAAGGATAGTCTAAGTTGTGGATTTAACTTAAGAAGGGCTTCCTTCTGAAGTTGCAAAGAGGATGACATTCGAAGAGCAGCTAATAAGAGAAACTTAAGTATAAAGGAAAAATAACACCAGCACACCTTCAAGCACCCCCCAAGGGACTCTACCTAAAATCTCGGGACGAGATTCCTTTAAGGGGGGAGGGCTGTAACACCCCAGGTGTTACCATGGCTAGAGCACACCTTGGCACTAAGGCTGTGCATTATATGTGGAAGAGGCTTAGGGCAACACATAAGAACATTGGAGATCATGTGCTAATCAAGTTGCCAATGACCTAAGAAGCATTACTCTAATCCTTGCTCACTTACTACCTTGGATAAGAGGGGAGAAGAACCCTAGACCTCTCTTAAACCCTATCTCCCAAAACCCTAGGTAAGAGGGGAAAGAGGGTGAACAAGTGTGCAAAGCATGAGTAACTTTTACCCAAACCTTAAGTAACCTTATAACCAGCAATTAGGGGAGAGAAATATTGCAAAAAGACCCCTGGAGAAACCCCAATTCAAATCTCCAAGTGGAGAGAGAGCTAGAGCTCTCTATTTCTCTCTAAGTCAAATTCTAACCCTAATCCAAAGACCAACCGTGTTCACCTTGAAGATGGCACCAAAACCACTTAGGGTCTATACCAAAAATGTGGTATACCACCTAAGGCACCCCCTGGAAAAAGTGGAAACCGAGACTTGGACGTTTGACAGGTATTGGCATCAGTTTTATCGCGAGGTGGGCAGTGAGACAAGCCAGATTTGGCGCCCGTCTATCTCCTGATCTAGGGCGTCTCCTCCATTGGAACTCACACATGTGAGATAGCCCTAGGTGCCAGGAAGAGGTCTATGCCGGATTCATGGCAAGATTCGCACGTTTGCGATCTCTGGAGACGTTTGAACAATGGAAGAAACACACCTCCACGTGTTCGACGCTTCCTGCCCGCGCCAGAGCACGCTCGCGCGCGCCCCCGCATGCCCAGCGCCGCGCCCGAGCCAAGCCAGCGCTATGGCCCGCGCCCGCGCCTATAAAGCCCTCCCAGGCTTCGACTGCATTCTTCCACGCACCCTCAAACCTCACCGGAGTTTAGCTCGCCGCCGTTTGCCCGTGCGCAGCGTGTCCGCGGCCGCCCAATCCCTCTGCCACCGTAGACCGGCCAATAAAGCCATTCCCAACCCCGTCCAGCCCTCGGAGAAGACTGTGCACACCTCCGTGAAGCTCCCCGAGCGAGGAATCGGAGTTTGCTTCGCCGGAGAGGCCAGACCGCGCTCACCGGAGCTCTCAACCCCGCCGGAGTACGTAGACCGGGTAATCCACTCAACCATCTTTCGATTCCTTGTGCACACGGTCCCTACGTTACCCCGTGAAGCTCACCGTGCCCTTGGATTGACCCAGTTCGCCGTGGTTTGGCCGGTACACTCGCCGCCGACGAGAACACCCGCCTGCGCGCGTGGACCGGGCGATTCCAGCCATCCCCGACGTCAAGCCGTACCTCGACGTGACCGCCAGAGTCTCCCCGAGCCAACCCCACCCTTCGCTGGACCTCCCTCGCCGCCGGTAAGCCGCGCCACCCTTTTCTTTCCCACGGTTACTGTTGGCATAGGGGGAAGGACTGCGGGTGAGAGGGAGAGAAGGTCGGGGGGTTTTGTGAAATGTCAGAGACACAGAGGAATAGTGGCGCAAGGGTAGAGTTGCGAAGGTTGATTTAGTTTAAACCCAGGGACCTCGGTGTAAACTGCTTTTTCAGAAAACCTTATTAAACCTGATTTTAAATGGAACAGAAACTTTGAAAATCCATAACTTATGTTTAGTTCATCCAAATTTGGTCAAACCAATTTTGTCAGACTCTAAAAAATGTAACCTACTTAAGAAAAATATAAAACCCCCTTTGTACTATAGAAAACTTTAAAGCTTTGATTTAATTATAGTTTTGACCAAAAGCTCAATAATAAGGCAAAAATTAGTTGCACTATTTGACTGGGGTTAGAAAAATTTTGAGAAGTTTATATCTACCTGCTAACCCAAATAAAAATGTTAAACCTCTCTGTCCACTCCATTAAGTTAGTTTTTACCCCTTATTCCATAATATGCTTAAGGATAAGAAAAATAGAAAATGTAATTTAAACAATGAACCAGAGAGCACCCCTATTTTTGTTAGGATACTTATTTAATGTAGTTCACTAGAAAAATATATCATACCCTGGTTTAGTATAAAATAAGTAGGATACCTTTTATTTTAATAAAATAAGGATAACTTAGAAAAACCCTACAAAAATAACCCCAAGGTAAAAACACCCCCACCCTTGGGATAATTAATGATTTATTAATGAGAACTTAGGAAAAATCTAAAATCTGCTGTTTGACATTTTTCAAATAATAATGTAGTAGAAAGTGCCTTTTTGACATTAAACTTAAGAAAATCATAAATAAATAACCACCCCTTGGCTTTCTGTGATTTTTGGCACAGAAGCCTATTATTATTGGTAGATGCCAATAAAAATAACCCTTAGGACAAACCCTACATCTAATTAAGAGTTGCAGTACAAAGTGGCTCATTTACCCAACTTTTATTCTTTTTGTCTTAAGCATAGCCTTTATATGTTGAGACTCAAATTCTTAAAACAGGCTAGAATAGCAAATGACAACCCACTGTAATTGTTACAAAATTTTTGGAAAATATTAAACCATTGTCGTAGTTCAAACCTACACTAGTGACCATAAGTAGAAATTAAGAAAAGGAAAATGAATAATGATAATTAATGTCATCCTAGAACCCCTGTAAATTGTCCACTGAAATCTATAAAGACAATGCAAATCCACTATGTTATCCTAAATGAAAACCTAAGCATAAAAGGTAATAAGTATATATACCACTAGAAGCCTCGCCTGACTAAGAAACCCTAAGTCACTTCTTGACATAGTTCTTTTGTTAGCATAATGTTATTAAATCTTGCATAATCATGACATACATGTTCATTGCATTCGATAGACTGTAACCTTGCTGACGGAGAGTACATCCTCGTGCCGGAGCAAGGAGCTGCTCAGGAGGTAGCCCCGGATCCAGCACCCGAGCCTGCACCAGAGGACCTGCCTGCCACTGCTTTGGAAGGCAAGCCCCGGTTTTATGCATAACCTGTTATTTATGCTATTTTACTTCACTTAATGATTGTAGGATTGATTGTGCACTTAGGTGTAGGAATTGTTTGAAACCCTAGTTGCATGATCTCAGGAATCCTTTTGAGATGAATACTAGTATGATAGGCCGAGTAGTTGCTTTATTTAATTAGGATCTCGGTAGAAGACGAGTGATTTTTCCAGCACTCGCGCGAGATCAGGAAATTGATTGTACCCACTTTCACACTATCATGATACTAGTTGGTGGACAACAATCCATGGGGATTGGTTGTTTACAAGATGGGAAAATGGAATAAGGATTAACGTGCGGATACCTGTGTCAAGCGTTTGAACGTACTAAGCACATGCCGAGAAATATGGTAAATCAGTAAGCCTAGTACCTGATTGAACCTGGCAGCAGATTGCCCTCCTCACGCGACCTGAGACGAGGTCTCCCATTCCGGTTATGGTGGGTACAAGTGTGGTCACTGCACGACGGCCAGTCGGGGTCAGTGAGGCATTGTACGCCAAGGCGGTGAGCCCCTCTCTGCTGACGGGGAATCGATGGGGACGGTTCATGTGTGTGGGGACGGAGTGCCCCTGCATGTCGTGTGTTTAGGTTTACCTTGCAAGGATAAAAACTCGATTCGAATCGTCTGCTTCTCGCAGCTAATGAGACTGCTTGATCCATTGTACTGCATTGAGTAACAAGTGGAAATATGATGAGTTGATATAAGATGTTGATTGCTAATAATGCTCGCTACCATGTATGAATAGATAGTCCACTTTTAGCCTTAAGAGAGTCACACTTAATTTTGACCAAGTTAAAATCTTGATTTAGAAACTCAGCTAGTGCTTTTGGCAACCAAACCCCACAGCCAAATAGCTGCATGTCTAGAGGTAGAGGAGTAGACTCCTCACACCGGGTAAGTCTAGCTGAGTATTAGTATACTCAGCCTTGCTTGTGGCATAATTTTTACAGGTTCTCTGGAGGAAATGGTTGCTGGAATAACTTGGCCGTCCACCTTGCCACCGGGTTGGACTGTCGAGTGGGACCCTGCCTCGGCTGAGGAAGAGCATGAGGAGTGATGGGACAGGCTTCCCCATCTCTCTATTTATTTACCGTTAGTTTATTTCCGCTGCACTTCGAACAATGATGGTTACTTTTGCAAAAACTCCGATGATGATGATGATGATGATGTAATAATTTAATACTCTGACATGTATGGTTTTATGCTTTATTGTATTTGCTCTGTGACTCACCATCGAGTGAGATTGTGGTACTTGATTCTGTTAGTGGCCGTGTCGGACTAGATCCGAGGGATTGACGGGTTATTCCCATTTAAGTGTGGTCTAGCCTCTAAGGCGGGGCTTAGGCACTTAAGTTGGAATAATTCGGGCAGTTCCGCCACACATGATTTGTGCCGTCTCCACGATTCGTGCTCTCTAGGGAGGGGATAATCACAGCGGAGTAAAGATCTTAGCACCAGATAGGCTTGGGCCCGATCGACGGCGAGTTTGTCGTACCCACTTGGGCTGCGGTCGGCCGAAGTGGTCCTCGCCGGTGTTGATCGCCTGCTGACCATGTGCCACGTGCCTTAGGACGTTAACACATCACAGTAAACTACTGGAGTAAGCTGTCCATCATCGGTGGCCTTGCCACGGGGAGAGCCACGGTTTCACCCGCGCAAGTAACCTTCTTCCTCTCCGGCCGCCAGCGTGTCTTCGCGAAATTGGACGCCACCGCTGATGGAGCCTATAAATTGCCGCCCCCGCCTGCTCCGCTAAGTAATTGTGCACCCAGTAAACCAACCCTCACCTCAGATCGTCCACCAGAGCTCCCCAATTTGGGATTTCCCCCAAATCAACCAAGAACACCGTGCGGTGTGACCTCACCGTGGCCAAAGTGTTTCAGGTATGTTCATGTCCGTTGTCCTCTTGTTTCAGCACCCTTACTTGCTCTTGATACTCGCTGACCCATCCAATTTAGCTAAGCGGTCCTAGATCACCAGGAACGCGTTTACTCATCCGATGGTCCGCGTTGTCTCCGTGGACCGGATGATTTGGAGCCCCGTTAATAAAATTGATTGAGGGGAAATGATTAGGAGGGGTCCAATTTGGTGTCTGTCGCGCGAGAGCACCGGTCGTTGCAAGATCCGGCCAGTATAAGCTCACCGGAGCTCAGCTCTCCGTCGCTCCCCGTCGTGGACTTCGGGCTGTGAAGGATTAGAAACGGAGGGGTGTTCTTGCAAATGTCAGTGAGACATGAGAATAGTGCCATGCTTTTTTTCAGTTATTCAAACCGTGAGGGACATTTCTGCAAAACCAGCAGCGCAGGCGCACGCGGACGCGCTTCCGCCTGTAGATGGGTGGACTTGGGCCAGTTCCGGTCCAGAACTATTCATGTTTTTTTCCTTTTTCTTTTTCTGTCAGGGTTTAAGAATTTCTAGAAAATTGTAGAAAAACGCTAAAAATACCAGACCAATTTTGCTAGGCTCCTAATTTTCTATAGTATTTAATAAAAATAGTTTCATGATTTTTAGTTCCAATAGGGAATTTTGGGACATTTAAAATAGCCAAAATCCATACTTCTAGAATTTTAGAGAGTAAATTATAATCCCAAAATTCACAAAACTTTTTAAACAAGCTTTAAGTAATATTTATAATCCTTAGGTAAAGTTTGGCATGATTTGGACTATGTTTGGTACTTAGAACCCAAAACCCTAATCCCCTGCCCTATGAACCTCACTATAGACTCCGAAAACCCTAGATTCCCGGAGAGCCGTGAAGGAAAGTTATATTCAAGACCTTAGATAATAAACTTTTATTATCTTTGCATGTTCATGAGCATTACATGAGCATTCATGATTATATATGGCTATATCTAGAAAACGAGGAGGAAATAGAAGTTGAAGAAGCGAGGACTACACCACCACCACCTGAAGAACCTCAGGCAGGAAACTGCTTTTATTTTAATATCTGTGGAGCAGAACCTGACTCACCAGTAACACAAGGCAAGCCCCGGTGCATTTGCCACCTCCTTGCTATTTTAAAATCTTTCTCACTTACTTGATGCATTAGGTGATAGGAGTTGTGTGTTAAACCAGTTGCTGCATTTCCTTCCTTGGATTTGATTACTTCTCTTTAAATCCTTGTTTTACAAAAAGGTTTTTCTTATGCTTAGCTTTGCTCTAGAAAAACAAAATGTTCTGTTTTAACATAGATGATGCTTCAAAGTGGGTGGGATGTTTTCAAAAACAAAATTTGATGGTGGATCCATCATGGCCATGATGGGTTCAACATCGAAAAAGATGTACCTCTGCTAGGTACCAAATTTTGGGTGAAATGATAAAGCTGAGACCGGGCGGGTGACATGCACGAGAAGAGAGTCTCGGTGTAGTGTCTCCGCCAGAGTCAATTAAGGACCTTCTCGATGTAGAACTGCTGACCGAGGACCCTTTAACTGGTCACATGCCTCATCATGGGTAAGCTTTGCTTCGGGCAGACTAATACCAGAATAAGATAACACGCAATAAGATAACAGACTAATACTATCATATCCTTGAGAGCCTTTTATTCTGACGGGTAAGACTTGTGAAAGTACACTTCATACTCGGGGCTTTGTCCCATGTTGTTTTAGGTGAAGAAGCAGCAAACTTTTGTTGCTTCTGTTCCAAGGTGGTGCCCAAAGAAGAAAATCAAGACTGAAGCCACAGGAGGAAGTGTCCTCCTTTAGGAAAAACTTTTTACTGTTTATCGGGACGGCTTTTTGCCTCCCAGGTTATGTAATAATATTACTCAGCACTCTTATATTTGTTCTGGTCTGTAATAATACAACTCTTTCTTACTTTAATATAAGGTAAGTTACTATAATTGCTTCCGCATTTTCGTACCTCCGGTGTATTGTAATGTCTACGTGACGGGTGAAACGCTCTTGGGCAAGGCAAGGAATTCAGATACCGAACTTGTCAAGTGATCAGGTGCACCTGCAGGGTTGTCTAAGGTCCGTTGGACAAGGACAACTGTAGGTGGGCCTAATGACTTGGGAGGTTCTGTCACAGCTGGTATCGAAGCAAAGCCCATCTCTACAGATGTTATGAGACATTTTCAAAAAAGAATTTTCAAGGACTTACCTCAGAAATTTTTTTTCCTTCTTATCTAACTACCTTCTGAAGTACTTATTTTAAAGACCAGATAGTAGAGTGCAATGTATAGAAGGTTGTGAATCAACTAAGGTTGATTCTGTAATTATGCATGCATCATGTTAAAAACTATACTAATAAGATTTTCCCCCTCATGGAGATATGTTGCCGCGCACAAGGAAAACCGCGCGCAAGTCTACTGGGCCAATTGGCGTGCCTCGCCATCAACTAGCTCCAAGGCATCAGGATAGTAGTAGTGGTAGCAATGATCCAATCGGAGATCTGGAAGCTCAAGTAAAACAGCTTCGAACGGAGCTCCGTCACAGGAATGATGTATGGATCGAGGATGGTCAGCGAATAAACGAGTTAACAACTGGCATCCGCCACCTGCAAGACCAACTTGCTGAACGAGATTTAACGCTCGATTGGGCTGTTAACTCACGTTCACTTGCTTGGACCAAAAAAGCCAAAGCTCGAGCCCGCGTGGAGGAGCTTAGCACAGCCGTGGACAACTTGCAGGTGTACTGTAATACACTACATGAGGAGGTTCATGTATTGTATTCACAACTGCACCCTAATGTACCTGCGGATCCTGTCGGAATGGGAGCCGGACCTTCTGGAGCAGCGGGTGAAGCCCTTGGTGGGGAAATGGACCTTTTCAGCCCCCTCCTTCAATGAATCTAGTTGACGAATGGTCTCCTACACCCGACAGCGAAGCTACCAAAAGTGATAAGAAGCTAGAGTAGTGTAGTATAGAAATAGTGTTAATGTGTAATAGGTAATGTGGTCCTGTTGTAAATTCGAGTCTGTATCATTACCTTTTAAAGTAATGCAAAATGGATGGTTTGCTTTGGCATATTATATTTTCCAAATGTTCTTTGCCTCAGATGCCGTCCAGGACTCGTGGACAGGATGGTGCGGGAACCTCCCATGGGAGGGAGACTACTCCTAACCCGCCACCAGTACCCCCAACCTTGGCTGAGGCTATCGCTGCCTTAGTCAATGCAACAGCCGATAACACCCGCTTTCTCCGTGAAATGGCGGGACAGCAAATGCAACAGCAAGGCGGGCGAGCCTATCCGCAAGGACCCCGCAAAACTTCATATTTGGATTTCTCCAAAACATGTCCCTCGCTATTTGTCAAGGCTGAAGATCCTCTTGAAGTGGATGAATGGATCCGGGTTATCGAACAAAAGTTTGGGCTTCTCCGATGCACGGAGACTCAAAAGCCCTTATTTGCGGCACAACAGTTGCGAGGCCCTGCCAGCACCTGGTGGGGAAATTATGTGGCTATCCAGCCTGCTGGTCATCAAATTACCTGGGACGAATTCAAACTGGCTTTTCGGGAGCACTATATTCCTGAAGGGGTGCTCCATATGAAACAGGAAGAATTTATGAAGCTCAAACAAGGTGGAGATACTGTCACACATTATCTCAACAAATTCAACCATTTGTCCCAGTATGCCATTGATCAGGTCAACACTGATCTAAAGAAGAGAAATTGTTTTATGAGAGGCCTCAATGACCGGCTGCAGGGGAAAATGGCCACCTGCCTCGACCTATCTTATAGTAGGGCTATCAGCACGGCACTGGCAGTCGAAGCCAAATATGCAGGCCCAGGAAAATCGAAGGGCTATGGAGGCAACAGGCCCAACCAGGGGCCTGAGAAGAGACAAAGGTTGGTGATCCGACCTTTTAATCAGAACCGTTCTTCACCACGTCCACCCTCCTACCCTTTCAAACAACCTGTCTTTATCTGTCCTGCTACTGCCCCCACCTCAACAAATCAACCGAGTGCCCCTGGTACTCGTTTCCCCGCCCTCCCAAGCTCCTCAACAGGCTGCTTTAATTGTGGAAAGTCCAGACATTTTATCAAGGTCTGTCCATACCTGAAGCAGAGCAAATCAAATAATCAGCAGAGTTCAGGGAGTTCCACTCAAGGCAGGGGAAATGCGGCGAATGATACAGCGGGCAAAAATATGAAGAAAACTGGGCGGATTTATTATACGCAAGTGGCCACGACACCGGAAGGAGTACCGGTTATGATGGGTATGTTTCTCATGGCCAATCACTCTGCAGTTATTCTTTTTTATTCTGGCGCTTCACATACGTTCATAAGCAAGAAGTTTGTGGCGCAACATTGCATTCCATACAATGAATCAAGGGAAGGGTTTATAATTCATTCGCCTGGGGGACAAATATTCACTAAAGAAGTGGCTTTTCATGTGCCCGTAACATTAGCTGAACGGGACTTTCCCACAAATATGATTGTTCTGAAAGGCCAAGATATAGATGTAATTCTGGGCATGAATTGGTTAGCCCAACATAAAGCTATCCTCAACACTGATATGAGAACCATCAGGTTGAGTTATGGCCAAGAAGAGGTTCTCTTGTCCATCCCTGTAGCTATTCCAGCTAAACCAATTGGCGGGGTATATGAAGCCATCATACCGGAGATCCAAGATATTCCGGTAGTATGTGAATTCCCGGACATTTTTCTGGAAGATCTGCCTGGATTGCCTCCAGAAAGAGATGTAGAATTTGTGATTGAGTTGAAGCTCGGTACGGCTCCTGTTTCTAGAAGGTCGTACCGAATGCCTCCGAATGAATTGGTAGAACTCAAGACCCAATTACAAGATCTACTAGAAAAGGGATTCATCCGACCAAGCTCATCACCTTGGGGTTGTCCAGCCATCTTTGTCAAGAAGAAGGACCAAACACTTCGGATGTGCGTGGATTATAGACCCCTTAATGAGGTCACAATCAAGAATAACTACCCTCTTTCCCAGATTGACATCCTATTTGATCAACTTACCGGAGCTCGGGTATTTTCCAAAATTGACCTCAGGTCGGGTTACCATCAGATCCGTATCCGACCCAAAGATATACCCAAGACCGCATTCATTACGCAGTACGGATTATTTGAATATCTGGTTATGTCTTTCGGACTAACAAATGCTCCTGCCCACTTCACATATCTTATGAACTCGGTATTCATGCCCGAGTTGGATAAATTTGTGGTGGTATTCATTGATGATATCTTGATATATTCCAAGAATGAAGAGGAGCATGCTCGGCATTTGCGGATCGTATTAACGCGCTTAAGGGAGCACCAATTATATGCTAAGTTCAGTAAGTGCGCGTTCTGGCTGGAGGAGATCCAATTTTTGGGACACGTGTTGTCTGCTAACGGGATTGCGGTGGATCCCAGCAAGGTCAAGGATATTTTGGAGTGGAAACCCCCAACCACTGTCCATCAAGTCCGAAGTTTCCTTACACTGGCTGGTTATTACCGCCGATTTATTCTAGATTTTTCCAAGCTTGTGAAACCAATCACAAGTTTATTGAAGAATGATACTAAATTTAATTGGTCTTCAAGATGCAGTGAAGCCTTTGAGCAGCTGAAAGTGTTGTTGACCACTGCTCTGGTATTAGCTCAACCGGACAGTGAAAAGCCCTTTGATGTGTATTGTGACGCATCAGGCAGTGGTCTAGGCTGTGTTCTAATGCAAGAAGGCCGAGTGATAGCCTATGCTTTAAGGCAGTTACGCCGGCATGAGGAACATTATCCAACTCATGACCTGGAATTAGCTGCTATGGTTCATGCCCTGAAAATATGGCGTCATTATCTGCTGGGGAATATCTGTCATATTTATACAGATCATAAAAGCATGAAGTACATCTTTACCCAGTCAGAGTTGAATATGAGGCAGAGGAGATGGCTTGAGCTGATTAAAGATTATGAACTGGAGATTCACTATCACCCAGGCAAAGCTAATGTAGTGGCAGATGCGTTAAGTCGCAAGGCTTTCTGTCACCGTCTTACAATGAAGACTTCTAACATTACGTTATGCCAAGAAATGGAGAAGTTGAACCTGGGTATGATGCAACATGGAACTTCAAATCACTTGAAGCTTGAGTCAGTCCTCCTGCAAAGAATAATTTACGCGCAAAGAAATGATGTGGGTATGAAACATATTCATGAGAAAATGGAGACCGGTAAAGCCAACTGCTTCAGAGGAGATGATCAAGGTGTTGTATGGTTCAACAACCGCATAGTTGTGCCCAAGAATGATGAGATCCGCCAGCAAATTTTAGATGAAGCACATCTTAGTCGTTATTCTATTCATCCCGGAAGCACTAAGATGTATCATGATCTAAAACAACATTATTGGTGGACAAAAATGAAGATTGAAATGCACGCTATGTGGCAAGATGTGACACTTGTAGACGAGTCAAAGCCATACATATGTAGACTGCTGGTCTATTGCAATTTTTGCCTATCCCTACATGGAAATGGGAGGATATAAGCATGGACTTTATTATGGGATTGCCCAGGACAGCAAAAGGATATGATTCTATTTGGGTTATAGTTGATCGACTTACCAAGATAGCCCATTTCGTGCCAGTCAAGACAGATCATCCAGTTGTTGTCTATGCCCAATTATATATTGCTCGTATTCTTAGTCTGCATGGGGTTCCAAATACCATAGTGTCGGATCGTGGACCGCAATTTGTAGCCAAGTTTTGGGAAGCACTTCATAAATCCCTGGGTACCAAGTTGCTTCACAGTTCGGCCTACCATCCCCAAACCAGTGGGCAGACAGAGAGGGTAAATCAGATACTTGAAGATATGTTGCGAGCATGTGTTTTGGAATTCCCACAAAAATGGGATGACTGTTTACCATTAGCGGAGTTCTCATACAATAATAGCTTTCAAGAGAGCATCAAAATGGCACCCTTTGAAGCTTTGTATGGCCGACAGTATCGTACTTCGTTAAACTGGTCTGAACCAGGTGAAAGATGTTTCTTTAGGCCTGATATGGTAAAGGAGACAGAAGAAAAGGTGCAGCGAATAATTCATAATTTGAAAGAAACCCAAGCTCGACAGAAGAGTTATGCAGACAAGCGACGTCAACCCTTGCACTTTCAAGTTGAAGATTATGTCTACCTGAAAGTTTCACCAATGAAGGGTGTATCTCGTTTCAGGATAAAAGGGAAGCTTGCACCTCGATACATTGGTCCTTTTCCTATCCTTGAAAGATATGGACCAGTGGCATACCGACTCCAGTTACCCGAAACCTTGTCTGCAGCGCATAATGTGTTCCACGTGTCTCAATTGAAGAAGTGTCTTCGGGTTCCCGATCGAACCATTGAAGTAACGGATGTTTCCTTAGAACCAGACTTGACATATTCATAACATCCTATTCAAGTCTTGGATCAAAAGGACAGGATTACCCGAAGGAAAACTCTCAAGTTTTACAAGATACAGTGGAACCAACACACGAAAGATGAAGCTACTTGGGAAACTCAAGACTTTTTAGATAAGAATTTCCCAGGCTTTTTAGCTTTGTGTAAATTTTGTAAGATATGTACACTTGTTGTAATAGAGGAATGAACCCCATACCACCCCTGCCTTGTACCAAAATAAGGAAATAAAAGTATGACACGTTTCCTTTTCCATTACTTGCTCTAGGACTTTTAATCTCGGGACGAGATTCTTTTATGGGGAAAAGGATGTAACACCCCTGGTGTTACTGTCACTAAAACTTGAGCATAACATCATAAGTATTGGCATATCATGTGTTTGTCACACTTAGAATGCATTCACCAGGCAAAAACTTCAAACAAGTTGTGTGGATGTGACTGGTTGTGGGTAAAACCCTAGAATAGGGTACTTAACCCTAAACTGGACTCAGAAGAGTAAATAAAGTCTAAATAAGGGAAAGCTTCAAAACCTATTAGTAATGATCATAAAATGTCACCATGGATGGACTTAAGTAGCATCAAAACCCTAAAAGTACCAAAAACCCTAAATAGACCCCTGGAAAACCCTGGACTGAAACCCTAGGGGGTTATATGCAAATATTACCCACTTTTGGACCAAAGTGCAAAAACCAAGGTATTTGGGCACCTCAAATCATATGATTCACATGTATGTGGATTTCCAAATTAAACCTTGAGATTTGGACTTGTTTGCAAAAAGCCCCACTTAAACCCTATTGAGTTAAGTCTGAATTTGTAGAGCTATATAAGGAGAACAAATTTTATTAAGTAAGCCTTAGTGCTACATGGAAATAGGAGAAACACAGACCAGAAGATAGTCTGTCAGTCAAGCACAACTCTGAAACTGGACTGACAGTGAGCTAGGACCAAGTGTGAGGGCCATTTTGAGCATGATCTAGTAAGAATTTGGGAGTGATTGCTATAGCAAGATTGAAGCTAGATAGTAGAACAACAACTTTGTTAAAGATAGATTAGCAAGTTACCACATGAAAATTTGAGATCCGAGCCCTACAAAATGGTTTGTCAGACGCTCTGCTGGTAGCCACCATGGTACAATGACGGAACAAGATCACAAGTTCAGCCCTCCTCGCCGCTGGTGACCTTTGCGCCTTGATTCGCGCCGTCGCCGCGATTCGTGCTCTCTGGTGACGGGATAATCACAGCGGAGTAAAGATCTTGGCACCAGATAGGCTCGGGCCCGATCGACGGCGAGTTTGCTGTACCCACTTGGGCTCCGGTCGGCCGAAGTGGTCCTCGCCAGCGTTGATCGCCTGCCGACCATGTGCCACGTGCCTTAGGACGTTAACACGTCACAGTAAACTACTGGAGTAAGCTGTCCATCGCCGGTGGCCTTGCCACGGGGAGAGCCACGGTTTCACCCGCGCTAGTAACCTTCTTCCTCTCCGGCCGCTAGCGCGTCTTCACGAAATTGGACGCCACCGCTGATGGAGCCTATAAATTGCCGCCCCCGCTTGCTCCGCTAAGTAATTGTGCACCTAGTAAACCAACCCTCACCTCAGATCATCCACCAGAGCTCCCCAATTTAGGATTTCCCCCAAATCAACCAAGAACACTATGCGGTGTGACCTTGCCGTGGCCAAAGTGTTTCAGGTCCGTTCATGTTCGCTGTCCTCTTGTTTCAGCACCCTTACTTGCTCCTGATACTCGCTGGCCCATCCGATTTAGCTAGGCGGTCCTAGATCACCAGGAACACGTTTACTCATCCGATGGTCCGCGCAGTCTCCATGGACCGGATGATTTGGAGCCCCATTAGTAAACTTGAGTGAGGGGAAATTATTAGGAGGGGTCCAATTTTGTGTCTGCCGCGCGAGAGCACCGGTCGTTGCAAGATCTGGCCGGTATAAGCTCGCCGGAGCTCGGTTCTCCGCCGCTCCCCGTCATGGACTTTGGGCTGTGAAGGATTAGAAACGCGGGGGTGTTCTTGCAAATGTCAGTGAGACATGAGAATAGTGCCATGATTTTTTTTTCAGTTATTCAAATCGTGAGGGACATTTCTGCGACACCAGCAGCGCAGGCGCACACGGACGTGCTTCCGCTTGTAGATGGGCCGACTTGGGCCAGTTCCGGTCCAGAACTATTCATGCTTTTTCCTTTTTCTTTTTCTCTCAGGGTTTAAGAATTTCTAGAAAATTGTAGAAAAATGCTAAAAATACCAGATCAGTTTTGCTAGGCTCCTAATTTTATATAGTATTTAGTAAAAATAGTTTCATGATTTTTAGTTCCAATAGGGAATTTTGGGACATTTAAAATAGCCAAAATCCATACTTCTGGAATTTTAGAGAGTAAATTATAATCCCAAAATTCACCAAACTTTTTAAACAAGCTTTGATTAATATTTAGAAGCCTTGGGTAAAGTTTGGCATGATTTGGACTATGTTTGGTACTTAGAACCCAAAACCCTAATCCCTGCCCTATGAACCTCACTATAGACTCCGAAAACCCTAGTTTCCCGGAGAGCCGTGAAGGAAAGTTATATTCAAGACCTTAGATAATAAACTTTTATTATCTTTGCATTTTCATGAGCATTCATGATTATATATGGCTATATCTAGAAAACGAGGAGGAAATAGAAGTTGAAGAAGCGAGGACTACACCACCACCACCTGAAGAACCTTAGGCAGGAAACTGCTTTTATTTTGATATCTATGGAGCAGAACCTGACTCACTAGTAACACAAGGCAAGCCCCGGTGCATTTGCCACCTCCTTGCTATTTTAAATCTTTCTCACTTACTTGATGCATTAGGTGATAGGAGTTGTGTGCTAAACTAGTTGCTGCATTTCCTTCCTTGGATTTGATTACTTCTCTTTAAATCCCTATTTTACAAAAAGGTTTTTCTTATGCTTAGCTTTGCTCTAGAAAAACAAAATGTTTTGTTTTAACATAGATGATGCTTCAAAGTGGGTGGGATGTTTTCAAAAACAAAATTTGATGGTGGATCCATCATGGCCATGATGGGTTCAACATCGGAAAAGATGTAAGTCTACCAGGTACCAAATTTTGAGTGAAATGATAAAGCTGAGACCGGGCGAGTGACTTGCACGAGAAGAGAGTCTCGGTGTAGTGTCTCCGCCTGAGTCGATTAAGGACCTTCTCGATGTAGGCCTGCTGACCGAGGACCCTTTAACTGGTCACATGCCTCATCATGGGTAAGCTTTGCCTCGGGCAGACTAATACCAGAATAAGATAACACGCAATGGGAGTGGAGAGATGGGGAGAGTAGCGTGTACCCTCCGTGGCAAGAGGCTGGACGGTGGTGTATCTTTACTCTCAGTTGGCGTGAACCTGATCTGGTCTTAAGAACCCCGGTGGCGAGTTGACATATGCAAGGGTTAAGTGCTACATATGTCGTGTGATTGGAGATCCTTAGCTGAGTATAATCGATTCGGATCGCCGTAACTTCGTGGATATGAAGACTTGGTCACTGACTTACACGTAGCATTCCAGTGAATAAGAAGGACTGTTAAGAAATTGGCTAGTATAGGTCAAGTGATTGAACTAGGGTAGAAAGAACTCTAGAGGCAGGTAACTTTACTTAACCTGACAATTAAAACTGGATTTTTAAGGATCCACTATTAGTAAGCATTTCTGCAAACAGAGTCTTTGACTATTGATAAGACTTACCTTGACTCCCTTAAAAGCCAGCATATCCTTGAGAGTCTTTTATTTTGACGGGTAAGACTTGTGAAAGTACACTTCGTACTCAGGGCTTTGTCCCATGTTGTTTTAGGTGAAGAAGTAGCAAACTTTTGTTGCTTCTGTTCCAAGGTGGTGCCCAAAGAAGAAAATCAAGACTGAAGCTGCAGGAGGAAGTGTCCTGCTTTAGGAAAAACTTTTTACTGTTTATCGGGAGGGGTTTTTGCCTCCCAGGTTATGTAATAATATTACTCAGCACTCTTATATTTGTTCTAGTCTGTAATAATACAACTCTTTCTTACTTTAATATAAGGTAAGTTACTGTAATTGCTTCCGCATTTTTGTACCTCCAGTGTATTGTAATGTCCGCGTGACGGGTGAAACGCTCTTGGGCAAGGCAAGAAATTCAGATACCGAACTTATCAAGTGATCAGGTGCACCTGCAGGGTTGTCTAAGGTCTGTTGGACAAGGACAACTGTAGGTGGGCCTAATGACTTGGGAGGTTCTGTCACACAAACATGATAAGGCAAAGACTTGCCCAATGCGTTAAACGGGTGTTTTCTAAAGCAGTATCATCCTAGTATGTGGCAAGATGCCTAAGGAACCCGATGTGATCACATTGTGTTAGTTGCTTTTGGTTTGCTCAGCTCTGCCAAAGGGCAGGGGGCATATGTTGGGCGCCAAAATAGGTGGCCAGACGATCCAGACGGTCCGCACAGGTGGTCCGGATGATCCACACGCGCGCAGAGCCAATTAGGGTTCCGAGTTTCTTGCTATGGTTGTTAGCTAAATTCACGGAATTAGCCCGGGAGATTGGTTTGTAACGGGTCCAGCCCCCCTCCTCTATAAATATAGAGGAATACGACCGATTAATCATCAACAATCGAATCAATAATCAGTTTATCTCTCGGTTTTATCTTAGCCATTAGGAGTAGTTCTAGTTTAGTTCTAGTTTAGCCTCTCAATCCCCAAATTCTTCGCTTCTCTTCGGCTCTACGTCGATTAGAGGTGTCTAGGTCGGCCTGCTGACCCTAGACAACACATAGAATCTCTCCTCCCCGACGGGGTCTCTCTCAGGAGCAAGATTCAGGCGCCGTCGGTGAACTCCGCCACCCCTCGCACGCGCGGACCGCCCGGCCTATAGGCTCGGACCATCCGTCCCGTCAGGCAGGGAACGCTAGCCCTGCTCTAGGTCGCGGAACGTTCGACCCCTGGCCACTGACCGTCTGCGCCTGTGCAGAGAGCACCACCGCTGGTTCTCAACGCAGTGATTAGCATCCGAATCGGCGCCAACAGTTACTAGAGGCACATGTCACCACTTAATTTGTTAATAGAATGGCCATGAGTCCGAACCGCAAAGCAACCACTACCTAGTAGAAGATCACTGGCTCCAGTAAGTTTGAACATAAACTTAATTTCCTAGATCGAGATGGACAATTTTCGTAGATGACGATAGAGGAGATGACGAGTTGAAGTTAGGTGAACTTATGGAACCTTCTACGCATAAGGTCCAGATGTTGGATCTTTTATGGGCTTAGCCCATTTGTTGAATAAACTCTATGGTGTGTAATGGTGGAGAATACCAATATTACCATATTGGAAGTCCAAGGGTCTTTTGGCTTGACTTATATGGTGGGAATTATTCCACCTAACTTGAGAAGTCAAGAAATGGACAAGGGCGTGCCACACGCGCGCGCGCGCACCGCCGCCGCCGGCTGGGCCGGGCTCGGGCCGGGCGTGGCGTGGCAAGGCAGGCAGGCAGGCGAGCGGGCGTGGTGTGGTTGTGTTAATTTTTAGCACTCACTAACCATGTAAACCTTTCAGTTGCCTTTCTCTTCGTCAGCTGCATGCGAGACTCTTGTCCTTCAGCTGCCTGTCCCTTGGCGTGCAGCATGCGACCCTTCTCCTTCAGCTTCCCTCTGCGAGAGGTTAAGTAGAGGAGAACCCCTGACACTTGGTACACGAGAACAGAACCATTTTAGAGTCACAACCCAGCCGCAAGTGAGAGTATTCCCATCTCGTGACTCTGCGCGCACAGAGCAGCGAGAGGGCAGGTGCCTCCGAAGCCCTTGCCGTCCGAGACCTTTCAAGGGGGATCGACAATTAGGTTTTTGGGGAGCGTTTACACGACTGCCCAAAACATCTTCTTCCTGGCGATATGACAAGGGAAGCTGGACAAGGATCTCGATCATTAGAGCGCATGGGAGGGTATGATCAGTTTATTTCCTTACTGTTTTACATTCTGCATATTATATATGTTTCGTATATTCATCTGTGTTGTTTTATACATAGCCATGATTTTATCTTATCTGTTTTGTCTTATTATAATATGATAGATCTGTCTGTTTTAATTTTACAGTCATGTTGTTTATATTGCTATCTGTTTATTTTTAGTTGTTCCGTAATAATACATGAACCATGTTTATATACTTATTATATTTATATGATTCATATGCTTTGTGTTCTCATGATCCATATTGTTAATGGATATATTTGAGATCACGATTTCTATGGTTAATTATCTTTTATATGTCATAATCATAATGTTAATTTATGGAATTAAAATGATACGGAAAATGCCTATAATTCTAACAATCCAAAAACCTAATGTTAGTCATTTTTCTGTCAGAGGTTTTGCTGTTGTGCTAAAGCCTGATCCTTTTGATGGTAAAAACTTCTTGATCTGGAAAGCCAAAATGGAATTGTGGCTTACTGCAATGTCTTGTTTTCATGCCGCTGAGGGCAAGCCTGTCAACTTACCTCCTGAGGATGAGGCTAAGTTTAAGTTGAAGACAACCTCTTTCGAGGAGCAGTAATTAGCGCACTTGATACAAAATTCCAGAAAAGCTATATCATCCTTCCTACAGGGAAAGAGCTGTGGGATGCACTTGTTGGAAAGTTCGGAGTAACGGACGCTGGTAGCGAGCTGTATCTTATGGAGCAGCTGTATGACTACAAGATGGTTGAGAACCGATCTGTGGTGGAACAGGCTCATGAGTTTCAGGCACTAGCTAAGGAACTCGAACTTTTTCCTTATCCTTTGCCTGACAAGTTTGTGGCTGGCGGTATAATCGCCACGTTGCCACCTTCTTGGAAGGACTTTGCTACCTCTCTCAAACATAAGAGACAAGTGTTCAATGTGGAAGAGCTCATTGGTACTCTTGATGTTGAGGAAAGGGCTAGAACAAAGGACAGTGGAAAAGGTGTTGAGACCTCTACTGCTAATGTGGTGCAGAAGAGAAACTTCCGCAAGTTTAACAAGAAGAAAAACCAGAACAAACAAGAGAATGCAAATAAACCTACTCAAACAGCACAGTTTAAAAAGAAGAAGAACAGCAACAAGGGAAAGGGAGGATGCTTTGTCTGTGGCAGTGATCAACATTGGGCTAGAGAGTGCCCTGATCGCAAGTTCACACAAGATAAGAAATCAGCTAATGTTGTAACCACTGAAACTGAAGATGGAACATCTGGGTATGGTAATTCTTTACCATTTGTTCTTTCAGTTTGTAATTCACCTGAGTGGTGGATGGATAGTGGTGCAAACATTCATGTGTGCGCTGATGCCTCTATGTTCTCCTCCTACCAGGTCGGGAGGTCTGGCGCCTTGTTAATGGGAAATGGGTCGCGTGCTCATGTTCTTGGTGTTGGTACGGTCATTCTGAAGTTTACTTCGGGAAAGACGGTGCCATTGAAGAGCGTGCAGCATGTGCCCTCTATCAAGAAGAATCTTGTTAGCGCTTCTATGCTATGTCGAGATGGATACAAAGTTGTTCTTGAGTCTAATAAAGGTGTTGTGTCGAAACATGGTACTTTTGTTGGTAAAGGATATGACTACGGAGGCTTGTTCCGCTTATCACTGCATGATGTGTGTAATAAAATGGTGAATTCTGTTCATTTTTCTGATGAGTCAGATTTATGGCATTCACGTTTTTGTCATGCAAGCTTTGGCTGTCTTATGCGGTTAGCAAATCTAAATCTAATTCCTAAATTTAACTTGGTCAAAAAGTCTAAGTGCCATGTGTGTGTTGAATCAAAACAACCCTGCAAGCCTCATAAGGCTGCTGAGGCGAGGAGTTTGGCACATCTAGAACTTGTTCATTCTGATCTGTGCGAGATGAATGGAATTTTGACCAAAGGTGGTAAAAGATACTTTCTCACTTTTATAGATGACTCCACTAGATTTTGCTATGTGTATCTCTTAACAAAAGATGAAGCGTTCAATTATTTTAAGACCTATAAAGCTGAAGTTGAGAACCAACTTGAGAGGAAAATAAAACGGTTAAGGTCCGATCGAGGTGGAGAATATTTCTCTAATGTGTTCGATGAGTTCTGCGTGGAACATGGTATTATTCATGAGGGGACACCGCCATTCTCACCACAATCCAATGGGATTGCTGAAAGGAAAAACCGCACTCTAACAGATTTGGTGAATGCCATGTTGAGTACAGCGGGATTATCCAAGGCATGGTGGGGTGAGGCGATTTTGACAGCGTGTCATGTCCTGAATAGAGTTCCAACAAAGAACAAAGAGATCACACCATTTGAGGAATGGGAAAAGAGAAGATTAAATCTCTCATATTTGCGCACTTGGGGTTGCTTGGCTAAAGTGAATGTGCCAATCAACAAAAAGCGTAAACTTGGGCCTAAAACTGTTGATTGTATATTCCTTGGGTACTCTTTTCACAGCACTTGGTATAGGTTCTTAATTATAAAATCTGATGTGCCTGATATGTATGTTGATACTATCATGGAATCAAGAGACGCAACATTTTTTGAGAATGAGTTTCCCATGAAGAATACACCTAGTGATATAAGTCATGAGACTATAATTCCCTATGAGCACGAACTGTCGATTCATATAGATCATGCTGAGGATTCTCACGTGCACATCCCTGAGGAGGATGACACTATAGTCACTCGAAAGAGCAAGAGACAGAGGGTTGCAAAATCCTTTGGTAATGACTTTATAGTGTACCTTGTGGAAGACACACCAACTACCATTAGTGAGGCATATTGCTCTCCTGATGCTGACTTATGGAAGGAAGTAGTAAGGAGTGAGATGGAATCTATTATGTCTAATGGAACTTGGGAGGTCGTTGACCGTCCCTATGGTTGTCAACCTATAGGCTGCAAATGGATCTTCAAGAAAAAGCTTAGGCCTGATGGTACAATCGAGAGGTACAAGGCAAGGCTTGTGGCCAAAGGATATACCCAAAAAGAGGGTGAAGATTTCTTTGATACCTACTCACCAGTGGCTCGATTGACTACAATTCGCACATTAATAGCCGTGGCAGCCTCTTATGGTCTTATCATTCATCAGATGGATGTTAAGACAGCTTTCCTAAATGGAGAGTTGGATGAGGAGATCTACATGGATCAGCCAGAAGGGTTCATTGCGGATGGTCAAGAGAACAAGGTGTGCAAGTTGATAAAATCATTGTATGGCCTAAAACAAGCACCTAAGCAATGGCATGAAAAGTTTGATAATACTCTTACAGCTGTTGGCTTTGCTGTAAATGAATCTGACATGTGTGTGTATTACCGGTATGGTGGGGGTGAGTCTGTTATGCTGTGCCTTTATGTTGATGACATCTTGATCTTTGGATCAAATCTCAATGTGATTGAGGAAGTTAAAAATCTTCTATCGAACAATTTCGAAATGAAAGATTTGGGAGAAGCTGATGTCATTCTAAACATCAAGCTTGTTAGAGAAGCTGATGGTGGGGTAACTTTGTTACAATCCCATTATGTGGAAAAGGTACTATGACATACGGTATTCATTATACTGGAAACCCAAAAGTGCTGGAAGGCTATTGTGATGCCAACTGGATTTCTGATGCTGATGAGCTTTATGCCACAAGCGGATATGTGTTTCTGTTTGGAGGTGGCGCTGTTTCCTGGAAGTCTTGCAAGCAGACTATCTTAACGAAGTCTACAATGGAAGCAGAACTCACAGCATTAGACACTGCTGGGGCTGAGGCCGAGTGGCTTCGTGATTTCCTATTGGATTTACCGGTAGTTGAAAAACCGATACCGGCTATTTCCATGAACTGTGACAACCAAACTGTGATTACAAAGGTTAACAGTTCTTGGAATAACATGAAGTCTACAAGGCATGTTAAGAGGAGATTGAAATCTGTCAGAAAGCTGAAAAACTCTTGAGTTATAACTGTGGATTATGTCCACACATCGAATAATCTGGCAGATCAATTCACTAAGGGTCTGTCACGCAATGTGATAGAAAGTGCATCGAGAGAAATGGGTATGAGACCCATGTGAGATCTACTCTAGTGGTAACCTGCTCTATGTGATCGGAGATCCCGTGAAGTAGAGTGGAGAAACAAGCTAGGAGTAGATTGTGAGGAGAGATCCCTTCTTTGACTCATTTCTGATGCACATCTTTCCTATCTGTAAGGCAGGATGGTTTTTACCTTAATGTATTCCAAGAGTCTTATAAAGGTGAGATGTTGTCCTACAGAACATCTTCTGAGGAATACACCTATATGAGTCAAACTGCTGGTCACAGTCTATGGGACTTGGGTAATCCCTGAATACTCATGAAAGGCACTGAAGTGTGACTTATATGCTTCTAAACAGCGCGAATACCCTTTTGCAGCCTAGTATCAGCAAAGGATTTGAGTGAATCTTATTTCGCACAAAACTGTCAATTCAAGGCTTAGTCCATTGTTCAGTTGTGAATGAGTGAAACTCTTATTCTAGATGGATGTTCAACTTAACAGTCTCCATCAAAACACTAGTATATCAAAGGATTGTGATTCTGATACTTCATCATTACAAACCCTAGAGTTTGGTGGGGATTGTTGGATCTTTTATGGGCTTGGCCCATTTATTGAATAAACTCTATGATTTGTAATGGTGGATGTCGGGGACTTGTTCTAAAAAGTTATGAATTAAGAACAAGGCAACATAAAATGTTAAATATTAATGCCCTTCGTCCGCTGAAGCATTATCTCCCCAAGGATTTAATGAACTTCGGACGAAGGCCATGGGTAAGATATCACGAACGTCATACCTCCGTGATCAAAGTTATAAAACGATGTAGGATAAAGTATAAAAAATATGAAACATAAGAGAATGATATATCAAAAACACATAAGATTATTCACATATTTTATTATACAAACCTAAATATTAAAATACAATATTTAGGTACATCTATACCTTCGTCTTGGCATAAAGCAATAATTCCAGTGTAATGTGTTAGCAATTACAAGATTGCGTTAACAGTACAGGGGTACTGTTCACCTATTTATAGGCACAGAGCGCAGCCTGTGTATAATTACATTTATGCCCTTTACAATCGACTACAATAAAGACACAGAACATCATGGGTCTTTTAGGTCATTTCATCTTTAAGTCGGTTCACCCCTTCGTCTTGAGGCATGTCACTGTGCCGAAGCTTTATAGTCGATAGCTTCGGCGCTGCTCTTGAGAGGATCTGCTGAAGGTGTTTTCTTTCTTTAGGATCTTCGGCTACGAAGCATACCCCCAACATTAGCACCTTCGCGGTGCTAGTTCGTTTTTTTGTAACGAGCTTGATCCGTGAAAAAGTCTTCTAGGCTTCGGGATGCCGAAGATCAGAAAAACACATTCCCTGAGCTCGTTGGCGAGAAACGATTAAAATAATCCACGCGCGAGGTGGCCCCATCTTGCAGCAGTTATGCGCGCACTGACGATTCACCTTCTCGGACTCTGTGGCCCACCGTTCAGTGAGTGCGGGTGGCTATTTGTCTGGTGCGGAAGACCTTGACGATTCACCTTCCCACCTGTGGCACTATATAAACAGACGGGTAGGTGTGAAGGTACCACAACATTCATTGCTATTGCACTGTTTTGCTGCCAAAATATTGACCAAAGCCGAAGCTTGCTCACTGCTTCCGCAACCGAAGCTATTTATTTTGCTCAAGCTTCATAACGAGAAAAAGCTTCAGCAAAGTTAAGAAAAATTTTCAACTTCAATCGAAAAACAAGAAATTCAATCACCAGATGGCCAGAGTACGTTCCACAGCTAGGGTTACTCGTGACGGAGAGGAGGCCGAAGGTGCCGAAACTGCCCCAATCTCCGAAGTGATGAAGCGCTCAGGGCTGGTAGCATCGGAGGATGCACCTGCCGCTGAAGCCGAGCAGGCTGATGCCGAAGAACTTGAGTCTGAAGATGATTACAGCGCAGTGCCAACTAAACCCAGCCACTTGGAGTTTGGGAAATCCACCATTTTCGAAGATGACATGCCGAAGATGGTAAATTTGGGCTATTTCAATGAAGCGAAGAAGGAGCTGGTTCGTTTCGGCGGGGATGAGATTACTCTGAAGCCAGGAAAGGATGAAGTAGTGGTCTTCAGAAGCTTCTTTAAAGCTGGTTTAAGATTTCCTTTAAACAAGATGATTGCTGATGTATTGAAGAAGTTTGGGATGTACCTTCATCAATTAACTCCTAATGCTATCATTAGGCTTAGTGTTCATATTTGGGCTCTTCGAAGCCAAGGTGTGGAACCATTTGCCGAAGGTTTCTGCCGAGTGCACGAGCTTCATTATCAGACCAAGGCTAGAGGAGATGGGCTGCATGAAAACTTTGGCTGCTACAATTTTGCCTATTGCAAGAGTACGAAATTTCGAGTGATCAGCTATCGTAGCAAGTGGCCAGCTGGCTGGAAGTCTGAGTGGTTTTACGTCAAAGTTGACGAAGAAAAGGAGAAGCTGGTCCATAGTCCGTTAGAATTAATCTTCGGAGAGACCAGACCCTAGTGCAACATGACACCAGGGAGTCCAAGCCAAATTGCTCTGGCTGAATTTAGAGTTATTGTGGAGCACAACGGCACTAGGAACTTAGTGCAAGAATTCTTGGCTTTCAGAGTGTTCCCAACTTTTAAAGAGTGGGACATGCCGAAGCTTAAAGGAGAAAAGAAGAAGGGGGAACTTATTCGGTTACCCTATCATTATAAATTCAAGAAATATTTCAAAGTGCCTTGCCAACAGTGGCTAGACACGATTGAAGTGATGTGCAATGAAATTCTCAGCAATTACTCTAAAAAAGAAGATCAACTAATGACTGCAGCCTTCGGCACCCGTCCGAAGCGAAGACTGAACCGAGTAATGGATGCTCTGGACTTTGAATATCCCGACTACGAGCGACTAGACAAGGATGCCGAAAGGCAGAAGAGAAAGAGAGTGGCTGGTGCTCTGAATAAAGACGATGAAGAACAATTGAAAAAGAAAGAGCTGAAGCCTGAGCTGAAAACAGATGCTTCGAAGAAGAGAAAAACTACAGCTTCAAAGCAGAAGGCAATTGATGAGGAAGAAGAGACTGCTGCAACACCCTCAACCACCGACGTGGAGGAAATTTTAAAGGTAATGACTGAATCTTTGCCTGTCAAGCTAAGTCCACTGGGGCCACATCTGACGAAGCTTTTTCAGAAGGAAAAGGAGCCTGCAAAAACGAAGAAGGCAGCTAGGCTGAAAAAGCAAAGAATCATTACAATGACGGATGTCATTGAAGGGACACCACCACAAGCTTCAGCTCCGAAGGCACCAGCTGTTGAGAGCACAACAGCTACCGAAGCTGCACCTTCGGAAGCTACAGCCAAAGAAATTCACTTAGAAAGCACAATTGCTAATATTGATAAGATACTACTAGACAAGGCCGCAGAAGAAGCTGCTGCAGCCACCAAAGAGACTGCGGCCCCAGAGCCCGAGAAGAAGAACGAGAAGAAGAAAGAAGCTGAAGACGCTTCAGAAGATGAAATTTTTAACTTTCAAAACTTAGTTGGTCAAGAGCTAACAAAGGCTGAAAAAGAAGAGCTAAAAGAGTATGTCATATCTTGCGGATATCGGCCGGGGGCACTTCTCTTCGGTGGTGTCGATGACGAAAAGTTGGGATGTGTCCGAGATCATACCGGAGCGAAGGTTATTGGTACTCTATCAAAGAGTATTGGTTTCCTGAAGCTCGATACGGACATTAGCTGCTACAGACGACAGCACATCGTCGGTAGTTTATTCTATTCCAATTTCAAGGTAAACAACTTTTCTTTAACTTTTATTGTTTCAATAACGAAGGTGTTTTCTATCGAAGGTTGTTTGTGCGCAGAGTATGCTTTTGAGTAAAGCTTTGAAAATGCAGCAAGATTTGGAAGATAAAAAACATGAAGTTATAATTGAGAGCTTAGAAAATAAAATAAAATAAAAGACCAATCAGTTGCTCTTGAAAAGAAGGACTTCGAGCTTCAGACAACCGAAGGCATATAGGCAGAAGTTGAAGCTAAAATAACAGAACTAAATACGAAGCTTCTCTCCCAGTCAGAAAACTTCGAACAAGAAAAGCAAAAGCTTAATGCAAAATTTGAGGCCGAGGTCCAGAAAAGTTCAGATTTGCAAAAATCATTGACAGGGCTTCAAAACAAATGTCTGGAGTTCAGTAATCGATGTATACAACGACTGAAGCAGATCTTTTATTCGGTTGGAGCCAGAAGTGAGAAATTTAACCCTTTGGCTGAAGACCTGCGAGGGGCCTTCGAACATATCGAAGGTGAAATTGATGATCTTGATGAAGTTATAGCTGGACATGGTGACTTTTGTGCCCTGGTAGCTTCTCGGGGCACAGATGTCGCCTTCCTGAAATCTGGCTGCGAACATGGAAAGGTTGTCAATAGACCCAATTTCAGTTTATCACCAGCGGATTTGGATAATATTCCCAACCTTGCTCGAAGCATAGCAAATAGATTTATAAAACTGGTATGGACGAAGGGTGGACGAAGCATGGCTGGTGATGAAGCTCGGAGTCATCTTAAGCCGGTAACAAAATCATACCTTGTGCCTACCTCTTCCTTCAAATATGAATCTTCCTTACAATACTTTAATATATACAGGATGACGAAGCCGACGAAGACGAAGCTTAACGGATGACGAAGCCGAAGCCGAAGCTTAACGGATACAAATGAAGCTTGAATAGATAACTGTAGAAAAAACTCTAGAATTCTTGTAATAACCTTTGTAAAGAATAGTGTAATTAAATTTTACTCTGAACTTTGTCCATACCTTGTAATATATTCTTACCTTTCCGTCAATGTATAAAGTGCTTCGGTGTGAACGAACTTAGTATTTTTGAGCCGAAGGCGAAAAACACCTTCCCTTCTTTTCGTACACATTGAAGCATAAAACTGCTTCTTTTTCTTTTTGCCAAAGCTTTAACTTTAGATCCGAAGCAACTGCCTGTGTTATGATGATGATGATCCTATGTATGTCTAAATGAATGTTTATAAATGCAAATGTATGATGTAATGTACCGTACAAATGAATGTTCAAACACACGTATACGAAGCCACAACCATAGCCTTCATTCCCTTAGGAATAACCAGAGTCTCTTTGCCGTTTATTTTTCGGCTTCACCACTTATTTTTCAGTGTATCAGCGCTGACTTTTCGCTGTAAGTTCTGCATTCCCTTAGGAACGTCTTTTGAACTTCTTCGCCTTCTATTTCGGCGGTATCGCGTTGACTTTTCGCGCTTCGCCTTATATTTCGGCGGAATCAGCGTTGACTTTTCGCTGTAAGCTCTGCATTCCTTTAGGAACGACTTTTGAGCAGAAAACTTACACTGCCCTCCCTTAGGAATGGCTTTTTGTAGCTTCGTCGTGCTCTGCATCCCCTTAGGGACGTCTTTCGAGCTTCTCCCTGTTTTTTCCTTTCTCTTTGCACTCGATGGTGCATGCTCAGCTTTTACATTTACATTTTTGGGGGATATTGCTCTTGTAGAGCTGAAAATAAAAAAGAGAAATTATATGCTATGGCCCCATTAAAAACCTTTCTCCCCCTTTAGAAAGGAAAAGGGTACCATAGGAAAAAAATAAAAAGATTACATCAAGCTATACATAATATCGCCGAAGCTCATCCGCATTCCAAGACCTAGGAATGTCATTGCCGTCCATATCCTTCAATCTGTAAGAACCGGGTCTTGACGAAGATACTACCAGAAAAGGTCCTTCCCACTTCAACTGTAGCTTGCCTACTGTATCTGGGTTGGCAACTCTCCGAAGTACCAAGTGCCTTGGCTTGATGTTTTTTAACCGAACTTTTCTGTCACGCCATTTTATTGTTTCGGCTTGATATTTATTGATGTTCTCCACAGCCTAAAGCCTGATCCCTTCTATAGCATCTTTTGCCACAGAATAATCAGCTTCGTCCTCTGCCGAAGCCACTGTTCTTATTGACCCTGCTTTAGCTTCTTCTAGGGTTATTGCTTCATCGCCAAACAATAATTTGAATGGTGTAAAACCCGTTGACCTTGATATTGTTGTGTTGTGGCTCCACACCACTTTGATCAATTCATCTGGCCACTTTCCTCTGGGCTGATTGAACATTAACTTCATTATTCCCGTCATTATAATGCCATTAGCTCTTTCAACAAGTCCATTTGACTCCGGGTGTCTGACCGATGCAAAATGAATTTTCGTGCCAATTTGTCCACAAAACTCTTTGAAAGCTTCAACATCGAACTGTGTTCCATTGTCCACAGTAATAGCCTTTGGCACTCCGAAGCGACAAACAATATTTTGCCAAAAAAAAATTCTGGACAGTGACCGAAGTTATTGTGGCTAAAGGCTTCGCCCCAATCCACTTGGAAAATATTCTACCGCCACCACAACATATTTTAGATTTCCTTGTGCTGGTGGAAGTGGGCCTAGCAAATCGAGGCCCCACCTTTGCAACGGCCAAGTGGGCTATATTAACTGAGTTAGAGATGAAGGTTGTTTCTGATCTCTTGCACATTTTTGACAGCCTTCACATTTTTGAACTAACTCTGCTGCATCCGAAGCTGCCTTCAGCCAATAAAATCCTTGACAAAATTTTTTTCCCAGCAAGGGCCTAGATCCGATGTGACATCCACACAGACCTGCGTGTATCTCCTTCATCAATTCGATACCTTCGGTCCTTGATAAACATTTGAGGAGTGGTGAACAAACTCCATGTTTATACAATTCCCCTTCTATCATGACATATGGTCTTGTTCTTGCCTCCATTCTTTTGTTATAAGCTTCGTCACTTGAAAGACAATTTCCTTGAAGGAAAGATATTATTTCAGTTCTCCAATCTTCACTGTGCACTGGAGAAATAGTGAGCACTGCTCTTTCCATAAGCTCAACCGAAGGTGCTTTTATTGTTTCAAAAAATACTTCGGAGGGTAAAGGGAGCCCCTGAGCCGCTGATTTGGCTAGCAAATCGGTATGCTCATTTTCACCTCTTGGGATACTTTTGACGGAAAACCCTTCGAAGGAAGCTTCCAACCTTCGGACTGCATCCAGATATTTTTCAAGCTTCGGATCTCGTGCCCTGCTGCTTTTATCCACATGGCCAGCTATGACTTGAGAATCAGTCTTTAAGACGGCCCTTCTTATTCCCATTGCCCTTAGCTTTCGAAGCCCCAAAATAAGTGCTTCGTACTCAGCAATATTATTTGTGCAACTGAAGTCCAGTTTGACTACAAAACATGTTTTGACTTTTGAAGGTGCTATTAGGACCGCAGCTGCTCCTGCACCGAAGGTTCCCCAAGAACCATCGCAGAACACCGTCCAAGCTTCGGTATCCTTGCTTGTCCCTTCTTCGTGAGCCCCTGGCATCCAGTCAGCAATGAAATCTGCTAGCACCTGGGATTGAATTGAAGATCTATGCACGTAATCAATGGTGAATTCATTGAGCTCCGCGGCCCACTTTCCAACCCTTCCAGTAGCTTCTCTGTTCCTCATAATATCCTTTAGAGGCTGTGACGAAGGAACAATTATATGGTAAGCCTGGAAATAATGCCGAAGCTTTCTGGAAGCCATTAACACATCATACAGCACTTTCTCCAACTCTGTGTAATTTTTCTTTGACAAGCTCAACACTTCGGAGACAAAATATACTGGGACTTGCTTTTTACTTTGTCCTTCAAGCTTCTCCTGTACAAGTGCCGCACTCACTGCAGAGTGCGAAGCTGCCACATACAACAGCAGAGGAGCCCCTGGCGTGGGTGGAGTTAGCGTCGTTAGGTCTATTAGGTACTACTTCAGCTCTTCGAGGGCTTTCTGCTGAGCTGATCCCCATTGAAAGACTTCGGCCAACTTCAGCACTTCGAAGAATGGTAAATTTCTCTCTACTGATCTAGATATGAATCGATTCAAAGATGCCAGTCTTCCTGTCAACCGTTGAGCTCCCTTCTTTGTGCTTGGCGGCTCCATCCGAAGAATAGCTTCGATTTTATTCGGATTAGCTTCGATTCCTTTTGTTGAAACTAGACAACCAAGGAATTTTCCCTTCTTTACTCCGAAGACACATTTTTCTGGATTCAACTTCAGGCCAGCTTGCCTAAAGTTAGCAAATGTTTCTTGCAGATCAGCAATGTGATTTTTTTGCTTCGTGCTTTTTACTATGATACCATTAACATATGTTAGCACATTTATGCCTATCTGAGAATGAAGGACTTTCGCTGTCATTCTACTGAAGCTTCCTCCAGCATTCTTGAGCCCCTCAGGCATCCGAAGATAACAATATGTACCACTGGGGGTTATGAAGCTGGTTTTTGACCCATCTTCCTTCTTCATCCAGATTTGATGGTAGCCTGAATAGCAATCTAGTAGACTCATGAGTTCTGACGAAGCTGCTGCGTCTACTAGAGAATCTATTCTTGGTAATGGGAACTCATCCTTCGGACAAGCCTTGTTGAGATCAGTAAAATCAATGCACATTCTCCATTTACCATTAGCCTTCTTCACCATAACAGTGTTAGCTAGCCATTCTGGGTATTTTACTTCTCTGATGACTCCAGCACTAAGAAGTCTTTTTACTTCATTGCGAGCACCTTCGGCTTTGTCATCAGACATTTTCTGAAGCCTCTACTTTCTGGGTCTGAAGGATGGATCGACATTGAGCGAGTGTTCAATAACATCCCTGTTGACACCACAGAGATCATTGGCTGACCATGCGAAGACATCTTTGTTGTTGAACAAAAACCTTGTTAGGGTTTTCTCCTGTTCCTCAGACAATTGAGATCCCAGCAACACCTTCTGCTCTGCTATATCTTCACATAAGAGCATGGGCTTCGGCTGATTGGCCGAAGCAGCCTTCTCCCTTCTCTACTTGTACTGCTCACAAGCTTCGGCTCCATCTATATTATGGATTGCTTTTGAATCTGTCCAGTTTCCTTCAGCCTTTCTGGCAACTTCCTGACTTCCATGAATAGTGATAGGCTCTTGATCCGAAGGTATCTTTATGCATAGATATGCTGGGTGAAGAATTGCTTCAAAAGCATTGAGTGTCCCATGACCAATGATTGCATCGTAGGGGTACTCCATGTCGACAATTTCAAACACAACTTGCTCGGTCCTTGTATTGTGGACAAATCCGAAGGTCACTGGCATCGTGATCTTGCCGAGCGCTACAATCTGCCTTCCTCTGAAGCCACAAAGAGGGTGTGTAGCATCATGAATCTTATCCTCTGGCTCTTGCATCTGTCTGAAGGCCTTAGCAAATATAATATCCGCTACACTGCCTGTATCAACTAGAACATTGTGGACCAAAAATCCTTCGATAACGCAAGAAATAACCATAGCATCATTGTGAGGGTAATCCTTGAGCTGAAGGTCCTCTTGAGAGAAGGTAATTGGGATGTGTGACCATCTCGACTTGATGAAGGGTCCCTGCACCCCGACATGTTGTACCCTTCTTTGTGCCTCCTTCTTCTGCTTTTTGTTGGCCGGCTATGAGCATGAACCGCCTGTTATCGGGAGTACCAGCTTCGTAGCCGAAGCAGCTCCAGCTTGGTTGTTGAACGAAGCCATCAACTCAAAAAGTGGAAGTGAGTTCACCGGAGGTGGGCGCCAATGTTGAGGACTTGTTCTCAAATGCTATGAATTAAGAACAAGGCAACATAAAATGTTAAATATTAATGCCCTTCGTCCGCTGAAGCATTATCTCCCCCAAGGATTTAATGAACTTCGGACGAAGGCCATGAGCAAGATATCACGAAGGTCATACCTCCGTGATCAAAGTTATAAAACGATGTAGGATAAAGTATAAAAAATATGAAACATAAGAGAATGATATATCAAAAACACATAAGATTATTCGCATATTTTATTATACAAACCTAAATATTAAAATACAATATTTAGGTACATTTATACCTTCGTCTTGGCAGAAGGCAATAATTCCAGCGTAATGTGTTAGCAATTACAAGATTGCGTGAACGGTACAGGGGTACTGTTCACCTATTTATAGGCACAGAGCGCAGCCTATGTATAATTACATTTATGCCCTTTACAATCGACTACAATAAAGACACAGAACATCATGGGTCTTTTAGGTCATTTCATCTGTAAGTCGGTTCACCCCTTCGTCTTGAGGCATGTCATTGTGCCGAAGCTTTATAGTCGATAGCTTCGGCGCTGCTCTTGAGAGGATCTGCCGAAGGTGTTTTCTTTCTTTAGGATCTTCGGCTACGAAGCATACCCCCAACAGTGGAGAATACCAATAGTACCATATTGAAAGTCCAAGGGTCTTTTGGCTTGACTTATATGGTGGGAATTATTTCACCTAACTTGAGAAGTCAAGAAATGGACAAGGGCGTGCCACACGCGAGCGCGCGTGCCGCCGCCGCCGACCGGACCGGGCTCGGGCCGGGCGTGGCGTGGCGAGGCAGGCAGGCAGGCGAGCGGGCGTGGTGTGGTTGTGTTAATTTTTAGCACTCATTAACCACGTAAACCTTTCAGTTGCCTGTCTCTTCGTCAGCTGCATACGAGACTCTTGTCCTTCAGCTGCCTGTCCCTTGGCATGCAGCATGCGACCCTTCTCCTTCAGCTTCCCCCTGCGAGAGGTTAAGTAGAGGAGAACCCTTGGTACTTGGTACACGAGAACAGAACCATTTCAGAGTCACAACCCACCCGCAAGTGAGAGTATTCCCATCTCGTGACTCTGCGCGCACAGAGCAGTGAGAGGGCAGGTGCCTCCTAAGCCCTTGCCGTCCGAGACCTTGCACGGGGGATCGGCAATTAGGTTTTTAGGGAGCGTCTACGCGACTGCCCAAAATATCTTCTTCCTGGCGACATGACAAGGGAAGCTGGACAAGGATCTGGATCATCAGAGCGCATGAGAGGGTATGATCAGTTTATTTCCTTACTGTTTTACATTCTGCATATTATATATGTTTCGTATATTCATCTGTGATGTTTTATACGTAGCCATGATTTTATCTTATCTGTTCTGTCTTATTATAATATGATAGATCTGTCTGTTTTAATTTTACAGTCATGCTGTTTATATTGCTATCTGTTTATTTTCAGTTGTTCCGTAATAATACATGAACCATGTTTATATACTTATTATGTTTATATGATTCATATGCTTTGTATTCTCATGATCTATATTGTTATGGATATATTTGAAATCACGATTTCTATGGTTAATTATCTTTTATATGTTATCATCATAATGTTAATTTATGGAATTAAAATGATACGGAAAATGCCTATAATTCTAACATCAGCATCGTTGAGCTCTTTTGGAGGTGCTTTCCTAGCTCGGACTATACCTCATAGCTCCAGCCTCGCACAGTGCTAATCCTTCACCTGCCTGCGATTCAGATCATTTCAAGATGTGTCTTGAAGGGCCGAATAGGCAACTACTAGATTACTAAGTTTACGATAATTAGATATTAACTATAAAGTACTCCCTCTGTTTTAAAATAGTAGTTGTTTTAGCTCTTATTTTTATGTCTATATTCAAATAAGTGATAATAAATCTAGACACATATATAAAATACATCTATTAAGTTTTTAATAAATCCTCTATTTGCCTAACGAAGTTTATTTTGGCACATAGAGATTTCCTATTATGTCTAGTTGTCTACTAGGTACAAAATAAATAAAGAGAAAAAATATAATTTAATATAAATATTTCCTTTTTAATAATTATATTAAATAATATATCTTTTCATCAGCTTACCCATACATATAACCATATTCAAACTACACTGTACAAACAGTACAATGTACGGTGCTAATGGTGCAAAACATTGTTTTTGGTGACCATATGGTAGTTTGCACTGTACATTGCACTGTTTGTACGGTGTCGTTTGAAAATAGGTATAAGTATGAGCATATAAAACACTGTTTTGCATTGTATATTGCACTTTTTGTAGAGCGTAGTTTAAACATATGTATGAGTATGTGCTGGAGATAGTTAGCTTGAGCTGACAAAAACAAAGCTCTAACTACAACCATTTCAAGAAAAAAAAACACTAGTGTCGGAGTTTCGGACCCGCGACGACCCTCAACCGACTAGTGAATTTGTCGCTGCGTCTCCTTGCCCAGATGGGTTGATGCAAGATGGAACACAAGAGGGGGACGAGGCTTGTATTATCTTGCACCGGGGTGCTCGTAGTAGGGGTTACAAGCGTTGCGAGAGAGAGAGGGAGAGGGCCCGGCCCTGAGGTGAGCTGTCTGAGTTAGCCTCCTCAGCGTTTCTCCCACTCTGCCTCTGCTCGCCTCCTTTTGGAAGGCCCTGGACATCCCTTTTTATAGATACAAGGAGATGGTCCAGCTGTACAATGGGGGTGTAGCTATGTGCTAACGTGGCCGACGGAGAAGTGCCTGAGCCCTGTATATGTGCTAACGTGGTCGTCGGAGAAGTTCTTGAGCCCTGTAGAAGCGTAGCTGACGGTGCGGCCCGGGGTCCTGCTGACATTTCTTTGCTTTCGTAGAGAGTTGAGAACAACCGACGTCATGGACGCACGCGGGGAAACATCATTACCGGTTACCGGAGTAATCTAGATAGGACACCGGTCTTGTTCCTTTGTAGCCTGAGGCAGCTAGCTAGGGGTAGGGTAATGATGTATTCCCTGTGGCGTGGTCGGTCCGAGCCCGAGGTCGGGCGAGGCGGAGACTTCTACCGAGGCCGAGGCCCGAGGTCGGGCGAGGCGGAGACTTCTACCGAGGCCGAGGCCCGAGGTCGGGCGAGGCGGAGACCTCCTCCCGAGGCCGAGGCTGAGGCCGAGGCCTGGGGTCAGGCAAGGCGAAGACCTTCTCCCGTGGCCGAGGCTGAGGCCGAGGCCTGAGGTCGGGCGAGGCAGGGCTCCCTGTTGCGCCCGAGGCTGAACTCGGGGGAGGTCGTGACTTACTGTCATTAGTTTTACCCGGGTGGTTGGCACAGTAGTCAGAACGGGGTGAATAGCGCTGTTTTCCTGTCAGAACGGTCAGTAAAGGGTCGAAGTGACTGCGGTCACTTCGACCTTGCCAACTGAGGCGCGCGTGTCAGGATAAGGTGTCAGGCGATCCCCGCATTAAATGCACATGCGATACGGTCGGTTGGTAAGGCGATTTGGCCGAGGTCGCTGCACGACAAAGTTTGCCCGAGCTGGGCTTCGGGCGAGCCGAGGGTGCGCCCACTGCCTGATGAGGCCCTCGGGCAAGGCGTGAATCCGTCCGGGACTACTGTTCCTGCCCGAGACCGGGCTCGGGCGAGGCGAGATCGCGTCCCTTGGTAGACGAGGCCTTGAATTGAAACCGTGCTTATCAGTCTTTGCAGTTTGTTCTGAAGATGTTTTCCAGCCATGTTAAGGAGTGTTGGGGGTACCCCTAATTACGGTACCCGACAGTAGCCCCCGAGCCTCGAAGGGAGTGTAGGTACTCACTTAGAGGTTCTGCCGGATTTCTTGCAAGGGGACCAGCCTTTCTTGGTTATATTTTGTTCTGATGGGTGCGCGCGAGCGCACCCGTCGGGTGTAGCCCCCGAGGCCTCGGAGGAGTGGCTTGACTCCTCTAAGATCTTAATTCTTTTCGTGATGCCTCAGTCGGCCTTGTTGTTCCCTCATGCGGCCTGGCCGTAGCCCGGGTGCATGGTCAGGCTCCGAGTTTTCAAACTGTTTTGTCGACGTGGTCGACAATTTGGCCGTAGCCTGGTGCGAGAGCAGCCCTCGAGCCTCTACACAGAGCGAGAGGACGATCAAGGACCGTCTCGGCTTTTATTGTACGCCCCTTCGTCGCCTTTCCGCAAGGAGGAAGGGGGAGAAAGTGCCATGTTACCCTCGGAGGGCACCGAACACGGTGTTTCCAGTGAGTTACTATCGGGTGATCCGAGTGGACGCCCGAGCCCCATTCGATAAGGGTCGGCTAGTGGCCCAAAGGCACGCTCCAAAAGTACCTACAGGTGATTTGCTGGACCTGGACCCATTTTGATAGGGTCCAAGGGCTCGATGCCTCCCTCCGGTGGGATTCCATTACAAATCGTTCCCGCTGGTCTCGGAAATGTCCAAGGGTACCTCGGGAGCATAGCCCGAGCCTCGGCCACGTAACGGACGTACCCAGGGTCATCCCTGACTCTTCGTGCTCTGGGGCGACTGTCGAACCCTTCAGAGGGGCCAGCCTTCGAACCCCTGATCAGTAAAGGGCTTGGAGCCCGAGTGCTCTAGGTGGTTGCCGAACCCCGCAGGCGCAACCTTCGAACCCCTGATTAGTAGGAGGGCTCGGGGCCCGTTTCCTTCGCTGAGAAGGATCCTTTTTCGAAATATCCCCTTTCCCGATCCCTGTGGCAAGAGAGAGAGAGAGTGGAAAAGAAAAAGGATATGAATTTAAATAATGCGGCGCACCTTTTTGACGCGGTTATCATGGCGGAGGTGAAACGGCGCCAGCTTCGCCTGCCAGAGGTGTCGCTTGCCCTGCCAGGGAGTTAATGCGACGGGACGGGCGATTCGCGGGGCATCTGTTGCGCGTGCACGAGTCTTTCGAGGAACAGAAAAACCGTTTCACCTTCGAGTTTGAATTTCGCGACTGTTGGGGACTTGTTCTCAAATTCTATGAATGAAGAACAAGGTAACACAAAATGTTAAATATCAAAACCCTTCGTCCTTTGAATCATTATTTTCCTTCGGATATAATGGATTTCGGACGAAGGTCATGAAGGACAAACCTTCATGATCATGATAAAAGATAAAGAATATTCAAACACAGAGTACAGAAAATAACATAATCTCTGTAAACATTGTTATTAATTTATTTTTACTTATATTACTTATGTAAACAACGGTAAATTACAAATGTACCTTCGGCTTGAAGGAATGTGAATACAGTTGTGATGCAAAAGCAAATGCCAAATCAGCGTGAACAGTACAGGAATACTGTTCACCTATTTATAGGCACGAGTCGCAACCCATGCAAAATTACATTAATACCCATTACATTTAACAATAACTCTATAGTAATTCTTCGAGGTCTAATTTGGCTTTTCATCTTTAAGTCGGTTCCCCTTTTCTGCCGTTATGTCGAAGCTTTTCTGCACATAGCTTCGTGATCGTCTTATCCTTCGTCGTGATCGCCTTTCGTCCCAGTAAAGCTTCGTCTTTAACCGTGCTTTTGTATACCCGCAATCTAACTTGGAAGGTACCTGTTTACATATTTCTCTTGGAAAACATTGTCAAATCATGTTTTTGAGGACCTTCGAAAGCCGAAGACCCCCAACTGTAGCCCCTCGCAATATTAATTTACTGTAAAGATAAATTTATAATGCGATACGGACGAAGGCTATGAGCCGAAGGTCCGAAAAAACACCTTCTTTTTGCTAGAATAGCAACAGTCATTGACAAGCGGGACCCTCCAAATTTCGACATACTGGGTGTATAAATATGGGCTCACCACAAGTATATTTGGCACGCTATCTTGCCATTTGCTCTGCCTGCTCAAATAGCTCTCTGTCCACAAATATTTGACTGCCTCTCTAGATTTTAAGCTTCGAACCAAAAAGCCCTTTTTTAAAAGGACTTCCGAAGGGATGTCTCAGGAAAAGAAAGTTGTTGCCGGAGTGAAGCTGAGCCTTTCTGAGGAGAAAAATCTGGGCTTCATTGAATCAATAGCAAAAACAAATACAGAGAAAATTACTAGGGAAATTTTGGAAGGCTTATCTGAAGATACTGGTGAAAGTGATAGCTATGCCGCAGACAGCGGAGGTGAGGATTCCGAAGATCGACCATGGCGACCAAGCCATTCAATCTTCGGAAAGTCAACTATTGGACAAAGTCACCTTGAAAACATGAGGGGAAGATATTTTTGAGATATATCCATCGTGAGGGCAGATGACGGAGAGAAGACTGTGCCGACTCCCGAAGATAATGAAGTCGTGATCTTCCGAAGCTTTTTTAAAGCTGGGCTACGATTCCCTTTAAGCAGGTTTGTGGTAGAAGTTCTGAAAATATATCAGGTTTATCTTCATCAACTTACCCCTGAAGCAATAATAAGAATGGGAGTCTTCGTCTGGGCCGTGAAGAGCCAGAGCCTGGAACCAAATGCGAAAAGCTTTTGCAATATACATGAGTTAATATATGAGACGAAGCCCTGGGGTAAGGAGCAATATCATAACAACTTTGGTTGTTACAGCTTCGGTGCTCGCTCTGGATCAAGCTGTCCCATGCCAACCTTTCGGAAGAGATGGCCCGGGGAATGGATGAAAGAATGGTTCTATGTAAAAAATGATTTGAAGGTTCGAGAAGATATTAAAGATATCATCATGTGCCCTATCTGGCAGCGCTTCGGTCTCCGGAAACCGAAGGTAGAAATGGATGAAGTAGCCGAAGAGTGCCAAAGGGCCTTCGGCGTAGTCTGCTCTTTTATTGGGACAAGGGATTTAATACAAGAACACATTGCCTTCAGAGTATGGCCACTTACAGATAACTGGGAAATGCCGAAAGAAACTGTTAAAGAAACTGACGAAGGTGGACTAGTCAGGCTGAAGTACACATTCAAGTACGGAGACAAGTTCGTTGAGCCAGATGATGATTGGTTAAAGAGCATTGAGACTGTAAGTGATGAATTGCTTGGGGTATATTTAAAGGCCGAAGACACTGCATTATCAGCGGCCTTCGGAGGCCAAAAGAAGAAAAGACTCAACCGAGTATTTGACGCAATTGGGTTTGTCTACCCCGACTACCGCTATCCAGCGCGGGGTCAAAAAAGAAAGAGCACAACTTCTGCAAAAGAAACTGCTTCAGCCGCTCCTAGCGAGCCAGCGCCGAAGAGAAAAAGGGTAAAGGTTCTCACACACCGGCCACGCTATATTGAACCAGCCACGGTGCTTGAGTTCGCCGGTGAGACCTCTACGGCCACCGAAGCTAGAGAACCAACTCCACTGCCAAAAATCGTAGAGCTGGCCGAGGTGCCAGCGACAGAAAAGAAAGAAGAACCGAGGGCTAAAGAAGTAAAAATATCAGCTGAAGAAGTAAAAATATCAGAATTTTTGAGTCCTTCAGGAGAAATCGAGGTAGAAAAAAGTCAAAAGGGGCCAACAGTGACTCCGAAAAGAAAAAGAATGGTTAATGTGCTAGATGTTTTGGAGACAATTAAATCTTCAAGCATAACTCCAAAGAAAACTATTGAAACTCCTGAAGTGCCTGGTGAAACCCTTGCTGTTGAAACTTCGAAGCAACAACCTGAAACTAAAGCTGGGCCTTCAAAAGCTACGAAGATAAATCCCCTGGAAGCCGAAGAACCAAAAAGGACAGAGCCAATTTTGGTTGAAGAAACTGACACTGCTGCCCCCGAAGCATCCTCCGAGGCCCTCAATTATATTATACGACATGCTTCTGGAAAAATATTATCTGAAGAAGAGATTTTTGAGGCTAATCACTATGACCGGGAATTGAAGTATCCGAAGGGAGCCTTAGTATTCAATGGCACGGACGAAGATGACTTTTTATACTGCCTCCCGGACAACAAAGAATTATCTGTCTGCCGGGAGATGGCTAGAAGTATAGGGTTTCCGAAGCTTGAAGCTGGCCTCTGCGCTATGACGAAGGACGATCTTGCAGATAGTCTTGCATATAATAGTCTGAAGGTATGAGAACTGTATATTTAGAAATTTATAATTTTCAAATCATTCTTTTATTCTTATACTAATTCTTGTATATATAGGGTTTAATATTGAGCAACGCGCTGAGAGCGCAAAAGAATGCTGAAGACGAGAGCTATGATATTGCTTTCAACAATCTACGATCAGAGGTTATTAAGCTGAGGAACGAAGCTCTGGAAAAAGATAAAATTCTGCTTACATTGGTGGACAAGATAAAGGAAGACGAAGCTACCTCTAAGGCTCAAGCTGAAGCCCAAAAACGCGAAATTAAAGATCTTCAGAAACAGCTAGCCAGAGCTAAAGAAGAACGTATACTTGAAGAGTCAAAATGAGAGCTTAGTGATCAATGGGCCAATCATTTAGAAATAAATGTTAAAGAGCTTCATGCATCCCAGAGAAGATGCTATGATAAATCCATAGTGTGTGTTAAGAAGATAAAATCCAGCTTCGCCAACGTTGGCGCATTCTCTAGCGAAGAGAATTTCTCAAGGGGCAATCCTGAAGGTCCGATGGAATGGATCAGTCACGAAGCTGAGGCCTTCGAGGAAATCCTGAATAGCCACGGAGACATATGTGCTTTTTCGGGTGCTAGAGGAATTGCTACTGTTTTGGAGAGGAAAGGTTGCGAGCATGTAAAATCTTTAGCACAATCCGAAGCTACTTTGTCCTCCGAAGACATTAAAGACCCCTCAGCCGAAGCAAGCATGATCGGTGGAAAATTTTTCACCGATATTTGGGACAACGGCGGCCGAGAAATGGCCCAAGAAATTATTCAAAAGAGCGAAAAAGGCATCCACGATGCTAGAAAAGTAGCAGAGGCTGCTGAGAAAAGTACAGAGCCCGAAGGGCAAATAGGTATTAATTAGTGGTTTTTATTCTGTTGTAATTTTTTATTCCAGACTTTGTTCGCGGTTTGTAATAGTAATATAGCCGTATCTTCTCCTCCCTCAGAACCTGCTAAGGCATCTCCAGGACCCCACCCGAAGGGGGACGATGAAATTAGAAAAATGGCCAAAGCCATCATGGACAAGGTTGTCGACCAGCTACTGAACGAAGCTGCAGAAATAGTTCTTAAGGAGAATTAAATGCTATTGTAGAAACATTTGGAATGTAACATGTGTAATACATTGTAACTTTGAATGTAATATATAATCTATTTATAGTTCAATTCTTTACGATGCATGAAATTTTGCATACATACCATTTTTTGAGCCTTCGGCGAAAAAACACCTTCCCTTCTTTTCATGCTTCGTGAAGAAAATCTTTCATATATCACAAGAATTTGCATACTTCTCTGATGGAGAATATCCAAGCTTCGTGAAATATTCTCCGAAGCTATAAAAAGTTTTATGTTGCCTCTCTAATGAAGCTACACTTCTTCTCGATTTATCTTGTGCCTTAGCACGATTTTCTCTTTTTCAAATCATTCTCCGAAGATCAATGTTGTATCCCCTTCTTGTTCCACATGCAATATGTTGTATGATGCTTATGTTATGCAAAATGATGTGATGATGTTATGTTATGCAAAATGATATTTGTGCCGAAAGTACACACATCCCTGCAATAAAGCACACAATCTTTTTATATCAGCGCTGACTTTTCGCTGTAAGCCTCCCTTAGGAGCTTCTTCGCCTTTTACTTCAGCAGAATCAGCGTTTATTTTTCGCTGTAAGCTTCCCTTAGGAGCTTCTTCGCCTTTTACTTCAGCGGAATCATCGTTTATTTTTCGCTGTAAGCCTCCCTTACGAGCTTCTTCACCTTTTACTTTCGGCGGAATCAGCGCTTATTTTTCGCTATAGGCTCAGAAAACTTACACTGCGCTCCCTTGGGAACGACTTTTTGCTGCTTCGAATAAATTGCACTGCATTCCTTAGAACAATTTTTTGATAACTCGAAAATCTTCCTTGCCAATCATAAATTCTCATGCTTCAGCATCTTAGGCCTATGGAGAAGATATATTTTCATTACGGTAAAGAGCGAAACTATTACAAGAAATTGAAAGGCGATAAAAGACGTTAAAACTACCCTTAATTGTTCCTTATTAAAAAGAAAGCAATACTGAATGTGAAAATGCGAAAAACTGCTGTCGAGGTAGGATATTTGTCAGTAAATGTGCTTCGACTCTGGCACAGTGCTATTGACTGTGCGAGCTTCGGACTCCTCTCTGAAGTCCCGCTGGAGGTTAGTGCGCTGACTCCCTTCTGGCTGCTGGCCTCTTTGTGTTGGTGGTGGCGGCGGAGGCTGCTGCCAAGATGCTTGGGGTTGGCTTGCCGAAGCAACAGAAGCTGCAGGGTGATTGCCTACATATTCTGGAATGTAAGGCGAATGATACAAAGCAGTATGCATGACTTGCTTCGGCTGACTTTGTTGTGCTGCAGCTTCTGCTATCTCCTTTTGCTTCTGGATGGTAACGTGACACATCCTGGTAGTGTGGCCCTTGTCTTCACCACAGAATAGGCAGTAAATCTTTCTTGGCTGATCTCCAAATCTTCCCCCGAAGCCCCTGGCGCCTCTGCCCCTTGGCGCTGGCGGCCGAAAAGAGCTTTGTTGCTGCCCCGAAGCTTGTGAAGAATATTGTGGCCTTTGCTGCTGACTCCCTCTATCGTCATTTTGAGTAGAGTTATGAATTGACCTGACGTGCCTCGGGTGAAATCTTCCTCCGAAGCCCCTGGTCATTTCAGAGAACCTGAATGCTTCCTCCCTTCTTTGGCGAAAGTCATTGTCAGCTCGAATATACTCGTCCATCTTCTGGAGCAGCTTCTCCAAATTCTATGGTGGCTTCCTGGCAAAGTATTGCGCTGAAGGTCCCGGCCGAAGTCCCTTAATCATGGCCTCAATGACAATTTCATTGGGCACTGTTGGCTCCTGTGCCCTCAGACGCAGAAACCTTCGGACATACGCCTGAAGGTATTCTTCGTGGTCCTGGGTACACTGGAATAGAGCCTGAGCAGTGACTGGCTTTGTCTGAAATCCTTGGAAGATGGTTATCAACATATCCTTCAGCTTTTGCCATGAAGTAACTGTCCCTGGTTGAAGAGAGGAGTACCAAGTCTGAGCAACACTCTTGACGGCCATGACAAAAGACTTTGCCATGACTGCCGTATTGCCACCATACGAAGATATGGTTGCCTCATAGCTCATTAAAAATTGCTTCGGGTCTGAATGACCGTCATACATGGGGAGCCAAGGTGGCTTGTAAGACTAGGGCCATGGTGTAGCCTGCAATTATGTTGATAGAGGAGAAGCATCATCAAAAGCAAAATTTCCATGATGGAAATCTTCATACCAGTCATCCTCATTGTAGAAACCCTCCTGATGGAGCTCTCTGCGCGAAGGCCTTCGGTTCTGGTCATCCTGAACAAGATGACGAACCTCTTCCGAAGCTTCATCTATCTGCCTCTGAAGGTCAGCTAGACGAGCCATCTTCTCCTTCTTTCGTTGCACCTGTTGTTGGAGCATCTCTAGGTTTTGGATTTCCTGGTCCAAGTCGTCCTCCAGAGGCGTTGGACTGGTGGCCTTCCTCTTCTGGCTTTGGGCCTCCCTAAGAGAAAGGACGTCCTGGTTGGGGTCCAGCGGCTGCAGAGTGGCAGCCCCTGTCGCTGAAGCTTTCTTCGGCAGCATGACGAAGGTGATGTTTGCCGAAGATGTTCAAAAGGTCAAGAAATGGAAGTGAGTTCACCGGTGGTTGGCGCCAATGTTGGGGACTTGTTCTCAATTGCTATGAATCAAGAACAAGGCAACACAAAATGTTAAATAGCAAAACCCTTCGTCCTTTGAATCATTATTTCCCTTCGGATATAATGGATTTCGGACGAAGGTCATGAAGGACAAACCTTCATGATCATGATAAAAGATAAAGAATATTCAAACACAGAGTACAGAAAATAACATAATCTCTGTAAACATTGTTATTAATTTATTTTTACTTATATTACTTATGTAAACAACGGTAAATTACAAATGTACCTTCGGCTTGAAGGAATGTGAATACAGTTGTGATGCAAAAGCAAATGCCAAATCAGCGTGAACAGTACAGGAATACTGTTCACCTATTTATAGGCACGAGTCGCAACCCATGCAAAATTACATTAATACCCATTACATTTAACAATAACTCTATAGTAATTCTTCGAGGTCTAATTTGGCTTTTCATCTTTAAGTCGGTTCCCCTTTTTTGCCGTTATGCCGAAGCTTTTCTGCACATAGCTTCGTGATCCTCTTATCCTTCGTCGTGATCGCCTTTCGTCCCAGTCAAGCTTCGTCTTTAACCGTGCTTTTGTATACCCGCAATCTAACTTCGAAGGTACCTGTTTACATATTTCTCTTGGAAAACATTGTCAAATCATGTTTTTGAGGACCTTCGGAAGCCGAAGGCCCCCAACAGCGACGGGTTCGGGCGAAGTTTTGGGTGGATCTCGCCCGAGCCTTTATATACCCGGAAGAGGGGCCGGCGATGGTTCTTTACCCTGCCATTTGCGCTTGCCTCCTGCTTTGGTTTCCGCAACCTAAGAGAATAGCCAGAGAAGAGAAAACCGCGCACCTCATCCCCTCCGCCTCCACGGCTTCCGCTCGGCGATGGCTGACAAGGCGACCGTCGTTCCGCTGCGCGACCCGTGGCCTTTCTCCACCGTTACTGTGGAGGATCTAGAGGCCCTTGTTTCTGATGGTTTGCTCCGTCCTCTCTCCGGTGGGCCGCAGCCTGAATGGATGGCCCCCGGGAGCGAGGCGGACCCGACTCCGCCGCCGGGGTACGTGGTCAGTTTCATCCCCTTCCATGAGCGGGGGTTTGGGATGCCGACAAGCCGCTTCATGCGGGCGCTCCTGCACAACTACGGGGTGGAGCTACATAACTTCAACCCCAACTCCATTGCGCAAGCGGCTATTTTCACGTCGGTTTGCGAGGGGTTTTTAGGGATTGACCCTCACTGGGACCTGTGGACCAATCTCTTCTTCGCGGAGTTCTTCGCCGCGTCGACGGATGTGAAGAAGGTCCGCATGGCGGTGCGGGCCGGTGGCTGCACCCTCCAGCTGAGGTCGGGGCGGGCGCAGCAGTACATCCCTACCTCCCTTGTATCTTCGAACAAGGGGTGGCAGAAACGGTGGTTTTATCTCCGGAACGACAACGGGATGCTTCCGCCGTTTTCTCAACGAGTGGTGACCGCCGCCGGTAATAACTGGCGTTGGGGGGCACACGCGAGAACCAGGAGAAGCTCCAGCCTATTCTGCGTGCCTTGTAGAAGTTACGAGATGAGGGCCTTACCGCTGCGGGGGTCGTCGCCGCCATCCATCGTCGGAGGGTGCTCCTTTTGGCAGAGCGGCGGTTGCGGCTCTCGGAGATGAAGCCGGGGGTCGATTTGGAGAGCTCGTGGATGTCCTCGACCTCCCTCTCCGTCGACGACCTCCTCAGGCGGGTAGCGGGTACGGTAGGAAGGTTGGATGCTGGTGTTAGAAATATGCCCTAGAGATAATCATAGATATGAACATATTTCTTTGTATCCATGATATATATATTGCTTAATTGAATATCCATGGAAGGCACCTTGTATTGATTAGCAATTATGTGAATTGTTTGTGAGATTCTTTACTTATATGGTTATTCTAAATGATGTCCCTAGTCAGAGTCGATGACTAGCACATGTATTAGTTGATGACTACATTTCACAAGTCATGAACATGGAGATGTTCAACTAATAATGTGGGCGCATGTATGACATGATGCTGGACCGACCCAACGTGAGATATTGTAATATAGTTCTCTTTTTGCAACATGAATATTGTATCCTTAGACCTGAGATTGCCGCATGTTCTCAAGATGTGAATTGACTTACTTAGGGACTATCAAACGCTATTCCGTAACTGGGTAGTTATAAAGGTAGTTTTGGGATTGTCAGGAAGCATGCTGTGAGGCATGGTCAGTCAAGATGGAATTTGTCCCTCTCTTTGTGAGAGAGATATCTCTGGGCCCCTCGAGTGATTGGATCAAGAAATGCATGGCCGTGCTAGGGTTAAGAGTTAACCATTGAAAGGATTCCAATTCACAGTATCGAGAAAGAGAGGTCAGCTTAGAGCCAGACCAAATATCGTGAGACAAAGGGAACAACATGTACGTAATGTTGCAATGGTTCGTCTGATATGATCTTTACGTGCGCATAGGAGTTGACATGTCTTGCTAGAGGCCGCTGTCAATTATTGGGCCAAGTAAGAGTACTCGGGCTATGTCTATTTGTACGTGAACCTATAGGGTCACACACTTAAGGGGAAGGAAGCCTAACTCGGATTAGATCCAAAATAAGACTGGGCTTTAGGGTTACTGATGGGCCTCGGTGTCAGAAGCCCACCATAACGCCTATATAATGAGGGGCGGGGGCGCGGTTAGGCTAACCCTAATTGGCCACCAGCAAACGAGTAGTCACTCGCCTCTCGCCCTCGCCAAGCCGCCGTCGCGAACCTAGCAGTTCGGTACGCGGCGCTTCCTCCCTGTACGTGTGGATACCTCGGAGGTGCTACATCTAGAGTAGTAGGACGAACCGTGCGAGGACGTGAAGGACGCCGATGACTGCACGGCACTGCTCGACGCGTTCGTCTACATCGAGACGTCTTCCGTTGCTCTGCGCGTCTAGTGGTAATTCCATGACCTATAACCGCAGTAGTTCTTGGTTTTATGGGGTTGAAAATTTTGTTTTGCGCTAGCGTAGCCTCCCCGTAATCCTTCAGCTGGCGTCCTTAGCCAGCCCTCGATGCGCCCCGACCATGGGTACGTGTCCCTGGTAAGTGTCCGATCCTCCTTCTGTTTTGTGCTGAGTTTTTTACGTCTTTGATTCTTACTGTTGGGATTTTTGTTCGTCCCCAGGGGTTTTAAACTCTCCCAGCCACGGGTCCCAGAGGACGCGGCGGACCGAGCCGCGCGTAGGCTCGCCGCGGAGAAGGAAAAGGAGAAGAAGGACGCGGAAAAGGCCCGGGCTCATGAGAGGATGTGAGCTCGGGGAGCCTTGGAGAAGCGTCGTCGGAAGCAAGCGAGGGATGGGCTCCCGTTGGAGCCGTCGCCAGAGACGCCTGACGACGACGATGATGATGATGATGATGATGATGATGATGACGAAGACGATGACATGGCGGCCTGACTTGGCCTCAGCCCGGACCCGAGGCTGGGCCAGGGGTCGCCGAGCCAGCCTCCAAGTGGGCTGGCACCATCAGTGCCTAGGGTCGGGACACCAAGGTCCCGGTCCAAGGAGCGGAGGCAGGCCGAGGGGGTACTTGACCCATTGGTCGAGATAATTAGGGTGACTCCGGGGGGTCAGGCCGAACCGCATGCCCCCCAAGAGCAGGTGCTCGAGCCGGCCGTACAGGAGACCTGTCCCTCGGCCGTCGTGACGACGCCTGGGCAGGCCGCTCCCTCGGTGCCTCGGGCGTCCGTGGCGGAAACGGCACCAAAGCCGGCAGCGGGGCAACCCTCGGCAGCGCCTGCGGAGACCGAGGCCCGAGGGGTCTCCCCGCAGGCACGATTGGCCTTGCCCCGGAGCGGGTAAGTATCTGAAGATACCTCTGTTTTGGTTTTTTTTTGCAGTGTGTCTTGAACTTGCTCTCTCTATCTTTCAGCAAGCGGAGGCAGGGCTCGGCCGGGCTGGCCCCCACGAAGGCCCTTAAGACGGGGCCGGCCTCTGCAGCCGGTGCTACGGCGCGCCATGCCGGTTGGTTGGCCTCCGCACAAGGCGCCCTCCGGCGGGGGGCCCAGGCACCACGAGTTGCCATGGGGCGCGCCGCTCAGGCTGACCCCCCTGTTGGAGCGGCCATCATGCCGGGGGAGGCCGCTGACGCGGCCGCGGCCCCGAGCCTGCCTGACTTGTTGGCGGCGCCGGCATCGACTCCTGTTGGGGCCGTCGCTGATTCGCCCGCGGAGCCGCCCGTCGCCGCCGACGTTGGGATGGTTGAGGCGCCGCCGCCCGTGGTCATCCCCGACCTCTCTGTTCTCGGCCATGAGGAGAGGGCGGCCGTCATTGCCGAGGTCGGTGATCGGAGGCCTGCCACCTTAGCCGAGGGGAGGCCTAGTACGTCGACTGCAGCGGTGCCCGATGCATCGGCTACAGGGGGACCCGACGCCTTGGTCGAGGGGCACGTAGAACCATGGCCCGTCTTGGGGAGCAGCGGCCTTATCTCCGTGCAGCTCAACCCCAATGAGTGGTGTGGGAAGCCGCTCCTGTTCTGGAGCCGTGACACCTCGGACTCAGAGCCCCTCCTCTCCCTCAACGATGAGCTGGAGGAGAGGTCTCGGGATAATTTCCGTGAGTATACCGAGGCGGCGATGAGGTCGCTTTGGTCGACCATGGAGATCCTTTCCAGGGACGTCCCTAGGGTCTTCCAGGTAAGGATTTAGACGTACACCTTGCGTGACCAGGGCATTCTTTGTAATATCCTGTTTTCCTTCCTCAAGAACTTGCAGACGTGAGCACCGCCAAGTCGCTATTCATCAGCCGCGAGAGCGACGTCTGGGATTCGCTGTGGTCCCAGTGGGCCGCGCTTACCGAGGCCAATGAGCGCCTCGCCCAACGGAGTGCCGAGGTGGCGGACCTTCGGCTGCTCTATGATGAGCTGAAGTCGGAGGCAGCGGCGGCGTAGGCAGAGGCAGCATCGGCATGGACGGAGGCTTCATCGGCCCAGGAGCAGGTGGCTTCCTAGGCTGAGGAGATGCAGCAGCGGCAGCTGGAGCTTGGCCAGGTCATCGGCGAGCGGGACCAATCTCGGAGCCAAGCTGACGAGGCCGTGAGCCGGGCTGAGGCCCTTAGGGGTCAGCTGGCTGAGGCTACGGAGCGGCTAGCCAAGACGTCCGCTAGGGCCGGGACCCTTGCGGAGGGCCTGGCCGTGGCCGTCGGGTCTGCCCAGTCCGCCAAAGCCGTGGCCTCGCAGCAGCGTGCCCGGGCCGAAGGTATGTTTTGCCCGCTTTGTGACTTTGTTTTTGTCTCCATTCTTCACCTCGTGTCTAAAGAACACTGTCCGGCTGTCTGCAGGGTTCGAGACGGCTCTTGACCAGTCCGTCAAGAACTGCAAGGCGCTTGCCCAGGTGGCTGAGCAGAAGGAAGCCGACCGCGTGGCCATGTCCGAGGCCATCTCGGCTTTCTGCCGGGCCTTTGGCCTCGATGACGTCCCCTCGGGTAGCTCCCCCTAGAGTCACCTGCGAGCCTTGGGCGGCCATGTGCGCAGCAGACTCTGCGGGGCGCTGCACCACGGCGTTAGGCGGGCCTTCGCCGTGCTCGCTTCCCACTACGACGTGGATCTGGAGCGGGTCAGCGAGGGGTACTGCTTACCCGACGAAGAGGAGGCTGCCTTAGCCGAGGTCCAGAGGCTTGACGCGGCTGCCGAGGGCCCAAGCACGGCGCTGGCTTCCTCCTTTGAGGTGGAGATCCTTCCGCCTGTGTCGCCGTCTGAGGCCGGGCCAGATTCTGCCGAGGGTGGAAACGACGCCGAGGGTGCTGCTCCTCCCGGTGCCGATGTCTGAGCCTGCACGAACAGTTTGTTTTAAGTATGCGTATGTTTTTTGCGGCCACAGAGGCCTAAACATTTTTACTGTCGGATTATAAAGCTACGTTTTCTTTCCTCTTGTTTCGTGCGTTAGGACTTGTTCGTCGGTAGCAGAATCACTTGTCCGAGCGTGAGTTACTTTTCGCGGAAGGTGATGAGTGAGGTATCCATATCTCGGAGGCGTAGGAGTCCCTTGGCTCAGTCAGCCTTGCCGTTTAAGTGTGCCTCTCGTCGTTTTTAGGATTCCGTTATCGATATAGTCGAAAAGCACGAAAGTCGTTTTGGTGAAAAACTTTTCCGAGGAAAATTTTGACGTAGAGGGGTTCCCCCCTTCTAGCCCCCGAGGGAGGTTCGGTTTTTGCTGAGGCAAGGCCGATCCTCCCTTGACGGTTAGACTTTATTTATATACGTAAAGAAAGCGAGATACATGAACGACTTGAAACATTTTAAGGGTAGGAGCGACGTAGTTGTTGGATGTTCCAAGCGTTGCTGTAGACTTCGCCTCGATCGTTGGCCAGCTTGTATGCTCCGGGCTTCAAAATCTTGGCGATGATGAACGGCCCTTCCCAGGGAGGAGTAAGCTTGTGGCGCCCTCGGGCGCCTTGTCGTAGCCGAAGTACCAAGTCTCCCACTTGGAAGCCTCGGGGCTGAACCCTTCGGGCGTGGTAGCGTCGCAGAGACTGCTGATACCGCGCCGAGTGTAGTAAGGCTATGTCCTGAGCCTCTTCCAGCTGGTCCAATGAATTCTCTCGGCTGGTCTGGTTTCTTCGGTCGTCGTATGCCTTTGTCCTCGGGGAACCGTATTCTAAGTCCGTGGGTAGGACGGCCTCGGCCCCATAGACTAGAAAGAACGGCGAGAAACCCGTGGCCCGGCTCGGCGTCGTCCTCAGACTCCAAACCACCGAGGGTAGTTCTTTTATCCACCACTTGCCAAACTTGTTGAGGTCGTTGTAGATCATTGGTTTTAGTCCCTGCAAAATCATGCCATTGGCGCGCTCCACCTGCCCATTTGTCATTGGGTGAGCCACGGCAGCGTAGTCCACACGGATGTGGTGGCCTTCGCAAAAGTCTAGGAACTTTTTCCCAGTGAACTGCATGCCATTGTCGGTGATGATGGAGTTTGGGACCCCAAAGCGATGGATAATATTTGTAAAGAATGCCACCGCCTCCTCGGACCCGATGCTGGTTAAGGGTCGGACTTCGATCCACTTGGAGAGTTTGTCGATGGCGACCAGCAGGTGCGTGAAGCCCTCGGGTGCCTTCTGCAAGGGACCGATGAGGTCCAGACCCCACACGGCAAACGGCCAAGTGATGGGTATTGTCTGCAGGGTCTGAGCGAGCAGGTGCGTCTGTCTCGCGTAGAATTGACACCCTTGGCAGGAGCGCACAATCCTAGTGGCGTCGGCCACCGCGGTCGGCCAGTAGAAACCTTGTCGGAAAGCGTTTCCCACGAGGGCCCGAGGTGCTGCATGGTGACCGCAAGCCCCCGAGTGTATTTCTTGTAACAGCTCTTGTCCTTGGGCGATGGATATGCATCGTTGGAGAATGCCTGAGGGGCTGCGGTGGTACAGCTCCTTTTCATCACCCAGTAAAATGAATGACTTGGCACGCCGAGCCAGTCGCCGAGCTTCGGCCTTGTCGAGGGGCAGCTCTCCTTAGAGGAGATATTCTAGGTACGGGGTCTGCCAGTTCAGGTTTGGCGTAACCCTGTGCTGCTCTCTCTCAACGCGCAGGACCTCACCCTCGGCGGCCGAGGGTACCTCGGGCTGGGCCGAGGTCTCCTCGGGCTCGGGCGCGTCGTCGAGTTTGACGGATGGTTGATATATGTCCCTGGAGACGACGTTCGGGGGAACCGTCATCCGCCCCGAGGCTATTTTAGCCAGCTCATCCGCAGTCTCGTTGTACCGTCGAGCAACATGGTTGAGTTCCAGCCCGTAGAACTTATCTTCCAAGCGCCGAACTTCGTCGCAGTAGGCCTCCATTTTTTGATCGCGACAGTGGGAGTTCTTCATGACTTGGTCGATAACAAGCTGCGAGTCGCCACAAGCGTTGAGGCGCCGAACCCCTAGCTCGACGGCGATGCACAACCCATTAACCAAGGCCTCGTACTCGGCCACGTTGTTTGACGCCGGAAAATGGAGGCGTATCACGTAGCGCACATGTTTCCCGAGGGGTGAAATGAAGAGCAAGCCAGCACCCGCTTCGATTTTCATAAGCGACCCATCGAAGTACATGGTCCAAAGTTCGGCCTGGATTGGAGCTGTCGGCAATTGGGTGTCGACCCATTCTGCCAAGAAGTCTGCCAAGACTTGGGACTTTATGGCCTTCCGAGGAGCGAATGAAATTGTTTCGCCCATGAGTTCCACTACCCATTTTGCTATCCTACCCGAGGCCTCTCGGCACTGGATGATCTCTCCCAGGGGGAAGGATGACACCACAGTCACCGGATGAGACTTGAAGTAGTGTCGCAACTTTCGCCGTGTTAGAATTTCTGTGTATAGTAGCTTCTGAATTTGTGGGTAGCGGATCTTGGTCTCGGATAGCACCTCGCTGATGAAGTAGACCGGCCTCTGGATGAGCAGTGCATGCCCCTCTTCTCGTCTCTCGACTACGATCGCGGCGCTGACCACCTGAGTGGTTGCGGTTACGTAAATCAAGAGGGCTTCTCCCGCAGTGGGGGGGGCACCAAAATGGGCGCATTAGTAAGGAGTGCATTTAAGTTTCCGAGGGCTTCTTAGGCCTCGGGGGTCCAAGTGAAGCGCTCGGCCTTCCTTAAGAGGCGGTACAAGGGCAATCCTTTCTCGCCGAGGCGCGAGACGAAGCGGCTCAGAGCTGCAAGGCATCCCATGACCCTTTGTACTCCTTTTAAATCTTTGATGGGTCCCATGTTGGTGATGACCGCAATTTTCTCCGGGTTGGCCTCGATGCCTCGTTCGGAGACGATGAACCCTAGGAGCATGCCTCGGGGGACTCCAAAGACACACTTCTCGGGATTGAGTTTTACGCCCTTCGCTCTTAGACACCTGAATGTTGTCTCAAGGTTAGAGAGGAGGTCAGAGGCTTTCCTTGTCTTGACAACGATGTCATCGACGTAAGCCTCGACCGTTCTACCGATGTGCTCTCCGAACACTTGGTTCATGCACCTTTGGTATGTTGCACCTGCATTCCTCAAGCCAAATGGCATAGTAGTATAACAATACATGCCAAACGGTGTGATAAAAGAAGTCGCGAGCTGGTCGGACTCTTTCATCTTGATTTGGTGATAGCCTGAATAGGCGTCGAGGAATGACAGGGTTTCGCACCCAGCAGTGGAGTCCACAATTTGATCGATGCGAGGCAGAGGGTAGGGAACCTTTGGACATGTTTTATTCAACCCAGTGTAGTCTACGCACATCCTCCATTTCCCACCTTTTTTCTTTACAATAATAGGGTTAGCTAACCATTCTGGATGGAATACCTCTTTGATGAACCCTGTAGCCATTAGCTTGTGGACATCCTCGCCTATGGCTCTGCGCTTTTCTTCATCAAAACGGCGAAGATGCTGCTTCACGGGTCGGGCACCAGCTCGGATGTCCAGTGAGTGCTCGTCGACATCCCTCGGTATGCTGGGCATGTCCGAGGGACTCCACGCAAAAATTTCGGCATTTGCACGGAGAAAGTCGACGAGCACTGCTTTTTATTTGGGGTCGAGCTCAGAGCCGATCCTGACTTTCTTGCCGGTGTCGTTGCTGGGGTCGAGAGGGACACACTTAACCGCCTCGGCCGGCTCAAAGTTGCCGGCGTGGCGCTTCGCATCAGGCGCCTCCATGGAGAGGCAGTCCAGGTCGGCGCTGAGGGCCTCGGACTCGGCGAGGGCCTCAGCGTACTCCACGCATTCCACGTCGCACTCGTAAGCGTGGCGGTACGTGCATCTGACGGTGATGGTTCCCTTGGGGCCTGGCATCTTGAGCTTGAGGTACGTGTAGTTGGGGACGGCCATGAACTTGGCGTAGCACGGTCTTCCCAGCACCGCGTGATAGGTCCCTCGGAACCCGACTACCTCGAAAGTGAGGGTTTTCTTTCGGAAATTGGAGGGAGTTCCGAAGCAGATGGGCAAATCGAGTTGCCCAAGGGGCAGGACACGCTTGCCGGGGATAATCCTGTGAAAAGGTGCTGCACCAGACCAGATCATGGACAGGTCGACCCCCAAGAGCCCTAGGGTCTCGGTGTAGATGATGTTGAGGCTGCTGCCTCCGTCCATGAGGACCTTGGTGAGCCTAGCGTTGCCGATGACGGGGTCGACGACGAGCGGGTACCTTCCTGGGCTCGGTACGCAGTCAGGGTGGTCGCCTTGGTCGAAGGTGATGGGCTTGTCGGACCAGTCTAGGTAGACCGGCGCTGCTACCTTCACCGAGCAGACCTCCCGGCGCTCCTGCTTGCGGTGTCGAGCCGAAGCATTCGCCACCTACCCGCCGTAGATCATGAAGCAGTTGTGGACCTCTGGGAACTCCTCTTCCTTGTCGGCCCCCTTCTTGTTGTTGCCTTAGTCCTTGCCACCTTCTGCCGAGGGTCCTGCCTTATTGAAGTAACGCCGGAGCATGTCGCACTCTTCAAGGGTGTGCTTGACGGGACCCCTGTGGTAGGGGCACGACTCCTTGAGCATCTTGTCGAACATGTTGGCTCCTCCGGGAGGCTTCCGAGGATTCCTGTGCTCGGCAGCAGCAACGAGATCCGCGTCAACGACGTCGCCTTTTGCTTGCGCCTTCTTCCTGGTTTTCTTCTTCGTGCCATGCTAGACGGACGCCTCGGGGGCGTCTCCCTTCTGTCTTCCCTGAGGCTGCTTGTCCTTCCGGAAGATGGCTTCGACCGCCTCTTGACCAGAGGCGAACTTGGTGGCTATGTCCATCAATTCGCTCGCCTTCTTGGGAGTCTTCCATCCTAGTTTACTCACCAGGTCCCGGCAAGTGGTGCCGGCGAGGAATGCCCTGATGACGTCTGAGTCGGTGATGTTGGGCAACTCAGTGTGCTGCTTGGAAAACCGCCGGATGTACTCTCGCAGGGATTCCCCTGGCTACTAGCGGCAGCTTCGGAGATCCCACGAGTTCCCAGGGCGTACGTACGTACCTTGGAAATTTTCAGCGAAAGCCTTGACCAGGTCGTCCCAGTCGGAGATCTGCGTAGGAGGCAGATGCTCCAGCCAGGCCCGAGCAGCGTCGGAGAGGAAAAGGGGGAGGTTGCGGATGATGAGGTTGTTGTCGTCCGTCCCTCCAAACTGGCATGCCAGCTGGTAATTTGCAAACCACAACTCTGGCCTTGTCTCCCCTGAGTACTTGGTGATGGTAGTCGGGGCTCGGAACCGGGCCGGGAACGGCACCCGTCGTATGGCCCGGCTGAAGACTCGCGGACCTGGTAGTTCGGGCGAGGGGCTCCGATCCTCCCCACTGTCGTAGCGTCCTCCGCGCCTGGGGTGGTAGCCTCGGTGCACCCTTTCCTCGAGGCGGGCTCGACGGTCGCGGCGGTGTTGCTCGTCGCCGAGGCGGTCCGGGGCTGCAAGCGTCCTGTCCCTTGTGCGCCCGGTGTGGACCGAGGCCTCCCGCATGCATCGGGAGGACGTTGCGCGATGCTCCGAGGGGCACCCTCGCCTCCAGGAGGCAGAGCTTTTGGCTCGTCGGACTGTGGCATCTTCTAGGAGATCCTTGAGTTCGCCCTGGATACGTCGCCCCTCGGTGGTGGATGGCTCTGTCATTGTTCGAAGTAGCATCGCTGCTACAGCTAGGTTCTGGCCGGCCCTGCTGAAGGCCGGGGGCAGCCCTGCCCTGACATCGTCAATGATATGGCGCTGGACATCCCGGGCCCGATGACGCGCTCCTCCGGCGAGTGCCCGGCCCGCCCACTCCTGCTCGATGTTTTGTCGGAGCTGCACAAGCCGCCCCGTTTCTTCGTCGAGCTTGGCCTGCATCTCGCGGAGTTGCTCGAGTTGTGTGTCCTGACCCCCCGCAAGGACTCGGACCACAGCTAGCTCCCACGGGATCTCAACGCGAGATGCAGGTGCAGGGGGCGTCGTCGTTTTCTGGCATGCCGAGGTGGTCGTCTTCATCGTGATCCCCTGATCGATGTGGAAACACTCGCGACTTGGGCCATAACCCTCGTCGTCAAGGCTGTGGCCATCGTCAGAGTAACCGGAGAGGCAGTAGTCACATGCAGACATGAAGTCTCGCATGGCACTGGGATCACTGAGTCCGGAGAAATCCCAACTGAAGTCGGGGTCGTCCTCTTCCTCGGAACCCGCGGGTCCGTAGGTTGAGACGGCCGTCAGTCGGTCCCAGGTTGACCACATATGGTACCCTGGAAGGTCAGGATATGCCCTCGCAAAAGCGCTCACCGAAGCGGGGTCGCTTGGTGGATCGAAGCTGAATCTAAAGGGAACAGGGTGGAAGACTGATGGTACCTCCTGGTTGATGGACGGTGGTGAAGTCGCATCGGGGACGGAGTGTGTCGTTATCTCAGGTGTGAGACAAATGTCCGACAAGTCCCTTGCAAGGGTGCCGGCGTCATCATTCCGCTTGGGGTTGGCTCGTTGCTGGGAAGCGACACCCGTCGTTGTCTCAGGTGCGAGGACAACACCCGACATGTCCTCCGCAGGGGTGCCGGTGTCATCGACTCGCTCTGGTCCGACAGCCGACGAGGTGCCGCCTCCTGCCTGGCCACGGTTGCCCCGTCTCCTCCTCCTCCGGTGAGGAGGGTGGCGGGGCAAACCCAGATGTTCCTCTTCTGCCGCTGGGAGATGCCGTCGTCGAGTTCGCCGCCGCCGGGCGAGCCAACGACCGTCGTTGTTGTCGTGCTGCGAGGGGAGGAGTACCATGTTGTAGCTGCCGTTGGGGGACATGAACTCGAGAGTCCTAAAGCGGAGCACCGCCCCTGGCTGAAGAGGCTGCTGAAGGCTACCCATCTGGAACTCAACGGGAAAGTGTTTGTCAACACGCAGCAGTCCCCTACCTGGCGCGCCAACTGTCGGAGTTTCAGACCCGTGAGGACCTTCAACCGACTAGTGAATTTGTCGCTGCGTGTCCCTGCCCAGATGGGTTGATGCAAGATGGAACACAAGAGGGGGACGAGGCTTGTATTATCTTGCACCGGGGTGCTCGTAGTAGGGGTTACAAGCGTTGCGAGAGAGAGAGGGAGAGGGCCCGGCCCTGAGGTGAGCTGTCTGAGTTAGCCTCCTCTGCGTTTCTCCCACTCTGCCTCTGCTCGCCTCCTTTTGGAAGGCCCTGGACATCCCCTTTTATAGATACAAGGAGATGGTCCAGCTGTACAATGGGGGTGTAGCTATGTGCTAACGTGGCCGGCGGAGAAGTGCCTGAGCCCTGTATATGTGCTAACGTGGCCGCCGGAGAAGTGCTTGAGCCCTGTAGAAGCGTAGCTGACGGTGCGGCCCGGGGTCCTGCTGACGTTTCTTTGCTTTCGTAGAGAGTTGAGAACAACCGACGTCATGGACGCACGCGGGGAACCATCATTACCTGTTACCGGAGTAATCTAGATGGGACACCGGTCTTGTTCCTTCGTAGCCTGAGGCAGCTAGCTAGGGGTAGGGTAATGATGTATTCCCTGTGGCGCGGTCGGTCCGAGCCCGAGGTCGGGCGAGGCGGAGACCTCCTCCCGAGGCCGAGGCTGAGGCCGAGGCCTGGGGTCGGGCGAGGCGGAGACCTTCTCCCGCGGCCGAGGCTGAGGCCGAGGCCTGAGGTCGGGCGAGGCGGAGCTCCCTGTTGCGCCCGAGGCTGAACTCGTGGGAGGCCGTGACTTACTATCGTTAGTTTTACCCGGGTGGTTGGCACAGTAGTCGAAACGGGGTGAATAGCGCTGTTTTCCTATCAGAACGGTCAGTAAAGGGGCTGTTGGGGACTTGTTCTCAAATGCTATGAATTAAGAACAAGGCAACATAAAATGTTAAATATCAAAGCCCTTCATCCTTCGAAGCATTATTTCCTTTTGGATATAATGGATTTCGGACGAAGGTTATGAAGGTCACACCTTCATAATCATAATAAAAGATAAAAGAGATTTATACACAAAACACGGAAAATAACATGATTACTTTGAACATTATTATTAATGTATTTCTTATTTATTTTACTTATATGAACAACAACAAATTACAAATGTACCTTCGGCTTGAAGGAAAGTAAGGGTACAAGCGTGATGCTAATGCCAAGTCAGCGTGAACAGTACGGGAGTACTGTTCATCTATTTATAGGCACGTGACGCAGCCCATGTAAAATTACATTAATGCCCTTTGCTTTTATCAATAACTCTATAGTAATTCTTCGAGGTCTAATTTGGCTTTTCATCTTTAAGTCGGTTCCCCTTTTCTGCTGTCATGCCGAAGCTTTTCTGCACATAGCTTCGTGATCGTTTCATCCTTCGTCATGATCGTCTTCCATTTCAGTCAAGCTTCGTCTTGACCATGCTCTTGTATACCCACAACCTGATTCTGAAGATACCTGCTCGCATACTTGGAAAACATTGTCAAATTATGTTTTTGAGGACCTTCGGAAAGCCGAAGGCCCCCAACAGTAGCCCCTCGCAATATTAATTCGCTGTAATGATGAATTCATATTGCGATATGGACGAAGGCCTTAAGCCGAAGGTCCGAAAAAACACCTTCTCTTTGCTAGAATAGCAACAGTCTTTGACAAGCGGGACCCTCCAGTTTTCAACGCACTGGGCGTATAAATAAGAGCTCATCACGGGTTTATTTGACACGCTCTCTTGCCAACTGCTTTTACTCACCCAACTTTTAGCCTGCGCGCAACAACACTTGCTTGGCCTTTTGGATTTTTAACCTTCGGTTTCGAGAGCACTTTCTCAGCGTTTGCAAGGATATCTGAAGATAAAAAAGCTGTTGGTGATTTGAAGCTAAGTCTTTCTGAGGAGATGCATCTGGGCTTTCTTCAATCAATGTCGAAGACCAATACAGAGAAAATTACTAAAGAAATTTTGGAGGGTTTGTCTGAAGATACTGGTGACAGTGACAGTTATGATGTAGAAACTGGGGGCAAAGACTCCGAAGATCGACCGTGGCGACCAAGTCACATAGTCTTCGGCAAGTCGAGCATTAAGCAGAGTCATCTTGATACCATGAAAGGAAGGTATTTTCGAGACATGTCTATTGTGAGGGCGGATATTGGGGAGAAAACTGTGCCTACTCCCGAAGAAAATGAAGTCGTGGTATTCCGAAGCTTCTTGAAAGCTGGACTATGATTTCCCTTAAGCAGTTTTGTTGTGGAAGTACTGAAGGTATTTGAAGTCTACCTTCACCAACTCACTCCCGAATCAATCACAAGGATGGGCATCTTCGTCTGGGCCGTGAGGAGCCAAGGTTTAGAACCAAATGCTAAAAGTTTTTGCAACATACATGAGTTATTGTACGAGACGAAACCTTGGGGTAAAGAGCAGTATCACAACAATTTTGGCTGCTACAGCTTCGGCGCCCGATCTGGGTCAAGTTGCCCCGTGCCAACCTTTCGGAAAAGATGGCCCGGCAACTGGATGACAGAATGGTTTTATGTGAAGAATGATTTAAAAATCTGGGAAGATATTAAAGGTATCATTATGCGCCCTGTTTGGCAACGCTTCGGCCTTCGGAGGCCGAAGGTGGAGATGGATGAAGCGGCCGAAGAATGCCAAAGAGCCTTCGACGCAGTGTGTTCTTTTATTGGGACAAGGGACTTAATGCAAGAACATATTGCCTTCAGAGTATGGCCACTTGCAGATAACTGGGAAATGCCGAAGGAAACCGTTAAAGAACCTGACGAAGGTGGACTAGTCAGGCTAAAATACACATTCAAGTACGGAGATAAATTCGTTGAGCCAGATGATGACTGGCTAAAAAGCATTGAGACTGTAAGTGATGAATTGCTTGGGGTATACTCAAAGGCCGAAGATACTGCATTATCAGCGGCCTTCGGAGGCCGAAAGAAGAAGAGGCTCAACCGAGTATTTGACACAATTGGGTTAGTCTACCCCGACTACCGTTATCCAGTGCGGGGTCAAAAAAGAAAGAATACTTCCTCTGTGAAGGAAACTACTTCAGCCGCTCCTAATGAGCCGGCGCCGAAGAGGAAAAGGGTAAAGGTTCTCACACACCGGCCACGTTATATTGAACTGGCCACAGTGCCTGAGTTCGCCGGTGAGACCTCTTCGGCCACCGAAGCTAAAGAATCAACTCTGCTGCCAAAAATCGAAGAGCTGGCCGAAGTGCCAGCAATAGAAAAGATAGAAGAATCGAGGACTGAAGAAGCAAAAACATTATAAGTTTTAAGTCCTTCAGCAAAAATCGAGACAGGAAAAAGCCAGAAGGGTCCAACAGTGACCCCGAAAAGAAAAAGGATGGTTAATGTGTTAGATGTTTTGGAGACAATTAAATCTTCAAGCATAACTCCGAAGAAAACTGTTGAAACTTCTGAAGTGTCTACTGAAGCCTTTGTTGCTGAAGCTTCGAAACAACAATTTGAAACTGAAGCTGGGCCTTCAGAGCCCACCAAGATAAAACCTTTGGAAGCCGAAGAAACAAAAATTACAAAGGCAACTTTGGAAGCCGAAAAAACAAAAATGACAGAGCCAATTTTGGTTGAAGAAATTGACACTGCCGCCCCCGAAGCATCTTCCAAAATACATGATTATATTGTACGACATGCTTCGGGGAAGAAGTTATCTGAAGAAGAGATTTTTGAAGCTAATCACTATGCCCGAGAACTAAAGTATCCGAAGGGGGCCTTAGTGTTCAATGGGACAGACGAAGATGACTTCCTATACTGTCTCCCAGACAACAAAGAATTATCTGTCTGCCGGGAGATGGCTAGAAGTATGGGGTTTCCGAAGCTTGAAGCTGGACTCTGCGCTATGACGAAGGACGATCTTGCGGATAGCCTTGCCTATAATAGTCTGAAGGTGTGAGAATTGTATATTTGGAAATTTATAATTTTTGAACCATTCTTTTATTCTTATACTGATTCTTTTTCATATAGGGTTTAATACTGAGCAACGCTTTGAGAGCGCAAAAGAATGCCAAAGACGAGAGCTACAATATTGCTTTCAACAACCTACGAACAGAGGTTATTAAGCTGAGGAACGAAGCTTTGGAAAAAGATAAAATTCTGCTTACATTGGTGGATAAAATAAAAGAAGACGAAGCTACCTCTAAGGCTCAAGCTGAAGCCCAAAAGCGTGAAATTGAAGATCTTCGGAAACAGCTAGCCAGAGCTAAAGAAGAACACATACTTGAAGAGACAAAACGAGAACTTAGTGATCAATGGGCAAATCATTTGGAAATAAGTGTTAAAGAGCTTCTTGCATCCAAGAAAAGGTGCTATGACAAATCCATAGAATGTGCTAAGAAAATAAAATCCAGCTTCGCCAGCGTTGGCGCATTCTCTAGCGAAGAAAATTTTACAAGGGGGAATCCAGAAGGCCCGATTGAATGGATCAGTCACGAAGCTGAGGCCTTCGAGGAAATCTAGAATAGCCGCGGAGACATATGTGCTTTTTCAGGCGCCAGAGGGATTGCTACTGTTTTGGAAAGAAAAGGCTGTGATCATGTGAAATCTTTAGCGCAATCTGAAACTGCCTTGTCTTCCGAAGATATAAAGGACCCCTCGGCCGAAGCAAGCCTGGTTGGTGGAAAAAATTTCACCGACATCTGGGACAATGGCGGCCGAGAAATGGCTCAAGAAATCATTCAAAAAAGCGAAAAAGGCATCCATGATGCTAGGAAGGTAACAGAGGCCGCTGAGAAAAGCGCAGAGCCCAAAGGGCAAATAGGTATTAACTAGTGGTTTTTATTCTGTTGTAATTTTTGATTTCAGACTTTGTTTGTGGTTTGTAGTAGTAATATAGCCGTATCTTCTCCTCCCTCAGAACCTGCTGAGGCATCTCCGGGCCCCCACCCAAAGGGGGACGACGAAATTAGAAAAATGGCTGAAGCCATCATGGACAAGGTTGTCGATCAGCTACTGAACGAAGCTGCAGAAGTAGTTCTTAGGGAAGATTAAATGCTTATTGTAAAAACATTTGGAATGTAATATGTGTAATACCTTGTAACTTTGAATGTAATATATAATCTATTTATGGTTCAATTCTTTACGATGCATGAAATTTTGCATACATACCATTTTTTGAGCCTTCGGCAAAAAAACACATTCCCTTCTTTTCATGCTTCATGAAGAAAATCTTTTATATATCACAAGAATTTCCATACTTCTCTGATGAAGAGTATCCAAGCTTCGTGAAAACATTCTCCGAAGCTATAAAGAAGTTTTATGTTGTCTCTCTAATGAAGCTACACTTCTTCTCAATTTATCTTGTGCCTTGGCACGATTTTCTCTTTTTCAAAACATTCTTTGAAGATCAATACTGTATCCCCTTCTTGTTCCACATGCAATATGTTGTATGATGCTTATGTTATGCAAAATGATGTGATGATGTTATGTTATGCAAAATGATATTTGTGCCGAAGATACACACATCCCTGCAATAGAGCACACAATCTTTTTATATCAGCGCTGACTTTTCGCTGTAAGCCTCCCTTAGGAGCTTCTTCGCCTTTTACTTCAGCGGAATCAGTGTTTATTTTTCGCTGTAAGCCTCCCTTAGGAGCTTCTTCACCTTTTACTTTCAGCGGAATCAGCGTTTATTTTTCGCTGTAAGCCTCCCTTAGGAGCTTCTTCGCCTTTTACTTTCAGCGGAATCAGCGTTTATTTTTCGCTGTAGGCTCAGAAAACTTACACTGCGCTCCCTTAGAAACGACTTTTTACTGCTTCGAATAAATTGCACTGTGTCCCTTGGAACAAATTTTTGAAAATTCAAAGGTCCTTCGTGCCATCATAAATTCTTGTGCTTCGGCTACTCAAGCCTATGGAGAAGATATATTTTCATTATGGCAAAAGGCGAAACTGTTACAAGAAATTGAAAAACGATAAAAGATACTTAGACTTCCCATAATTGTTCTTTATTAACAAAAAAGTAATACTGAATGTGAAAATGCGAAAAAACTGCTGTCGAGGTAGGATATCTGTCAGTAAATATGCTTCGACTCTGACACAGTGCTATTGACTGTGCGAGCTTCGAACTCCTCTCTGAAGTCCCTCTGAAGGTGAGTGTGCTGACTCCCTTCTGGCTGCTGACCTCGCTGCGTTGGTGGTGGCGGTGGAGGCTGTTGCCAAGATGCTTGGGGTTGACTTGCCGAAGCAACAGAAGCTGCAGAGTGATTGTCTACATATTCTGGAATATAAGGCGAATGGTACGAAGCAGTGTGCATGACCTGCTTCGGCTGACTCTGTTGTGCTGCAGCTTCTGCTATCTCCTTTTGCTTCTGGATGGTGACGTGGCACATCCTGGTGGTATGGCCCTTGTCTTCACCACAGAATAGGCAGTAAATTCTTCTTGGCTGATCCCCAAATCTTCCCCCGAAGCCCCTGGCGCCTCTGCCCCTTGGCGCTGGCGTCCGAATAGAGCTTTGATGTTGCCCCGAAGCTTGCGAAGAGTATTGTGGCCTTTGCTGTTGGCTCCCTCTATCATCACTTTGAGTGGAGTTATGAATTGACCTGACGTGCCTCGGATGAAATCTTCCTCCGAAGCCCCTGGTCATTTCAGAGAACCTGAATGCCTCCTCCCTTCTTTGGCGGAAGTCATTGTCAGCTCGGATATATTCGTCCATCTTCTAGAGTAGCTTCTCCAAAGTTTGTGGTGGCTTCCTGGCAATGTATTGCGCTGAAGGTCCCGGTCGAAGTCCCTTAATCATGGCCTCAATGACAATTTCATTGGGCACTGTTGGCACCTATGCCCTCAGACGCAGAAACCTTCGGACATACGCCTGAAGGTATTCTTCATGGTCCTGGGTACACTGGAATAAAGCTTGAGCAGTAACTGGCTTCGTCTGAAACCCTTGGAAGCTGGTTATCAACATATCCTTCAGCTTCTGCCATGAGGTGATTGTCCCTTGCCGAAGAGAGGAGTACCAGGTTTGAGCGACACTCTTGACAGCCATGACAAAAGACTTCACCATGACTGCAGTATTGCCACCATACGAAGATATGGTTGCTTCATAGCTCATCAAGAATTGCTTCGGGTCTGTATGACCGTCGTACATGGGGAGCTGGGGTGGCTTGTAAGACTGGGGCCATGGTGTAGCCTGCAATTCTGTTGATAGAGGAGAAGCATCATCAAAAGCAAAATTTCCATGATGGAAATCTTCATACCAGTCATCCTCATTGTAGAAACCTTCCTGATGAAGCTCTCTGCGCGGAGGCCTTCGGTTCTGGTCATCTTGAGCAAGATGACGAACCTCTTCCGAAGCTTCATCTATTTGCCTCTGAAGGTCAGCTAGACGAGCCATCTTCTCCTTCTTTCGTTGCACCTGTTGATGAAGCATCTCCATGTTTTGGATTTCCTGGTCCAAATCGTCCTCCGGAGGCGTTGGGCTGGCGGCCTTCCTCTTCTGGCTTCGGGCCTCCCTAAGAGAACGGACGTCCTGATTGGGGTCCAGCGGCTGCAGAGTGGCAGCCCCTGTCGCTGAAGCTTTTTTCGGCGGCATGACGAAGGTGATGCTTGCCGAAGGTGTTCAAAGCTCAAGAAATGGAAGTGAGTTCACTGGAGGTGGGCGCCAATGTTGGGGACTTGTTCTCAAATGCTATGAATTAAGAACAAGGCAACATAAAATGTTAAATATCAAAGCCCTTCGTCCTTCGAAACATTATTTCCTTTTGGATATAATGGATTTCGGACGAAGGTTATGAAGGTCACACCTTCATAATCATAATAAAAGATAAAAGAGATTTATACACAAAACACGGAAAATAACATGATTACTTTGAACATTATTATTAATGTATTTCTTATTTATTTTACTTATATGAACAACAACAAATTACAAATGTACCTTCGGCTTGAAGGAAAGTAAGGGTACAAGCGTGATGCTAATGCCAAGTCAGCGTGAACCGTACGAGAGTACTGTTCATCTATTTATAGGCACGGGACGCAGCCCATGTAAAATTACATTAATGCCCTTTGCTTTTATCAATAACTCTATAGTAATTCTTCGAGGTCTAATTTGGCTTTTCATCTTTAAGTCGGTTCCCCTTTTCTGCTGTCATGCCGAAGCTTTTCTGCACATAGCTTCGTGATCGTTTCATCCTTCGTCATGATCGTCTTCCATTTCAGTCAAGCTTCGTCTTGACCATGCTCTTGTATACCCACAACCTGATTCCGAAGATACATGCTCGCATACATGGAAAACATTGTCAAATTATGTTTTTGAGGACCTTCGGAAAGCCGAAGGCCCCCAACAGGGGCGAAGTGACTGCGGTCACTTCGACCTTGCCGACTGAGGCGCGCGTGTCAGGATAAGGTGTCAGACGATCCCCGCATTAAATGCGCATGCGATACGGTCGGTTGGTAAGACGATTTGGCCGAGGACGCTGCACGACAAAGTTTGCCCGAGCTAGGCTTCGAGCGAGCCGAGGGTGCGCCCACTGCCTGATGAGGCCCTCGGGCGAGGCGTGAATCCGTCCGGGACTACTGTTCCCGCCCGAGACCGGGCTCGGGCGAGGCGAGATCGCGTTCCTTGGTAGACGAGGCCTTGAATTGAAACCGTGCTTATCAGTCTTTGCGGTTTGTTCTGAACATGTTTTCCAGCCATGTTAAGGAGTGTTGGGGTACCCCTAATTATGGTACCCGACAACTAGAGAACTCTCTGTTCAAAAGACAGAGAAAGCCGCACTATATTGTAATTGTTGTGTACCAACTACTCTCTATCACCAGAGGTAAGAGGGCAGAGAGCGAGACATCACCTAGAGCAATGGTGGGAGTGGAACAACGGCACAGTATATTAAGCTACGTTAATAAAAGTGCTGATTATCAACGCCAACTAACTCAATAATGCTGATTTTGCATAGTTTGAACTTGAGATTTCAAATTTGGGGAAACTTGAACCTGGGGATTGTATATTTGTCTCCCTCAACGAACATATTATATCTCATGTTCAAATTACTAAAAGTTTCTAATAATCTTTTAAGAAATGGACACATAAACCTATTTTACCCTTGATAAATAAATCTAATTGTTCACTAAATATTGCTCAAATTCCAACGGTATTAACACCTTTCAAGAATCGTGCCGGACACTAGACTTACGAGTTGGCTTGACCCACTATCGTGTCCGCTGTCAAGAGATAACTTACGAGTGAATCCTGTCCACACGATACATTCTGGAAGCGCGATCATCACCAAAAAAAAACTATAAATTTGACTTCAAGAGGAAAATCTTGCACCGATAGACTATTCGAGGAGGTAATGGTATTAAAGCTGAACGAGCTGAAGGTCTCACATCAACTCGGAATCTCTATCTGATACCTACGGAAAAGTAGTCCGCAACAATCTTTCCAGCTGAAGCAACGACCGCGCAGCTGCGAGACGGTAACCGGCTTAGGGTCCTCGCTGCAAAAATGTTTTCTAAATCACTGGGGCCTCATCTGCACGCTTAGCATCCAACTTTCAGTTTCCAACTCCCACTAGCAAAGCAAAACAAAACAAAGCAGATCAAAAGGACTTCCGGCGGAGCAGAGGTATTGTTAGTACTCAGTTATTTGTTTTACGTGTGTAACGTTTCAAGATATAGTGGGGTGTCTGCCTTCAATTTCTTAAACATGAGGTCTGCTCGTAGTTCTTGCTTTATCCAGGAATAGTGAAGTTTTTGCTTTATGCTTGCAGGTGCCAATTAAGGGTGCATTTGGTTGGAGAGTCAACTAGAACGGAGTGGTTCCATTCCAGTTTTTTAGAATAAAGTCGTTTTATTCCGCGTTTGGCAAACAGAACATAGTCGCTCCATTTTTTTGGTTGAAGAGTAGAATAAAACGAAGTCGCTCTGTTCTCTGTTTGGTTGGAGAGCCATATGAGTGTAGAGGGTAGGAGAGGGAGGAGAGAGCGCTCGCATCCGGTCGTTTTTGTGGAGCGAGAGCATTCCAACTGTTTATGGTAAATTTTCATATGAAGACTCTAGGAGCCGCTCCGCTCAACTTTTGTTGGATACCTAACATCTAGAAAGTAGAATGTAACTGCTCTATTTTCTTTTGCTCCTCAACCAAACACACCCTAAGAGCATCATGCGTAACTCTAAGCCGCTGAGCAAACTAGCCATGCTCTTGGTGTTATTGTTTCTGCTTTGTTACAGAGTTGAGAAAGTTCATTGCTCGACGGTTCATGAAAACAATCAAGATCTTCATTCTCTGCTCGATTTCAAGAAGGGCACCACCAGCAATCCAATTGGAGCCATAAACAGTTAGATCAACAACACCAACTTCTGCCAATGGAAAGGTGTGAAGTGCACCTTAGCGCCGCCATATCGCGTCACAGAGCTCAACCTCTCTGAGAACAACTTAGCTGGCCAAATCTCCTTCTCTCTTGGAAACCTGACCTACCTTAATTTGCTGACTCTACCAAATAATATATTTGGTGGCCCAATACCCCTCCTTGTCAGGCTCCAAAACTTAAATTACCTAACCCTGGACAACAATTCCTAAAGGGCTAGTTTGGGAGCCAGAAAACCGGAGGGGATTGGAGTGGCCAGAATTAAATAAGAAGGGGATTCTATCCCCTCCGATTCTCTTCGGATTTGTGGCTCCCAAACTATAACACCCCAGTGTTGCCCATGGTTTGCTCTAGTGCCCCAACTTGTGACCATTATGATATGTGACTTTAATTGAGCAAGAGACATCATACTTAGGGAACTAAAACCTAAGTTAAGTCTTCTCCATCTCATAAACCACACTCTAAATATATCACACACCTCAGGGGAGAAAAACATCTAAAACCCTAACACCTTCCAAATGGGCCATTTAAGCACATAGAGAGAATTTGAGAAAAAAACTTGGGAAACATGCAAAATTTTGATATGAAACAATTCACAAAGTTTTAGTGCACTAAATAACCTACAAGATGTAGTAAGGAAGATTGGTCTTTTGAATTCTCCAAAATCCCCAAATCTACCCATGAACTAATGCCCTATGGAAAAATTCAGAAATTCAGAAATCTAAATTTCAGCCCCTTTCCAAAGACTTTCTGCGTTCTCTGTTTTTCAAAACTTGAATCAAAGAAGTCCAAATATAAAAGTAGCGCCAAACTACCTTGAACACACCCCAGAAAAGTTTGGGAGCGAGACTTGGCCATTTGACATGATCTTGGCAGGGATTTGCCTCAAAACTCAGCCTTGTGACACTGCCACATTGACGAGGCGACAACTCTCTGCCCTTGACCCGAAATTGCTCGGCTCCACGCGCAAACGACAGAGCGCAGTCGGGAGAACAAATCTTACACAGCGATCTTGCCCAAATTTGCAAAGATCTGCGCCCTATCGGCGTTAGAACTCGGGCAGAAACAATGGCGCCATGTGTTCGATCATAGCTGACACACCCGGTTCACGCCAGTTCGCGCACCCACGCCCAGCCGTGCACGCCCACGCGCCCACGCCGGTCCACGCCCGCCCATGCACCGTGCCGCGTCTATAAGAGCAAGGAAGCCTCGGTCGTACTCCCTCCGCGCCTCACTTAACCTCTCAAGCCCAGCACTTAGCTCCGGCGAGCTCTACGCCGCCCGCCAAACAACCCGAGCGCTCGGCCGCCGTGGCTAGACCCCTCTAAGCCATCCCCACTCAATCCTGTGCCTCGGTTAGCTTCCCCAGAGCCCCGTAGAGCTCCCCAAAGCAAGAAACCGGGCGCTACTTCACCGGAGAAGCCGTTCCACCCTCGCTGGAGTTGTAATCCCCGCCGACGCATGTGGCCACGACTAACCGGTAAGCCACAGTCCAATTACTCGCGCCTACGTCTTCCCTAGCACCTAGTGAAGCTCACTGACCAACTTGATTGAACTCTACCTCCCTGGATAGGCCAGAGTTCTCGCCGACGAGCTCGCCCGCCTGCGCACGTGGACCGACCTACTCCGACCATCACCAGAGACGACCCGCACATCGGCGTGACCGTCAAGACCTCCCCTACACCCTCGACCACTTCACCGGAGCAATCTCACCGCCGGTAAGCCCCTCCGCCCTTTCCTCCGCCGCGGACACTGTTTAATTGGGAGAAAGACCGCGGGCTTGATTTAGCAGAACCCTAGGGGGTTTTCTGCGTAGTTAGAGACTCATGTGAATAGTAAACCGAGAACCCGTCTGCGAAGAAACTTAGAAACTTTCGCCAGGGACCCAGATGCTAAACCTTTTTCCTTACACCAATTCTATTTATTCTTTTTAAATAGGCAGAGAACTTAAGTAATTCATATCTTGAGAAATGTTTAACCAAATTTAGTCAAACCAATTTTACTGGATTCAAAATATTATGAGCTACCAAATAAAAATGCTGAACTTTATGATTTCTGTAGTGATTTTTAGAGTTTGGAATTAAATAAGGAAAGTTCCCAAGCCTTATTTAAATGAAGAAAAATAGAAATACTCCTGTGCTAGACTTAAGAAAATTTGTAGAAGTCCAAACCCAACTTAGGCACTGTTTAAAAATATTAAGCACCCTAGTATACAAGATTAACACAGGGTTATCTATTAAACACTATATCTGTCCAAAACATAGGAAATTAATAAAGGCAGTAGAAAACAATAAACAGTGGACGAACATATTTTTCCTAGTATACTTAAGTGATACAGAACATAGGATAAATACAGAGAAACCTAGTCCAGAGCTAATCCAAGGTTAATTATTTTATTAGGCACTAAGAAATCCAGAAGAGCCATAATTAAAAATATAAGCACCATTTAAAAAATGGTAAGAAAATTTCAGTAGACTCCTAACTACTAGAACATCACTACAAAAATAATAAACACCCCAACCCATCATAATAAGTGGGTTGAACAATTCAAACTTGATTTTGGCCCATGTTCTAATTAAATCATAAGAAAGCCAAAAATTGTGCAACATTAGGCAAATAAATTTTTACCCAACTATTGATGAAGTAGACCACCAGAGAAAAATATGAAACCCATTTAAAAATGTAAGGTAACACCCATTGCCCTACCTCATGAAAAAGGCCATTTAATTCAAGAAATTCCTACCACCCTTTCCCTTAAGCAAAAAGTTCCCAAAGCCTAGAATGATTGCTCTTGCGCAAAGAAGAAGATAGAAAAATTTAGAAATCTATTGTTTGATATTTTTCAAGTATAGTGGTAGTAGAAAGCACCCCATTGGCTAGAAACTTTAGAAAATCATAGTAAATTAACTGATAAGTATTAGTGGCTGAACATTTGTACAAAGCCATGTTATTACACCTAAATGCCAGAAAAAATAAGCCTTAGAGAATAACCCAATGTTAAAAGGGAGTTGTAGTTCAAAACACCCCCTCTGCCCTAATATTTGATAATTTTGTACAGAGAGAGCCCCTCACTTTTTAAGTCCCCAATTTTGAGACAGAGAATTATACACTAGTGAGAAGCCACTGTAATTTTTACATAATTTTTGGAAATTTATAACACTGACTTGTAGTTCAAACCCACCTGAAAAGCATAAAAGAAAAGGAAAAGAAGAGATACATTAGAAAGATTAATAAGTCTCACCCCAATCATTGCAGCTAAGAATCTTGATAAAATATCACTAAGACATAAAAAGGAAAATTAGTGGAACACTAAAAACAACCTGACCATTCAGTAATCAAACTTAGTGGAACACTAAAATATCACTAAGACATAAAAAGGAAAATTAGTGGAACACTAAAAACACCCCAGAAATCTCTAATAACAAGACTTAGCTCTATTTCCTTTAATTAATCTTCACCATACAATTTTAGTTGCTAAATTGCATATCATCCCATACATATATCTTATCCATTGCAGTCATTAGATTGCAACATCGATGACCGAGAGTACGTGATCATCCCGGAGCAAGGAGCTGTCCACGAGGAAGTTCAGGAGCCAGCTCCCGAGCCTGCCATCGAGGATCTCCCCGCAGCCCCAGCAATTGAAGGCAATCCCGGTTTTATGCATAACCAATTTATATATGCTACTTTACTACACTTAATGTTTGTAGGCTTGTAATGTGCACTTAAGTGTAGGAGTTGATTGAAACACTAGTGCATGAACTCAGGATTCCTTTGGGATGGATACTAGTATGCTAGGTCGAGTAGCTGCCTTGCTAATTAGGATCTCGGTAGAAGTCGAGTGATATTTCTAGCACTCGCGCGAGGTTAGGAAATTGATTGTATTCATCTTGATAACGGGATCTATGATGGTCTATGGGCTTGGATCCAGGGTGGATGCCTTGTCCATGAGACGGGAAAAGAAATTAAGGATTAATGTGTGGATACCTGAGTCAAGCGTTTGAAAGTACTAAAAACATGTCGGGAAATATGGTAACCGGTAAACCTAGTACCTGAGTGAAGCCGGGCACGAACTTTACCCCTCACGCGTCCTGAGACTGGGTCTCCCATGCTAGCTATGGTGGGTACAAGTGCGGTCACTGCACGGCGGCAGCCAGGGTCAGTGGAGCATTATATGCCAAGGCGGTGAGTCCTGGCCGCGAACGGGGAATCAATGGGGACGATTGACGTGTGTGGGGACGGAGTGCCTTGACATGTCGTGTGTTTATGTTTACCTTGCAAGGTTAAAACTCGATTCGCATCGTCTGCTTCTCGCTGCTAATGAGACTGCTTGACCCCTTGTACTACATTGAGTAAGAAGTAAAATGAGGTTTTACATGAGATAATATGTTGATTGTATTAAATGATTGTTACCATGTATGCTTAGAAGGAGCCAACTTAGCTAAAAGTAATGATATTAGAACTAGAAAAGCTAAAAATGATTTTAGACTCAGCTAGTGTTTTTGGCAAACCAAACCCCTCAACCAAACAGCTGCATGGTCTAGAGGTAGAGGAGTAGATTCCTCACACCTGGTAAGTCTAGCTGAGTATTAGTATACTCAGCCTTGCTTGTGGCATAATTTTTGCAGGTATGCTTCAGGATATGGTTGATGGTGTGACTTAGCCTACCACCCTGCCACCGGGTTGGACGGTCGAGTGGGATGCCGCTCCAGCAGGAGAGGAGCAGGAGGAGTAGTGGGCTAGGCCTTGCCCTATTCCTCACCTTTCGACGATATCGATTATCCACTGCAGTTTATCTTATGACTTATTTTAGTTTGCTTTAAAAAACTCTGATTTATGTAATAACTCAAGTATCTTAAATTTGAGGTTTCCTGTTTTATTGTATTTCCTCTGTGACTCACCTTCGAGTGAGCTCGTGGTATTTGATCCTGGATAAGTGGCTTTATCAGACTAGATCTGAGGGACTGACGGGTTATTCCGATTTAAGTGTGTTGCGACCCCTGAGGCGTGACTTGGGCACTTAAACTAGAATAATTCGGGCGGTTCTGTCACACAAACTAGCCCTAAATGGTGTGATTCCTGAATCACTTATAAACTGCTCCAACTTAAACAAACTAGGTCTCTCTAATAATAACCTCACTGGTTTTATTCCTCCTAGCATAGGTTCTCTTTCGAAGCTACAAGTTCTTCTCCTTCATAGAAATAATTTGGTCGAGATCATCCCATCAAGCCTCAGAAATGTCACAAATTTAATTGCAATATCTCTTTCAGAAAATAAATTGAATGGGTCCATTTCCATTGAATTATGGCAAATGCCACACCTAGCGTCTTTGTACCTTTATGATAATTATCTATCCGGTGAAATCCCATAAACTCTATTTAATGTATCTTCACTTCAAGAGCTATCCTTGTCGTACAATATGTTGAGCAACACTTTGCCATCTAACTTGGGCCATGCCCTCCATAATCTCAAATCGTTGTACTTGGCAGCCAACTTGTTTGAAGGATGAATTTTAGATTCTCTAGGCAATGTTTTAGGTCTAGTAAATTTGGATATGTCGCCTAATAAGTTCACTAGCAAAATCCCTAGCATATTTGGAAAACTTTTAGGGTTGTCTTTTCTAAACCTTGAGAGAAATATGCTTGAAGCGAGTGATAGTACTGGCTGGGAATTCTTCGCTGACCTGACAACGAGCAATTCTTGATGGTGCTTTCATTGGATGGCAATAATCTGTGGGGAGCTATACCAAACTTCATCTCTAACCTGTCCTCCAACCTCACAAATCTACTAATGAGCGACAACCAACTATCCGGAGTAGTCCCCTCAAGCATTGGGAAGTTTAATGGATTAATTGAACTCGTGCTAGATGGCAACAATTTTACCGGTACAATTGAGGATTGGATCCCAAAGTTGACGAGCCTACAAGAGTTATATCTCAATGACAACTTTGATGGTACAATCCCACCTTCCATTAGTAACCATATTCATTTGATGTTTTTGGCTCTTTCAAGCAATAAATTCACTTGTTCAATACCACATAGCATGGGAAACATTTAATATCTATCCAATTTGAGACTTAGAAACAATAATTTTAGAGGGAGAATACCTGTTGCGTTTGGAGACCTTACACAATTAGTCCTCCTTGATGTTTCATCTAACAAACTTAGTGGGGAAATTCCTTAAAGTTTGGCCTAGTGCCAAAATCTAGCTACCACTGAAATGAACCAAAATGTTCTTACATAAATCATCCTAACCTCCTTCAGTAATCTAAATATCTTGAGCATGCTCAGCCTTTCCCATAAGAAGTTCTTAGATACCTCGCCAAACACTCTAATAATTTCCATGGAGAGATATCAAAGGACGGTATATTCGATAATGCTACACTTGTTTCACTCAATGGCAATCCATGATTGTGTGGAGGAGCCATGAATTTGCATATGCCTTCATGCCATACTATGTCTAGAAGAGTAAGAACCATAATCTATTTGGTTAAAATATTGATCCCAATATTTGGATTCATGAATATCTGTGTGATGTTGTATTTATGATCATCAAATCCTTATGTTAGAATGTAAATATTGTCAGGTATATTGTAAATGTTATTACGTATCACATACAACCCCTCGCGTAATAGACGTGCGTGAATCTAGGTGGTTCCTGTGATTGTCGAGCCAACATGAGAGACATGGATATGTTTGGGACGTCATATTCATGATTGTAAAATCCTCAAGTTTGAGCTTAAATGGTATCATATATAGCGTAATTGGTGTTACAATGGTCAGTGTAATGTCATGGATGACCCCCACGTAACTAGCGTGTGTGAATCTAGGTGGTTACGTAAATATAGAGCCAATGTGAGATACATGGATATCTCTAGGACATCATATTCATGATCGTGAAGTCTTGAAGTTTGATCGTAAAAAGTGTCAGATATTGCAAATATTGTTACAATGGTTAGTGCGAACTCTAGCACCAGCACACCTTTATCTCTCTAGTCATAGAAGACGAGGAGGTGACCGATGTGGGGCAACAAGTGGTGGAGGTGCTCGCTGCTGTTGTGGACCTTCACGGTGGCAAGGGAGACGATGAGGTAGGCAAGGTTGAGAGCACCTAGAGGGGGTGAATAGGTGATCCTGTAAAATCAAACACTAAATAGCTACAAGACTTAGTTTATTAGAGAGTTAGTGCGACTAAGTAGCTTTGAAGCGAGTTCTTGTGAACACAACAATAAAAGAGAAAGCAACACAAGAGACACGCGATTTTTATCCCATGGTTCGGCCAAGTAACACTTGCCTACTTCCACGTTGTGGCGTCCCAATGGACGAGGGTTGCACTTAACCCCTTTCAAGTGATCCGATGATCAACTTGAATACCATGGTCTTTTCCTTTAGAGTCTTTTCCCGTGTGCGAGGAATCTCCACAGTTTGGAGTCTCTCACCCTTACAATAGAGATCACAAAGAAAGCACAGAGTAAGGTTGGGGAGAGCAACACACGCAAGACTCAAATCCGCAGCACAACCACGCACACAAGTCACGACTTGAGCTCGAAACGCAACACACGGAGTTCGCAACTCAAATGGAGCTCAAATCACTAACACAGAGAATCAAATGTGTGGAGTCGGAGTCTGGGTGTCTTAGAATGTTTCTTGAAAGCTTGGTTATTTGCTCCATGTGCCTAGGGGTCCCTTTTATAGCCCCAAGGCAGCTAGGAGCCGTTGGAGACCAACTTGGAAGGCAATTCATGCCTTCTATCGAGTGGTGCACCGAACAGTCCGGTGCACCACCGGACAGTCACTGTAGCTGTCCGGTGCGCGATCGCCTTCCAAATCAGGCGCATCCGACCGTTGCTCATCCGGGCCCGTTGGCGCACCGGACACTGTCTGGTGCACACCGGACAGTCCGGTGCACCAGCTGACCGTTGGAGCAGTCCATGTGTCGCCCGCAGTTTGTGCGGCCGACCGTTGGCGCTGGCGACCGATGGCTCACCGAACAGTCCGGTGAATTATCGCCACGTCGCCTTTTCCGTTTCCCGAGAGCGACGAGTTCGCCGCAGATGACTCACCGGACAGTCCGGTGCACCACCGGACAGTACGGTGAATTATAGCCGTACAACTCCGTCAGCTCCCGAGACTGGCCTCTTCACCATTGACCAGTCTGGTGCACTCACCGGACAGTCCGGTGCACCACCGGACAGTCCGGTGTGCCAGGCCGAGCTGGAGTTTGGCTACACATAGCCAAGTCTTTCCAATTCGTTTCTTTTCTTCTTAGCTATGTTTCTAGCACTTAGACAAACACATTAGTATTCAAGACACAATGTACTAAGTCTAGAAACATACCTTGTACCTTGATTTGCACTTTTCACACATTTAGCAGATGAGGACTCAGATAATATGTGTTGGACATCTAATCACCAAAATACTTATAGAAATTTGCCCAAGGGCATATTTCCCTTTCAATCTCCCCCTTTTTGGTGATTTATGCCAACACATCAAAAAGCAACTAAAGTGTGCAACATCAAAACAATTGAAGACCAAATTGTTTTAGCTTATGATTTTGGCATATTTGGATCGCTTTTTGCCACCACTTGGTTTGTTTTTGCAAATCAAATTCATTTGCCTAGCTCTAAGTAAAACACGCTTGTTTTGGCACATAGAGAGATATTTCAAGAGTAAAATTGATTCAAGTGCCCGAAAACTCCCCCTTTTTCCCATAATCAAAATTCTCCCCCACAAGAGACCACTTTTGCAATAAGAGCATTTTGGACAAATAAAAAATTCTAACTCTATTATTTTCAAAATTCACAAGTGGTTGGCTGATCCATTTGCTTTGGCCTTACTTTCTCCCCCTTTGGCATTAAGCACCAAAACGTGATCATTTTTGGCCCTTTAACCCACTACACCATGACACAATTTTAGCGTCAAACAACTGACGGTAAAAATAGACGTTTTGCGACAGACATTCTGTCACAAAATATTCCCATCACACTATCTGTCGGTAGTTATTGTATTGGAGTCAACAAATCTGTCGGCAATAATGTCGAGCTATTGTGGCAGTCCATCTGTCGGTAAAACAGATTATACGTGGTGCAAAGTCTGTCGGGAAAAAGTAGCATCAAATCGTTTGTCGGAAAATGGATCTCACGATCTTAAATAGCAAAAAATAATTAATAACGAGAGCGCGTCGTGAGTACTGCGTATTACGTAACGTATAGAACATATTATTGCCCAGTTTTAAAAACTGCCGCCGTATGTCACGCGCGCTTGCGTCCCAACTCCCGAGCCGACTCACGACCTAGCTAGCGCGCGCGGGCGAGCAGGGCGGCGGCGCGATTGAGTTCACGCGCGGGCGAGCAGGCGGCGGCGCGATTGAGTTCACGCGCGGGCGAGCAGACGCGCGCGGGCGAGCAGGCAGGCGAGGCTGGCGCGGGCGAGCAGGCGGCGGCGATAGAGAAGTGCGAGCAGGCCGGCGCGCTGTCGCGTGTCTCTGAGACCTAACTGCATAGCGGCGGCGATTGAGAAGGGGGAGGCCGGCGCGGGCGAGCAGGCCGGCGTGGGCAAGCAGGTCGGCGTGGGCGGGAAGGCCACGGCGAGGTGCAGGCGGGCGGGCTGCTGGTGAGGACGACATTGCCGGTGAGGATGACTTTGAGCTGCTTTGAATTATGGTTTTAAATTTTTGTGCAATCTTTGTTGTTGATGGGTAGTGGAGGGGGTACTCGGTTCGCCATACCTTGGCTCTGCCGCAGATCTCTACCAAAATCATTCTCTGGCACAAACTAATCAATAGCCATGGACATTTGATGCAAGTTCGTTTCAGTAGCCATAGGTGCTAGATGCAAGAAAGAAGATGGACACCTAATTAAATCGTTCGTTACCTGGACGAGGCCCTGTTCTTGTGCGCTACTAGTAACATGAATTGTTGAAATCAATGAACAACCCTTGGATAAAGTAAACCAATAATGCATATGCCCATGTGATCACGACGATTAGGCGACTTGAGCAAGATTAGGAAACAAACGATTTGACTCTTTTGTCAGTGCTTCTATTCCCAAACAGTTAGGGAGTTGTGGTGAGGGCGATGAGATCACGACATTATGCTGTAGGCTACTGCTTGCTCGTGCTATGTGCCTTAGGCATTAGCCGCCTGCAGGCTACTGCTTGCTCGCCTGCTGCTGGCCTTCTGGCTCCTGCAATTCTCCGCTCGTCAGCTTGTAGTTTTCTAGTTTTCAACCCAAGGCGTCAGCCTACAGCTCGCCATTTCAGCAGTTCTTGACTTCCTAATTCTATATATCATGGCCCCACGATATGACTCTACTAGGAAACCTGAAAGTCTTTTTTTCGTTGTTGATTTTTTAATTTATTGGTTATCATTTATTTGAGATGAGTTTTTAAAGCACAATGGATTTCTGAAGATTATTAATACTAAATAATGAAGATGAAACAAAATGAATGGACAAGTGTAAAAACAATGCTAAAACCAAACCTAGTAGAGGTATGTGTTGCAAACTTGTAGTTAGTAAATTTTGCTATAAAATAATTAGACGATCATTAGTTCAACTTTTATCTTTGATACTTGTAATGATTCCCCTTTTTACACCTCTACTTTGAAACTAGGAAGGGTACATTTCATCTTATTATCTTTTAAGGTACAACATGGATAAAAGGTGGATGAATGAACCTAGGTATATTTCTAACAATGTTCTATAAACCATTATTTTGTAGTAATCACCTTTGACCAACATATCGTTACGTACCTAATATTTATAGGCACACGAAGGTCTACATAGATGGGGTAGCTGGATTTATTGAGTTTGCGTTTAGCAATTCTATAGGTGGAAATAGAATTCTATGTCCTTGTAGAAAATGTGTTAATTCTCTATGGAAAGATGAAAATGAAGTTCGCGCGCACTTGATATGTGATGGCTTTCAAGAGGGATACAAAAGGTGGACTTATCATGGAGAAACAGACTCTATGCCTATTAATAGTCATGACTATAGTGATATAGAGGCTGCAAACAATTCAGATGAAGATGACATAGCCGATTTGGTTCAAGACATGGCTGGTGGTCTAGATGATAAAGGGGATTTTGAAGTATCTGATGGTTCTGATGAAACTGATGTAGATTTAGAAGCCATCAATCAGTTAGTGATAGATAATACCCAAGAGCTATACCCAGGGTGTAAGAAGTTCTCAAAGTTGCATTTCTTAATAAGAATTCTTCACTTGAAATTGCTTGGAGGGTGGACAGATAAAAGTTTTGATATGCTACTAGATCTACTAATGGAGGCTTTCCCTGATGGCTTGGCATTGCCAAAAAATTTCAATGAAGCAAAGAAAGTAATTAAGTGTCTAGGACTCGGGTATATCAAAATTGATGCATGTGAAAATGATTGCATTTTGTTTAGGAAGGAGTATGCTAATTGTGATGCATGTCCCACATGTGAAAGGTCACGCTGGAAATCAAAAAGGAGAAGTTTAAATGGAAAACATGTACACAAGGTTCCATGCAAAGTTCTTCGCTATTTTCCAATAAAAAGAAGGCTTCAGAGGTTATTTCTATCATCTAAGACAGCAAGTGACATGAGGTGGCATGATGAGGAGCGTATACAAGATGGATTACTAAGGCATCCTGCAGATTCACCTCTCTGGAAGGATTTTGACCAAAAGCACCCAGTGTTTGCTTCTAACAGTCGCAACATTAGACTTGCTTTAGCTACAGATGGTTTTAATTCGTTTAGGTCCATGAATGTTAGCTATAGCATTTGGCCTGTTATTCTCATCCCATATAACTTTGCACCATGGTTGTGTATGAAGCAAACAAATTTCATTATCTCATTGCTGATTCCGGGTCGTAGATCTCCTGGTAGTGATATAGATGTTTATTTTGAGCCACTAATTGATGATCTGCTAGATATGTTTGTTGAAGGGGTGAGAACATACGATTCTGCAAAGCATGAGTATTTTCAATTACGTGTTGCAATAATATGGACCATATCTGATTATCCAGGCCTAGGGTACATTGCAGCATGTACTACATCAGGTGAAGTAGCATGTATTGAATGCCACTCATATACATGTTCTCTACGATTGAAACAAGGTACAAAAAATTGTTATATGGGACACCGTAGATTCCTGGGCCCAAACCATCCATATAGATTTGATCTAGATTCGTTTGATGGTAAAGTTGAGGACAGGCCAGCGCCTAGACCACTTTCTGGAGAGGAAGTTTTATTGCAAACAGAGAATATGCACACAGTGCATGGGAAAGGTTGCCAACATAAAAAGAAAGCAAAAAAAGAAGGAAGGGGAGCCTACTATCATATGGAAAAGGAGGTCTATTTTTTTAGGCTTCCATATTGGAAGGATTTAATGTTACGACATATTTTAGATGTCATGCATATCGAGAAGAATGTGTGTGATAACATTGTCAACACCCTCCTAGGAATTCAACGAAAGTCCAAGGATAACTTGAAATATCGTTTGGATCTTCAGTCCCTAGGCATTCGAACTGAGCTTCATCCTATTCTAGTGGGTGACAAGTTATATTTACCACCAGCATCATATACAATGAGTGCGTCTGAGAAGACGTTATTTTGTGAGGTACTGAAAGGAGTAAAATTTCCAGATGGATATGCATCAGATATAAGAAACAATGTGGATGTGAAGGAGAAGAAGCTTGTTGGGCTAAAGAGCCATGATAACCATGTTTTGATACAATATTTACTCCCACTTGCTGTGAGAAGGATTTTACCAGAAATAGTTAGTGCTGCACTGATTCGTGTGAGCAATTTTTTCAAGCAAATCTATTCGCCAGTTATTCGTATAAGCGATATGCATAAGCTAGAGTCAGAAATAGCTGAGACTCTAAGCATTCTTGAGACTATATTCTTGCCATCCTTTTTTGATATTATGGTACACTTAATGGTTCATCTCCCTACTCAAGTCAGAATTGCTGGCCCTGTTCAATTTCGTAATATGTACCGAGTGGAGAGGTAAATTTTAATATATTTTAGCAATAAATTAAACTTAGTTTTACTCAAAGGAAGGTTTAACATATATGCCATTTCTCCTTTATAGGTTTTTAATGAGATGTAAGGGCCATGTTCGCACTAGGAGTCACCCAGAGGGGTCAATTGCAGAAAGTTATCTATTTGATGAGAGTCTCACATTCTGTTCTCGCTATTTACATGGTGAAACTAGATTTAACCAGAAAAAAAGAAATGATGATGGCTTGAATGTTGATTTAATCAATACCACCCCTTTCTTCCATAACATAGGTCGTGGATTGGTTGGTAAGCGTAGTGTCACATTAGACCACAAAACATGGCTTCAAGCACATAGATATGTCTTGTTCAACTATGACCATATAGAGCCTTACTTGAAGTAAGTTGAATATTATATTTTATAATCAATATCATCCATTTATTTCATGATTACTAAATTATAATGTTTGTTTAGTAAACATATAGAATACCTTTACTCTGCTGGTCATCAAAATCAAAGAGCAATCAGTCGTTTACACTATGAGACTTTTCACAAGTGGTTTAAGTCACACGTAAGTATCTAGGAAAATGTTTATATAGAGTATAGTTCCACATTATTTTTTAGTGCAATAACAATCTTCAATATCATCAGGTGGAAACAACGAGTGAGGAAGTACCTGAGGAGATAACAATATTAGCTAAGGAGCCTAACATGGTTGCACATTCTTATGATAGTTATTCTATAAATGGGATAAATTTTCATACACATTCTTATGATGTGGGTAGGTCAGTGCAGTGTAGTGGTGTAGCCCTAGTTGCACATGCAACAAGTTTTGATGGGACAAACAATAATAACCCACTATCAATGAGCAAAACTTATTATGGTGTTATAAAAGACATTCTTGAGCTGAACTACCATCACCAGGGAAAAATAGTATTGTTCAAATGTGATTGGATTGATAACCGAGTACGAGACAAATGGGTCAAAATAGACAAGTTTGGGGTGACAATGGTCAACTTCAAGCATTTATTCAATACCGGTGACAAGGAATTAGATGAGCCATTTATTTTTGCATCTCAGGCAACTCAAGTTTACTATGTGCAAGATCCTATTGATGCTGATTGGTTTGCTGTTTTAAAGTCAAAACAACGTGACATGTATGATATGGAAGAAAGGCTAGACAACAGTACAGAAATAGGTTCTTTCTTGCCAGATTTGGATGCACACACACAAGTTAATGTATCTATTGGTGGTAGTTGTGTTAGGACTGATATAGATGGAATAATGATTGCCGAAAACCAACCTAGCAAGTAAGATATGTTTATATCCGTTTACGCAAAATTGTTTCATTTTACGTTGTAATCTCTTTGTCTTGAATCTTGATTGTAATCTCTTTATGTTTTGATTCAGGAGGAAAGTTTGTAAGAGGAAGAGGAATGGGTAAAGAAACGGAGGTCAATGAATATGAACTACAAAGGGCTGCCAACATAAAAGAAAATTTGAAGAGGATGAGATTTCTTAATCTCCATGTACCTATACTATGGTTAATGAAGAAGCAAATGGATCACATCGAGCCAATCAGAAACATAAGGTTAATGTATTTCCCTATTTAATAAGTTCATGTTTTTTACATTTAATTTAATAGTACCACAATCTATCTCAATACATGCGGAACTAGAATTTTCTTTCTTGTAGGAGGAACTAGAATTATAGAAGGAACTAGAATTTTCTGCCATAGGCATATAAATTAACCTGTGCATTCTGTAGTCTCTACTTCTTGTACTGTTTTCAATATTTCAGTTTCAGACTTTCAGTTCTTGTACTGTTGTCTCTAGACCAGCACTAGTGAGCAGTGACGAAGAACAGTGACCAACACCAGTTAGCATTACTGCTTGTAATTTCATTCTCAGTCGTCCATGCCAGTTAAAACTTAAGGTTCAGACTTTCATTTTGGTTCAGACTTTCATTTCATGCCAATTCCAAACCACCTCAAATTGGCTTGATATGTACCAAGAATATAATGTGCCTTTGCAGTTTTCAGTCTTGCATACTAATAATACTGAAAAAGATTACATCGGCTATATGAAGCCGTCCACCTCCCTCGTTGCACGTCGCCCCCTTCATCGCCATATTTCTAGGATCAGCGACTAGGACTTGCTCCGGTCGTGATATACCGGATTCTTACTTAATTCTATTGCAGCTTCTATCTGTTGACTATGATGTTTGCCTGTCTGCTTGCCTCCAGTCCGAACACTATTGGTCACCGTTCACTGTTTCTCTGTGCCCTTAGACATATGTGGTGTCCGTGCAGTAGTGAAGCTATGTGCTGGCTCTGGCTCTCTCCATATTAAGCTCCAATAAGGCCACGAGAACTCGGTTTCTGTTAACTCTCCGTTATCGTAGTCTCGGGTTCGGGCTGAACTTCGATGTTCCTGTGCCCCATCGCTTCGTTTGGTGCTCACCATCCCTTTACGCTTGTGTTAACCCCCTAAGTCACCCCAGTTTTCTTTGTCCAAGTTTGGTGCTCGAAGTCGTCCCTGTGACTGGTGACCGCGCTGGCTGTTCTGCCCCTCCTTACCGTGGGCAGCTTTTCTTAAGGTGTGATTCGTCCATGTGGCATGTGTTCTATGATAATTTTACTATCCCTGTGTTTAGTGTGTTTTGCTCAGAGTACTCCAGATTTGCCCCGATAGGAAAATTTGGCTTTCTTTGTGTTTGTAACTTCTATTATTCACATTATAGCAGAGAGTATCTATAAAAACATATTGTACCAATCAAAGCTATTCCTGTTTATTGTGTTGAAATATATTTCAAGACAACTAGTACCCTATCCACATGAACAGAGCTGCTAGTTAAATCCACATGAACTATCTTCAAAACTGGACAAAAGGGATATTTGTGTTGAAGCATGAGCTGGAGAGATATGTGTGCATGTTTGCCGTGTGGGTCAGCCATGCACTGCTGGCACTTAATAGCTCCTCTCAACCACATGTTGAAAACTTCATCTGTTGATTAAATTGCCCTCAGAGTTAGTTCCATGCTTATTCAGAGTAAAACTTCAATACACACAGCTTGTATAGATTCTAAAAAAGGAGGACAATTCATCTGTAGAAAAATGAACCATACTAAGACAGGATTAATAAAAGATCGCCCGAGAAGAGGATGATCATCAAAGGTAATATTTTGCCCGCAAGGATAGTACAAAGTACACTACAGAACATTGTGAAACAAATGTGTGTGCACATAAACTCTTCAACTCAGTTTTACATAAGATGTATGATATGGTCATCAGTTTGAGAATGTGCAAAACAAAATAGAGTATGCACATTCAGCTTTGGTGCCTACCCCCTTCACAGACAGCAATGCGACCATCAACCTTGATTGGAGGTACCTCGTTGATCAGTTCCATTGGCCAGTTTGGTCTTCAGTTTGGTCTTCAGATTGGAGGTACCTCGTTGATCAGTTTGGTCTTCACTCAATAAATCATGTCAGGAACATTCAGCATTCAGGATAGTGCTTGATGTTAAGTCATCATAATACTAAATGAAAAACAAAATATGAGAGCCATGTTGAGAACCGGCTTGCTCTGCAACAACCACCAAGCTTTCCAAAGTGAAAAAACTTGTTTCACGTGATCAACGTGTGGCACTGAACTGTGCAGTTCAAACATTTGATGTTGAGCTCCCATTCATCAGCTGAAACCTATACACATTGCATGAAGATGATAGTTTCCTTAAGAACCGTCTAAATAAAACCTAAATCTCATCCAAGCATAACTGAAGTCTGCAAACCTATATAAAATAAATTACTTACTTCAGAAAACATTATTTATATTTTATATTACCCAAAGGTGCACCCTTCGAATTCAGCTAAATAAAACTTAAACCTAAACCAAGCATAACTGAATTCAGGGGTTCGCATACAACTATATTACTGTCATGCTACAGCTATACAGGTATATTACAGCTATACTGTCATGCTACAGCTATATAGGTATATTACTGCTAGACAGGTATAGTGTATTGCTGTCATGCTACAGCTATATTATATTACAGCTATATTACTGCTTGAAATTTCTGCTGCTTCACTGGCAATTGGTTGACTGCTTTAATTTCTGAACCTTAAGTTTTAATGTTTTCATTTCTTTGAGTGTAGACAAGGACATTAGCAGCTTCAACTAATGGACCTACTTTGCGTTCAAGGACTGAAAGGGATATTGTTGATGAAGAATCTGAAAATAGTTACGAAGAATCTGAAAATTCCATCAATGATGAAGGTAAAATTCAAACAAACTTTAAATTTATTGTAGCAATTTTGAAAATAGTTATCAACAAAGGTTTTCATCTGTTTTATCTCCTGTAATAAGCAGAGCAACCTATTGGGCATCAAAATATAAGGAAAGGAAGGGGCCCAACCTTGAAGAAGAACATATATTCAAGTAGTGGTGGGCCTAAAATCTGCATTACCCTTAATGAATATGGACAACCAGTTGGTAGGAACAGCAAAGAGTTTGGTAATTTCATAGGAACTTTGGTGAGGAAAAATATCCCTATTTCTTGTGAGGATTGGAGACTAGTTGATTCTAAAAAGAAGTTTGAGTTATGGACAAAAGTGAAGGTAATCTGATTTAGTGAGATAATTTGTCTTAGCCTATTATCAGTAGATTTGGTAATCAACTACATTTTTGTTGAAACAGGAATACTATGAAGTGGATGAATCTGGTATAGATTATGTTATAACATCTGCAGCAAAAAAGTGGAGAGAGTTTAAGGCTGACCTAAAGAACAAATATTTTGATGAAACATTGAGTTTTGAAGAGCTTATTGCTAAAAGGGATGAAAGGGTGAAAGAATCTGATTGGGAGTGGTTGATAACTTATTGGATGTCTCCAGAAGCCGAGGTACAAGCTGATTTGTTTTGAATTCTTTTTTGAGATATAAACCTTCATTAAACTATTGTATGAATGAATTTGTATTATTGTTTTGATAGATTCATATTTATGTTGTATGTTCGTACAAACAGAGGTAAAGATAACCGTTCAAAGCTGACTATGTCGCATGCAGCTGACAGCAAGAGTTATGCTCGTGTGGGGCATGAACTGGTAAAAAAATTATAATCACTAGTTTGTATAATCATTAGTTTAATTTATGAAAAATCTAGTCAATTACTGGACCAAATCATTTTTTCTTGTAGGCCGAGCAACAAGGACGCCCTGCGAGAAGAGATGAAATATATGTTAGAACACACACGCATAAGAACAAAGAAGGGGATATTGTGCCTCTACCTGGAGCAGAAATATTCATTGTGAGTACACATATTTTTGATTTATGTAATAATTAAAATATAAGTGAACAAAATATAATATATGTGTGGTCCTCTTAAGAATAAATTTGAAGAAGCTGTTGCTGAGAACCCAGAACTGAAGGACAGAAGTATTGAAGATGGTGATTTATATGCACATGTTTTTGGAGAGAAAGAACCAAGAGGTCGTATTCGTGGTTTAGGCTTAGGACCAACTCCACAAGATGTAGGCACCCCTGGAACTCAAATGAAAATATCAATAAAGCTTCAAATGGCATTGCAAGCTCGCAGTCAGTCTGAGCAAGAGGTTAGAGCCTTAAGACAGGATATGAATCAAATGAAAGAAAAAATGGATCAAATTTATCAAATGATGGTAGCAGCTCAAGGGGTGCAACATATAGAAAGCCCATCACAACATGGGTCTAATTCTCGACAGGTGATATAATATTGCATATGTTTAGTCAGTGTCTATCATGTTAATTAGGCTTGTTTCCTTTATCTCACTAACACTTTTTTCCCTTTTTATTTTTCTTTAGAACTCAAGGGTGCATCGTTCAGATGAGGTAGCACATGATTACAATGGTAATAACCATTCACAAAATATGGTTGAAGATGACTTCCAACTTACTAGGCGAGTTGCAAGCACTATGGGTCGTCTAAGGAATCGTGAAGATGTTAATACTATTGAAGAGCAAAGTCACAGGCGAGACATTGCAACAATGGTACCTCAAAGAAATCATGGATCATCTCAAAATGCAGATGATAATCCTGTAATTTTCTCATCTATCACTTCATATTTATGTTTCATTATTTGAACTTTGTAATCTTACTTCGCATATTTTATTAGGTTGGTAAAGAAGTGATATTATATTCTATGATGAGATCAGAAGTTCCTGTTGCAATAGCAAATATTATCTCAACCGACCCAACCATTAAGGTGGGAGATGTTCCTCTTGGAAGGGAGTTCACACAGGTTTTTGTGACTCGCGTGCTAAAAAGGGAAAGTACTCTGCCATGACCATACTTAGGTGTAGAGAGTATGGGAGATGCTCTTTTTATGCCCGTTGCATGGCCAACAAACAAGGTAATACTACAACCTTGTATTTTATTTATGTAATTAATGGAACAAGCTTCTAATGTTCTATATTTTTAGATGGGTCGTAACAAAAAATCAACGCTGACCCAAGGTTCTACAACAGCAGGTAAATATTTGCTTCTAATGGAACTAGCTATTATTTTTGAACTTTGTAATCTTACTTCGTATATTTTCTTCATATATAGTTGTGTATTAATCATAACCACAGATTAAAGGCACATAACTTCTAAGGGAAACTAAGGAAAGGGATAAGCAAAAACCATATCAGACCTCTCTCTGCCTATCCATATATCTGTAAGACATTGGGCAAATGTGCAATTTGAGTAATGGGCTCACAGCATGATTCATTTGTCCATCATAATAGAATAGAATAGAATCACAGTTTTGGGCTTTCACTAGCATGCTCCACTGGATGGGATCTAAAGCCTGTTAACTTGACTAGTATTCCTGCTCAAGAAAATGCATTTGCACTTCAACAGCTAGGAATTTATTTTGGGATTTCTCTGCTTGCATAATGTATAGATCAGATATATGTCTGGAGAAGTCCCATTGCTATACTTCTGTACAGATCAGATATATATACATACTGATTGTTTTGATTGTGCATTACTGATTGTTTTGAATATATATATATGCGGCCACTGATTGTGCATTACTGATTGTTTTGAATATATACATACTGATTGTTTTGAATATATGTACAGATCAGATATATATAATTACTGATTGTTTTGAATATATATTAAAGATCAGATATAGGAAGGAATTATATATATATATATACATACTGATTGTTTTGATTGTGCATTCATTTTTGAAATCCTGGATTCGAAATTGAAAAGTAAGAAAAAAATAGAAGAAAAGGGAGAAGAAAACCGAAAATAGGAGGAATACAGGAACAAGCTGAACCTGGGCTGAAAATTCATGCGGCCACAACAGGAATATGTTCACATGAATTCAGATTTACGGTTTATAAAAGTTTAGATTTACCTACTGTGTCACTTTATATGTTATCTTATTTTTTTCTTAGCTCTGAAAACTTTGTTCACATCTGCTGCAGGAAAAGGTGCTGGAAGCACAAATGATCGGAGTTGATTCTTGAAGTGTGTGAGAAAATATTATTCGCATGCATGGTACGGTGGCCGTTGGTAACACCCAACTGTTGGAGAGATTTTAGTTTATTAGATAAATCTAGAGACTTTTGTATGTAATAGAACTGAAAGGTCACTTCGGAATTTAGAAAACATGTATACTACTTATATTTATAAGTTCATCAGGCAAATTGTGTTCCAAACAAATGTATGCGGGGAATCTAAAGTCATGGATCTATCTCTTTTAGTAATCAAATTTCTTATATTCTGAGCTACATATTATTCAAGTTGCCTCGAAGTGTGTATTGTAACCAGTTTATTAATTGTTTCATTAGAATATATATATTTGTATGCATGTATTTTTTTTACCGGACACAAAGAACAACGTCAAACAATCTGTCGCCATATAGACTTTTAGCGACAGACTTGTTGTCGATACAGTAATTACGTCGCCTAGAATATGTGCGACGGCAAAGACCTGTCTGTCGGCAATAACAAACACATTACCGACAGATAGGTAGTCGGTATTCCTATGTCTGTCGGTAAACATTATTGCCGACACGACTTTTAGCGACACACATTATCTGTCGGGAAAACTCATTGCCAACAGACTGTGTGACGCTATTTAGGTGTATTTCCATCAGATAGTCTGCCGGCAATAATGTGTCACGGTGTAGTGACCCCATTGCCTCACCAAAATGTCAATACATAGCAAAAGGCAAATAGAGCATAAGAATGAACTCATATTTAAATACACTAATACCAGAGTGCAGTGGAAGTCTTTGCATCGTCCAAGTCCATTTTCCCTTTCAATGTACCTTCGAGACTACAACAAGTGTACTCAACCAAACAAATTAGTCTCAAAGGGGTCAAGTTGTAGCACACTCCCCCTAAACATGTGCATCATTTGCATACGGACTTGTGAGGTCCGGGGGTTACTTGTACAACTTGAGCACCATAAATAAACAACAATTGATATAAATGCATAAAGTAACATGATCAAAGGCATAGAACACATGTATGCTATAGATCAATCCAAGTTACGCGAATCTAAGACATTTAGCTCACTACGCAACCTGCAAAACCTTTTCTCATCTAAAGGCTTAGTGAAGATATCGGCTAGCTGGTTCTCGGTGCTAATGTGATACACATCGATATCTCCCTTTAGCTGGTAGTCTCTCAGGAAGTGATGCCGGATGTCTATGTGCTTAGTGCGGTTGTGTTCAACAGGATTATCCGCCAAGCGGATTGCATTCTCATTGTCACATAGGAGTGGGACTTTGCTCAGATTGTAGCCAAAGTCCCAGAGTGTTTGCCTCATCCAAAGTAGTTGCGCGCAACACTGTCCTGCGGCAACGTACTCGGCCTCAGCGGTGGATAGGGCAACAGATGTTTGTTTCTTGGAACTCCAGGACACCAAGGACCTTCCTAGAAATTGGCACATCCCTCATGTACTCTTCCTATCAACCTTGCACACGGCATAGTCGGAGTCTGAGTATCCAATCAAGTCAAAGGTAGACCCCCTTTGGATACCAGATCCCGAAGCAAGGCGTAGAAACTAAATACCTAAGAATTCGCTTAACGGCCACAAAGTGACACTCCTTGGGGTCGGATTGATACCTAGCACACATGCACACACTAAGCATAATGTCCAGTCTACAAGCACAAAGATAAAGTAATGAACCTATCATGGACCGGTATGCCTTTTGATCAACGGACTTACCTCCTTTGTTGAGGTCAACATGCCCGTCAGTTCCCATCGGTGTCTTCGCGGGCTTGGCGTCCTTCATCCCAAACATCTTGAGAAGATCCTGAGTGTACTTAGTTTGGGAGATGAAGGTGTCGTCTTTGAGTTGCTTCACTTGGAACCCAAGGAAGTAGGTCAACTCGCCCATCATCGACATCTCGAACTTTTGTGTCATCACCCTGCTAAACTCCTCACAAGACTTTTGATTAGTAGAACCAAATATTATGTCATCGACATAAATTTAGCAAACAAAGAGATCACCATTACATGTCTTTGTGAAAAGAGTGGGATCGGCTTTCCCAACCTTGAAAGCATTAGAAATAAGGAAGTTTCTAAGGCATTCATACCATGCTCTTGGGGCTTGCTTAAGTCCATAGAGTGCCTTAGAGAGCTTGTACACATGGTCGGGATACCTGTCATCCTCAAAGCCAGGGGGTTGTTCCATGTATACCTCCTCCTTGATTGGCCCATTGAGGAAAGCGCTCTTTACGTCCATTTGAAATAGCCTAAAATAATGGTGAGCGACATAGGCTAATAATATTCGAATTGACTCTAGCCTAGCCACAGGAGCAAAAGTCTCCTCGAAATCCAAACCTGCGACTTGGGCATAACCTTTTGCCACAAGTCGAGCCTTGTTTCTTGTCACCACTCCGTGCTCGTCTTGCTTGTTGCGGAACACCCACTTGGTTCCCACAACGTTTTGCTTTGGATGTGGCATCAGGCTCCAGACTTCATTTCTCCTAAAGTTGTTGAGCTCTTCCTGCATGGCCAACACCCAGTCCGGATCCTGCAATGCCTCTTCTACCCTGAAAGGCTCAATAGAAGAGACAAACGAGTAATGCTCACAAAAATTAGCTAAACGTGAGCGAGTAGTTACTCCCTTGCTGATATCACCTAGAATTTGATCGACGGGGTGATGTCTTTCGATCGACGCTCGGACTTGAGTTGGAGGGGCCCGTGGTGCTTCTTCCTCCACCATTAGATCTTCTTGTGCTCCCCCTTGATCCTGCCCTTCTTCTTGAGGTACCTGTACATCGTCTTGAGTTGGGGGATGCACCATTGTTGAGGAAGATGGTTGATCTTCTTCATGTGGTTCCTGTGGTTGCACATCGCCTATCGCCATCGTGCGCATTGTAGCCGTCGGAACTTCATCTTCATCTATGTCATCAAGATCAACTTGCTCTCTTGGAGAGCCATTAGTCTCATCAAATACAACGTCGCTAGAGACTTCAACTAATCCTGATGATTTGTTGAAGACCCTATACGCCTTTGTATTTGAGTCATACCCTAGTAAAAACCCTTCTACTGCCTTGGGAGCAAATTTAGAGTGTCTACCTTTCTTCACTAGAATGTAGCATTTGCTCCCAAATACACGAAAGTAAGAGACATTGGGTTTGTTACCGGTAAGGAGTTCGTAGGAGGTCTTCTTGAGGAGGCGATGCAGATAGAGCCGGTTTATGGCGTGGCAGGCTGTGTTCACAGCTTCTGACCAAAACCGCTCAGACGTCTTGTACTCTCCAAGCATTGTTCTCGCCATGTCAATCAGCGTCCTGTTCTTCCTCTCTACCACACCATTTTGCTGTGGTGTGTAGGGAGCGGAGAACTTGTGCTTGATGCCTTCCTCCTCAAGAAACTCTTCGACTTGTAGATTCTTGAACTCGAACCCATTGTCGCTCCTTATCTTTTTCACCTTTTAGCTCAAATTCATTTTGAGCCCTCCTTAGAAAGCGCTTTAGGGTCCCTTGAGTTTCTGATTTGTCCTGCAAAAAGAACACCCAAGTGAAGCGGGAAAAGTCATCAACAATTACAAGACCATACTTACTTCCCTCGATGCTTAGATAGGCAACGGGTCCGAAGAGGTCCATGTGAAGAAGCTCCAGTGGTCTTGATGTTGTCATCACATTCTTGTTGTGATGAGTGCTTCCCACCTATTTCCCTGCCTGACATGCTGCATAGGGTCTGTCTTTCTCAAAACAGACATTGGTTAGTCCTAACACATGATCTCCCTTTAGAAGTTTATGAAGGTTCTTCATCCCAACATGTGCTAGACGGCGATGCCAAAGCTAGCCCATATTAGTCTTAGCTATTAAGCATGCATCTAGATCGGCCTCCTCTTTCGAAAAATCAACTAAGTAGAGTTTGTCGCCTAATACACCCTTAAAAGCTAATGAACCATCACTCCTTCTAAAGACAGATACATCAACGTTTGTAAATAGACAATTGTAACCCATGTCACACAATTGACTTACAGACAGAAGGTTGTACCCAAGCGACTCTACTAGAAATACATTCGATATTGAGTGCTCGTTAGTGATGGCAATCTTGCCCAAGCCTTTGACCTTGCCTTGGTTCCCATCTCCAAAGATGATCGTATCCTGGGAATCCTTGTTCTTGACGTAGGACGTGAACATCTTCTTCTCCCCCGTCATGTGGTTTGTGCATCCGCTGTCGATTATCCAGCTAGAGCCCCTGGATGCATAAACCTGCAAGGCAATTTTAAGCTTGGGTTTTAGGTACCCAACTCTTGTTGGGTCCTGCAAGGTTAGTCACAATAATTTTTGGAACCCAAATACAAGTCTTGTCTCCCTTGCATTTGGATCCCAACTTCCTAGCAACTACTTTTCATTCTTACATGAAAGTACAAAAGGAGTGTTGCAAGCATGAAAAACAGTAGTGGGTTCATTGCACATTTTCCTAGGCACATGAGGCACAACAAGATTTCTCCTAGGCCTACTTCTACCATGAACAAAAGTAGAGCTAGAGGCAAACATATCATGTGAATTATTATAAGCAGTATGAACATAACTCTTATTATAATAAGAACGACTAGCAATTTCCCTATCATAAATAAAGGCATGGTTCCTTTGAGGACTACTCGCCATAGGGGCCTTCCCTTTCTCCTTGTTGAGAACGGGAATCCTTTGACTTGGTAAGTTCTTGGTTTCCTTTCGAAAACCAAGTCCATCCTTAATTGAGGGGTGTCTACTAATAGTGTAGGCATCCCTAGCAAATTTTAATTTATCAAAATCAATTTTGCAAGTCTTAAGTTGAGCATTAAGACTTGCCACCTCCTCATTTAATTTAGTAATAGAAATAAGATGTTCATCACAGGCATCAATATCAAAATCCTTACATCTATTACAAATACTAACATGCTCTACACATGAACTTGTTTTACTAACTTCCTCTAGCTTAGCATTTAATTCATCATTTAAATTCTTTAAACTAGAGATAGATTCATGGCAAGCACATAACTCAGAAGATAGTATTTCATTTCTCTTAGTTTCTAAAGCAAGAGATTTTTGTACACTAACAAATTTGTCATGTTCCTCATACAAAATGTCCTCTTGCTTTTCTAGCAATCTATCTTTTTCATTTAGAGCATCAATTAATTCATTAATTTTCTCTACTTTGGCCATGAGGCAAGTGTGGCGTTCGTTGGGGAAGAGCGAAGACTTGTCAAAGGCCGAGGCTGCCAGTCCTTCATCGTCGGAGTCGGATGAAGAGCAATCAGATTTCCATTCCTTTCCAAGATGTGCCTCGCGCTTCGCCTTCTTGTAGTTTGTCTTCTTCTCCCTCTTCCTGTACTTTTCTTGTCCCTGGTCATTATCATTATCGAGGCATTGTGCTATGAAATGACCAGTCTTACCTCATTCGAAGCAGGAGCGCTTTCCCCTTGTTTTGTTCTTGTTGGGGTATTCCTTGCGTCCTTTGAGCATGGTCTTGAAACGTTTGATGATTAGTGCCATCTCATCTTCATTTAGCCCGGCAGCATCCACTGGTGCCACCTTGCTTGGTAGCGCCTCCCTGCTGCTTGTTGCTTTGAGAGCAAGGGACTATGGCTCGTAGACAGGTAGTGGACCATTTAGCGCATCGTCCACGTATCGCGCCTCCTTTACCATCATGCGCCCGCTCATGAATTTTCCAAGGATCTCCTCGGGCGTCATCTTAGTGTACCTGGGGTTTTCACGAATAAGATTGAGAAGATGGGGGTCAATTACAGTAAATGACCTTAGCATGAGTCGGATGGCATCATGATCTGTCCATCTTGTGCTTCCATAGCTTCGGATCTTGTTGACCAGGGTTTTGAGCCTGTTGTAGGTCTGAGTTGGCTCCTCTCCCCTGATCATCGGAACCTCCCCAGCTCGCCTTCCACTAGTTCCATCTTTGTGATCATAGTGGTATCATTTCCCTCATGTGATATCTTGAGGGTATCCCAGATTTGTTTGGCATTGTCCAAGCCACTCACTTTATTATATTCGTCCCTACAAAGAGATGCTAATAAAACAGTAGTAGCTTGGGCATTTTTGTGGATTTGCTCATTAATAATCACAGGATTATCGGTACTATCAAAATGCATCCCATTTTCTACAATTTCCCATATGCTAGGATGGAGAGAGAATAAATGACTACGCATTTTATGACTCCAAAACGAATAGTCCCTCCATCAAAGTGTGGAGGTTTTCCAAGGAGAATTGATAGTAAATGTGCATTTGAATTATAGGGAATGTGAGAACAATCAAAAGAATAATTTTGATTACCCGTCTTTTTCTTCGACGAAGAGTCATTGTCGTCATCATCCCTTGGTGAAGAAGATGAGACATCATTATCGTAGTAGATGATCTTCTTGATGCGCCTCTTCTTCTTCCTGTCCCTCTTCTTGTGACTCGAACCTGAGTCAGTGGGCTTGTCGTCCCTTGGCTCGTTGAAGAGGGACTCGTTATCCTTGTCGTTGACCACCATCCCCTTTCCCTTAGGATCCATCTCTTCGGGCGGTTAGTCCCTTAGATGAAGAGTACAACTCTGATACCAATTGAGAGCACCTAGAGGGGGGTGAATAGGTGATCCTGTAAAATCAAACACTAAATAGCTACAAGACTTAGTTTATTAGAGAGTTAGTGCAACTAAGTAGCTTTGAAGCGAGTTCTTGTGAACACAACAATCACAGAGAAAGCAACACAAGAGACACGCGATTTTTATCCCGTGGTTCGGCCAAGTAACACTTGCCTACTTCCACGTTGTGGCGTCCCAATGGACGAGGGTTGCACTTAACCCCTTTCAAGTGATCCGATGATCAACTTGAATACCACGGTCTTTTCCTTTAGAGTCTTTTCCCATGTGCGAGGAATCTCCACAGTTTGGAGTCTCTCGCCCTTACAATAGAGATCACAAAGAAAGCACAGAGTAAGGTTGGGGAGAGCAACACACGCAAGACTCAAATCCGCAGCACAACCACGCACACAAGTCACGACTTGAGCCCGAAACGCAACACACGGAGTTCGCAACTCAAATGGAGCTCAAATCACTAACATAGAGAATCAAATGCGTGGAGTCAAAGTCTGGGAGTCTTAGAATGTTTCTTGAAAGCTTGGTTATTTGCTCCATGCGCCTAGGGGTCCCTTTTATAGCCCCAAGGCAGCTAGGAGCCGTTGGAGACCAACTTGGAAGGCAATTCCTGCCTTCTGTCGAGTGGTGCACCGGACAGTCCGGTGCACCACCGGACAGTCACTGTAGCTGTCCGGTGCGCGATCGCCTTCCAATCCAGGCGCATCCGACCGTTGCTCCTCTGGGCCCGTTGGCGCACCGGACACTTTCCGGTGCACACCGGATAGTCCGATGCACCAGCTGACCGTTGGAGCAGTCCACGTGTTGCCTGCAGTTTGTGTGGCCGACCGTTGGCGCTGGCGACCGATGGCTCACCGGACAGTCCGGTGAATTATAGCCACGTCACCTTTTCCGTTTCCCGAGAGCGACGAGTTCGCCGCAGATGACTCACCGGATAGTCCGGTGCACCACCGGACAGTTCGGTGAATTATAGTCGTACAACTCCGTCAGCTCCCGAGAGCGGCCTCTTCACCGTTGACCAGCCTGGCGCACCGGACACTGTTCGGTGCACCACCGGACAGTCCGGTGTGCCAGGCCGAGCTGGAGTTTGGCTGCACATAGCCAAGTCTTTCCAATTCGTTTCTTTTCTTCTCAGCTATGTTTCTAGCACTTAGACAAACACATTAGTATTCAAGACACAATGTACTAAGTCTAGAAACATACCTTGTACCTTGATTTGCACTTTTTACACATTTAGTAGATGAGGACTCAGATAATATGTGTTGGACATCTAATCACCAAAATACTTATAGAAATTTGCCTAAGGGCATATTTCCCTTTCAAAGGTAGACGGCCTCAGGAGGGGCCCTCGACCTCCTTGCCACTGTCGGGCGCCACTAACACTAGAGCAGCCACCAGTCATATTAGCACCACGATGAGCTAGAGTCAGCGGCCAACAACGACTACTTAATGCAGTACTACAACTATGAAGAGGCCAAGGTGGCGCAGGTGTTCGACGATGAGTGTGATGACGACCGCATGCTCTTTAGCAGCGACGTTGTCCTGGTGTCGGTGCCGAGCACCTCCTCTGCGATGTTGTCTCCCATGCAGGCGTCGCTCCTACGTCTAGTGGGGGTCACTGCAGTAGGCACTAATTCGACGCGCATCGCCGCCGGGTCATCGTTGGTGGGAACCTATTTATCCTGAAAGTCCTCAAAATAATAAAACAATAGCTATCTTTAGGTTTGTTTCAGGCATAATTAAGTGGACTTCGTCTCGGCGAGACCCACGAGTATAGCATGAAGACACCTTTGGCATCATTGATTGAACGAAGCATGAGGGAATTGACAAGGTCCGAAGCATTAGCTCTAGAGGGAAAACAAGGGATTAAGAAGTATGAGCGACATGTCTCTGCGAGGAAATTACAACGTTATCCTCAGCTGATTTTGTATTTCGTACATGTAACTCATGGACATAAATGTAATTTTATACGAATTTGTATGTCGAGTTGCCACTATAAATAGAGCTACAGTGTCATGCATAAGGGGGACGACAACCATGTTTTGTGGAACCACTCAGCCTCCAAACATACGAAGCACTCTTACCTTTAGATCATTGTCTAAATCTCTGAAGGTATAACTAGATCATTTTTAATGAAGGAGGAATAAATAAAGAGATATATTAGTAATAACCCATCCTAAACACCTTTACTCGTTTTGTTTACCTTATATTCATGATTATTTCAATCTCCTTCCTTTAATCTATCCCTCCATAAAAGAGTGGATTAAAGGAGAGAAAACCTTGTCACTTTAATTATGTTCCCCTGTTTTTGTCCCTCGTAGGTATCAGGTGACCAATAGTCACCGACGACAGCGCCTGTATGGAGGTGAGTGGGAGAGACAACAACTAGGGTTGAGGGCAAATGGCGACATAGCGAGTAGTCGAACATGTTTTATAGGCGTCTCAGGGCCTAGGTCCACCCTTTCTTGAGGTGGTGCAGCTGAACCAAAAGGTATCATTAGACGAGGGCTTCCTCTAGTTATTGCAAACACAAGACTCCTTATATATATATATATATATATATATATATATATATATATATATATATATATATATATATGACCCAACTGACCAGACAAATGTCCCACCGATCAAATCAGCTAGCTAACCAAACCGTTCTGGATCCGCAATCCACTAACGGGTCTGTAAGGCGTGTACATTTCATTGGCTCTATGGACCCACGACTCCCCCTCATGCACACCCACCCGTGCCCCACATCTTCTTTCAGTAATTTGTGCTCGGTCATTCATCACTCAATTTTAGTAATTATTAGTATGCACATTAATTATTGGTAAAAAAGAACAATTACTAACGAACCATTCAGTAATTTTATTTAATCATTTTTTAAAAAGTTTAGTCATTTTTGGAAACGTTCAATAATTGTATTCAGTCATTTTTTGAAATGTTAAGTAACTACCAAGACAACAACAATTGATGTTCTTTTCTCAAAGTCCATATGGAGACTCCGAGCCACGCTGCTCTTTTTTTTTGTTGAAAACCAAACATCTAAAAAATAGGAATGAAGCCACTCTATTTTCCTCCACTCCTCAACTAAACACACCCTAAAATGATCGGACATGAACGCTATCATTTCCTCCACATTTATATCGCTCTCTAACAAAACAACTAATTGAGCGGCTCCGCTCTATTATACTCTTCAATAAAAAAAATATAACTCCGTTCTCCTCGATAAACATAGAATGAATTAGCTCATTCTCGAAGACCGAAATTGTCTCTCCAACCAAACACATCATAAACCGCTCCAAACCTCCAACATATATAAAACTAGATACATAGACATCTAGAGAGTTTCAAGCTAGATTCTTGCGTGATGGTGGAACCGGCTAATGGGGACAAGCACTTTGCAATTGTGTACAAACTGGTAATGGCTATTTTCTGGGTTGAAGAAGGGATAACTAGGGCGAGAGATGACACATCGCAATGTCGGGAGTGGAACAACGGCACCATATGTTAAGCTATGTTAATAAAAGTGCTGATTATGAATAATTCCCAACGCCAACTACATCAATAATGGTGATCTTGCGTAGTTTGAACTTGGGATTTCAAATTTGGGGAAAACTGGTCCTGCATATTGTACATTTGTCTCTCTCGTTGAACATCTTACATATAATCTCACGCTCAAATTAGAAAAAAAATCTTTTAATCTTTTAAGAAACGGTCAGATAAACCTATTTTATCTTTGATAAACAAATCTAATTGTTCACTGAATATTGCTCCAATTCTAACGGCATTAACACTTCCCCAGAATCGTGTCATTGACTACATTAACGGCATTGGCTAGACCCGCGACCGTGTCAGCTGTCAAGAGATAACTTACGAATGAATCATGTCCACACGATACCTTTTGGAAGCACGATCATCACACACAAACAAAAACCTAAATTTGATTTGAACAGGAAAATTCAGCCCCAATAGACCATTCCAGGAGCTAATTATTGTCTGGCACGATTCGAGGTTGGACACTCCGAAACAATAACTTGCGACGGGATGGAAGCGCAGTAACGGGCGAGTTTGACGGACTCAGGGTCCTCGCTGGGATCGGATGGCGGTCAAGCTAAGCTAAGGCGTCGTAAGTACAAGTGTGTGGACGTAATGATGCTGTAAAACTGTTTTTAAACCCCTAGGGCCTCATCTGCCCACAGATCATCCAGCTTAAAAATTCGAACTCCCATTAGCAAGCAAAACGAAGCAGATCAAAAGGACATACTTCCGGCGGAGCAGAGGTACTCTACTCTCTCTCTCTCTTCTTGCTCAGTATTATTAATGGGCTGTGTGCCTTCAATTTCTTAAACATGGCATCTGTGGTTCGTAGTTCTTGGCTTGTCTAATAATAGCACAAGTTTATGCTTGCAAGTGCCAATTAAGAGCATAATGTGTAACTCGAAGCCGCCGAGCAAACTGGTCATGCTTATGGCGTTGCTGTCGCTGTCGTTTCTGCTTTGTTATGGAGTCGAGAAGGTACATTGCTCGACAGTTCACGAGAACAACCAAGATTTTCACTCTCTGCTCGATTTCAAGAAGGGCATCACAAACGATTCAAATGGAGCCATGAGCAATTGGACCAACAACACTCATTTCTGCCAGTGGAACGGTGTGAAGTGCACCTTGACACCGCCATATCGTGTCACAGAGCTCAACCTCACTGGCAACGACTTGGCTGGCCGAATCTCCACCTCTCTTGGAAACCTGACCTACCTTAGTTTGCTAGCACTACCAAATAATAGATTTAGCGGCCCAATTCCTCCCATTAACAAACTCCAAAACCTAAGTGTTAGACTACTGTATTTGTATTTATAGTATGTCTAATATTGGTAGTTAGTCCTTGATTGTAGGCCCTTGATTAGAGGCCCTTGATTGTAGGCATGTAGGGCTGTGCGTTGCCATGTGTGCCACGACGCACAGCCTATGTATACTGTACATCTCCATGGAATACAATCAAGCAATTCCCAACAAATCACACTTTCATGGTATCTCACGCGGTTCCGATCCGCACGCTTCCGCAACCCACGACCGCGCTGTCGCTGATCCGATCGCCGCTCTTGTCGAGCTCGTCACCCAGAGCGTCGCCGATCCCATCGCCGCGCTGTCTGTGAAGATCGCCTGTCCCGTTGCTGGATCAGCCGGGTGCGGCCGCTGGTCTCCCCAAATCTGCTCGCGCCGCCGATCCGCCAGCAGGCGCGGCGCTTCTTCTCCTACAGGCTCCCGCCAGGCGAGTTGGATCTGCTCGCGCCGCCCCACTGCTCCTCCAGCAGGCGCGGCGTCTTTTCACCTTCTGCCAGGCGAGGTCGCGCGCCCCACTGCTCCTCCAGCAGGCGCGGCGCCTTTTCTCCTCCTGCCAGCCGAGGTCGCGCGGCTCATCTCTAGCCAGGCGCGCTCCCGATGGCGGCCGACGATGCAGCAGCCGCCCAGGCCGCGGAGGACCGCCGCCTCGCAGTTGAGGCCGAAGCCCGCCGTGCTGAAGACGCCCGCCGCGCCGAAGAAGCCCACCTTCGTGCTGCCGCTTTGGACGAGTTTGAGCGCGCCCATGAGGCCCTCTGGGCGCAAGCCACTGCCGTCGTCAACGTCAAGGCGCTCATCCCTGTCATCCTCGACCAGGCAACGAACACCTACACCAAGTGGCGCGGCATGTTCATCACCGTCCTCGGCAAATACGCCCTGACTCGTCACGTCCTTGAGGATGAAGCCTTCCCATCACGCCCGGCGTGGGTTCAAGCCGATTGCTGTGTCTTGACATGGATCTACAGCACCATCTCCGGCGACCTGCAACAATCTCTGATGATGCGGCAGGGCCTTGCTCGCGGGGCGTGTGAAAGAGAAATGTGCCCTTGGGCCATTTCTAAGTATTTTGGTGATTGTGTGCCAACCCAAGTGCTGAAATGTAAATCTATGCCCATGGATGGACAAAGTGCAAATCAACAGTAAAGGTATGTTTCTAAGCCTTAGTACATTGTTTTGAAGACTAATGTATTGTGTCTAAGTGCTTGAAACAGGAGAAAACGAATAAGAGAAGAGTTGGCTGTGTACAGCCAAAAGGCTGTTTCGGTCTGGGGCACCGGACTGTCCGGTGGTGCACCGGACAGTGTCCGGTGCGCCAGGCTGCCTCGGGCGAAGAGGCTGCTCTCGGGAAATTGTCGACGGCGTACGGCTAAAATTCACCGGACTGTCCGGTGTGCACCGGACTGTCCGGTGAGCCAACGGTCGGCCGGGCCAACGGTCGGCCGCGGAATCCGCGCGCGACACGTGGCCGAGCCAACGGTCGGAAGGGGGCACCGGACTGTCCGGTGTGCACCGGACATGTCCGGTGCGCCAACGGCTCCCAGTCTGCAACGGTCGACTGCTCTGTTTAAGGAAGGAAATCGGGCACCGGACAGTGTCCGGTGTGCACCGGACTGTCCGGTGCGCCCGACGACAGAAGGCAAGGATGGCCTTCCAGATTTGTTCTCAACGGCTCCTAGCTGCCTTGGGGCTATAAAAGGGACCCCTAGGCGCATGGAGGAGTACACCAAGCATTCCTACAACATTCCTAAGCACCAAGACATCGATCTCACGCATTCGTCTCATTGTGATAGCATATAGAGCTCTTGTGGAGTTGTGAACTCTTTGAGTTGTGTTGCGAGCTCTTGTTGCTTGTGTGCGTGTTTGTTGCTCTGATCTTTTGAAGTCTTGTGTGCGTTGCTCATTTCCCCCTTGCTCTGTGTTTCGTTGTGAACTTCAATTGTAAGGGCGAGAGGCTCCAAGTTGTGGAGATTCCTCGCAAACGGGATTGAGAAAAGAAAAGCATAACACTGTGGTATTCAAGTTGATCATTGGATCACTTGAGAGGAGTTGAGTGCAACTCTTGTCTGTTGGGACGCCACAACGTGGAGTAGGCAAGTTTTGCACTTGGCCGAACCACGGGATAAATCACCGTGTCCTCTCTGTGTTGAACTTCTCGTGATTATCATATTGTGCAAGATCTTTGCTCTAGCCACTTGGCATTAACTGTGCTAACGCTTAATCAAAGTCTTGTGGCTTAAGTTTTTAAGATTTACAGGATCACCTATTCACCCCCCCCCCCCCCTCTAGGTGCTCTCAATTGGTATCAGAACCGTTCTCTTCAAGAAGGGACTAATCGCCCGAAGAGATGGATCCTAAGGGAAAGGGGATGGTGGTCGACAACAACGAGAAGGAGTCCATCTTCAACGAGCCGAAGAATGACAAGTCTACCGACTTGGGCTCAAGCCAAAAGCGCAAAGATGGGAAGAAGAAGAAGACAAGGCGCATCAAGGAGATCGTCTACTACGACAGCGACGAATCTTCCTCTTCCCAAAAGGACAACGACGACAACGACTATGACAAACAAAAGACGGTTAACTCAAACTTTTCTTTTGATTATTCGCGCATTCCGCATAGCTCAAATGCTCATTTGCTCCCCATTCCACTTGGCAAGCCTCCTCACTTTGATGGAGAGGACTACGGATTTTGGAGTCACAAAATGCGTACTCACCTATTTTCTCTCCATCCAAGCATTTGGGAGATTGTGGAGAGTGGAATGAAATTTGATAGCTCGGATAGCCCTTCGTTTATTAATGAACAGATCCATAAAAATGCACAAGCTACTACTGTGTTGCTAGCCTCTTTGTGCAGGGACGAGTATCACAAGGTGAGCGGTCTGGACAATGCCAAGCAGATTTGGGACACCCTCAAGATCTCTCATGAGGGGAATGATGTCACCTTACTCACCAAGATGGAGTTGGTGGAGGGCGAGCTCGGACGATTCGCGATGATAAGGGGCGAGGAGCCGACACAAACATACAATCGGCTCAAGATCCTTATCAACAAAATAAGGAGCTACGGAAGCACGCGATGGACGGATCACGACGTCGTCCGCCTAATGCTAAGGTCATTTACCGTTCTTGATCCTCACTTGGTGAACAATATTCGTGAAAATCCTAGGTACATCAAGATGTCGCCCGAAGAAATTCTTGGAAAATTTGTAAGCGGGCGAATGATGATCAAGGAGGCGAGGTACGTGGACGACGCGTTGAATGGCCCAATCCATGAGCCTCAACCCATTGCTCTCAAGGCAACAAGGAGCAAGGAGGCGCTACCCAGCAAGGTGGCGCAAATTGAGGCGGCCGGTCTTAATGATGAAGAGATGGCCCTCATCATCAAAAGATTCAAGACGGCACTAAAGGGTCGCAAGGGACAGCCAAGCAAGACTAAGACCAAAGGAAAGCGATCATGCTTCAAATGCGGTAAGCTTGGTCATTTTATTGCTAACTGTCCCGACAATGATAGTGACCAGGAACACGGGAGCAAGAGGGAAAAGAAGAAGCATTACAAGAAGGCCAAGGGCGAGGCACATATCGGAAAGGAGTGGGATTCGGATTGCTCCTCCTTCGACTCCGACAATGAAGGACTCGCCGCCACTGCCTTCAACAAGTCATCCCTCTTCCCCAACGAGCGTCACACATGCCTTATGGCAAGGGAGAAGAAGGTATGTAATCAAAACAATGTCACTTATGATTCTTCCAGTGATGATGAGTCTAGTGATGATGAAATAGATTACTCTAGTTTGTTCAAGGGATTGGATAGAACTAAAGTAGATAAGATAAATGAACTCATTGATGCATTGAATGAGAAGGATAAACTCTTAGAGAAACAAGAAGATTTATTGTATGAAGAGCATGATAAATTTGTAGAAGCTCAAAGATCTCATGCTCTAGAAGTTAAAAGAAATGAAATGCTTTCTTGTGAATTATCTTCTTGCCATGAGACAATTTATAAATTAAGGAGCATTAATGATGATTTGAATGCTAAGTTAGAGATTGCTAGTAAATCTACCTCTGGTATAGAAAATATTGAAACGTGCACTAGGTGTAAAGATATTAACCTTGATGCTTATAGTGAACACCTAGCTTGCATTTCTAAATTAAATGAAGAGGTAGCTAGTCTTAATACCCAACTTGAGACTAGCAAAAGTGATTTTGAGAAACTAAAATTTGCTAGGGATGCCTACACGGTTGGTAGACACCCCTCAATTAAGGATGGGCTTGGCTTCAAGAGGGAAGTCAAGAACTTAACAAGCCATAAGGCTCCCATTCCCGCCAAGGAGAAAGGGAAGGCCCCTATGGCTAGTAGTGCTAAAAAGAACTATGCCTTTTTGTATTATGATAGGAGACAATCTAGAAATGCTTATAGGAATTATAATGTCTATGATGATTTTGACTCATGCCATGTTTGCTTCTAGTTCTTCCTATATGCATGGTAGAAATATGTCTAGGAAAAGTGCTATTCATCATATGCCTAGAAAGAATATTATTCATGCTCCTAGGAAAGTAGTGAATGAACCTTCTACAATTTATTGTGCTTTAAATGCTTCCTTTGCTATTTGTAGAAAGGATAGGAAAATTGTTGCTAGGAAGTTAGGGGCAAAATGCAAGGGAGATAAAACTTGCATTTGGGTCCCTAAGGATATTTGTGCTAACCTTGTAGGACCCAACATGAGTTGGGTACCTAAAACCCAAGCCTAAATTTGCCTTGCAGGTTTATGCATCCGGGGGTTCAAGATGGATTATCGACAGCGGATGCACAAACCATATGACGGGGGAGAAGAAGATGTTCACCTCCTACGTCAAGAATAAGGATTCCCAAGATTCAATCGTATTCGGTGATGGGAATCAAGGCAAGGTAAAAGGGTTAGGTAAAATTGCAATTTCTAATGAGCACTCTATCTCTAATGTGTTTTTAGTATAGTCACTTGGATATAATTTGCTATCGGTTAGTCAATTATGCAATATGGGATATAACTGTCTATTCACAAATGTAGATGTGTCTGTCTTTAGAAGAAGTGATGGTTCACTAGCTTTTAAGGGTGTATTAGACGGCAAACTTTATTTAGTTGACTTTGCAAAAGAAGAGGCCGGTCTAGATGCATGCTTAATAGCTAAGACTAGCATGGGCTGGCTGTGGCATCGCCGCTTAGCACATGTGGGGATGAAGAACCTTCACAAGCTTCTAAAGGGAGAACACGTGACAGGTTTGACTAATGTTCAATTCGAAAAAGATAAACCTTGTGCAGCTTGTCAAGCAGGTAAACAAGTGGGAGGAGCACATCACAACAAGAATGTGATGACCACCTCAAGACCGCTGGAGCTGCTGCATATGGACCTCTTCGGACCCGTCGCCTATCTGAGCATAGGAGGAAGTAAGTATGGTCTAGTTATTGTTGATGACTTTTCCCGCTTCACTTGGGTGTTCTTTTTGCAGGATAAGTCTGAAACCCAAGGGACCCTCAAGCGCTTCCTCAGGAGAGCTCAAAATGAGTTTGAGCTCAAAGTAAAAAAGATAAGGAGCGACAACGGGTCCGAGTTCAAGAACCTTCAAGTGGAGGAGTTCCTTGAAGAGGAAGGGATCAAGCACGAGTTCTCCGCTCCCTACACACCACAGCAAAATGGTGTGGTAGAGAGGAAGAACAGGACGCTCATCGATATGGCGAGGACGATGCTAGGAGAGTTCAAGACCCCCGAGTGCTTTTGGACGGAAGCCGTGAACACGGCTTGCCACGCCATCAACAGGGTCTACCTTCATCGCCTCCTCAAGAAGACGTCGTATGAGCTACTAACCGGTAACAAACCCAATGTATCTTACTTTCGTGTATTTGGGAGCAAGTGCTACATTCTAGTGAAGAAGGGTAGAAATTCTAAGTTTGCTCCCAAAGCTGTAGAAGGGTTTTTGTTAGGTTATGACTCAAATACAAAGGCGTATAGAGTCTTCAACAAATCATCGGGTTTGGTTGAAGTCTCTAGCGACGTTGTATTTGATGAGACTAATGGCTCTCCAAGAGAGCATGTTGTTGATTGTGATGATGTAGATGAAGAAGATGTTCCGACGGCCGCTATACGAACCATGGCGATTGGAGAAGTTCGGCCACAGGAACAAGATGAACGAGATCAACCTTCTTCCTCAACAACGGTGAATCCCCCAACTCAAGTCGATGAACAGGTTCATCAACAGGAGGAGTGTGATCAAGGGGGAGCACAAGATGATCATGTGATGGAGGAAGAAGCGGAACCGGCACCTCCAACCCAAGTTCGAGCGATGATTCAAAGGGATCATCCCGTCGATCAAATTCTGGGTGACATTAGCAAGGGAGTAACTACTCGGTCTCGATTAGTTAATTTTTGTGAACATTACTCCTTTGTCTCTTCTATTGAGCCTTTCAGGGTAGAAGAGGCCTTGCTAGATCCGGACTGGGTGTTGGCCATGCAAGAGGAGCTCAACAACTTCAAGAGGAATGAAGTTTGGACGCTGGTGCCTCGTCCCAAGCAGAATGTTGTGGGAACCAAGTGGGTGTTCTGCAACAAACAAGACGAGCACGGAGTGGTGACGAGGAACAAGGCTCGACTTGTGGCAAAAGGTTATGCCCAAGTCGCAGGTTTGGACTTTGAGGAGACTTTTGCTCCGGTGGCTAGGCTAGAGTCCATTCGTATCTTGCTAGCATATGCCGCTCACCATTCTTTCAGGTTGTTCCAAATGGATGTAAAAAGCGCCTTCCTCAACGGGCCAATAAAGGAGGAGGTGTACGTAGAGCAACCCCCTGGCTTCGAGGATGAACGGTATCCCGACCACGTGTGTAAGCTCTCTAAGGCGCTCTATGGACTTAAACAAGCTCCAAGAGCATGGTATGAATGCCTTAGAGATTTCTTAATTGCTAATGCTTTCAAGGTTGGGAAAGCCGATCCAACTCTTTTCACTAAGACTTGGAATGGTGATTTGTTTGTGTGCCAAATTTATGTCGATGACATAATATTTGGTTCTACTAATAAAAAATCTTGTGAAGAGTTTAGCAGGGTGATGACGCAGAAATTCGAGATGTCGATGATGGGCGAGTTGAACTACTTCCTTGGGTTCCAAGTGAAGCAACTCAAGGACGGCACCTTCATCTCTCAAACAAAGTACACGCAAGATCTGCTGAAGCGGTTTGGGATGAAGGACGCCAAACCCGCAAAGACTCCGATGGGAACCGACGGACACACCGACCTCAACAAAGGAGGTAAGTCCGTTGATCAAAAAGCATACCGGTCAATGATAGGGTCATTACTTTACTTATGTGCTAGTAGACCGGATATTATGCTTAGCGTATGCATGTGTGCTAGATTTCAATCCGATCCTAAGGAGTGTCACTTAGTGGCAGTGAAACGAATCCTTAGATATTTGGTTGCTACGCCTTGCTTCGGACTCTGGTATCCAAAGGGGTCTACCTTTGACTTGATTGGATATTCAGACTCCGATTATGCTGGATGTAAGATCGATAGGAAGAGTACATCGGGGACGTGCCAATTCTTAGGAAGGTCCCTGGTGTCATGGAACTCTAAGAAACAAACCTCCGTTGCCCTATCCACCGCTGAGGCCGAGTATGTTGCCGCAGGTCAGTGTTGCGCGCAACTACTTTGGATGAGGCAAACCCTCAGGGACTTTGGCTACAATCTGAGCAAAGTCCCACTCCTATGTGATAATGAGAGTGCTATCCGCATGGCGGAAAATCCTGTTGAGCACAGCCGCACAAAGCACATTGACATCCGGCATCACTTTTTGAGAGACCACCAGCAAAAGGGAGATATCGAAGTGTTTCATGTTAGCACCGAGAACCAGCTAGCCGATATCTTTACCAAGCCTCTAGATGAGAAGACCTTTTGCAGGCTGCGTAGTGAGCTAAATGTCTTAGATTCGCGGAACTTGGATTGAATTATAGCATACATGTGTTTATGCCTTTGATCATGTTCATTCTGCATTTTGTTGCTTATTATGGTGCTCAAGTTGTACAAACACTCCCTGGACCTCACAAGTCCGTTGCAAAGTGATGCACATGTTTAGGGGGAGATGTGTTACAACTTGACCCCTCGAGACTAACCATATGCTTGAGATTGCTTGATTTAGTCTCGAAGGAGAATTGAAAGGGAAAAGGTGGACTTGGACCATGAAAGACTTCCACTGCACTCCGATGAGAGGGTAACTTATTCCAAGTTCATCTCATGAACTCTTATTGCCATTTGCTCTTAATTGAAGATTTTGGTGAGGCAATGGGGTTATAGGGCCAAAATTGATCCCGTTTTGGTGCTTGATGCCAAAGGGGGAGAAAATAAAGGCCAAAGCAATAAATGGATCAGCTACCACTTGAGAAATTTTGAAAATAGTAGAATAGAGCTTTTGGTTTGTGGTTTGTCAAAACTCTTGTATTGTCTCTTTTATCAAAAGTTGGTTTCTTGTGGGGAGAAATGTTGATTATGGGAAAAAGGGGGAGTTTTTGAAATCTTTGATCAATCTCTTTTGGAATGACTCTCTTTATGCTTCAACATGTGTGTTTGACTTAGAGATAGAGATTTGAGTTTGATTTGCAAAAACAAACCAAGTGGTGGCAAAGGATGATCCATATATGCCAAAATTGAATAAAACTCGAATTTATTTTATTTGAAATGATTTTGCACTTGTTCTAGTTGCTTTATGTTGTGTTGGCATAAATCACCAAAAAGGGGGAGATTGAAAGAGAAATGTGCCCTTGGGCCATTTCTAAGTATTTTGGTGATTGTGTGCCAACCCAAGTGCTGAAATGTAAATCTATGCCCATGGATGGACAAAGTGCAAATCAACAGTAAAGGTATGTTTCTAAGCCTTAGTACATTGTTTTGAAGACTAATGTATTGTGTCTAAGTGCTTGAAACAGGAGAAAACGAATAAGAGAAGAGTTGGTTGTGTACAGCCAAAAGGCTGTTTCGGTCTGGGGCACCGGACTGTCCGGTGGTGCACCGGACAGTGTCCGGTGCGCCAGGCTGCCTCGGGCGAAGATGCCGCTCTCGGGAAATTGTCGACGGCGTACGGCTAAAATTCACCGGACTGTCCGGTGTGCACCGGACTGTCCGGTGAGCCAACGGTCGGCCGCGGAATCCGCGCGCGACACGTGGCCGAGCCAACGGTCGGAAGGGGGCACCGGACTGTCCGGTGCGCCAACGGCTCCCAGTCTGCAACGGTCGACTACTCTGTTTAAGGAAGGAAATCGGGCACCGGACAGTGTCCGGTGTGCACCGGACTGTCCGGTGCGCCCGACGACAGAAGGCAAGGATGGCCTTCCAGATTTGTTCTCAACGGCTCCTAGCTGCCTTGGGGCTATAAAAGGGACCCCTAGGCGCATGGAGGAGTACACCAAGCATTCCTACAACATTCCTAAGCACCAAGACATCGATCTCACGCATTCGTCTCATTGTGATAGCATATAGAGCTCTTGTGGAGTTGTGAACTCTTTGAGTTGTGTTGCGAGCTCTTGTTGCTTGTGTGCGTGTTTGTTGCTCTGATCTTTTGAAGTCTTGTGTGCGTTGCTCATTTCCCCCTTGCTCTGTGTTTCGTTGTGAACTTCAATTGTAAGGGCGAGAGGCTCCAAGTTGTGGAGATTCCTCGCAAACGGGATTGAGAAAAGAAAAGCATAACACTGTGGTATTCAAGTTGATCATTGGATCACTTGAGAGGAGTTGAGTGCAACTCTCGTCCGTTGGGACGCCACAACGTGGAGTAGGCAAGTTTTGCACTTGGCCGAACCACGGGATAAATCACCGTGTCCTCTCTGTGTTGAACTTCTCGTGATTATCATATTGTGCAAGATCTTTGCTCTAGCCACTTGGCATTAACTGTGCTAACGCTTAATCAAAGTCTTGTGGCTTAAGTTTTTAAGATTTACAGGATCACCTATTCACCCCCCCCCCCCTCTAGGTGCTCTCAGCGTGGTGCTACCTCGAGGATGAGTTCCTTGGCCAAAGGGAATCCCGGGCGCTTCTACTTGAGACAAAATTCCGCAACTTCCGCCAAGATTCCTTGAGCATCACTGACTACTGCCGCTAGCTTGAGTCAATGGCGGCATCCCTTGCCGAGTTCGGCGATCCCATCAGCGATAGGCAGATGGTGCTCACGCTCCTTCGCGGCCTCGGCGGCAAGTTCCGTCACATGGTGTCCATCCTCAAGATGCACCGGCCGTTCCCCACGTTCGCAGAGGCTCGTGCGCACCTGCTGTTGGAGGAGCTGGAAATCGACGCACGACCTCCATCACCGCCATCGGCACTTGTTGCTGCAGCGCCGCGGCATGCGACTCCGGGGCCCCAGTACCTCCACGTCCAGGGGCGCCTCCTCCAGCACGCCCCCGGCACCAAACGGCCAACGCACCGGCCGTCGTCGCGGTCGCGGTGGTCGCAATAGCCACCAGCAGGGCCAATCAGTGCCCCATGGTGGCGCACTCCCTGCTGGATAGGGAGGTGCAACCCCCGCCATGCATCCGTCCTTCGCGCATCCATGGGCTGGCGCTGTCCGGCTGTGGCCATATGACCAGTCCGGGCGCCCACCACCGCCGCCAGCGTTCAACGCCCTTCCACAGTAAGCAGCTTCGGTAGCACACCCAGTGCCTATGGAGGCTTCTACGGTGCTCCTCCCCCTCCGTATGGCATGCCCTATGGGGGAGCTGCACCCCCTGGTTTCCAGGCGCCCGCACCAGCATACCAAGCGATGCCCTGGAACCCCACTCACGGTGGTGCATGGCATCAGGACGCCCTTGCACACTCCTTCAACACTATGACGCTCAATCCACCGAACGCTACTTCCGAGTGGTATGCCGACTCCGGTGCAGGATCACACATGACCTCGGACACTGGTAAACTCTCTGCTATTTCCTCGCCCACTTCATTCACTCCTACATCTATCATTGTGGGAAACGGTGCCTTGCTTCCTGTCACAGCCACTGGATCACACACTTTTTCTTTCCCGCATCGCAATTTAGTTCTCAATAATGTGCTGGTGTCTCCTAACATTATTAAGAATTTAATTTCCATTCGTCGCTTCACCACCGACAATAATTGCTCCATTGAATTTGATCCCTTTGGCCTTTCTGTGAAGGATTTGCAAACCAGGAACGTGATCGCCAAGTGCAATAGCTCCGGTGACCTCTACCCGTTCCATGCACCCTACACCAGCACCTCTGCATTACTCGTTGTACCCACCTCCCTGTGGCATCGTCGTCTCGGTCACCTTGGGCATCAAGCCTTGTCCAAACTCATTACCTCCAGTGTCATTTCCTGCAATAAAGATGATGTCAACCACATATGTCATGCATACCAACTTGGTCGTCATACACGTTTGCCGTTCAATTCATCTAGCTCTCGAGCTTCTCACAATTTTGATTTAATACACTGTGATTTATGGACCTCCCCAATTGTTAGTGTGTCGGGCTATAAATATTATTTGGTAATTCTTGATGATTGCTCCCACTACATTTGGACGTTTCCGCTCCGCCTCAAATCCGAGACTTCTTCCACACTTGCAATTTTTTTCACTTATATTCGCACCCAATTTGGCATCACCATCAAGAGCGTCCAGTGCGATAATGGTCGTGAATTTGATAATTCTCAGGCCCGCACATTCTTTCTCTCCCACGGCATTGCCTTACGCATGTCATGCCCCTACACTTCTCAGCAAAATGGGAAAGCAGAACGTTCACTTCGCACCATAAATGACATTTTGCGTTCCCTTTTGTTTCAGGCAAGTCTCCCTTCCGCTTATTGGGTTGAAGCCCTTCACACTGCTACATATCTTGTGAATAGGCTCCCCACTAAAACCCTTGCCTTCTCCACACCATATAGTGCTCTTTTTTCCTCCCAACCCTCCTATGATCATCTAAAAGTTTTTGGGTGTGCCTGTTATCCTAATATGTCCTCCACCGCACCTCACAAACTTGCCCCCCGCTCTTCCTTATGTGTTTTTCTTGGCTATTCCTCCGAACACAAAGGCTATCGATGTCTCGAGCTCGAGTCAAACCGCATTCTTATTTCTAGACATGTCGTTTTTGACGAGTCCTTCTTTCCTTTTGCCGACATGTCTACTACTCCCATGGCATCCTCCTCCTTGGATTTTCTCCTTGATGAACATGATCTAACCGCTCCTATCCCTGTAGCAAGACTTGTGCATGCAGGTACACCTCACGTTGCCCATGAGTGGGTAGCGACACCCACGCCTCCTCCAGCACAGATGAGCGCTAGATTGGGCAACCCCAGTACCGGCGCTGCTGCCCCTGTGCACCCTGCATAGGCTGCTGCTAGTAGCGCCCCCGCCGCCTCGCCGACCGCCTCACTGGGTCCTGCTGCCCCTGTGCATCCTGCACAGGTCGTTGCCAGCAGCACCGTGGCCACCGGTCACACGGCCGACACTCGCCCGATCTCCATCACGCCTGTCGCCAATGCGCATCCCATGCGCACTCGTGGCAAAGCCGGCATTGCACAGCCCGTGGATCGCATCAACCTCCACGCTGTGCCTATGTCGCCACTGCCTCGCTCCGTTCGTGCTGCTTTGTCAGACCCCAATTGGCGCTCCGCTATGCAAGCTGAATATGATGCTCTACTCGCCAATGACACCTGGAGTTTAGTAGCACGGCCTCCTGGAGTCAACGTGGTAACTGGCAAGTGGATTTTTTGCCATAAATTGCTCGTCGATGGGTCTCTTGATCGATACAAGGCTCGCTGGGTCCTCCGAGGGTTCACCCAGCGTCCCGGTGTGGATTATGATGAGACTTTCAGTCCAGTTGTCAAGCCTGCGACAGTTCGAGTTGTTCTCTCTTTGGCTCTCTCTCAGGACTGGCCCATTCATCAGCTAGATGTGAAGAATGCATTCTTACATGGCACCCTCACAGAGCTAGTATACTGCGTACAGCCCGCTGGTTTTATGGATTCCTCTCATCCGGATCTTGTCTGTCGGCTCAACAAATCTTTATACGGATTTAAACAGGCTCCTCGTGCTTGGCATCACAGGTTCGCATCCTACCTTTTTTCCATTGGATTTGCTGAAACCAGGTCAGATAATTCACTGTTCATCTATCGCCGTGGGTCCGACACTGCCTATTTGCTGCTATATGTGGATGATATTGTCCTCACTGCCTCTTCTGCCAAGTTTCTTCAACACATAATTGGTGCTCTTCAGCGTGAGTTTGCTATGACGGACATGGGCCAGCTTCACCATTTTTTGGGCATTTCTGTGACACGCTCCGCCAATGGCCTGTTTCTCTCTCAACGACAGTACACTCAGGATATTTTGGAGCGCGCCGGGATGAGTGCGTGCAAGCCGTGCAGCACACCTGTTGATCTCCACTCCAAACTATCTGCAGATGGACCTCCCGTTGATGACGCTACTCAGTACCGCAGCCTGGCAGGTGCTCTACAATATCTGATTTTCACCCGTCCGGACATAGCTTTTGCTGTTCAATAGATTTGTCTCTATATGCATGATCCTCGAGAGCCCCACCTCGCGGCCCTCAAGCGCATCTTGCGCTACCTACAGGGCACTCTGTCCCTTGGACTAACTATGCGTCGGTCTTCCCCTACGGAGCTCGTTGTCTACACGGATGCTGACTGGGCTGGTTGCCCCGATACTCGACGGTCCACCTTTGGCTACGCAGTCTTCCTCGGAGACAACCTGGTGTCGTGGTCCTCCAAGCGCCAACACACGGTTTCCCGGTCCAGCGCTGAGGCCGAATATCGTGATGTGGCAAATGGTGTTGCTGAAGCTACTTGGTTACGTCAGCTACTCATTGAACTTCAGCAACCGCCTCCCTGTGCCACCCTAGTCTACTGTGACAACATCAGTGTTGTATATCTCTCCAGCAATCCAGTGCAGCATCAGCGGACAAAACATGTTGAGATTGATCTCCATTTTGTTCGAGAAAAGGTCGCCCTCGGTCACGCTCGGGTTCTTCATGTTCCTACAACATCACAGTACGCAGACGTCTTCACCATGCAAGGGGCTACCCACCTCGTTGTTCCAGGAGTTTCGGTCCAGCCTGACCGTTAGCGATGCTCCCGATTAGACTGTGGGGGAGTGTTAGACTACTGTATTTGTATTTATAGTATGTCTAATATTGGTAGTTAGTCCTTGATTGTAGGCCCTTGATTAGAGGCCCTTGATTGTAGGCATGTAGGGCTGTGCGTTGCCATGTGTGCCACGACGCACAGCCTATGTATATTGTACATCTCCATGGAATACAATCAAGCAATTCCCAACAAATCACACTTTCACTAAGTTACCTTTCCCTGGACAACAACTTTTTGAATGGCGTGATTCCCGAGTCACTTACAAACTGTTCCAACTTAGACACACTAGATCTCTCTAATAATAACCTCACAACTGTAATTCCTCCTAGCATAGGTTCTCTTACCAAGCTAAAAGTTATTCTCCTTTATAAAAATAATTTGTCCGGGGTCATCCCATCAAGCCTAGGTAACATCACCAATTTATCTGTAATCACTCTTTCAGAAAATCAACTCAATGGACCCATTCCCACTGAGTTATGGCAAATGCCACACATAGCATCTTTGTACCTGTTTTATAATAATCTATCCGGTGAAATCCCACAAACTATATCTAATTTAACTTCTCTTCAAGAGCTATCCTTGGCAGCCAATATGCTGAGCAACACTTTGCCATCCAACTTCGGCCATGCCCTCCCTAATCTCAAGTTCCTGTACTTGGCAGCCAACTTGTTTGAAGGACAAATTCCAGATTCTCTAGACAATGTTTCAGGTCTAGTATATTTGGATATGTCGTCTAATAAGTTCACTAGCAAAATTCCTAGCATATTTGGAAAACTTTCAGGGTTGTCTTTTCTAAACCTCGAGAGAAATATGCTTGAAGCGAGTGATAGTACTGGTTGGCAATTCTTTGCTGACCTAACAACGTGTAGTTCCCTGACATTGCTTTCATTAGCTAGCAATAATCTGCATGGAGTTATACCAAATTCCATCGCTAACCTGTCCACCAACCTCACATATCTACTATTGAGCGACAACCACCTATCAGGAATAGTCCCCACAAACATTAGGAAACTTAATGGATTAATTCAACTCGCGCTCAACAATTTTACTGGTACAATTGAGCATTGGATCCCAAAGATGACGAGCCTACAACGATTAGACCTCAATGACAACAACTTTGATGGTACAATGCCAACTTCCATTAGTAACCTTACACAATTGACATTTTTGAATTTATCAAATAATAAATTCATTGGTTCAATACAATCTAGCTTGGGAAACATTCAAGTTCTTGTCAATTTGAGCCTAAGCAACAACAATTTTAGAGGGAGAATACCTGTCGAGCTTGGGGACCTTAAACAATTAGTCTTTCTCGATGTTTCATCAAACAAACTTAGTGGGGAAATTCCATAAAGTTTGGGCTAGTTCCAAAATCTAGTCATGAATTTGGCGTGATGAAACATTATGTTGGATTGACATTGGAACATTGTGTTGGATTGACATTGGAACATTGTGTTTGATTTCCATCATACTTAAAGCTTTATAATAATGAATATATAAATTGTACATATGTATATATGATTTTTTGTAAAATTAAAAAAAACTGTGACGGGCCAGCACTATGGGTCGAGGCTACGACCCAAGCACCGCACGACGCTCGTGCTGGGTTGGCCCAGGCATTATTAAATGGGTCGTGCCTCAGACCGGCTCGTCAGACACGGGCCATTTGGCCATCTATACCTACGCACAATAATGATTGTTCTTGCCTCATTTGCCACCACCTCGTTCGCCATTCTACTTCTTTTCTCTCTGCCCTCGTGCCTCCATCTTCGCGCCACCCCATTCTCGACATAGGGCGTAGGAGCAGGCGTCTCATCCCCGTATTCGTTCGACACCAGCCCCGACATCGACTCGCGTAGTGGTTATTGCACGTCCACGAGGACGTTTCACATCATGCGCGCGCTATCGTTTTTGCTGTCGTCGGACGTCACGTTCGTCTTCCCTGCCTTCACCCTGTTCTTCCACCCCAACCTGCTGCCCCCGCCCACGGTCGGAGCCGCAAGCCGACCGACGCTCGTCGACGTGGGTACGGGGCGAGTTGGTCATGCTCCTAGCCTTTCTCCGTGCGTGCCGTCGAGGAATACATGGTGGCGCCTGCCACGCTTAGGTTATCTTAGCGATGAGGGGTCCAGGTCTGAGATATTGGACAACTAAGGCCTGTAGTCTGGCAGCAGTCGCCATATGCTACAGAGTTGGTGGTGGTGTTGTGTCGCTTCAGCGGGTCCAGGGATGGGAAGACACTCGCATTCTCTCGCCCTTCTTGGACTGACGCCTGGTGCGAGTGCCTCTTGGTTTGGAGCTACTCCGGCTGGGCTTCTTTCTTCCCTTGCGTGCTCTCTCCCTATATATCTAGCGGTATACTACCTATGTTGCCTCCAGATGCACAGGTCTTCGTCGTGCCCTTCACCAGGAACAAACATGTATGTCCGTCTCTTCCCTTCCCCTCCTGCTCTACGAAACCTTGGAAGTGGGGGAGGCGAGGGATGAGAGTCTCTGATTTGTTGCCTATGGTACCCGTGCATTCATAAAAAAAATATTATGCGAAGAGTGGAGACAACCAATAAAAAATCTTGAGATCTTTTTTGTGGATAATTTACGTGGGTATTGTTATGAGCCATCGCAACGCACGGGTAACCGACTAGTATTAAATAATATATCTCTTCAGCAGTTTACCCATACATATAACCATATTCAAACTACATTGTACAAACAGTGCAATGTACGGTGCAAAATGGTGCAAAATAGTGTTTTTGGTGATCATATGGGTAGTATGCACTGTACATTGTGTTAGAATTATAGGCATTTTCCATATCATTTTAATTCCATAAATTAACATTATGATGATGACATATAAAAGATAATTAATCATAGAAATCGTGATCTCAAATATATCCATAACAATATGGATCATGGGAACATAAAGCATATGAATCATATAAATATAATAAGCATATAAACATGGTACAAGTATTATGATGGAACAACTGAAAATAAACAGATAGCAACATAAACAACATGATTGTAAAATTAAAACAAACAGATATAACATATTATAATATGACAGAATAGATGAGATAAATTCATGGCTACATATGAAACAGCAGAGATGAATATATGAAACATATATAATATGCAGAACACAAAACAGTAAGGAGATAATATGATCATACCCTCCCATGCGCTCTGAGGATCCAGATCCTTGTCCAGCTTCTCTTGTCATGTCGCCAGGAAGAAGAAGATGTTTTGGGCAGTCGCGTAGACGCTCCCCAAAAATCTAATTGTCGATCCCCCGTACAAGGTCTCGAACGGCAATGGCTTCGGAGGCACCTGCCCTCTCACTTCTCTGTGCGCGTAGAGTAACGAGATGGAAATACCCACACTTGTGACGGGACTGTGATTCTGAAAGCGTTCTATTATCGTGTACCAAATGACAGGGGTTCTCCCCTACTTAACCTTTCGCGGAAGGAAGCTAAAGGAGAAAGGTCGCATGCGGCACGCCAAGAGACGGGCAGCTGAAGGATAAGGGTCTCGCATGCGGCACGCCAACAGACGAGCAAGAGTTGAAACTCCCGCGGTTAATGAGTGCTAAAAATTAACACAACCACACCACGCCCGCTCGCCGCCAGCCTGCCTGCCTCGCCACACCACGCTCGGCCCGAACCCGGCCCGACCGGCGGCGGCGTGCGCGCGCGTGTGGCATGCCCTTGTCCGTTTCTTGACTTCTCAAATTAAGTGGAATAATTCCCACCATACAAGTCAAGCCAAACACCCTTGGACTTCCAATATGGTACTATTGGTATTTTCCACCATTACACACCATAGAGTTTATTGAATAAATGGGCCAAGCCCATAAAAGATCCAATAATCCCCACCAAACTCTAGGGTTTGTAATGATGAAGTATTAGAATCACAATCCTTTGATATACCAGTGTTTCGATGGAGACTGTTAAGTTGAACATCCATCTAGAATAAGAGTTTCACTCATTCACAACTGAACAATGGACTAAGCCTTGAATTAACAGTTTTGTGCGAAATAAGATTCACTCAAATCCTTTGCTGATACTAGGCTGCAAAAGGGCATTCCTGCTGTTTAGAAGCATATAAGTCACACTTCAGTGCCTTTCATGAGTATTTAGGGATTACCCAAGTCCCATAGACTGTGACCAGCAGTCTGACTCATATAGGTTGTCACAGTTCATGGAAATAGCCGGTATCGGTTTTTCAACTACCGGTAAATCCAATAGGAAATCACGAAGCCACTCAGCCTCAGCCCCAGCAGTGTCTAATGCTGCGAGTTCTGCTTCCATTGTAGACTTTGTTAAGATAGTCTGCTTGCAAGACTTCTAGGAAACAGCACCACCTCCAAACAGAAACACATATCCGCTTGTGGCATAAAGCTCATCAGCATCAGAAATCCAGTTGGCATCACAATAGCCTTCCAGCACTTTTGGGTTTCCAGTATAATGAATACCGTATGTCATAGTACCTTTCAAATACTGCAACACTCTCTCAAGAGCACGCCAGTGATCATCTCCTGGTTTCGACACAAACCGACTCAGCTTACTCACAGCATAAGAGATGTCTGGCCTTGTTGCACTTGCAAGGTACATGAGCGAGCCAATGATCTGAGAGTATGTCAATTGATCCCTTGCTATTCTCCGGTTCTTTCTCAATAGCATGCCAGGGTAATAAGGTGTTGGAGCAGGATCACAGTCACTAAAACCAAAGCGACTCAATACCTTTTCCACATAGTGAGATTGTAACAGAGTTACCCCACCATCAGCTTCTCTAACAAGCTTGATGTTTAGAATGACATCAGCTTCTCCCAAATCTTTCATTTCGAAATTGCTCGATAGAAGATTTTTAACTTCCTCAATCACATTGAGATTTGATCCAAAGATCAAGATGTCATCAACATAAAGGCACAGCATAACAGACTCACCCCCACCATACCGATAATACACACACATGTCAGATTCATTTACAGCAAAGCCAGCAACTGTAAGAGTATTATCAAACTTTTCATGTCATTGCTTAGGTGCTTGTTTTTGGCCATACAATGATTTTATCAACCTGCACACCTTGTTCTCTTGACCATCCGCAATGAACCCTTCTGGCTGATCCATGTAGATCTCCTCATCCAACTCTCCATTTAGGAAAGCTGTCTTAACATTCATCTGATGAATGATAAGACCATAAGAGGCTGCCACGGCTATTAATGTGTGAATTGTAGTCAATCTAGCAACTGGTGAGTAGGTATCAAAGAAATCTTCACCCTCTTTTTGGGTATATCCTTTGGCCACAAGCCTTGCCTTGTACCTTTCGATTGTACCATCAGGCCTAAGCTTTTTCTTGAAGATCCATTTGCAGCCTATATGTTGACAACCATAAGGACGGTCAACGACCTCCCAAGTTCCATTAGACATAATAGATTCCATCTCACTCCTTACTGCTTCCTTCCATAAGTCAGCATCAAGAGAGGAATGTGCCTCACTAATGGTAGTTGGTGTGTCTTCCATAAGGTACACTATAAAGTCATTACCAAAGGATTTTGCAACCCTCTGTCTCTTGCTCTTTCGAGTGACTATAGTGTCATCCTCCTCAGAGATGTGCACGTGAAGATCCTCAGCATGATCTATAGGAATAGACAGTTCGTGCTCATGGGGAATTATAGTCTCATGACTTATATCACTAGGTGTATTCTTCATGGGAAACTCATTCTCAAAAAATGTTGCGTCTCTTGATTCCATGATAGTATCAACATACATATCAGGCACATCAGATTTTATAATTAAGAACCTATACCCAGTGTTGTGAAAAGAGTACCCAAGGAATATACAATCAACAGTTTTAGGCCCAAGTTTACGCTTTTTGTTGATTGGCACATTTAGTTTAGCCAAGCAACCCAAAGTGTGTAGATATGAGAGATTTAATCTTCTCTTTTCTCATTCCTCGAATGGTGTGACCTCTTTGTTCTTTATTGGAACTCTATTCAGGACATGACACGCTGTCAAAATCGCCTCACCCCACCATGCCTTGGATAATCCCGCTGTACTCAACATGGCATTCACCAAATCTGTTAGAGTGCGGTTTTTCCTTTCAGCAATCCCATTGGATTGTGGTGAGAATGGCGGTGTCCTCTCATGAATAATACCATGTTCCACGCAGAACTCATCGAACACATTAGAGAAATATTCTCCACCTCGATCGGACCTTAAACGTATTATTTTCCTCTCAAGTTGGTTCTCAACTTCAGCTTTATAGGTCTTAAAATAATTAAACGCTTCATCTTTTGTTTTTAAGAGATACACATAGCAAAATCTGGTGGAGTCATCTATAAAAGTGAGAAAGTATCTTTTACCACCTTTTGTCAAAATTCCATTCATCTCGCACAGATCAGAATGAACAAGTTCTAGAGGTACCAAATTTCTCGCCTCAGCAGCCTTGTGAGGCTTGCGGGGTTGTTTTGATTCAACACACACATGGCACTTAGACTTTTTGACCAAGTTAAATTTAGGAATTAGATTTAGATTTGCTAACCGCATAAGACAGCCAAAGCTTGCATGACAAAAACGTGAATGCCATAAATCCGACTCATCAGAAAAATTAACAGAATTCACCATTTTATTACACACATCATGCAGTGATAAGCGGAACAAGCCTCCGCAGTCATATCCTTTACCAACAAAAGTACCATGTTTCGACATAACACATTTATTTGACTCAAGAACAACTTTGTATCCATCTCGACATAGCATGGAAGCACTAACGAGATTCTTCTTGATAAAGGGCACATGCTGCACGCTCTTCAATGGCACCGTCTTTCCCGAAGTAAACTTCAGAATGACCGTACCAACACCAAGAACATGAGCATGCGACCCATTTCCCATTAACAAGGCGCCAGACCTCCCGACCTGGTAGGAGGAGAACATAGAGGCATCAGCACACACATGAATATTTGCACCACTGTCCATCCACCACTCAGGTGAATTACAAACTGAAAGAACAAATGGTAAAGAATTACCATACCCAGATGTTTCATCTCCAGTTTCAGTGGTTACAACATTAGCTGATTTCTTGTCCTGTGTGAACTTGCGATCAGGGCACTCTCTAGCCCAAGGTTGATCACTGCCACAGACAAAGCATCCTCCCTTTCCCTTGTTGTTGTTCTTCTTCTTTTTAAATTGTGCTATTTGAACAGGTTTATTTGTATTCTCTTGTTTGTTCTGGTTTTTCTTCTTGTTGAACTTGCGGAAGTTTCTCTTCTGCACCACATTAGCAGTAGAGGTCTCCACACCTTTTCCATTGTCCTTTGTTCTAGCCCTTTCCTCAACATCAAGAGTACCAATGAGCTCTTCCACATTGAACTCTTGTCTCTTATGTTTGAGAGAGGTAGCAAAGTCCTTCCAAGAAGGTGGCAACTTGGCGATTATACCGCCAACCACAAACTTGTCAGGCAAAGGACACAGAAAAAGTTTGAGTTGCTTAGCTAGTGCCTGAAACTCATGAGCCTGTTCCACTACAGATCGGTTCTCAACCATCTTGTAGTCATACAGCTGCTACATGAGATACAGCTCGCTACCAGCATCAGTTACTCCAAACTTCCAATAAGTGCATTCCACAGCTCTTTCCCTGTAGGAAGGATGATATAGCTTTTCTGGAATTTTGTATCAAGTGCGCTAATTACTGCTCCTCGAAAGAGGTTGTCTTCAGCCTTAAACTTAGCCTCATCCTCAGGAGGTAAGTTGACAGGCTTGCCCTCAGCGGCATGAAAACAAGACATTACAGTAAGCCACAATACCATTTTAGCTTTCCAAATCAAGAAGTTTTTACCATCAAATGGATCAGGCTTTAGCACAGCAGCAAAACCACTGACAGAAAAATGCCTAACATTAGGTTTTTGGTGTGTTAAAATTATAGGCATTTTCCATATCATTTTAATTCCATAAATTAACATTATGATGATGACATATAAAAGATAATTAATCATAGAAATCATGATCTCAAATATATCCATAACAATATGGATCATGAGAACATAAAGCATATTAATCATATAAATATAATAAGCATATAAATATGGTACATGTATTATGATGAAACAACTGAAAATAAACAGATAGCAACATAAACAACATGATTGTAAAATTAAAACAAACAGATATAACATATTATAATATGACAGAACAGATGAGATAAATTCATGGCTACATATGAAACAGCAGAGATGAATATATGAAACATATATAATCTGCAGAACGCAAAACAATAAGGAGATAAATTGATCATACCCTCCCATGCGCTCTGAGGATCTAGATCCTTGTCCAGCTTCTCTTGTCATGTCGCTAGGAAGAAGAAGATGTTTTGGGAAGTCGCGTAGACGCTCTCCAAAAACCTAATTGCCGATCCCCGTGTAAGGTCTCGAACGACAAGGGCTTCGGAGGCACCTGCCCTCTCGCTTCTCTGTGCGCGTAGAGTAACGAGATGGAAATACCCACACTTGCGACTGGACTGTGATTCTGAAAGCGTTATGTTCTCGTGTACCAAATGACAGGGGTTCTCCCCTACTTAACCTTTCGCGGAAGGAAGCTGAAGAAGAAGGGTCGCATGCGGCACGCCAAGAGACGGGCAGCTGAAGGATAAGGGTCTCGCATGCGGCACGCTAACAGACGGGGTTGAAACTTCCGTGGTTAATGAGTACTAAAAATTAACACAACCACACCACGCCCGCTCGTCGCCTACCTGCCTGCCTGCCTCGCCACGCCACGCCACGCCACACCACACCCGAGCCCGGCCCGACCGGCGGCGGTGGCGGCACGCGCGTGTGTGGCACGCCCTTGTCCGTTTCTTGACTTCTCAAATTAAGTGGAATAATTCCCACCATATAAGTCAATCCAAAGACCCTTGGACTTCCAATATGGTACTATTGATACTCTCCACCATTACACACCATAGAGTTTATTGAATAAATGGGCCAAGCCCATAAAAGATCCAACACATTGCACTATTTGTACAGTGTAGTTTGAAAATAGGTATAAGTATGGGCATATGAAACACTGTTTTTGCACCATTTTGCACTGTACATTGCACTGTTTGTAGAGCGTAGTTTGAATATATGTATGAGTATGAGTATGTGCTGGAGATAGTTAGCTTGAGCTAGAGAAAAACAAAGCTCTAACTACAACTATTTCAAGAAAAGAAAAACACTAGAGAACTCTCTGGTCAAAAGATAGGGAAAGCCACATTGTATTGTAACTGTTGTGTACCAACTGCTCTCTATCACCAGAGGTAAGCAGGCAAGCAGAGAGCGAGAGATCACCCAGAACAATGGTGGGAGTGGAACAACGACACAATATATTAAGCTACGTTGATAAAAGTGCTGATTGTCAACGCCAACTAACTCAATAATGCTGATTTTGCATAGTTTGAATTTGAGATTTCAAATTTGGGGAAACTTCAACCTGAGGATTGTATATTTGTATCCCTCAACGAACATATTATATATCATGTTCAAATTACTAAAAGTTTCTAATAATCTTTTAAGAAATGGACACATAAACCCATTTTACCCTTGATAAATAAATCTAATTTTCACTAAATATTGCTCAAATTCCAACGGTATTAGGCTGCCTCCAACAGTAGACTGTAAGTGGTCCGCTACGGTATATATAGCGTTTTCTACCATTCGGTAGCAGTGGCGGATCCAGGATTTTTACATAGGGTATGTCGTAACAAAATTCTCATGTATAATTATATCTAATGTACATATAATTTCATAGTAAATTTGGTAAACAATTTGATATATAGATATAAAGTTTGACACTCAACAAATAAACATGAAAATTGCATACATTAAACATAAAAATTGCAATAATACTACTTATCTGGTCTGCGCTTCCTCAACGCCATAAAAGTTTCAATTATATCTTCTTCATTCACTTCGAAGAAAATATCCCTCTCGATGTATGTAACAAGACAATCATCCAAAAGACTATCACACATCTTGTTTCTCAATTTAGTCTTCACCAAACTCATTGTAGAAAATGCCCTTTCAACACTTGTTGTCGCCATCGGCAAAAGCAATATCAATTTGAGAAGCAAATAAACCATATCAAACACCTTATGTCTCTTTGTTTAACAAGCTTCAATTGCATCCTTAAGTGATAAAGAGCTAGTATCATCTACATGAACAACTCCAATGAAGTGCTCACATGGCCTTCCCAATGCATCAACAAAACGCAAGCAAAGAGCTAGTTGTTCTTTGTGTGACATGTCACTAAACTCATCCGCTAAAATTGCAAATGGCTCTTCCCCAAGCTCTTCAATTATTTTCTTTCTAGTTTCTATAGCGCAACACTGAATAATCTGCTTTTGTATCTTTGGGCTAGTCAAAGTGCAATTATTTGGAGCGTTGTTAAGAACATACTTGTTGACCTCTTCACTATTTACAGCAAGAAATTTCAAAATTTTAATAAAGTTTCCTCTGCTGCTAGACTCTTCACTTTCATCATATCCACGGAATGACAATCCTTGATGCAAAAGAAACTTCAAACATCGAAGTGAATATGTCAACCTTATCTTATAAAGATTGTGATCATCATCACTCCACTTCTCAATTTTGTTATCAATTGCTGCATTAGGATTTATAAAGCATGGTAACTTGCAATAGGTTGTCTTTCACCTGGATCATGTGGAAGACGACTGACATCATAAAGTGTTGGCGGTGGCGGTGCAGATGACATTGGATTCACAATTTCTTTATTTATCCTTTCTTTCTCTTGTTCTTTAGGTGTCGACGCTTGAGTAACATCCGGAGATAATGAATAAGCAATAAACTTCTGTTTTTTGCAACATGATTACGAAAAAGAGAGGCAATATCTCCCTGTTTCTTCATATTTTAGTCACTACAAAAATGATGGTAGTAAATCAACAATCAATAAGACAAAAATCCTAAATCCTAAACCAGCAGGCAGCAACTCGTACCAATCACCAGCAGTAGGCAGCAATTCGCCAGACGCCAGGGAGATCCAGCGCAGTAGCAGGCAGCAGGCGGTCTGGGCATTCAGCCGCGCAGCGACGGCAGCTGGCAGCGCGCATTCGCCACTCCACTACTCCGGCCAGTAGCGCCAGGAAGCCAGCCAGCCGCCAGGAACTCTTCTCGCAGTCGCCAGGTATCCAGCCGCCAGGGCGCCAGGAAGGCAGGAACAGGCACAGGCGAACAGCCGTAAGGATCGAAGAGCTGGAGAAGTTGAAATGGCCTTCGGGCTTCGACGCTCGGCGGCTGAACAGGTGGCCGGGTGGGTCCTCGATGGGCCTGGCTTAGGGTGTACCAGGGCCCACCCAGACCCCCATGTGGGTCCGCCCCTGTTCGGTAGCCCTCCAACAACAATCGCTAACAGGTCCCGTAAAATAGAGTCTGCCTCTAGCAACCGTCAAATCTGGAGCATATGCTATCCGCATCAGTCTGGCCTCTCGTGCTCGCTCTGATTCAGATTTTGCTTTCTCTAAATATCTGAAAGTTTGTTTTGTCGTGAAAATGGCATAGAAAAAAGAATAATATATTTAAAAGCTAGTTCTATAACTTTAGATCGTCTTCAAGAACTTAAATTTTAACTAATATGTCTTAGATATTTTTTGCATACTATTTATTCGTTCGCAAATATGTATTATTGAATAATTATTAATTTATTCAATTTCTAATGTCGTATGTTAATATAGTAACAATGAATAAATGAGGTAGTTTAAGTAACCCTGTAGATATAGAAAAGATATAGAAACGACTTCGAGTGGTAATTAATATTTACTATTTGAAAAAAATATTATTATGTTACTCACGTTTTATTTTGGAAAATAGTAATTAAGAATTAATTAAATATACTATGTTGCGCATCATTTTTTAATTTTGTAGCGTGTAGTACAAACAAAACAAAAAAAACTAAATCAATGGAAAAAAGAAAGTCTGTTAACACTGTATCTTTAGAGGACCTAATTTAGAGGACGTTGCTGAAGACTGAGAAGATATGGAGGACAGAATCTTTTAGAGTGTGCTGTAAAGTATAGAATATATTACTTTAGAGAACGCTCTAAGGCATGTAATTTAGAGAACGCTGCTGGAGACAGCCGTAACACCTTTGAAGCCTTACGAGTTGACTTGACCCACTATCGTGTCCGCTGTCAAGAGATAACTTACGAATGGATCCTGTCCACATGATACATTCTGGAAGCGCGATCATCACAAGAAAAAAAAAAGTAAATTTGACTTCAAGAGGAAAATCTAGCACCGACAGACTATTCGAGGAGGTAATGGTATTGAAGCTGCACGAGCTGAAGGTCTCACATCAACTCGGAATCTCTCTCTAGTACCTACGGAAAAGTACTCCACAACAATCTTTCCAGCTGAAGCAACGACCGCGCAGCTGCGAGACGGTAACCGCCTCAGGGTCCTCGCTGCGAAACTGTTTTTAAAATCCCTAGGGCCTCATCTGCACGTTTAGCATCCAACTTTCAGTTTCCAACTCCCACCAGCAAAGCAAAACAAAACAAAACAAAACAAAGAAGATCAAAAGGTTTCAAGATATAGTGGGGTGTCTGCCTTCAAGGTATTGTTAGTACTCAGTTATTTGTTTTACATGTGTAAGGTTTCAAGATATAGTGGGGTGTCTGCCTTCAATTTCTTAAACATGAGGTCTGCTCGTAGTTCTTGCTTTCTCTAGTAATAGTGAAGTTTTTGCTTTATGCTTGCAGGTGTCAATTAAAGGTGTGTTTGGTTGGAGAGTCAACTAGAACAGAGTGGTTCCATTCCAGTTTTTGAGAATAGAGTCGTTCTATTCCACGTTTGGCAAACAGAACATAGTCGCTCTATTTTTTTGGTTGAAGAGTAGAATAGAGCGGAGTCGCTCTGTTATCTGTTTGGTTGGAGAGCCATATGAGTGTAGATGGTAGGAGAGTGAGGAGAGAGCGCTCGCATCCGATCGTTTTTTGTGGATCGAGAGCATTCCAACTGTTTATGGTAAATTTTCATATGGAGACTCTAGGAGCCGCTCCGCTCAACTTTTATTGGAAACCAAACATCTAGAAAGTAGAATGTAACTGCTCTATTTTCTTTCGCTCCTCAACCAAACACACCCTAAGAGCATCATGCATAACTCTAAGCCGCTGAGCAAACTGGCCATGCTCATGGTGTTATTGTTTCTGTTTTGTTATAGAGTTGAGAAAGTTCATTGCTTGACGGTTCATGAAAACAATCAAGATCTTCATTCTCTGCTCGATTTCAAGAAGGGCACCACCAACGATCCAATTGGAGCCATAAACAGTTAGATCAACAACACCAACTTCTGCAAATGGAAAGGTGTGAAGTGCACCTTGATGAAGACATCCATACTACTGATACATCTATGCCAATACAAGTAACAATTTCTGGTCCCATTACTCGCGCTCGTGCTCGTCAACTCAACCATCAGGTGATTACACTCTTGAGTTCATGTCCATCATATTTAGACCATGGAGACCCGTGCACTCTTGTTTTGCTTAGGAATCAGGGAGAAGACCGAAAGGGAAAATAATTTGAACATGTTGGATTCGGACTGCAGAAGAACACCAACTTGTGACGGTCACCACTGTCAAATGCGGGCTCGGATTGGAATGTTCAAGCACAACATGGAAATCTTATCAAGTCTACTTTCATATGGATTTGGAATTATAGTCATATCTGTTCTGAGGTCGCCGTAATCATTGTTTCCTTACCGAGACATTTCCTGCCTTTTCTACCCATGGTGCTGCGTCACCCTATTTTGGCCCAATGGGTCGTGTATCGAGTTGGATCCATTAGGGACGCATCCTAGGGTTGCAGCACGACCCCAATACCCTTGTGGTCGTCCTCCCATGTTTATAAACCCCCTAGCCGCCACCAAGAACAACGGGCTTTGTTTAGATCAAGTTTAGCTCTCGCTACTTGCTTGTAAGCGCGCGTGCTGGTTCAGCCGCCCGTCTTCTTGTCTTCGAAACCCCACCATATTGGAGTTTGATTTTGAAACCTACATTTACATCTGGTAATTCAGTACTTGTTCTACTTGTTCTTGCTAGTTCTTTGATTGCTTGCAGGACTAGTGCCCTAGTGGCCGGGGTGTCACGCTCCACAAGATCGTGACAGCCATAGGAGGTGGTGTATCGGTTGCTAAGGCTCAGTTGGTAATCAGAGCAAGGTTTATCGGTGAGAGATTTACTTTTCTTCGTTGTTTTCTTATCTCCTATAGTCCAGAAAAAGCCAAAAAATAGTATATTAGTTTTACCGCAATCCTATAAACCATTAAGCCTTTACTAGTACTACTTAGCTAGGGCTTGTTGAGTTTTTGGTTGCATCGGTTGTGTCGAGTTGCTGGTCTTAGTTTATTCCTTTAGAGTTTTGAGTTCTACCACGTTGTGGTCACCACGAGATCCACCATCACCATAAACATCTCTGGCTCGTTTTTGCCACCACGGATATACATCTCATGTCGGATTTGGAAGTTTAAATACAATCTGGAAAGCTTATCTTATCTTCTTTCCAACGGATCTGACCTTGCCTCAAAATTCATTCTGAGCGCTCCGCAATCATCGTAGAGATTTCTGGACCTTCTATATTAACAAGATTTGTTAAATCTGGTTTCAAAGGGGTTGTTAGCACTAGCCTTATTGTTTGGGTTGTTATAGTAAAAAAGGTTTAGGCCCCTGCAGAAAAAAGAAGAAAAAAAGAGAAAAAAAGGAAAAGAAGAAGAAAGAAGGGGGATGAATCTCTGAATCTGTTGTTTCTCTTAGTGCTGCGCTAGTTGTTCTTTTCCAGTGACTACCTTTGTGCCTAGGCTCACGTCTCTAGCATGGTTTAGCCTAGGACCAGCACAGTACCACCGTTGAACGATTATTCAGCTTGCTTTTGTAACTAATGTGGTACTAGTGTATTCCTTGCTTCAGCCCACCTACAACTCTATATATTTCAACTACATCTTGACAGGTCGTGTTGCTGCGGCACCGATACACTTATTCCACGGTTGCAGACTTGTTGGTTTCTGACCCCTCCTGTTTAGCAAGGTAAGAATTGGTAAGAGCTTGTGTGGCAGGTTGAGAGTGAGCGCCTTGCAGTAGCTACATCCTAATAGTTGTAGAGTTTTTATTCCTTCACTTTTTTATCTTGTTGCCTCTGTTCGTCTAACCATGGTAGGATTGGAGGTTGATGATGCTTCTTGTAATATGCCACACTCTCCTCGCACCAAGGGCATCATACAACACTTTGTAAGGCTAGTGAAGATGCACACAGAAGGTCTTGATAATGACTTGCAGGTGACGAATGAAAAGATGGGGCAATTGGAGGCCACACAGATCGACACAAACACCAAACTTGCAAATGTGGAAATGACAATTGCTCATATTGACAAGAGCCTTGTCGCACTCTTGAGGCAATTTGATGAGATGCATGCTAATACGAATGGTGGGCGTGATGAGGACGCCGAAGGTAACTGGGATGACTATGTTGCTGATACTGAACAAGATGACCAAGAAGCACCTAATCGCCGGTGACTACGTACTAACCGTAGAGGTATGGGTGGTTTTCGTCGACGTGAGGTACATGGTAATGATGATGCTTTTAGTAAGGTTAAATTTAAAATACCTCCTTTTGATGGTAAATATGACCCTGATGCTTACATTACTTGGGAGATTGCGGTTGATCAAAAGTTCGCATGTCATGAATTTCCTGAGAATGCGCGGGTTAGAGCTGCTACTAGTGAGTTTACTGAATTTGCTTCTGTTTAGTGGATAGAACATGGTAAGAAGAATCCTAATAACATGCCACAAACTTGGGATGCGTTGAAACGGGTCATGCGGGCTAGATTTGTTCCTTCTTATTATGCACGTGATATGTTAAACAAGTTGCAACAATTCAGACAGGGTACTAAAAGTGTAGAAGAATATTATCAGGAATTACAAATGGGTATGTTACGTTGTAACATAGAGAACGGTGAGGAATCTGCTATGGCTAGATTTGGGCGGGTTAAATAGGGAAATTCAGGACATCCTTGCTTATAAAGATTATGCTAACGTAACCCAATTGTTTCATCTTGCTTGCAAAGCTGAAAGGGAAGTGCAGGGACGACGTGCTAGTGCAAGGTCTAATGTTTCTGCAGGAAAATCTACACCATGGCAGCAGCGCACGACTACGTCCATGACCGGCCGTACACCAGCACCAACTCCCTCGCTGAGTCGACCAGCACCACCGCCTTCCTCCGGCGACAAACCACGTGCATCTTCCACAAATTCAGCAACCAAATCTGCCCAGAAACCAGAAGGTAGTGCCTCTTCAGTACCCTCCACGGGTAGAACAAGAGATGTTCTGTGTTATCGATGCAAGGGCTATGGACACGTGCAGTGTGATTGTCCTAATCAGCGTGTTTTGGTGGTAAAAGATGATGGTGGGTATTCCTCTGCTAGTGATTTGGATGAAGCTATACTTGCTTTGCTTGCGGCTGATGATGTAGGCACTAAGGAACCACTCGAAGAACAGATTGGTGCAGATGATGCAGAGCATTATGAGAGCCTCATTGTACAGCGTGTGCTTAGTGCACAAATGGAAAAGGCAGAGCAGAATCAGCAACACACGTTGTTTCAATCAAAGTGCGTCATTAAGGAACATTCATGTCGTTTGATCATTGATGGTGGTAGCTGCAACAACTTGGCTAGCAGCGACATGGTGGAGAAGCTTGCACTTACGACCAAACCGCACCCCCATCCATATCACATTCAATGGCTTAACAATAGTGGTAAGGTCAAGGTAACCAAGCTGGTACGAATTAATTTTGCTATTGGTTCATATCGTGATGTTGTTGACTGTGACGTTGTGCCTATGGATGCTTGTAATATTCTGCTAGGTAGACCATGGCATCATGGTAGATCAAATCAATATTTTCTCATACACCATGATAAGAAAATTATTTTGCTTCCCATGTCCCTTGAGGTTATTGTGCGTGATGATGTTGCTAAAGCTATGAAAACTAAAACTGAGAACAACAAGAATATTAAAGTTGTTGGTAATAACAAAGATGGGATAAAATTGAAAGGACACTGCTTGCTTGCGACAAAATCTAATGTTAATGAATTAATGCTTCCACTTCTGTTGCCTACGCTTTGGTATGCAAGGATGATTTAAAGCCTTGCTTGGGAGAGGAAGTTGAGCTTGAGTCGAGGACGACTCAAATGCAAGAAGGGGAGAATGATGAAGACATCCACACTACTGATACATCTATGCCAATACAAGTACCAATTTTTGGTCCCATTACTCGCACTCGTGCTCGTCAACTCAACCATCAGGTGATTACACTCTTGAGTTCATGTCCATCATATTTATACCATGGAGACCCATGCACTCTTGTTTTTCTTAGGAACCAGGGAGAAGACCGAAAGGGAAAAGGATTTGAACATGTTGGATTCGGACTGCAGAAGAACACCAACTTGTGACGGTCACCACGGTCACATGCGGGCTCGGATTGGAGTGTTCAAGCACAACATGGGAAGTTTATCAAGTCTACTTTCATATGGATCTGGAATTATAGTCATATCTGTTCTGAGGCCACCGTAATCATTTTTCCTTACCGAGACATTTCCTGCCTTTTCTACCCATGGTGCTGCGTCACCCTATTTTGGCCCAATGGGTCGTGTATCGAGTTGAGTCCATTAGGGACGCATCCTAGGGTTGCAACACGACCCCAATACCCTTGTGGTTGTCCTCCCATGTTTATAAACCCCCTAGCCGCCACCAAGAACAGCGGGTTTTGTTTAGATCAAGTTTAGCTCTCGCTACTTGCTTGTAAGCGCGCGTGCTGGTTCAGCTGCCCGTCTTCTTGTCTTCGGAACCCCACCATATTGGAGTTTGATTTTGAAACCTACATTTACATCTGGTAATTCAGTACTTGTTCTACTTGTTCTTGCTAGTTCTTCGATTGCTTGCAGGACGAGTGCCCTAGTTGCTGGGTGTCACGCTCCACAAGATCGTGATAGCCATAGGAGGTGGTGTATCGGTTGCTAAGGCGCAGCGTCTTTGGAAGGCTGTAGTCGGGCTGTGAACGTCGTCTCCTCCACCAATCGAGTTATTCCATACCCTCTCATTGAAAGATCGGGCATTCACCCAACGGGTGCACATCACACCTTAACACCGCCATATCGTGTCACGGAGCTCAACCTCTCTGACAACAACTTAGCTGGCCAAATCTCCTTCTCTCTTGGAAACCTGACCTACCTTAATTTGTTGGCTCTACCAAATAATATATTTGGTGGCCCAATACCCCTCCTTGTCAGGCACCAAAACTTAAATTACCTAACCCTATATGGCAATTCCTTAAGGGCTAGTTTGGGAGCCAGAAAACCGGAGGGGATTGGAGGGGCCAGAATTAAATAAGAAGGGGATTCTATCCCCTCCGATCCTCTCCGGATTTGTGGCTTCCAAACTAGCCCTAAATGGTGTGATTCCTGAATCACTTATAAACTGCTCCAACTTAAATAAACTAGGTCTCTTTAATAATAACCTCACTGATTTTATTCCTCCTAGCATAGGTTCTCTTTCCAAGCTACAAGTTCTTCTCCTTCATAGAAATAATTTGGTCGGGATCATCCCATCAAGCCTCAGCAATGTCACAAATTTAATTGCAATATCTCTTTCAGAAAATAAATTGAACGGGTCCATTCCCATTGAATTATGGCAAATGCCACACCTAGCATCTTTGTACCTTTATGATAATTATCTATCCGGTAAAATCCCATAAACTCTCTTTAATGCATCTTCTCTTCAAGAGCTATCCTTGTCATACAATATGTTGAGCAACACTTTGCCATCTAACTTTGGTCATGCCCTCCATAATCTCAAATCGTTGTACTTGGCAGCCAAATTGTTTGAAGGATGAATTCTAGATTCTCTAGGCAATGGTTTAGGTCTAGTAAATTTGGATATGTCGCCTAATAAGTTCACTAGCAAAATCCCTAGCATATTTGGAAAACTTTTAGGGTTGTCTTTTCTAAACCTTGAGAGAAATATGCTTGAAGCGAGTGATAGTAGTGGCTGGGAATTCTTCGCTAACCTGACAACATGCAATTCCCTGATGGTGCTTTCATTGGATGGCAATAATCTGTGGGGAGCTATACCAAACTTCATCTCTATCCTGTCCACCAACCTCACAAATCTACTAATGAGTGACAACCAACTATCCGGAGTAGTCCCCTCAAGCATTGGGAAGTTTAATGGATTAATTGAACTCGCACTAGATGGCAACAATTTTACCGGTACAATTGAGGATTGGATCCCAAAGTTGACGAGCCTACAAGAGTTATATCTCAATGACAACAACTTTGATGGTACAATCCCACCTTCCATTAGTAACCATATTTGTTTGATGGTTTTGGATCTTTCAAGCAATAAATTCACTTGTTCAATACCACCTAGCATGGGAAACATTTAATATCTATCCAATTTGAGACTTAGAAATAATAATTTTAGAGGGAGAATACATGTTGCATTTGGAGACCTTACACAATTAGTCCTCCTCGTTGTTTCATCTAACAAACTTAGTGGGGAAATTCCTTAAAGTTTGGCCTAGTGCCAAAATCTAGCTACCACTAAAATGAACCATAATGTTCTTACATGAATCATCCTGGCATCCTTCAGTAATCTAAATATCTTGAGCATGCTCAACCTTTCCCATAAGAAGTTCTTAGATACCTTGCCAAACACTCTAATTATTTCCATGGAGAGATATCAAAGGATGGTATATTCGATAATGCTACACTTGTTTCACTCAATGGCAATCCATGATTGTGTGGAGGAGCCATGAATTTGCATATGCCTTCATGCCATACTATGTCTAGAAGAGTAAGAACCTTAATCTATTTGGTTAAAATATTGATCCCAATATTTAGATTCATGAATATCTGTGTGATGTTGTATTTATGATCATCACATCCTTATGTTAGAATGTAAATACTGTTAGATATATCGTAAATGTTATTACGTATCACGTACAACCCCTTGCGTAATAGACGTGCGTGGTTCCTGTGATTGTCGAGCCAACATGAGAGACATGGATATGTTTGGGACGTCGTATTCATGATTGTAAAATCCTCAAGTTTGAGCTTAAATGGTATCATATATAGCGTAATTGGTGTTACAATGGTCAGTGTAATGTCATAGATGACCCCCACGTAACTAGCGTGCATGAATCTAGGTGGTTACGTAAATATCAAGCCAATGTGAGATACATGGATATCTCTAGGACATCATATTCATGATCGTAAAGTCTTGAAGTTTGATCGTAAAAAGTGTCAGATATTGCAAATATTGTTACAATGGTTAGTGCAAACTCTAGCTCCAGCACACCTTTATCTCTCTAGTCATAGAAGACGAGGAGGTGACCGATGTGGGGCAACATGTGGTGGAGGTGCTCGCTGCTGTTGTGGACCTTCAGGGTGGCGAGGGAGATGATGAGGTAGGCAAGGTAGACGGCCTCAGGAGAGGCCCTCAACCTCCTCGCCACTGTCGGGCGCCACTAACACTGGAGCAGCCACCAGTCATATTAGCACAACGATGAGCTAGAGTCGGCAGTCAACAATGACTACTTAATGCAGTACTACAACTATGAAGAGGCCAAGGTGGCGCGGGTGTTCGACGATGAGTGTGCTGACGACTGCATGCTCTTTAGTAGCGATGTTGTGCTGGTGTCGGTGCTGAGCACCTCCTCTGCGATGCTGTCTCCCATTCAGGCGTCGCTCCTGCGTCTAGTGGTGGTCACTGCAGTAGGCACTAATTCGACGCACATTGCTGCCAGGTCATCGCTGGTGGGAACCTATTTATCCTGAAAGTCTTCAAAATAATAAAACAATAGCTATCTTTAGGTTTGTTTCAGGCACAATTAAGTGGCCTTCGTCTCGGTAACACCCACGAGTATAGCATGAAGAAGACACCTTTGGCATCATTGATTGAATGAAGCATGAGGGAATTGACAAGGTCCGAAGCATTAGCTCTAGAGGGAAAACAAGGGATTAAGAAGTATGAGCGACATGTCTCCGCGAGGAAATTATAACGTTATCCTCAGCTGATTTTGTATTTCGTACATGTAACTCATGGACATAAATGTAATTTTATACGAATTTGTATGTCGAGTTGCCACTATAAATAGAGCTACAGTGCCATGCATAAGGGGGACGACAACCATGTTTTGCGGAACCACTCAGCCTCCAAACATACGAAGCACTCTTGTGTAACATTCAGTAATTTTATTTAATCATTTTTGAAAAAGTTTAGTCATTTTTGAAAACGATCAATAATTGTATTCAGTCATTTTTTATGAAATGTTAAGTATCAAGACAAAAACTATTGATGTTCTTTTCTCAAAATCCATATGTAGACCCCGAGCCACTATGTTCTCTTTTGTTGGAAACCAAACATCTAAAAAATAGGAATGAAGCCACTCCATTCTCCTCCACTTCTCAACTAAACACATCCTAAAATGATCTAATGATCGAACCTGAATGCTCTCATTCTCTCCACATTCATATGGCTCTCTAACCAAACAAATAACTAAGCGGCTCCGCTCTATTATACTCTTCAATCAAACAAAAAAAATAGAATTCCGTTCTGCTCAATAAACATAGAGTGAATTAGCTCCATTCTAAAAAATACGGGAATTAGCTCTCCAACCAAACACATCATAAACCGCTCCAAACCTCCAACATATCTCTACTACTTATTAAGGCGGTAAGGGGTAGGCTGTCATTCTGTGTTCTGCGCACTGCCATTCCGTGTTCTGCCAGTGTCCTGTCATTCCCATTACCCCCTCCCCGCATTGTCTTTCTCATTCTCCCCTCCCCGCAAATCCCATTCCTATTACCACGTGCATCCCATGCCTAGCTAAAATTAAATAAAAAAACACAAATGTGGCTCCAATGGGATTCAAACCTGCGACCTCTCAAGCAAATGTGCTCGTAGCTACCACTACACCACATGCGTGTTTATGTCAATATTTGTTACAGTAAAAATATATATTGTATCTCTCCCAAAGCCCACCTGCTACCTTTGCACAATGTGTAGTAATAAATAATTATCAACGAGATTCCTGAATTATATTTTTGGATGGAGGGAGTAGTATTTAAAAAAGAGTCTTGCATGCAATTTCTTTTGTTTGAATAATGTTTTCAACTTAAATTCTTTTTTATATGTGTGACATTTATTCTCCGTAATATTTTTCCATGGCTCTGACTTGTGAGTCATTTTCATAAACCAACGCCAAAGATGAATCCATGTTTCTTACTTGAAAACCCTAAACAAACACCACTGGCAGGAGGCGCTCGCGTTGGCATCGCTCATCGACGACGAAAAGAAGCTTGACGACTGCCAGTTCGACCTCTAGAAGCAGTACTACGTGACCGCATGCGTCACTGTGTTCGGCAAGCTCCGGCGCAGCCGCCGCTTGGACGCGGTCCAGAGCGGCTGCACTGCGCTGTCCATCTTCAAATAGGGGGACCTCATGGTCGTCGCCAACGCCGGTGACTCTCGGGTTGTTCTGGGCACTGCATCCGACAACGGCGTCGTCACACCGTCCAGCTCATCATCCACCTGAAGCTCAACCTCCCACGTAAGTCACTACTGACCGACCATGAATTCTTGTGCGCTGGGACGATGGTCGTTGCTGACGTTGTGTGAGTGTCCTCGAACAAGATTTATGTAGAAGAGTAGCACATCCGGTGGTGCAACGGCTAGGTGTACTATCTCGCTGATGAGCCCGGGGTGCACTTCATTTGGCAGCCCAGCCAAGAGTCGTCGATACTCGCCATGTCGTGCGTGTTCGACGACTACTATATCAAGGACTATGGCGTCATCTTGGCACCAGAGGTGACGCAGAGGAGGATTGACAACAATGACCACTCGCCATCGTCGGGGTAGCTTTTGTGCCGGCCTGCCTTTAATTCTCTTCGCAAACACATACACTTGCTTTTTTGTTTAAGAAAGCGTGTATGGTGGTGCGTACCTGATGACTGACAATGTACGAGGGAACTTCTACCGGCAGGTGTGAAACGTGCTCTTCAATGATGAGACCATGCAAATCGTGGCATATATCGAAGTCTGTATGATACTGATAGTTGCAATGGAGTAGTGAAACAGCTAAATTAAAATAACAAAATTTATGTATGGCTAGGATTACAAATGGATTATGAAATATTTTTTATAACAATATAAGACACATTTTGTATATAAGTTATTATGTTATTATATGTTCCCGTTGCAACGCACGGGTACTCACCTAGTATAAAACTAGATACATAGACATCCAGAGAGTTTCAAGCTAGATTCTTGCGTGATGGTGGAACCGGCTAATGGGGACAAGCACTTTACAATTGTGTACAAACTGGTAATGGCTATTTTCTGGGTTGAAGACGGGATAATTGGCAATGGCTAGTAGCATATCACCAGAGGTAAGCAGGCAAGAGGGCGAGAGATGACACATAGCAATGGTGGGAGTGGAACAACGGCACCATATGTTAAGCTATGTTAATAAAAGTGCTGATTATGAATAATTCCCAACGCCAACTACATCAATAATGGTGATCTTGCGTAGTTTGAAATTGAGATTTCAAATTTGGGGAAACTGGTCCTGAATATTGTACATTTGTCTCTGTTGTTGAACATTTTACATACAATCTCACGCTCAAATTAGAAAAAAAAACTTTTAATCTTTTAAGAAATGGTCAGATAAACCTATTTTATCCTTGATAAACAAATCTAATTGTTCATTGAATATTGCTCCAATTCCAACGACATTAACACTTTCCCAGAATGCACTGTATTAAGGGTTAGTTTGGGAGTCTAAATAATATCGGAGAGGATTGGAGATGGCTAAAATTTCTTTCTTATTCAAAATTGTATAAGAAGGGGATTTTAGCCGCTCCAATCCATCCGGTTTTCCTTATTCAAAATTGTATAAGAAGGGGATTTTAGCCGCTCCAATCCCTTTGATTTTGTGGCTTCGAAATTAGCACTAACGGCATTGACTAGACCCGCTACCGTGTCAGCTGTCAAGAGATAACTTACGAATGAATCATGTCCACACGATACATTTTGGAAGCACGATCATCACACACACAAAAACGTAAATTTGATTTGAACAGGAAAATTCAGCCCCAATAGACCATTCCAGGAGCTAATTATTGCCTGGCACGATTCGAGGTTGGACACTCCGAAACAATATCTTGCGACGGGATGGAAGCGCAGTAACTGGCGAGTTTGACGGACTCAGGGTCCTCGCTGGGATCGGATGGCGGTCAAGCTAATGCGTCGTAACGTAAGTACAAGCGTGTGGACGTAATAGTTCTGCAAAGCAGTTTTTAAATTTAAGGGGCCTCATCTGCTCCAGTATTATTAGAATTCCGAACTCCCACTAGCAAGCAAAACAAAGCAGATCAAAAGGACGGAGCAGAGGTACCCTACTCTCTCTTACCACTTAGGATTTGTTCGGTTAGCTCTCAATCCACGTGGATTGAGTGGGATTGGGTGAGTTTAAATTCCAAGCAAGTCAAACTTCTTCTTAATTTTTTCCAATCCCGTCCAATCCATTGATAACGGGATTAACCGAACAAGGTCTTAGTATTATTAGTACTCAGTTGCTTTTGTTACTTGTGCAAGGTTTCAAGATATAGTGGGGTGTCTGCCTTCAATTTTCTTAAGATCTATCGCTGGTAATTCTTGGTTTCTCTAGTAATAGCACAAGTTTATGCTTTATGCTTGTAGGTGCCAATTAAGAGCATCATGTGTAACTCTAAATCACCGAGCAAACTAGCCATGCTCATGGTGTTATTTTTTCTGTATTGTTACAGAGTGGAGAAAGTTCATTGCTCGACGGTTCATGAAAACAACCAAGATTTTCACTCTCTGCTCGATTTCAAGAACAATATCACCAATGATCCAAAAGGAGTCATGAACAGTTGGACCAACAACACCCACTTCTGCAGTGGAACAGTGTGAAGTGCACCTTGACGCCACCATATGGTGGCACGGAGCTCAACCTCTCCTACAACAACTTAGCTGGCCAAATCTCCTATCTTGGAAACCTGACCTATCTTAATTTGCTGGCTCTACCAAATAATAGATTTGGTGGCCTAATCAAATATGTACTAGGATCAAGTCTCACACATATGATGACTCATGGTACAGAAACGAATGTCAAATCTTTATTATATAATAGAAGTTCTGTACAAAATAGCTAAATAATTACATTATACGAAGACAACGATCCTCCGCAACCATAGTTGACTGGGAGACAATGGCCTAGACCTCTCACGAACTCATCGCGACATCCTTCATGGTCCTCATCTTGGCGGTACGTGTACTTGACCTGGGGGTGTGAGTACAACAAGTGTGAGCTCACATACGTTCATCGCTCAACAAGTGTGAGCTCAACAATTTACGGTGGGGGCTCATGTGAAGTCTAAGGCTTACAAAAGAAGATAGTTAAAGCTAAGCATTGCTTTTGATCAAAAATTTTATTAGCAGTTACTAAGTATAAGTAGATACCAACCCAGATAAATAAGAGATCGAAATTAATAATAAAACTCACAATGCAATGCATATGACATATTAAGTTTAATTCCATAAGTTAATCATGCGAGAGTCCTGAGTTGCTCTTGACCGCGAGCACGACTGATTACCAGTTTTACACTCTGTAGAGGTTGTACATCTTTACCCACAAGTCGTGTCATGTTACCCATTTGCTAAGGGGTCACGACTTCCCATTCATCTCTACCGAGGAGATGAGGCATGGTAGCACTACGAGACCTTTCCAAAGTTCCACTAGTTTGAGAAAACCCGCTACGGATTCAGGAAGAAGGAAGCATAGGAATCCCTCGTGCGAAAAGCTTCATAGACAGTTCGACCCGAGGACCTCTCTATACTCTATAGTGACACACTTCCTGCTTGCTCCTTTCGGGTAAGGTAATCTCTCCCTATCTTTTCTAATTACTTGGCCAAGGGCGTCCCATTCCACCCTTGTGGTAGCACTGTTATCTCAAGTTAAACTCCATGTTCTATATAACACAATAATCTTATCATGAACAATAGTTAAACCAACAATATTAATGGAACAAGATCGTAATTCAGATATAACATTAATCTCAAAACCAGTTAGAGTAACAGCAAGTCTACCCAATAGTTCATTTGTTTTGCAAGGTGTGAGGTAAACAAAATTAGGGTAACCTATTAGGTCCCATCATATTAACCTGAGCATGTCACAATGATTAACATGAACATTATTAGGTAAAGAAGAGTGGTCAAGAACATAACTTGCCTGTGACTTGAGATTCCAAGTACTTCACCAAGTTGGTCTTCAGGTTTCTTGTGACCTCGCTCTGCTTGTAGCAATTCATACAAATAGATAAGGAGTACATGAAAATAACATTACACCAAACATGAGAACAAACAACGTAAGAATATTCTACGCGTTGCTACGAGATCGCAGACTTGAGAACCACTAAAACGGAGTTACGGTGGAAAAGATATGGTTTTCTCATGGTTTAGATGATTAAACAATAAAACTATATTTTATTAATATAAGTCACATCATCGTATCATAAATAATTGTATCATAAATAATCACATCATGTCTGTCGATTAAATTAAAGCAATAGCATAAAGCTAACCATAAAAACCGAAAGGTAAATAAGGATAAGGTAAATATAGACTAGTCAATCCTTAGGTTTCAATAATGTAATACGGGACGGTGAATTAAAAAGTAAGTAGGACATAATAGGTCAGAGGACACTTGACTTCACCAAACACATGTTCAGGGTCTTCAACCTTGGAGAACTCAAATAGCCTGATCACTTGGTCATCGAAGCTTGACTATCGATTTCTCGAAGCTCGAGAATGGATCGCATTCTAATCGCAACACGAAGCGAAGAATAATAGGCACAAGAAAACAAACATATATGCATAAGAACAATACACCATACAAAGGAAAACATTATAAAACGTGCAATACGAAATAGAGCTTGCTACTACGGTCACGCAAGGAAAGGAGACGCGATAGTCGGAGCTACGGTGGAGAAGTTAGCGCGTTCACACTAAACAAGTATTAATTAGAATATTTAATTTGACATACTTATATTAATTGACCTTTATCAGATGTAAGTTAGAACTATTATTTAGTTTTGACTATCTTATTATTTTAGTAGCGGACGATTAAACAAATCATTAATTAGCCGACACGAGTGGTTATAAGCGAATGATTTAATATCACGCACGGGCAACACGCTATACGAGCGAACGATCCGTGGCAAGGCGAGCAACGCACGAAAACGACGCGCACGACATACACAGAAATGGTGCGCGCGACACACACAAACGACGCACGACAACTCGTGGAAACAGCACTCGCGACACACGTGAATGACATGCGATGATGCGCGCGAAACATTACGCGCGACAACACGCATGACATGCAAGGATCACTAACAGATATCGCGTTTGAACCAAGCGAATATTAAATCAAGGTCATTTAAGTTGACATTAATTATGTTAACGTTTACTTATAATAGCCCGATTTAATAATTATAAATTATTTTCGATAGAAAAACTAACATTAAAATATTAGCTAAACAAATATTTAATAAATTATTTAAAACATGTGACATGATGAAACAGCTTTATTAAAGTGTAGACAAAGATAATACGAGGCTAACAGAACTTGAACAGTACTAAATAGATGATTAATGCCAAGAGTTATCGCCTATTTAATAAACTAGGGGTCCATACACAATTAAACCTATACTTCATGGGCTAGCAACTAAATTTCGCAAGGATAAGGAAATAGTATACTAGCTTCATAAAAAACAAGGGATTTTGCGCAAAAGAAAAGAGGTAACTGGTCTACTGCGATACCAGGAGGGATCTGAGTGAGCTAGGGTCAAGCCACATGACGACATGCAAAGATGTGGCCGCAGAGGGATCAATTGGGATCTCGTGCGGAGCATTGGACATGGCATGGTGCAAGCTCACTACGGAGGGCACTATGGCTGGCCGACCAGCTCCCAGGCGGCCACGGCTGGCAGTGGGAAGGAGCAACGATGACTGGTGCCGACGTGCAGGGGCCTCGACCATGGAGCCTCGCCGCCGCAATGGGCTCGGTCAAGGCTGGCCATGGTGAGCGCAGAGAAGGGCATGGGAGAGAGAGGGGTAAGTGACGGGCTTCACCTCACAACGATGAACAATAGTGAGAGCATGGATGACGACACATGGAGCTTCAGCGGTCGACGCGACGCGAGCTTCGGATGGGTCGGCGAGGGACGACCGCGATGGGTGCGCGCCAAGGGAAAAGGACGAGATGAGGGAGAGAGGGAGGAGAAGGTGGAGTAGTGCAGGCGTGGGGCGCGTTTGGCGGAGGGAGTAGTTTAGGAATATGAATAGTGGGCGACGCTCGTGTGATTGACAGGTCGGCCCGGCAGCGGGCGAAGCTGGGGGACGCGGTTGCGGCGGCGTGGGTGCTAGGGCACGCAGGTTGCGCACGCTACTGGCCTATAGGTGGGCCGCGCACACTGCTACTGGGCCGAGGAGGGGGCTAGGTGGGTCGGCCCAGAGCTGGGCCGCGGGGTGAGTGGAGGGGGGATGGGCTGGGACGGCTGAGGCCAAAGGAGGGGACCAGAGTGGGTTTTCCTTTTTAATTTCTTCCTATTTTGTCTTCTTCCTACTAATTAAATTTAAACTCCTAATTAAATGAATGCTCCATGAAATCACTCCACAAACAAAATAATATATGCTCCGGTAGGATGCAACAACCAAAACTTCTCTAGGGTTTTATTAACACCTATATTTAAAGTAACATTCCCTATTATTTGGGAAGAAATGAATAAAGGGCCAAAAAGAAAGAGGAAAAAGAAGGTAACACCTGAATTTGATGGATATCAGAAAATAAATTTTATACCCCCAAATTCAGGGTGTAACAGGTTGGGAAGCTTATCTTCTTAGCTTTCCAACGAAGTTTGTATGTGTTCTGGGCATCCATTTTCGTGAGACCCACTCCTGCAGTCTAAACCGGATTCGCAAATAAACTAGACTTCAACTCCTCTTGAGCTTAGAAATCTATGATTGATTGGGCCTTAACCATATAGTTGAAGTTCATGTACTCATCATTCTCCCCTTCTTGGTTTTGAGTTGTCCTCGACTCAAAGTTGTTGGTGCCTACATAAGGTATTGTTGTAGGTCTTGACATCGTCCAACCTTGCCCCTTCATAAAGTTGACACTGTTGTTGCAAAACATACAAAGAAGGACAAGTGGAACTGAACGTGATATGTTTAGCTTAACATAGCCCTCTAGTTGATCATATTGTTACATGAAAAAGGCGAATTCATATTTGAACAAATATATACTCGATGTACCATATATTCTCCTTTCCAATTATATCTTCCAATAAAATGATTTGTATGTTTAGATATTCATAGAAAATCAGTACTAAAAGATAGTTTCTCTTCTAAATTATCTTGATTACATAGAACATCAAATTCAATATAACCCAAACTATTTGAAGAAGATAACAATTTTAGCTCATCATGCACACTAGTTATGGGATTCAAAATTCTAATCTTAGCACAACTAATAGGATTGGAAGCAACAATATCAAGTTCATTCTCAAGTTGTGGCATATAAGTAATAGAAGAACCATCACTCAACTCTTTGTTATCACAAAAATTAGTAGTACAATCATCATGTAACAAAGGTAACTCAGATTTATTTGAATACATGACATCATGGGAAGAAACAAATTGTTCTCTTATACGTGTTTTCATATCAGCCCACATTTTTTGTTTGTCATAATTATGCAAATTGTTCCACCAAACTAATGCATGATTCATTAATGTACTAGCCACAATTTTTATTTTTCTCCTATCACATATATGACATCGGGAAAAAATCTTATCCATTGATACTTCCCATTCAGTATACTCATTTGCAATATTTTCATTAAAAGAAGAGAAATATGGATATATAGAACCTGAGAGAGACGAATCAACATCAATGGTGTAGCTCTCAAAAGCTTTAGTCAATGTGTGCATCATCTCCTTCAATTCTAGATGGGAGACACACTCACCATCATTAGGCTTAGGACCCTTATCCTTGTTCGTTTGGGTCTTTGGTCTTGTCATTGTTAGTACAAAATAGAAACAAAGGAAACAAAAAAATTATAAACCCTACAACTACTCTTAGGTGTGGTGGTGGAACACGAGTAATGAAGCGTCTTACCCCGCACTTACAAGGTTCTTACCAGCACTTTAGGTGGCAAATGGTGGCCGGTGTGACAAACTTAGAGCATGGATGTGATTGCAAAGAAGTACATATTCTGCTCAAGAGAAAGATGGAGCTTTGGGAAGGCTCCATAAATATATATCTATGGCACACAAGTCAGTAATATATAGCAATACTGAATAAGTGTCCAAAGTACTCGTCCTAGCTGCTGTCCTAGAGAATGTATTAGCATAGTTGGAGGAAGACACAAAGGAGGTAAAAGGATCTAGGTACAACAAGGGAACAAGTTGGAAGGAAAAACAATCACAGAGGTGGACAGATCAATGGTGTTCCTGCTTATGCGCACTCTTTCTCTCTTTTTTTTCTTTTTTCTTTGTTTTGTGCGGGGATTTTTTGTCGCACTTGCATTTTATATTTTCTTTTTTTCACAAAAGTGTCACAAAAATAAGACCGTTTGATAAATTTAGTGACCTCAAATGCAAAAAGCTCACAACATGAAAGTTGTAGGTCTCCTTTTTATATTTCATTTAGATATATGGCACGTCTTGTTTAAATAAAGGAAGTGGAGGATATTGAACCTTAAATACAGACTGATTACAGGATCACAAATAGATTTACTTCCAATACAAATAACTCCTTGATTCTGATGTTTTCTAGAAACCTCATAAACAAGAAAGTTGTAGATAATTTTCTAGGCTTTCTAGAAAGTACAAGAATACTAAATTCTGAGTTTGTATACACGATGTATGCTCAAAATACCGAACTAAACACATATTGATCTGATAAAGACGAGATGATGAGATAAAATAGGATTAGTTTTGTAGATTTGATCGGTTTAGTAGATGGAATATGTTTTGGAGATTATTTTTTTGGGATTGCAGTGGATGGAGAGGATCAAACTAAACCAAAACAAATCTAAACTAGCAACCAAACTCAACCTAGGACACGAACTTAGAACTATGAACTCTGAAATTGAATTATGCAAAAGCTAAGACGATGGTTGTAGGTCAAGATACACTTATGTTTTTTGAGGTTGGCTTTCTTGTAAGTTATGGGGAGAAATAAAACAAATCTAAAGGTAGGATTATACCTCACAAGACACCTGAATCTTGATACCACTTGATAGATGGTAAGGCCTAATCTTCCGTAAGGTAGGATAACTTGATTTGGTGGAGACCTCGACATTGATGATCCAAGGCTCTGAGCGAATGGATCATCGCAATCACGACACCACTGCTCCATTGGTTATCACTCGTGACACACGAGTGACCTCGCCACGAAGGATTATCCATGTAAGTGCAATCAAGAAGAAAAGCAAGAACAGGAAGAACACAATCAAAATTGTATTGATCATGAGATGGGGTCTCACAAACCGATGAACGACAATAGTGTTCGATGATAGAATGAATCTAAGAAAAACCCAAACCCTAATGTTGTGGTGGCTGCTAATAAAATAGAGGTTAGGGGTGCAAAGCCCCTGGAGATATCCCTAATAGGCTCCAACACAATACACGGGCCGACAGCCCAACACACAGTGTCGTAGCACCAAAACAAAATCTGAATGTTGATTTGTTTCGATGATTTCTGTTGACTCTGGTCAAATTTTAAGTTGGTTATAGGTTGGTTGGAAATCTTATATCCTTAGCTTTCCATCCATATAAAGTACGACCTAATCGGAGTTTGGATGCATCCTAGGCGTCCGTTTTAGTGCAGACTAGTCCTGGACTTCGAGGTGGAGACCAAGTTGGGTCATACTTGGCCCCCTCTTGTCATGAACATCCTAGCTTCTCTTCCTTGACATCTTGGCCGTCCTTTCTAGTCCTCTTCAAGATTCATAATCATCAAAACATCAATGGCACCATGCATAAGCTCAAAAACACAATTGACTAGGTTAGAATGAACCTAGAGATTTAGATATCGTGCACGTGCTCGTGTTATCGATCCGTGCGTTGTATGCATTGGAGTGATGTATTCAACACCTTGCACCAAGACTCAAGCACTCAACATAACAACGACAAAGTGGATCACTAAAGTACACTAGCACTCTTTTACTAAGCAATGGCTATCTCTTAGCAAATATGATGCTTGGATCACTTGGAATGAATTGTATGTGTTACTCTATTCATATGACTTGTTTGCTTAGCTCTTGTGTATTGAATGAGCCGATTAGGGTGTATTTATAGCCCCAACCACTTAACTAGCCATTGGAATTGAATAGCAAATTTTGCACATTCTGTGAGTGCATCAGACCTCCTACAATATAAGTCTAGTGGTGCACTGGACCTCTATCAAATTGTCCGATCAGTGACCGTTCGGACTCCTGTGTTATGTGTTAGGTGGCACCGTATTGGTTCGATCACCGACCAGACTCTATCACGTCAGCGCCACATCATCTTGACCATTGGATCTGGAAAGTGACAATTGGGTCCTAATAGGTCTGGTGCACATTGGACCACACACAGCTCTCATCTAGTTTGTCGACTGCTCAGCACCTGAAAACATCTATTTGTGCAACCGGTCCAGTGCGACATCTGGTGCACACTGGACTGGTCCAATGACGCAGCCCTCGAAAGCCCTAAAACATGCTTACTGCATAACAGGTTTGGTGATCGGTCCGATGCACACTGGACTGGTCAGATGTGCCGCAGAGCAGCACACATAGTCCTTTTGGAGATTTTCTTCTTTGTTTCGATTTGGCTATCTTCTAGAGTACTTCTATGACTTAGACAAACATATATAGAGTTTGTCCAACTAGTCTAAGCCATAGGTCTTCACCGTTTTGAATTCTTCAACTTATATTCTCATTTTTGCTTGAACTTAGCTCCATAAATTCCAAATGTTAAACTCGAGCTTTCCAGCCTTTCTTAGATACTCAAATTCATTCCTAGGACACTTAACCAAAATATTGAACTATCAATAGTTTATCTTTTTCGAGTATTGTCCTTTCTAGTTGGGTGTTGATCTTTAGTTCAATAAGAATCTTCTATTCTTATTTCTGTGAACCTATAACCATCCAGTTAACAAACTAGTTAGTTCATAATATTGTATTGGTCATCAAACACTGAAACCAATATAGAAATGGTTTAGAGTCTATTTCCCTTTCACCATGCTATAATGGTCACTCAGAGGCTGTCCAAATAAGAAACAATTCTAGACCAATAAGTCTCACATGTGTGATACACGCAGTGGCGGAGGATGCCAGAAAATTTAGGTGTTGCTAACGCAACGAAGAATAAAATTTATGACACAGTTCAAAATAACTTGTAGCTACAAAATAAGTAATAGATGTTGAAAAATACCTTATTTAATAGTCATCTTGATTACAATCCATTTACAACCAAATGCCATATAGCGAATAAAATCTAGAAAAAAGAAAAAATGAGTTACAAATGGCAAATTGAAGTAAAAATTGTTGAACAAGTGAAATAAGAATATACCTTTAGTTGAGTCTAGTTTTAGGAGATCTAGGCAATTGCATTTGTCTAGTTTTCTTATTTTGAAATGCCTTCTTTATTTTCTGAAGGTCCAGTCCTTTAAAAATTTCTCTTTCAGTGTAGCACACCATCAAGTCATTTAACCAACCATTGGACATCTTGTTGTGCAACTCAGTCTTAATAATCTTCGTAGCTGAGAAGGCCCTTTCCATTGTTGCAGTCGCCACCGGTAACAACAATGCTAACTCAATAAGTCGATATACCAGTGGAAACACAATATGCCTCTCAAGCTCAACCATTCTCTTCGATAGACTAGCAAGATCACAACAAGCTTTGAACTCTTCAATTTTTCGTACATGAATAATAAAAGTTCTTAGTTGATCTTTTATAGTCTTGCAATCATCAAAAGAAAAATCATCAGAATAGATATCCGCGAGCCGAGCAAGCTTATCCACATCAAACTTAGAGAACGACTCCCATGGGTCAAGACAAGAAAACACACGAGCAACTCTTGAGATAGCTCATTAAAGTGATGATCAAACTCTGTGGTGACAGAATCTATAATAGCATAGAAGGTATCAACACGATAAAAATGCTCTGTGGTAATATTATTTCTCCCACCTTTCCTTGATCGACCAAATCGTGGTACAACATCACTCATATTTGGTATTGGGATATCATTTGCAAGGCAGAATGTTGTGGCTTCTTCCAACAATGGCTCCCAATCATCATTTCTCAAATTTATCAAACGTGTTCTCACATCAACAACCAGAGACATGGCTTCGACAACATTTTGATCCTTTCTTTGCAAGAGAAGAGAAAGCTCATTTGTGATACGGAGGATCTGTAACATCAACTTCATCATAAACACAAAGCTGAAACACTCCATTTTCCCAACAAAGCCACCTGCACCTGATGGATTACACTCATCTTGGTGCACAATTTCTAAAACTTATATCACTGATTCCCACATTGACTCAATACGGAGCAAAGTCTTGTAATGAGATCCCCATCTTGTATCTCCAAGTCTTGACAATGATGTTTCTTGTTGTTTGCCTCTCCCTGATGAAATTTCTCCACTCTCTAACTTTGATAAGAGATTCAAACGATGCTTATGTTGTAATATATCCTTTCTTTTGCAAGAAGCACAAGTGCTATTCACAATGGATGTTACATACTCAAAGAAATCCACAAGTGATGAACAACATTTTGAGACAGCAACAATAATCAATTGCAATTGATGAGCAAAGCAATGAACATAGAAAGTGAATGGGTTCTCATCTCGAATTAATTTTTGAAGACCATTAAATTCACCTCTCATATTAGAAGCACCATCATATCCCTGCCCTCGAAGCTTTGCAACAACTAATCCATGATCACTTACCATCTCAACTAATGCTTTCTTCAATGATTCTGATGTTGTGTCCTTGACATGCTTGATGCCCAAAAATCTTCCTATTACTTCACCCTGTTTATTGACAAATCTCACAACAATAGTCATTTGTTCTTTAACCGATATATCACGGGATTCATCAACAAGAATAGAGAATAAACAATCCTCCATTTCTTCTTTAATTGCACGTGTGACTGTTTCTGCACAACAGTTTGCAAGTTCTTTTTGAATCGTCCCCGAAATCATCTTATCATTTTTGGGACACAACTCATCAAAAGCTCTTCTCACCTCTTCATTCCTTTGTTTGTACCAATCAAGAAATTCTAAAAAATTCTCTTTGTTTAAGGAAGTACTAGTCTCATCATGTCCCCGGAATGATTCAGCTTGCAATGCAAGAAGACTAACAATACTTAAGGAAGTTTCCAACCGTGTCTCATATTTGACCAATGCTTCTTTACTATAATTTGCAACCTTATGACTAACACTTGACCTTTGGTTACAAAAATCATGGAATGCTGTTGCTGCAGTATTGTGTATGCTATTAGGCCCACCAACACGTTTTGGAAATGCCGTATAAACATTTCTCCATTGTGAGAAGCCAACTTTTGTAAATGCATCATGGAAAAATTTATCATCCATTCGATCGTGCTTAAAAAGGTAACAATAGAAGCAATAAGCCTTATTCTTCTCCACACTATATTCCAACCAACTATGTTGTCTAAACCAATGTTTTTGAAAGCTCCTTTTGTCATGTGACTGAGGAAAGTTATGACCAATTGGTTGAGTCGGACCTTTAGCTATGAAAGCCCTTCTAACATCATCTCTATTATTAGGAGCAAAATAATCGATTGGAATACAAAGTCCCGGATCAGAAATAATGTGATCTGGGTTGAACTGATTTATACCTTCGACTTGACCATAAATATTTTCACCATTGGCATCTTCACTATTATTCTCTTGAACTTCAACTTGTATTCCGGGTTCATTGCAAACTCCACTAGCGCGAGTGCTTGGTCTACTTCCACTAGAAGCTTGACTGAAATAGCTCTTTAAATCTGTCATTTTATGAAGCATATAACATGTATTAGATAAAATGAAGACATTACAACAGTAGAGTGTTCACATAATATAGAGATACTTTTTTGGGCCATATTCTTTGCCTTGTTTTTGTTTCTAACCAAGACTGCTATTTAGAAAATTGGAAAATCTGCACATTAAAAAATCTAATGGATTAGATACGTATAATCAAATAAATTGGAATTGAATTGTGCGTAGTGAACTGGACTATATTCAATAATTCAAATACCCTATCAGCCGACCACGACCACGTCGGGACGCAGTCACACAGAGGCAGCCGACCGCGGACAGCGGACTAGCCGATAGCGTCTAGCGGAGCACTGCAGCAGGCAGCAGACTAGCAGAGGCAGACGACCAGGCAGCCAGCGCCCAGCCGCAGCCGGCCAGCCCGCAGCCCCCCAGCAGGCAGCAGCGGCTCGCCGAGAGCCCGAGATCCCGAGCTGCTGCAGGCTGTAGCCTGCAGGCCTGCAGCGCGGAGCCGCGGAGCGGCGGAGCGCGTGGCAACGCTGTGTGTGGTGCGGCTGCGGCGCTGTGCGCTGTGCGCCTGTGCTGGAGCGGAGACACAGAGTAGCGGCATGTGGTCTGCTGCTGTGGCCTGCGGCTGCGGGACGGCGCTTGCGGGGCGGGCGGACGACGCTCGGTCGCTGACAGCTGGATGAGTGGATGATCTAATCTCTATTTGGACCGATCCAAGATATTGTCCAGGCAATACTGGATTATACTGGGCCCTCCACCCCTGGATGCACGTGACAAGTATCCATATGAAACATGTGGGCCATTGGTTTTATTAATCTACAAACGTAATATTAATATGCTGGCGTAATATTGATAGTTAAATAATCATGTGCTCGATCGAGTTCTACCCGTTTGTTATTGTCGAAGGGCACGATGCTAACGACAGACAGGCACATGGCAATGTAGCAGGTTCGTGACGATGCTTACAGGGGCGTGTGTCCAGGCCCTGCTGTTGGTCACCATCTGTGCAGGAGGACACGGAGCCCGAGGCCCAGGCGGAGCACGACGAACCTGGCTGCGGCGGCCCACCGCGTGGCGACGGTGTTGTTGCTGGTGGCGTGTCGGCCCTCCGTGACGAGTGCCCGGCCGGGCTTCAGCTCAAGAGTCGCTCCGCCACTGCGCAAGTGCGACGAATGAAGACGGATGGGCCTAGGCCTAGGTGCAGGCAGTTGAGAACGGGCGAGTATGCCTCTTGTAACAAGCTCTGTTCTCTGATCAAACTTTCTACTTGGAACAACCTTTTAGAGGAAGTTACTCTCGGTTGGCTTAGAAACTGTTCCAACTCAACTAATCTAAATCTCTTTATAAACAATCTCCTCGGTTATATTTCTTCAAACACACGCTTTCTAACTAAGCTAATACAATACATTGTTAGCATATCTTTATCTACCTCAACCAATATGTGTTGCCATATATTGAGATGAAACTTAAACGGAATGAGTGTTTAATTTAATTTCATTTTAATTGCTGAGTTGCCAAATACGAAAACTAAAATAGAGTTTTTTTATATTTGTTAATTTAGGGACTAAAATGGAGTGATTATAAATTAGTCCCTAGAAACTACACATCTCCTAATATACAAATAAAAAATAATTTACTTCAAGATATGTGGATGAGTCTGAATAAAGAGTATCTAACGGGGTAACGCTATCACTGTAGTCGCTACCCCGTGAATAGGGCTGGGCATTCGGTCTATTCGGGTTTGTGAAATTTTGGGTTCTGAAAAATGAGAACTGAAATTTTCAAAATAATTTTAGGAATCGAACCTGAACCCGAATAGACTCACAATTTTGGTTCGGTCTATTTGGTCCACCAAATAGACCCGAATAGTAGAGAGACTAGTATATTTTGTTAAAATATATACAATGAATAATTAATTGGAAATACTATTATTACAACAAGTGACTATAAAAATAGCATACAGAGATATATATAATATCGTTAACAATGATATTATTGGGGGCCTTCGTCCTCCGAAGGTCCTCAAAAACATAATTTAACAATGATTTCCAAGTGTGATTTATGAACAGGTATCTTCGGATTCATGATAAAAGCATATATGATGAGGAGCATGATCGTGACGAAGCTTGCCGTCGCTCCGAAGTTGTGCACAAGGAATCTTTGGCTAAATCGTAGAAAAGGGAACCGACTTAAAGGGGAAAAGGCTATTCAATCCTCATAGATTTTTCTAAGCCAATAGTAAATGTAAGGGCATGATTGTAATTTCTCATAGGCTATGTCTTGTGCCTATAAATAGATGAATAGTACCCCCGTACTGTTCACTCTGACTTGTATCCGCTCGTGCATCACACTTGTACTCTTTTGCCTTTTATCAAGCCGAAGGTACTTTTTGTAATTCAATATTGTTCTTATCTTTCCATGATCACATGATGAAGAATGAATAATATGATATAATTATTTGTGTTATTTTTCATATGTCATATGTTTCTTCTTCTATCTTAACATTCACTGTAATCATGAAGGTATGACCTTCATGACCTTCGTCTAGAGATCATTATATCCTAAGGGAAATAATGTTTCAAAGGACGAAGGGCTTTAACCTTTAACATTTTGTGTTGCCTTGTTCTTAATTCATAGCATTTGAGAACAAGTCCCCAACATTGGCGCCCACCTCCGGTGAACCATTTTTCGACCACCTTCGGCAAGCACTGACCTTCGTCATGCCGCCAAAGAAAGCTTCAGCGCCAGGGGCTGCCGCACTACAGCCACTAGACCCAAATCAGGAGACCCTTTCTCTTCGAGAGGCCCAAAGCCAAAAGAGGAAGGCCACTAGCCCAACACTCCAGGAGGAGGAGTTGGACCAAGAAATCAGAAACATGGAGATAATCCATCAGCAAGTACAAAGGAAGAAGGAGAAGATGGCCCGACTGGCTGATCCTCAAAGGCAAATCGACGAAGCCACTGAAAAGTACGCCATCTAGCTCAAGACGAACAAGATCGAAGGCCTCAACACAGGGTGCTTCATCAAGAAGGCCTATTCAATGAGGATGGATGGTATGATGATTTTAATCATGATACCTTTACCTTTGATGATGCTTCTCCCTTGGCAGTAGAACTGCAGGCTATCCCATGGCCTCCATCATACAAGCCACCTCAGCTCCCTATGTATGATGGGCATTCGGGTCCGAAGCAATTTTTGATGAGTTATGAAGCAACCATATCTTCATATGAAGGCAATGCAGCTGTCATGACCAAATCTTTCGTCATGGCAGTTCGGAATGTGGCCCAAACATGGTATTCTTCTCTTCGGCCAGGGACTATTACTTCGTGGCAGAAGCTCAAGGATATGCTACTGACAAGCTTTCAAGGCTTTCAGATGAAGCCGGTCATAGCTCAAGCCCTGTTTCAATGCACGCAAGACCATGAGGAGTATCTTCAGGCATACGTCCGAAGGTTCTTGCATCTCAGAGCACAAGCGCCTACAGTGCCCAATGAAATTGTCATTGAGGCCATGATCAAGGGGCTTCGTCCAGGACCTACTGCCCAGTATTTTGCCAGAAAGCCTCCACAGACTCTGGAGAAGCTGCTTCAAAAGATGGATGAGTACATCAGGGCTGACAATGACTTCCGCCAAAGAAGGGAGGAAGCTTACAGGTTCTCTGAGATGACCAGGGGATTCGGAGGAAGAATCCACTCGAGGCATGTCAGGTCAATTCACAACTCCACTCAGAATGGCAACAGAGGAAGTCAGCTGCAGAGGCCGCAATATTCTTCACAATCTTTGGGGCAGCAACAAAGCTCTTTTCGGCCGCCAGCTCCAAGAGGCAGAGGCACCAGGGGCTTTGGAGGAAGATATGGGGAGCAACCTAGGAAGATTTACTATCTATTTTGTGAAGACAAGGGCCATACTACAAGAATGTGCCAAATCACCATCCAAAAGCAGAAGGAGATCGCAGAAGCCGAAGCCCGACAAAGTCAACCGAAGCAGGTCCTACACACTGCTTCGTGTCACTCACCCTACATACCAGAATATGTGGGTAATCATCCTGTAGCTTCTGTTGCTTCGGCTAGTCAGCCACAGGCTTCTTGGCCACAACTTCCACCTCCGCCGCCACTACAACCTGCCTATTCACGAGGTCAGCAGCCAGAAGGGAGCCATCAGACTCATCAGCAGCGAGATCTCAGGGAGGAATCCGAAGCTCGCACAGTCAACAGTACTGTGCCAGAATCAAAACACATCTATTGAGAGATATCCTACCTCTGAAGCATTTTTACATTCATTGTCATTTTCTTTTCAATAAGGAACAATCAATGTGAATCTAGTCTTCTTGTCACTTTTAATTTCTTGTAATAGTTTCGTTCTTGTCATAATGAAATATATCTTTCCCACAGACTTACGAAGCTCAAAAACTGTCGAAGCTCAAAAGTCGTTCCTAAGGGAATGCAGAGCTAAAAATTGCATTGCAAGTTTTACCGAAGCTACAAAAGTCGTTCCTAAGGAGCGCAGCGTAAGTTTGCCGAAGCTACAAAAAGTCGTTCCCAAGGGAGCGCAGTGTAAGTTTTCTGCTCAAAAGTCGTTCCAAAGGGAATGCAGAGCTACATACCGCCGAAATATAAGGCGAAGCGCGAAAAGTCAACACGAATACCGCCAAAATAGAAGGCGAAGAAGTTCAAAAGACATTCCTAAGGGGATACAGAACTTACACTGGAAAATAAATGGTGAAGCCGAAAAATAAACGACAAAGAGATTTTTGATGGTTCCTAATGGGACGCAGATATTGTGTTTCAGCGTGGGTATGTGTCTTCGGCATTAGCATCATTCTTTGCATCATATCATCGCATCATATCACATAGCATCACATCATACATCATATCACATCAATGACATCAATTGGAAACGAGGCCGATCTTCGAAGAATGCTTTACAAAAAATGGAAAGATGCCAAGGCACAAAGTAAGCTGAGAATTATAACTTCATCAGTTCTGATGTGGAAAGAGGAATCTATTGTTTACGAAGTATTGATGATTTTACAAAATGTGGATGATTCTTACGAGGCATAAAAACTCTTCTTTACGAAGCATGAAAAGAAGGGAAGGTGTTTTTTTCGCCGATGGCTCAAAAACGGTATGTACATAAAGTTTCATGCATCGCAAAGAACTGAATTGCAAACAATTCATATATTACATTCAAATCTATAAGCACCAAATATTACAAACATAGTTCAGCAAATGTTACATTAATATTCTAGAAATGTTTTTACAATAGCTACTCTTCTTCCTTCAGAACTTTTTCTGCAGCTTCGGTTAGCAGTTTGGTAACAACTTCATCTACAATAGCTTCGGCCATATTAATAATTTCTATTGCTTTCTTTGTCTCTGGGTCGGCCAGTGGGTCGAATGGCTCTGGGGGAGGAGATAGTTCAGCTGCGGTAGAAGACATAAATTAGTTCGAAGTCACAAAAATAAACAACAAAGTTAAAAGCCATTAAGTAATACCTATCCGTCTTTCGAGTTCCGCAGCTTTTTCAGCTTCTTTCGTTGCTTCTCGAGCGTCATGAATATCTTTTTCGCTCTTCTTCATTATTTCATGAGCCATCCCTCGACCGCCATTTTCCCAGATATCAGTGAAAAATTTTCCGCCTATTAAACTCACTTCGGCCGAGGGGTCCTTCGTATCATCAACAGAGAAGGCAGCTTCGGCCTAGGCCAATGTTTTAACATGTTCGCAACCTGCCTTCTCCAAAACGGCTGCAACTCCCCTAGCACCAGAGAATGCACAGACGTCCCCGCGGTCACTCAAAATCTCCTCAAAAGCTTTGGCTTCACTACTGATCCACTCGATGACGCCCTCAGGGTCGCCCCGTATGAAGTTGTCTTCGTTTGAGTAGGCGCCTACATTGGCGAAGCTAGTCTTTATCTTTTCTACGCATTCCACAGATTTTTCAAAACATCTTTCTTTTGATGCGCGAAGCTCTGCAATTGTTTTTTCAAAATAATTTTTCCAGTACTCAGTGGCATCTCGATAAGCCTCGGCAACAGCGCATTTTAATTTGGCCTCAGCTAATTGTTTCCGAAGGTCTTCAATTTCATTCTTTTGGGCCTCAGCTTGAACTTTGGAACTGGCTTCGTCTTCTTTTATCTTGTTTACCAATGAAATTAATATTTTATCCTTTTCAAGGCCTTCGTTCCTCAGTTCAATCACCTCTGAGCGAAGGTTGTTCAGAGCCATTGTGCACCCTTCATCTTCGATATTTTTCTGTGCCCTGAGGGCATTGCTAAGAATCAAGCCCTATAAGAGGAGCATAGTATTAAGTATAAACAAATGAAAAATTCGTTTTTAAGTACAAAAATTGATTTTCACACCTTTATACTATTATATGCCAAACTGTCGACCAATTCATCCTTCGACAGTACTGAAAGCCCATCTTCTAATGTTGGGAATCCGAAGCTTCTACCCATCTCCCGGCAGACAGATATCTCTTTGCTGCCCGAGAGACGTACAAAAAATTTTCTTCTCCGCTGCCGTTGAACACTAATGCCCCCTTCGGATATTTCAGCTTCTGGGCATAGTGTTGAGCTTCTCGTTCTTCTTCTTTAGAGAGTCTTTTTCCTGAAGCATGACAGATGATATATTCAATACTTTCTTTTAAAGCTTCGGGAGCAGGAGCGGCAATTTTCTCAGGCAAACTCTGTTCTATAGCCTCTTCCTCTGCTGCCTTCTCTTCAATTTTCGAGGGTTGTTTATCAGCAGGCTCTGAAGGCCCAGCTTCGGCACTAGCCTAGCTCACTGTAGCTTCAACTTCGGTCGGTTTTGTTTCAGCTTTGATTTGCATTTTCGAAGCCTCGACAATTCTCTCTGAAGGAGTAAAGCTTGAAGGCTTTACTAATTCTAGCACATCTAGTACATTTGCCATCCTTCTTTTGGGAGTTGCCGCAAGACCTTTTTGTATCTTCGGCACTGTTACTTCCGCCGAAGGGCTTAAAATTTCTAACATTTTTTCAGTTTTTGGCTCTTCGGCCTTATCTTTGCCAGTCTTTGCCTCAGCTTGCTCGGTTGAGGATGCCTTCGGCATGGTAGCCGGTTCTTCAGTTTTCTACGTAGGAGGAATGGGCTCCTTTGATTCAGCAGCTGAAGAAGTATTCTCGCCAAGCTCAGGTACCACGGCCGGTTCAATATAACGCGGCCGGTGGGTAAGGACTTTTAGTTTTTTGCTCTTCGGCGCAGGCTCATCGGGGGCGGCCAAAGCAGCGATCTTGGCCGAAGCAGCAACTTTCCTTTTCTTTCCTCGTCCCGCAGCGGGTAGTTGTAGTCGGGGTAAACAAAACCAATAGCATCAAAAACTCTGTTTAATCTCTTTTTTCCCCGGGCCCCGAATGATGTGGATAACACATTATCTTCCACTTTTGAATACGGCCCAAGCAGTTCATTACTTGTAGCTTCGATATATTTCAGCCAGTCATCATTCGGTTCATCAAATTTATCTCCATATTTGAAGGTATATTTCAGTCGAACCAGCTCACCTTCGCCAGACTTGGTGACAGTCTCCTTTGGCATCTCCCAGCTCTCTAAAAGTGGCCATACTCTGAATGCTATATGTTCTTGAATCAAGTCTCTTGTACCAATGAAGAAGCATACAGTGCCAAAGGCCTTCTGGCATGCTTCGGTGGCTTCATCGATTTCAACCTTCGGCCTTCGAAGGCCGAAGCGAGACCAAATGGGGCGCATAATAACCTCCTCAACATGCTCCCTCGCCACTAAGTCGTTCTACACATAGAATCATTCTTCCATCCAATTCCTTGGCCACCTCTTTCGAAATATTGGCACTGGGTAACTCGCGTTGGGACGGGCAATAAACCCGTAACAACCGAAGTTGTTGTGATACTGTTCCTTCCCCGTGGCCTTCGTCTCATACATGAGTTCGTGCATGCTGCAGAAGCACTTTGCACTCGGTTCTAGCCCCTGACTCCTTACCGCCCAGACAGAAATCCCCATCCTCAATATAGCTTCGGGGGGTAATCTGATGAAGGAAGACCTGATAAATTTTTAATACTTCGACCACAAACCTGCTCAGTGGGAATCGAAGCCCAGCTTTGAAAAAGCTTCAGAAAAACACAACTTCGTTCTCCTCAGGCGCAGGAACGTTGTTGTCTTCGCCAGCCCTCACAATAGACATGTCTCGAAAGTATCTTCCCCTCATATTTTCAAGGTGACTTTGCTTGATGGTCGATTTTCTGAAAACTGCATGACTTGGTCTTCAGGGTCGATCCTCGGAGTCTTCGCCTCCACTCTCTACATCATAACTGTCACTGTCACCAGTGTCTTCAGACAGACCTTCAAGGATTTCCTTGGTAATCTTCTCCGTATTTGACTTCGCCATTGACTCGATAAACCCAGCTATATAAGGATTAGCATCTTTCTTCTGTTCAAAGAGCTTCTCCTCTTAAGTGAGCTTCGTCTCAGTAGCAATTTTCTTGTCTTGAGACATCTTTTCTTTGGAGATGGTGAAAATGTGTCCTTAAAACCGAAGCTTAAGAAGCCTGAGAAACTAAGCAAGCGTTGGTGAGCAAGAGCTAAAAAATTGAGCAAACAAAGCAAGTGGCACAAACAGCGTACCAAATATGGTCAGGGTGAGTGCTTATTTATACGATCAACGCGCTCAAAATTGGAGGGTCCCGTCTGTCATTGACTGTTGCTATTCTAGCAAAGGGAAGGTGTTTTTTCGGACCTTCGACTTAAGGCCTTCGTCCATGTCGCAGTCTGAATTCGTTATCTTAAACAAATTAATACTGCGAGGGGCTACTATTGGGGGCCTTTGTCCTCCGAAGGTCCTCAAAAACATAATTTAACAATGCTTTCCAAGTGTGGTTTATGGATAGGTATCTTCAGATTCATGATAAAAGCATATACGATGAGGAACATGATCGTGACGAAGCTTGCCGTCGCTCCGAAGTTGTGCACAAGGAAGCTTTGGCTAAATCGCAGAAAAGGGAACCGACTTAAAAGGGAAAAGGCTATTCAATCCTCATAGGTTTTTCAATAAGCCAATAGTAAATGTAAGGGGCATGATTGTAATGTCTCATAGGCTGTGTCCTGTTCCTATAAATAGATGAACAGTACCCCTGTACTGTTCACGCTGACTTGTATCCGCTCGTGCGTCACACTTGTACTCTTTTGCCTTTTATCAAGCCGAAGGTACTTTTGTAATTCAATATTGTTCTTATCTTTCAATGATCACATGATGAAGAATGAATAATATGATATAATTATTTGTGTTATTTTTCATATGTCATATGTTTTTTCTTCTATCTTAACATTCACTGTAATCATGAAGGTATGACCTTCATGACCTTAGTGTGATGGAACCTCCCAAGTCATTAGGCCCACCTACAGTTGTCCTTGTCCAACGGACATCAGACAACCCTGCAGATGCCCCTGAATCACTTGACAAGTTCGGTATCTACTTTTCTTACCTTTCCCAAGAGCGTTTCACCCGTCACGCAGACATTATAGATCATCGGAGATACGAAAATGCGGAAGCGGCTACATAAACTTACCTTTACATTAAAAGTAAGACAAAGTTATATATTACATACCAGGATATAACTTATGAGTGCAGAGTAGTATTATTACACACCAAGGGAGGCAAAAACCCCTCCCGATAAGTTTTTAAACAAAAGTTCTTATGGAGGAACTCTTCCTCCCGCAGCATCATTCTTGCTTTTCTTGTTTTGGAACCACCTTGGAACAGAAACAACAAAATTTCGTTGCTTCCTCACCAAAAAACAATAGGGAATAACACCCTGAGTATGGAATTACTCAGCAAGACTTACCCGACTAAGGAAAAGACTCTCAAGGGTATGCTGGCTTAAGGGAGTCAAGGTAAGGCTTATCAATAATCAATGACTCTGTTTGCAGAAATGCTTACTAAAATGGATCCTTAAAAATCCAATTTTATTTTTGTCAGGTTAAGTAAGATTACCTGCAACTAGAGTTCTTTCTATCCTAGTTCAAACACTTGACCTGCACTAGCCAATTTCTTTATCCACCCGTCATCTTCACTAGAGTTCTACGTGTAAGTCAGTGACCAAGTCTTCATAACTGCGAAGGTACGGCGATCCGAATCGATTATACTCAGTTGTGGATCTCCGATCACACGACATATGTAGCACTTAACCCTTGCATATGTCAACCTGCCACATGGGTTCTTAAGACCAGATCAGGTTCACGTCAACCGAGAGCACAGATACACCACCGTCCAGCCTCTTGCCACGGAGGGTACACACTACTCTCACCACCGCTCCACGCCCATTGCGTGTTATCTTATTCTGGCCTTAGTCTGCCCGAGGCAAGGCTTACCCATGACGAGGCATGTGACCAATTAAAGGGTCCTCAGTCAGCAATCCTACATCGAGACGGTCCTCAATCGGCTCAGACGGAGACACTACACCGAGACTCCTTTCTCGTGCAAGTCACCCGCCCGGTCTCAGCTTAATCATTTCAAACCCAAAGTTTGGTACCTGGAAGAGGTACATCTTTTCCGATGTTGAACCCATCACAGCCATGATGGATCCACCATCAAGTTTTGTTTTCAAAAACATCCCACCCACTTTTTCCATATCATCTTTTGTAAAAACAAAACATTTTGTTTTTCTAAAGCAAGGCTAAGCATAGTAAAAACTTTTTATAAAATAGGGATTCAAAGGAAGGTAATCAAATACAAGGAAGGTAATGCAGGAATTGTTTTATCAATCAATTCCTATCACCTAATGCATCAATTAAGTGAGAAAGATTTTAAAAGAGTCAAGGAGGTGGCAAATGCACCGGGGCTTGCCTTCATTTATAGGTGAGTCAGGCACGGATCCACAGATGTCAAAGTAAAAACAATTCCCTGCCTGAGGTTCCGCAGGTGGTGGTGGTGAAGTCTTCTCCTCATCTACTTCAACCTCTTCTTCGTTTTCTAGATTTAACCATATATATGTATATAAGAATGAATGCCATGTAATGCTCATGAGAGTGCAAGGATAATAAGAATTTATTATCTAAAGTTCTTGAATACAATTTTCCTTCACGGAATTTCGAGAACCTAGGGTTTCCGGAGTCAACAGTGAAGTTCAAAGAGCAGGGGGTGGGGGTTTTGGGTTCTAGTTACCAAACAAGGTCCAAATCAAACCAATTTCTACCCAAATATTCTAAATAATGTTTTGAGTTCATATAAAAAGTTTGGACATTTTTGGAATTATTATCTATTCCCTAAAAATCTAGAACCAACGTTTTAAGCTATTTTAAATGCTCCAAAATTTCCTATTTGTCTTAAAAATCATAAAATTATTTTTATTAAATACTATGGAAAATAAGGAATCTAGGAAAATTGGTTGGACATTTTTAGGATTTTTCTACAGATTTCCAAAGCTTGACAGAAAAAGAAAAAGAGAATTAATGAACAGTCTCGGGCTGAAACCAGCCCGAGCCGGCCCAGCTAGGGCAGAAAACGCGCCCGCGCGCGCATGCCCGCGGTGACTTTGCGAATAAGACCCTGCAGTTTTGAATAACCCGAAGGACCCCAATCACTATTTAAAGCAGTCGCTGACACTTTTCAGAAAGGCCCCTGAACTTCTAACTCTTCACATCTCGGCGCCCTCGACGAAGGACGGCGACGCACAGAGCTCCGACAAGCTCGCGCACTGCCCAATTCGTTCAACAACTGGCGCTTGAGTTTGGCCGAAGCCGAATCCAGGACCTAAGGCTCGTTTCCCCTAAACCAATTTCATAAACGGTGAGCTATCCTGCTCTGTCCACGGTGACAGTGGTTATCGCGGACACCTGACCGCGTTCCTGGTGATTAACGAGGTTCTATCTTAATAGGACGGGTCAGCGATCATCCAGAGCAAGTAAGAATGCCGAAACAAGAACGCAGATGGCAAGAATGGACCTGATTTGGGCTGGCCACGACGAGCTTGATTTTGCGGCGTTCTTCAACCGATTTGGGGGCAATCCCAAATTGGGGAGCTGTGGGGAACAATCGGAGCTACGAGTTGGTTAACTGGACGCACGATTACCTAGCGGAACATGTTGAGGCTTCAATTTATAGGATACTTGAGCGGTGGTGATCAATTCGATCGAGCAGCGCTGGCGGCCGGAGGAGAAAAAGAGCTCGGTGTGTGAAACAGGTGGCTTTCACCGTAGCAGTTACTCCCTTGATCACCGGACATGTACCCCATGGTTCACCATGATGAGGGCCAGCGCTTAAGCACGTGGCGCGCAACGGCGACAGCTCGACGGCGGTGAGAGTTATCCGATCGACCGACGAGCTGGGGGGGGTACGGCAAGCTTAGCCGCAATCGATCTCGAGTTGATCCTATGCCAAGATTTTTACCTACCCGGGCTTATCTGCTGACCACGGTGCACGAATCACGGCGAGCAATCAACCACCGGCGACGGATCACCGGCGACGGCAGGGGGAATGAACCGCAATCTGTTTCAGTTTGGGGGGGGGGGTACTGTACCATGGAATACTTCTTCAGTGTGCCTGACAGTCACAGTTTAGGGCCAAATTCCTCTCAGATTTCTATAGCAACGTGACCAACACTCTACACCAAAATTATAGCTTAATAGACCAGCTCCAACTTTGATACATCGTGCATCCACAAATAGTCACAGGATCATGCTCAGAATTGAGCTTGAAGTTCATGCAATTCCACTGTTAGTCTGATTTCAGACTTTAAGTAGTCTAACAGTCCAACTTTGGGCTTAATTATCTCCAATTTCTTCTCAACAACTATGCTTACACTCTTAAGCAAAGTTGTTCTCCTTTGATAGGTCTATAATATTTATGTGGTGACCTAAGGCAAATTCTCAATAATTTGAAAGATACAAAGGCTCAAAGTTGAATCAATCACACTGAAATTCAGACTTCATCAAGTGAGTCAAGTGTGGCTCTTTTGCACTTAAGTCCAAATCTCAAGCTTTGGATTGCAAACCCTCATGATTGGGAACCATATGACTTAGGATACTTATTTAACATGGTTTTTACACTTTAGTCCACAAGTGCACTATTTTTGCACATAAGCCCCTAGGGTTTGGATTTAGGGTTTTCCAGGGTTTCAATTAGGGTTTCTGGTATCTCAAGGGTGTAAATGTAACTTAAACCCATCCTTAGTAATATTTTATGACTATTTTACTTAGTCTTTGGGGTTTTCTCTATTTGGCTCTTGTTTTACCCTTCAGGATCCCCTTTAGGGTTAAGTGTCCTATACTAGGGTCTTATTTGCAAAATGCTATAACCATACAACTTGTTTGAAATTTTTACCTAGTAAATGCACTCTAGGTGTGTCAAACATATGCAATTCCCAATGCTTATGATGTTATGCTCAAGTTTTAGTAACAGTAACACCAGGGGTGTTACATCCTCCCCCCCCCATAAAAGAATCTCGTCCCGAGATTAAAAGTCCTAGGGTAAGTAATGGAAAAGGAAATGCTTCATGTTTTTATTTCCTGAGTTTTGGTACAGGGCAGGGGTGGTTTGGGGCTCACTCCTTTATTACAACAATGTTGTACACTTTACAAATTACAAGAGGCTAAAAAGCCTGGGAAATTCTTATCTAAGAAGTCTTGAGTTTCCCAAGTAGCCTCATCTTCGGAATGCTGGTTCCACTGTATCTTGTAAAACTTGAGAGTTTTTCTTCGGGTAACCCTGTCCTTTTGATCCAGGACTCGATTAGGGTGCTCAAAATATGTCAAGTCCGGCTCAAGGACAACATCTGTTACTTCAATAGTTCGATCTGGAACCCGAAGACACTTCTTTAGTTGAGACACGTGGAACACATTATGTACAACAGACAAGGTTTTGGGTAGTTGAATTCGATACACCACTGGCCCATATCTTTCAAGAATGAGAAAAGGACCAATATATCGTGGTGCAAGCTTTCCTTTAACCCCGAAATGCGATACGCCCTTCATTGGCGAAACCTTTAGGTAGACATAGTCTCCCTCAAGAAAATATAAGGGCATTCGCCGTTTGTCTGCATAACTCTTTTGACGAGCTTGAGCCTTCTTCAAATTATAAATTATTCTCTGAACCTTTTCTTCGGTCTCTTTCACCATATCGGGCCTGAAGAAGTACCTTTCACCAGGTTCAGACCAATTTAGCGGAGTACGACATCGTTGTCCATATAAAGCTTCAAAGGGTGCATCTTGATGCTTTCTTGATAGCTATTATTATATGAGAACTCCACTAATGGTAAACATTCATCCCATTTTTGTGGAAACTCCAGAACACATGCTCGCAACATATCTTCAAGTATCTGATTTACCCTTTCAGTCTGGCCACTGGTTTGAGGATGATAGGCCGAACTATGGAGCAACTTAGTACCCAGGGAGTTGTGAAGTGCCTCCCAAAACTTGGCTATAAATTGAGGTCCACGGTCCGACACTATAGTCTTTGGAACACCATGCAGACTAAGAATACGAGCAATGTACAATTTGGCATAGACAGTAACTGGGTGATCTGTGTTAACTGGCAGAAAATGAGCAATTTTCGTAAGCCGATCGATTATAACCCAGATAGAGTCATATCCCTTTGCGGTTCTGGGCAATCCCACAATAAAGTCCATACTTATATCTTCCCATTTCCATGTTGGTATTGGTAAAGATTGTAATGGACCGGCAGCTTTCAGGTGTATGGCCTTGACACGTTTACAAGTGTCACATCTAGCCACATAGTGTGCAATTTCAATTTTCATCTTTGTCCACCAATAATGCTGTTTCAGATCTTGATACATCTTAGTGCTTCCGGGATGAATAGAATAGCGACTAAGATGTGCTTCATCTAAAATTTGCTGGCGGACCCCTTCATTCTTCGGCACCACTATGCGGTTATTAAACCATACCACACCTTAATTGTCTTCTCGGAAGCAATTAGCTTTTCCAGCCCTTATCTTCTCACGTATATGTTTCATACCCTCATCATTCTTTTGTGCGTCAATTATCCTTTGTAAGATGACTGACTCCAGCTTCAAGTGATTTGAAGTCCCATGCTGAATTATTCCCAGGTTCAAATTCTCCATCTCCTGGCATAATGTAATGTCAGAAGTCCTCATGGTTAAACAATGGCAGGAGACTTTGCGACTGAGTGCATCTGCCACCACATTGACTTTGCCTGGGTGATAATGGATCTCTAGTTCATAATCCTTGATTAGCTCGAGCCATCTCCTTTGTCTCATGTTGAGTTCAGACTGGGTAAAAATGTATTTCAAACTTTTGTGGTCTGTATAAATATGACAGACATTTCCCAGTAGATAATGACGCCAGATCATCAGGGCATGAACCACTGCAACTAGCTCCAAATCATGAGTGGGATAATGCTCCTCATGCCGACGTAACTTCCTTGAAGCATATGCGATTACTCGGCCCTCTTGCATTAATACGCAACCGAGCCCACTGCCTGATGCGTCACAATACACATCAAATGGCTTATTAATGTATGGTTGAGCCAACACTGGAGCAGTGGTTAATAATATCTTCAATTGCTTAAAAGCTTCGTTACACTTTGAAGACCAATTGAATTTAGTATCATTCTTCAATAGACTTGTGATTGGCTTCACAAGCTTAGAAAAATCTGGTATAAATCGGCGGTAATAGCCAGCCAGTCCAAGGAAACTTCAGACTTGATGAACAGTGGTTGGGGGTTTCCACTCCAAAATGTCCTTGACTTTGCCGGGATCTACCGCAATCCCCCTGGCAGACAGTACATGTCCCAGAAATTGAATTTCTTCCAGCCAAAACGCGCACTTACTGAACTTGGCATATAATTGATGTTCCCTTAGGCGCGTCACTACGATCCGTAAATGTTGAGCATGCTCCTCTTCATTCTTTGAATATATTAAAATATCATCTATGAAGACCACCACAAACTTGTCCAACTCGGGCATAAATACCGAGTTCATCAAATAAGTGAAGTGGGCCGGAGCATTGGTCTGTCCGAAAGACATTACCAGGTATTCAAATAATCCGTACCGTGTAGTGAATGCGGTTTTTGGTATATCCTCGGGCCGAATACGGATCTGATGATAGCCTGATCTGAGATCAATCTTGGAGAATACCCTCGCCCCGGTCAGTTGATCAAATAAAATTTCAATTCATGAAAGAGGGTATTTGTTCTTGATAGTGACCTCATTCAGGGGTCGATAATCCATGCACATCCGTAATGTTTGATCCTTCTTCTTGACGAATATTGCGGGACAACCCCATGGCGACGAGCTTGGCCGGATGAATCCTTTTTCTAGTAGATCTTGTAATTGAATCTTCAATTCTGCCAGCTCATTTGGAGGCATCTGGTACGATCTTCTAGAAATGGGAGCCGTACCGGGCTTTAACTCAATTACAAACTCTACGTCTCTTTCGGGTGGCAATCCAGGCAAATCCTCTGGAAAGACATCTAGGAACTCGCATACTACCAGAATATCCTTGATCTCCGGTATAATGGCTTCATAAACTCTGCCAGTAGTTTTGGTTGGAATGGGGATAGACAAAAGAATTTCCTCTTGATTATGACTCAACCTGATGGTTCTCTGATCAGTGTTGAGGGTTGCTTTATGTCGGGCCAACCAATTCATGCCCAAAATCACATCTATGTCTTGGCCTTTTAGAACAATCATATTAGTAGGAAAGTCCCGTCCGACCGATGTTACGGGCACCTGGAAAGCCACTTCCCTAGTAAAGATTTGTCCCCCAGGTGACTGAATTTTAAACCCTTCTTTTGATTCATGGTATGAAATGCAATGTTGCTCCACAAATTTCTTAATGATGAATGTATGTGAAGCACCAGAATCAAAGAGAATAATTGCAGGATGATTGGCCACAAGGAATGTACCCATCATTACCGGTTCATCGTCTGGTGTGGTGGCCACTTGAGTGTAGTAAATTCATCCCGTCTTCTTAGTATTCTTGCCCGCATTTCCTTTAGCTTGAGAAGAATTCCCAGTACCTTGTTGATTGTTTGTGCGATTCTGCTTCGGATAAGGGCAATCCTTAATAAAATGCCTAGATTTTCCGCAATTGAAACAACCTGTTGACGAACTGGGAAGGGTCGGGAAACGAGTGCCAGGGCACCCGGCTGACTTGTTGCAGTAGGGGCAGCATTGGGACGGATGAACACTAGTTGTTTGAATGGGAAGGAGGGTGGGCGTGCTGAAGAACGACCCTGATTAAAAGGCCGGATAACTAACCGTTGCCTTTTCTCGGGGCCCTGACTAGGCCTGTTGCCTCCGCTCCCCTTGGTTTTTCCAGAACTTGTATATTTAGATTCGACTGCCAGCGCTATGCTGACAGCCCTTCCGTAGGTGAGGTCAATGCAGGTAGCCATTTTCCTTTGCATCTAATCATTTAAACCCCGCATGAAACAGTTCTTCTTCTTTGTGTCGGTGTTGACTTGGTCAATTGCATACTGAGATAAGTGATTAAATTTATTGAGATACTGGGTGACAGTATCTCCGCCTTGCTTCAACTTCATGAATTCTTCCTGTTTCATGTGGAGTACTCCTTCAGGTATGTAATGTTCACGGAAGGTCAGCTTGAATTCTTCCCATTTAATTTGATGATTGGCCGGCTGAACGGCCACAAAGTTTCCCCACCAAGTGCTGGCAGGGCCACGCAATTGCTGAGCTGCGAACAGGGGCTTCTGAGTTTTAGAACATCGAAGAAGTCCAAATTTCTGCTCAATGACGTGGATCCATTCGTCCGCCTCTAAAGGGTCTTCTGCCTTGACGAACAACGGTGGACGCGTTTCGGAGAAGTCCAAATAAGATGTCTCACGGGGACCTTGCGGATAGCCCCACCTGCCTTGTTGTTGAAGTTGCTGACCTGCCATCTCCCGCAGGAAGCGGGTATTATCTGCTGTAGCGTTTACCAAGGCGGCGAAAGCCTCGGCAAGTGTGGGAGGGACTGGAGGTGGGTTTGGTGTTGCCTCCCTCCCATGAGAGGTACTAGCCCCATCCTGAGCACGAGTCCAGGAAGGCATCTGTGGCAACAAACATTTGAAAAAAAATATGATATGCCAAAGAAAACCATCCATTTTACATTACTAAAAAGAGTAATGTTACAGACTCGAATTTTTACAACAGGATTACACCACTCATTATACATTACTACTATTTCTACTACTATACTATTCCTGCTTCCTGTCACTCTTGGTAGCCTGACTATCGGGCGTAGGAGACCACTCATCGACCAACTTCATGGAGGGAGGGGCCTGAAAAGGTCCAATTCACCACCAAGAGCTTCTCCAGCTACATGAGAAGGTCCGGCTTCTGTCCCAACAGGATCTGCAGGCACATTGGGGTGCAATTGTGAATACAGTACATGAACTTCTTCATGTAGAGTATTACAATAAGCCTGCAGGTTATCGATGGCTGAGCTAAGCTCTTCTACTTTGGCTCGAGCTTTTCCCTCCTTAGCCTAGGCAATCGAACGAGACTGAACCGCCCAGTCGAGTGCTAAATCTCGATCTGCGAGCTGATCTTGCAGGCGGCAGATGTCACTTCTTAATTCATTGATTTTGTCGCCATCCGCAACCCAGATGTTAGTCCTGCATCGGAGTTCTATTTGAAGCCGATTCACTTGCGCTTCAAGATCCCCGATCGGATCATTACTCCCACTACTGCTATCCTCGTGTCTTGGGGCAAGTTAATGATGTGGCACACCAATTGGGCCAGTATGCTTGCGCGCGGTTTTCCTCGTGCGCGGTGGCATTTTTTTAAGGGGGAAATTTAACATAGTTCTTAGCATGATGCATGTATAATTACAAAACCAAACTTAGTCGATTCAACCTTCTATATGTTGCACTCTTACTATCCGGTCTTTAAGATAAACTCTTCAGATATAATAGATAAGAAGGGAAGAAATTTTTCTAGATGAGTCTTTAGAAAATTCTTTTGAAGATGCCTCATAATATCTGCAGAGAAGTGCTTTGCTCCGATACCAGCTGTGACGGAACCTCCCAAGTCATTAGGACCACCTACAATTGTCCTTGTCCAACGGACATCAGACAACCCTGCAGATGCCCCTGAATCACTCGACAAGTTCGGTATCTACTTTTCTTACCTTTCTCAAGAGCGTTTCACCCGGCACGCAGACATTACAGATCATCGGAGATATGAAAATGCGGAAGTGGTTACATAAACTTACCTTTACTTTAAAAGTAAGACAAAGTTATATATTACATACCAGGATATAACTTATGAGTGCAGAGTAGTATTATTACACACCAAGGGAGGCAAAAACCCCTCCCGATAAGTTTTTAAACAAAAGTTCTTATGGAGGAACTCTTCCTCCCGCAGCATCATTCTTGCTTTTCTTCTTTTGGAACCACCTTGGAACAGAAACAACAAAAGTTCATTGCTTCCTCACCTAAAAACAATAGGGAATAACACCCTGAGTATGGAATTACTCAGCAAGACTTACCCGACTAAGGAAAAGACTCTCAAGGGTATGCTGGCTTAAGGGAGTCAAGGTAAGGCTTATCAATAATCAATGACTCTGTTTGCAGAAATGCTTACTAAAGTGGATCCTTAAAAATCCAATTTTATTTTTGTCAGGTTAAGTAAGATTACCTGCAACTAGAGTTCTTTCTATCCTAGTTCAAACACTTGACCTGCACTAGACAATTTCTTTATCCACCTGTCATCTTCACTGGAGTTCTACGTGTAAGTCAGTGACCAAGTCTTCATAACCGCGAAGGTACGGAGATCTGAATCGATTATACTCAGCTAAGGATCTCCGATCACACGACATATGTAGCACTTAACCCTTGCATATGTCAACCTGCCACCGGGATTCTTAAGACCAGATCAGGTTCACGTCAACCGAGAGCACAGATACACCACCGTCCAGCCTCTTGCCACGGAGGGTACACACTACTCTCGCCACCGCTCCATGCCCATTGCATGTTATCTTATTCTGGCCTTAGTCTGCCCGAGGCAAGGCTTACCCATGACGAGGCATGTGACCAGTTAAAGGGTCCTCGGTCAGCAGGCCTACATCGAGACGGTCCTCAATCGGCTCAGACGGAGACACTACACCGAGACTCCTTTCTCGTGCAAGTCACCCGCCCGGTCTCAGCTTAATCATTTCAAACCCAAAGTTTGGTACCTGGCAGAGGTACATCTTTTCCGATGTTATGGATCCACCATCAAGTTTTGTTTTCAAAAACATCCCACCCACTTTTGCCATATCATCTTTTGTAAAAACAAAACATTTTGTTTTTCTAAAGCAAGGCTAAGCATAGTAAAAACTTTTTATAAAACAGGGATTCAAAGGAAGGTAATCAAATACAAGGAAGGTAATGCAGGAATTGTTTTATCAATCAATTCCTATCACCTAATGCATCAATTAAGTGAGAAAGATTTTAAAAGAGTCAAGGAGGTGGCAAATGCATCAGGGCTTGCCTTCGATTATAGGTGAGTCAGGCACGGATCCACAAGTGTCAAAGTAAAAACAATTCCCTGCGTGAGGTTCCGCAGGTGGTGGTGGTGAAGTCTTCTCTTCTACTTCAACCTCTTCTTCGTTTTCTAGATTTAACCATATATATGTATATAAGAATGAATGCCATGTAATGCTCATGAGAGTGCAAGGATAATAAAAATTTATTATCTAAAGTTCTTGAATACAATTTTCCTTCACGGAACTCCGAGAACCTAGGGTTTCCGGAGTCAACAGTGAAGTTCAAAGAGCAGGGGGTGGGGGTTTTGGGTTCTAGTTACCAAACAAGGTCCAAATCAAACCAATTTCAACCCAAATCTTCTAAATAATGTTTTGAGTTCATATAAAAAGTTTGGGCAGTTTTGGAATTATTATCTATTCCCTAAAAATTCAGAACCATTGTTTTAAGCTATTTTAAATGCTCCAAAATTTCCAATTTGTCTTAAAAATCATAAAATTATTTTTATTAAATACTATGGAAAATAAGGAATCTAGGAAAATTGGTTGGAAATTTTTAAAATTTTTCTACAATTTTCTACTGATTTCCAAAGCTTGACAGAAAAAGAAAAAGAGAATTAATGAACAGTCTCGGGCTGAAACCAGCCCGAGCCGGCCCAGCTAGGGCAGAAACGCGCCCGCGCGCGCACGCCCGCGGTGACTTTGTGAATAAGACCCTGCAGTTTTGAATAACCCGAAGGACCCTAATCACTATTTAAAGCAGTCACTGACACTTTTCAGAAAGGCCCCCGAACTTCTAACTCTTCACATCTCGGCGCCCTCGACGAAGGACGGCGACGCACAGAGCTCTGACGAGCTCGCGCACTGCCCAATTCGTTCAACAACTGGCGCTTGAGTTTGGCCGAAGCCGAATCCAAGACCTAAGGCCTGTTTCCCCTAAACCAATTTCATAAACGGTGAGCTATCCTGCTCTGTCCACGGTGACAGTGGTTATCGCGGACACCTGACCGCGTTCCCGGTGATTAACGAGGTTCTAGCTTAATTGGACGAGTCAGCGATCATCCAGAGCAAGTAAGAATGCCGAAACAAGAACACAGATGGCGAGAATGGACCTGATTTGGGCTGGCCATAACGAGCTTGATTTTGCGGTGTTCTTCAACCGATTTGGGGGCAATCCCAAATTGGGGAGCTATGGGGAACGATCGGAGCTACGAGTTGGTTCACTGGACGCACGATTACCTAGCGGAACATGCTGAGGCTTCAATTTATAGGATACTTGAGCGGTGGTGATCAATTCGGTCGAGCAGCGCTGGCGGCCAGAGGAGAAAAAGAGCTCGGTGTGTGAAACAGGTGGCTTTCACCGTGGCAGTCACTCCGGTGATCACCGGACATGTACCCCATGGTTCACCATGATGAGGGCCAGCGCTTAAGCACGTGGCGTGCAACGGCGACAACTCGACGGCGGTGAGAGTTATCCGATTGACCGACGAGCTGGGGGGGGGGGGTACGACAAGCTTAGCCGCAATCGAGCTCGATTTGATCCTATGCCAAGATTTTTACCTATCCGTGCTTATCTGCTGACCATGGTGCACGAATCACGACGAGCAATCAACCACCGGCGATGGATCACCGACGACGGTAGGGGGGATGAACCGCAATCTGTTTCAGTTTGGGGGGGGTACTGTACCATGGAATACTTCTTCAGTGTGCCTGACAGTCACAGTTTAGGGCCAAATTCTTCTCATATTTCTATAGCAACGTGACCAACACTCTACAGCAAAATTATAGCTTAATAGACCAGCTCCAACTTTGATACATCGTGCATCCACAAACAGTCACAGGATCATGCTCAGAATTGAGCTTGAAGTTCATGCAATTCCATTGTTAGTCTGATTTCAGACTTTAAGTAGTCTGACAGTCCAACTTTGGGCTTAATTATCTCCAATTTCTTCTCAACAACTATGCTTACACTCTTAAGCAAAGTTGTTCTCCTTTGATAGATCTATAATATTTATGTGGTGACCTAAGGCAAATTCTCACTAATTTGAAAGATACAAAGGCTCAAAGTTGAATCAATCACACTGAAATTCAGACTTCATCAAGTGAGTCAAGTGTGGCTCTTTTGCACTTAAGTCCGAATCTCAAGCTTTGGATCGCAAACCCTCATGATTGGGAACCATATGACTTAGGATACTTATTTAACATGGTTTTTACACTTTAGTCCACAAGTGCACTATTTTTGCACATAGGCCCCTAGGGTTTGGATTTAGGGTTTTCCAGGGTTTCAATTAGGGTTTCTGGTATCTCAAGGGTGTAAATGTAACTTAAACCCATCCTTAGTAATATTTTATTACTATTTTACTTAGTCTTTGGGGTTTTCTCTATTTGGCTCTTGTTTTACCCTTCAGGATCCCCTTTAGGGTTAAGTGTCCTATACTAGGGTCTTATTTGCAAAATGCTATAACCATACAATTTGTTTGAAATTTTTACCTAGTAAATGCACACTAGGTGTGTCAAACATATGCAATTGCTAATGCTTATGATGTTATGCTCAAGTTTTAGTAACAGTAACACCAGGGGTGTTACACTTCGTCTAGAGATCATTATATCCTAAGGGAAATAATGTTTCAAAGGACGAAGGGCTTTAACCTTTAACATTTTGTGTTGCCTTGTACTTAATTCATAGCATTTGAGAACAAGTCCCCAACAATTTCATAATTTTTAGCCAATAAGTTCATAAATTATATAATAATACCATCACATATTAAGAGTTTTTTTTTTATATTTCAGGTTATTCGGTCTATTCGGGTTCGAAAGGTTAGGAATCGAACCCAAACACATACCCCGAATTATAGCACATATATGAACCGAATTCGAACCCGAAAACCCAAATAGACCGGTTCGGTTCGGGTTTCAGTTTTAAAATATCCACCCCTACTGGTGAACAATATTAGGGGGAGAGTCCCAACGGGAACCGTTGCACAGTCTTATAAACTGTTCCAACTCAACTAATCTAAATCTTTTCATAAACAATCTGGTCGGTTATATTTCTTCAAACACACGCTTTCTAACTAAGCTAATACAATACATTGTTTGCATATCTTCGTATCTACCTCAACATATGTGTTGGCATATATTGAAATGAAACTTAAACTAAAATGGTGTTTAGTTTCTAGGGATTAATTTTTAGTCCCTCAATTTTATTCAATTTTAACTTCTAAGTTGTCAAACACGATTATTAAAATAGAGTTTTCGTATTTATATTTGTCAATTTATGGACTAAAATGGAATATAATAGAGTGACAAAATTAGTCTATATAAACCAAAGATCCCTAATATACAAATCAAAAACAATTTACTGCAAGATATGTGGATTAGTCTGAATAAAGAGTAAAAAGATATCGTCCGGACAACGGGAGCAAGATCGCGCGCTGCTCAAAAGCATGACCCGTCGCGCGTCCTTTTCAAAAATCCTGTCGAGCACGGCACTGTACCGTCTATAGATGCCGAGATAAGATCGCATACAAGTTGACTTGACCCGCTGCCTGGAAAAAGATAAGCTAGCTTCAAACGAATCATGCCCACACAACACATTCCGCAAGATTGATTGATAATCACAAAGAACCAAACGGGGATTTGGAAATGAAAATCCAGCTCTGCTAGACCATTCAATCAAACAACGACGGCGGTGCGCTAATAGACGAACGGGATGGAAGCAGAAAAGTGACGGCAAGTAAATGACGAGTTTGACGGACTCACGGTCTTCTCTTCACCGGCGGTCAAGCTAAGCCTAGTGCTGTTCTGTGGATGTAACGGTGCTGTAAAAGGGTTTATAAACCCCATAGGAGGTCAGCCAGCTGAGTATCCAGTTTAAAGTTCAGAGTTCAATCTCACAGCACCAAGCAAAAAGGAAGCAGATCAAGGGTAGCCGAGCGAGCAGAGGTACCCCGGTCTCTCTTTCTCCTTCCGTACATAATTATCCAATTCAGTTTGTTACTTGTTAAGAGAATTCGATAGTAAGTTTGTAGTAAGCTTGGTCACTCCTTGAACTCAGCGTAGTACTTTCTCCGTAATACGCCGCCAAGATCACTCATTATTTTTTGCAGGTTGTCAATTACGTGTCTTAATGAGTCTCTGGAAGCAGCCGTCGAAACTCGCCATGGTTGTAGTACTGCTGCTGCTGCTATGTCATGCAGTGGACAAAGTCCATTGCTCGACGCACCATAACAACAGCCAAGATTTTCATTCTCTGCTAGAGTTCAAGAAGGGCATCACCAGTGATCCGCACGGAGCCTTGAGCAATTGGAACCCCAGCATCCACTTCTGCCATTGGCATGGTGTGAACTGCAGTTCCACGCGACCATATCGAGTCACGGAGCTCAACCTCACCGGCCAAAACTTGGCTGGCCAAATCAGCTCCTCTGTTGGAAACCTGACCTTCCTTCATACCCTTGATCTTAGCAACAATAGCTTCATTGGCCCCCTACCTCTTCTTAACAAGCTCCGAAACCTGGACTTACTCTTTCTGGGAAGCAACCATTTGGAGGATGTTATTCTAGATTGGCTTACAAACTGTTCCAACTTAGTCTACCTAGATCTCTCTAAAAACCATCTCACGGGTCATATTCCTCCGAACATAGCCTTTCTTAAAAAGCTAGAAGGTATCAACCTTTATGGTAATTATCTCAGTGGGGTCATCCCTCCAACCTTAAGAAACCTCTCCACACTATTGTTAGTTGATCTTTCAAACAATCAACTAAATGGAAGCATTCCTAATGAAGTTTGGCAAATACCGAACATACAAATGGTAAATCTAGCAATAAATAACCTATCAGGTGGAATCCCAGATACTTTCACTAACTTATCTTCTCTTATGATATTAGGCCTTGACCACAATATGCTGGGCGGCACATTGCCATCAAACATTGGTGATGTGCTCCCTCATCTGCAAGGACTATACTTAGGAAGCAACTTATTTTTTGGTACAATTCCAACTTCCCTAGGCAATGCTTCAAATCTAGAAGTCGTAGACCTACCAAACAACCTTTTCAGTGGCACAATCCCAAGTTCTTTTGGAAACCTTTCAAAGTTGCAGATTCTAAACCTTGAGGTAAACATGCTTGAAGCAAGACATAGTGAGGGCTGGCAATTCTTTGATGCCCTAGCAAAATGTAGATATCTCGTTATACTTTCAGTGTCTCATAATCATCTACACGGACCTATACCAAATTCGATTGCTAATCTGTCCACTAGTCTTCAACAACTATTCATGGGTTGGAATAACCTTTCAGGAATAGTTCCCCCAACTATTGGAAAACTTAGTGGCTTAACTAAATTATCACTAGAAAACAACAACCTCATAGGTACCATTAAGGAATGGGTCAGAAAGATGACAAATCTACAAGTTTTAACACTACAATCAAACAACTTCATAGGGAAAATTCCACCTTGAATTGGCAATCTTACACAGTTGGCACGTTTCTCTGTAGCTAGTAACAATTTCTTCGGTTCTATATATGGGTGACAATGGGCTCTAACTTTTACAATATAAGATTTAAGGATTGGATCGGATTAGGATCGGGTCCTATTACTATTCATTTTTGAACTAAAATTTATTTAGGGCCCTACCATTTTGTGAAGAAGCATTTGGATCGTGATCCATTACCACCCCTAGTTCTATACCATCTAACTTCTGTGATCCTAAATTAATGACAAAGTTAGACCTTAGCCATAACAATTTCTAAGGGAGCATACCTGTTCCCTAAATCTTACTTAGAACTCATCTCGCTAAATCTTTCATCAAACAAATTTAGTGGCGAAATTCCTAAAACTTTATGAAGACTTGAACAACTAAAGGACAATCAAATGGACCACAACATTCTTACTAGAAACATTCCGTCCACATTCAGCAGTCTACACAGCTTGAACTTGTTCAATCTTTCCCATAACAATTTATCTGGTCGAATGCCAAATTTTCTAAGTGGTCTAAATCTTAGTAAACTAGACCTACCGTACAATAATAATTTCCAAGGAGAAAGATCAAGAACTGGTCTATTTGATAATCCTACAGTCATATCGCTAGATGGAATCTGGGATTGTGTGGAGGAGCCATGGTTTTGCATATGCCTCCTTGCCATGTTGCTTCAAGAATAGTAGGGAGTGCAACATTATTGATCAAAAATATTGATCCCAATATTTGGGTTCATGTCTCTCGTATTGCAGGTGTAGTTTTACTCCTAGAAAAGAGGACATCAAGAAGAGCATATAGATCAGAGCAATCTTATTATGAGCATTTTGAGAAAGTTACCTATAACGACTTAGCTCAAGCAACACATGACTTCTTAGAATCCAACCTGATTGGGAGAGGAAGTTATGGTTCGGTGTATCAAGGGAAGCTGAAGGAAGGCAGAATGGAAGTGGCAGTAAATTTTTTTGACCTAGAGATCAGAGGAGCAGGAAGAAGCTTCTTGTCGGAGTGTGAAGCATTGAGAAGCATTCAACACTGGAATATTCTTCCCATCATAGTTTCTTGTTCAATAGTAGATAATGTACGAAATGTTTTCATAGATTTAATTTATGAGTACATGCCTAATGGGAGCTTGGACACATGGCTACATCACAAAGGCGACGAGGAGGCTACAAAATGTCATGGCTTGACTCAAAGTATAAGCATAGCTGTTAATATAGCTGATGCATTGGATTATTTGCACCATGATTGTGGACAGCAAACTATTTGTTGCGACTTGAAACCTAGCAATATCCTTCTAGATTGTGACATGAATGCTCTTTTGGGAGATTTTGAAATTGCACGTTTGTATCATGATTCCGAGTCAAAATGGACAGGTTCAATAAGTTCAATTGGTGTAAAAGGAACATTTGGATATATTCCTCCAGGCACATATAGTTACTTTAGCTATTCTGTTTTGTTCATTTATGTCAATAATTTTTCTAGGTAGAAAATAAGTTACAACACAATTGTTAATTTGTGTATGCCTTTCCAATTTAGAGTATGGGGGAGGTGGTCATGCATCAACGTCTGGGGATGTTTATAGTTTTGGAATAGTGTTGTTGGAGATTTTGACGAGCAGAAGCCCAATAGATCCAACGTTCAAGGACGGCTAGGGCATCATCAACTTTGTTGAGAATAACTTTCCGAATCAAGTATTTCAAGTCATTGACTCTGACCTCCTAGAAGAATGCAGGAACTCAACTCAAGGAAATAATTTGGTACAAGAAAATGAGATCTACCAATGCTTGGTTGATCTACTGCAAGTCACACTTTCGTTTCTCTATTCATTACCATCTGAATGATCGAACATGAAGAAAGTAGCCAGCAGAATGCATGCAATCAAAACATCACATATTGGGTGGAAGCACATGTAACAAGAGCAAGGGTGTTCCCTAAATTATACAGTAACATACTTAGGATGGGTCATAGTCGAAAATGACCAGTGGCATGGTGGTACAGGCAGTTAGTACCGACCGGGCTGGTTCCAATGCTGGTTAGTTCGATCGACTAGTCAGTAGGGCTACCGACCAGTCGACCCGGTTGATATCGTCCGCATTGGAACAAAATCGGTCGGTACCATCCCGTACGCTGGTAACCTAGTCGATATCGACCCTGACCGGTCGATACTTACTGTCTATTGCCATGTGGCAGTTCCTGACTATTTCACACCATTTTGAATTTCAAAAAAATAAATAAATAAAGCTTTTTTAAAAATCTATAATATGGCATATAAATAGAGGAGTGTTTGAGTTCATTCACACCCCACTCTCCAAATCGCTTTTAACACTTTATATTGCACTCCTCTCACTATAGTTTCACTCCACTAAAGCATCATTGCCATGTCTTTCTCGAGCTCGAGCATTGGGACGACCGAGGACAAGGTACTCGATATGCTCCACCAGACTATATTGGATGCAATGATAAAGCTTGCTTCTGGGTGATTAACGGGAAGAAGGTGAAAGACACAACTTCGGAGCTACATCGACTAGGATTGTGAAGCCGCCTACGATTGATTGATTCAAGACTACTTTGATGACCCATGTGTCGGGTATGGTAATTAGGGGTACCTAGATTACACCTCTAAAACATGCTTAACCCCTAAAAACATCATTAGGGTACGTCCCCCGAGGTCAAAGGATCACAAGCCACGCTTCGCCTGAGGCCTCCCTCATGGGTCTCCGCAAACTCCGCCTTGCCAGAGCCTTTCCTCGGACGGGGTGTGTTCTCGGGAGAATCCTTGTCCCGGCCGAGGTCCCCTCACCCTAGAACAGCGATCTTCACCTCGCCCGAGCCCGCCTCGGGTAACAGAGACAAACCCTGGGCAAGACTCAACCAAAGTCTGTCGGGGACAGCCACATTCAATGCGCCTACCTAACCCACGCAGGCCTATAGGTGTATAGGAGCAACAAGACCGCAGTCCTATCAAAGATTCACCAACTATGATTACACATGTGACCACTGTTCATGCATGTCGTCTGCAAACTCCTGATGGGACATACAATATGACAAAGGTACAGACGGTGGCGCACATCTTCGTATTTGTTAACGGTGCAGACGGTGGATGTAACGGTGCTGTAAAAAGGGTTTGTAAACCCCATAGGAGGTCAGCTAGCTGAGCATCTAGTTTAAAGTTGAGAGTTTAATCTCACAGCACCAAGCAAAAGGAAGCAGATTGAAAGGGAATTAGGCTTACACCTAGTTCCTTAATAATTTTGGTGGTTGAATTGCCCAACACAAATAATTGGACTAACTAGTTTGCTCTAGTGTATAAGTTATACAGGTGTCAAAGGTTCACAACAAGCCAATTAAAAAGACCAAAGTTGGGTTCAAAATAAGAGAGCCAAAGGCATCCCGAAAGGCTCCCTGGTCTGGCGCACCGGACTGTCCGGTGGCGCACCGGACAGTGTCCGGTGCACCAGGGGACTTTGCCCAGAACTCCTCAGCCTCGGCAAATTCCTGGAGCCAGCGCGCTATAATTCCCCGGACTGTCCGGTGTACACCGGACAGTGTCCGGTGCTCCAAGAAGACGCGGCTTTGGAACTTGGCAGCCTCGGGAAATCACAATGGCTGCTCCGCTATAATTCACCGGACATGTCCGGTGTACACCGGACTGTCCGGTGCAACTGCGGAGCAATGGCTACTTCGCGCCAACGGTCACCTGCAGGCGCATTCAATGCGCGCCAGAAGCGAGCAGAAGTCAGGCACGCGCGCGCTGGCACACCGGACATTGAACAGTACATGTCCGGTGTGCACCGGACATCCAGGCGGGCCCAGAAGTCAGAGCTCCAACGGTCGAATCCCAACGGCTTTGGTGACGTGGCTGGCGCACCGGACATGTCCGGTGTGCACCGGACTGTCCGGTGCACCATACGACAGACAGCCTCCACCAACGGTCATGTTTGGTGGTTGGGGCTATAAATACCCCAACCACCCCACCATTCATTGCATCCAAGTTTTCCACTTCTCAACCACTTACAAGAGCTAGGCATTCAATTCTAGACACACCAAAGAGATCAAATCCTCTCCAATTCCACACAAGGCTTTAGTGATTAGCGAGAGAGATTTGCCGTGTTCTTTTGAGCTCTTGCGCTTGGATTGCTTCTTTTCTTTCTCACTTGTTCTTGTGATCAAAACTCAATTGTAATCAAGGCAAGAGGCACCAATTGTGTGGTGGCCCTTGCGGGGAAGTTTTGTTCCCGGTTTTGATTTGAGAAGAAAAGCTCACTCGGTCGGAGGGACCGTTTGAGAGAGGGAAAGGGTTGAAAGAGACCCGGTCTTTGTGACCACCTCAACGGGGAGTAGGTTTGCGAGAACCGAACCTCGGTAAAACAAATCCTTGTGTCACACTCCTTATTTGCTTGAGATTTGTTTTGCACCCTCTCTCGCGAACTCATTTTTATTTCTAACGCTAACCCGGCTTGTAGTTGTGTTTATATCTGTAAATTTCAGTTTCGCCCTATTCACCCCCCCTCTAGGCGACTATCAATTGGTATCAAAGCCCGGTACTTCATTAGAGCCTAACCGCTCGAAGTGATGTCGGGAGATCACGCCAAGAAGGAGATGGAGACCGGCGAAAAGCCCACTACAAGCCACGGGAGCACTTCATCGGAAAAGTCCCGCACCAAGAGAAAGGAGAAGAAGAAGGACTCCTCCAAAGGGAAGGAGAAAAGATCTTCTTCACACCACAAAGAGAAGAAGGAGAAAACCTCTTCTCACAAGCCGCATTGGAGTGGGGACAAGAAAAAGAGGATGAGGAAGGTGGTCTACTACGAGACCGATTCTTCATCGGCATCCACCTCCGGCTCCGACGCGACGTCCGTCACTTCTAAGCGCCAAGAGTGTAAGAAGTATAGTAAGATTCCCCTACGCTACCCTCACATTTCTAAACATACACCTTTACTTTCTGTCCCATTAGGCAAACCACCAACTTTTGATGGTGAAGATTATGCTAGGTGGAGTGATTTAATGCGATTTCATCTAACCTCACTCCACAAAAGTATATGGGATGTTGTTGAGTTTGGTGCACAGGTACCATCCGTAGGGGATGAAAACTATGATGAGGATGAAGTAGCCCAAATCGAGCACTTCAACTCCCAAGCCACAACCATACTCCTCGCCTCTCTAAGTAGAGAGGAATACAACAAGGTGCAAGGGTTGAAGAATGCAAAGGAGATTTGGGATCTACTCAAGACCGCGCACGAAGGTGATGAACTCACCAAGATCACCAAGCGGGAAACGATCGAGGGGGAGCTCGGTCGCTTCCGTCTTCGCCAAGGGGAGGAGCCACAAGATATGTACAACCGGCTCAAAACCTTGGTGAACCAAGTGCGCAACCTCGGGAGCAAAAAGTGGGATGACCACGAGGTGGTTAAGGTTATTCTAAGATCTCTTATTTTCCTTAACCCTACTCAAGTTCAATTAATTCGTGGCAACCCAAGATATACACTAATGACTCCCGAGGAAGTTATCGGGAATTTTGTGAGCTTTGAATGTATGATCAAGGGCTCAAAGAAGATCAACGAGCTTGATGATCCCTCCACATCCGAAGCACAACCGGTGGCTTTCAAGGCAACGGAGGAGAAGAAGGAGGAGTCTACACCAAGTAGACAACCAATCGACGCTTCAAAGCTCGACAACGAGGAGATGGCTTTAATCATCAAAAGCTTTCGCCAAATCCTCAAGCAACGGAAGGGGAAGGATTACAAATCCCGTTCCAAGAAGGTTTGCTACAAGTGTGGTAAGCCCGGTCACTTTATTGCTAAATGTCCATTATCAAGTGACAGTGACAGGGATAACGACGAGAAGGGCAAGAGGAGAGAAAAGAAGAGGTACCACAAGAAGAGGGGCGGCGATGCCCACGTGTGCCGCGAGTGGGACTCCAACGAGAGCTCCACCGACTCCTCCGACGACGAGGACGCCGCCAACATCGCTGTCACCAAGGGACTCCTCTTCCCCAACATCAGTCACAAGTGACTCATGGCAAAGGACGGCAAGAAGAAGAAGGTTAAATCCAAATCATCCACTAAATATGAGTCTTCTAGTGATGATAATGCTAGTAATGAGGAGGATAACTTGCGTACCCTTTTTGCCAACCTTAACATGGAACAAAAGGAAAATATAAATGAATTAATTAGTGCTATTCATGAAAAGGATGACCTTTTGGATTCCCAAGAGGACTTCCTAATTAAAGAAGATAAGAAACATGTTAAGGTTAAAAATGCTTATGCTCTAGAGGTAGAAAAATGTGAGAAATTATCTAGTGAGCTAAGCACATGCCATGTCACTATTGCCAACCTTAGAAATGAAAATGCTAATTTGTTATCTAAGGTTGATTCTCATGTTTGTAATAGTTCAATTTCCAATTCTAGAGATGATAATGATGATTTACTTGCTAGGATTGAAGAATTGAACGTTTCTCTTGCTAGCCTTAGAAATGAAAATGAAAAATTGCTTGCTAAGGCTAAAAATTTTGATGTTTGCAATGTTATTATTTCTAACCTTAGGAGTGAAAACGATATATTACATGCTAAGGTTATAGAATTAAAATCTTGCAAAACCTCTACATCTATCGTTGAGCATGTGTCTATTTGTACTAGATGTAGAGATGTTGATATTAATGCTATTCATGATCACATGTCCTTAATTAAACAACAAAATGATCATATAGCAAAATTAGATGCTAAAATTGCCGAGCATAACTTAGAAAATGAAAATTTTAAATTTGCTAGAAGTATGCTCTATAGTGGGAGACGCCCTGGCATTAAGGATGGCATCGGCTTCCAAAGGGGAGACAATGTTAAACTTAGTGCCCCTCCTAAGAAATTGTCCAACTTTGTTAAGGGCAAGGCTCCCATGCCTTAGGATAACGAGGGTTACATTTTATACCCTGCCGGTTATCCCGAGGACAAAATTAGGAGAATCCATTCTAGGAAGTCTCACTCTGGCCCTAACCATGCTTTTATGTATAAGGGTGAGACATCTAGCTCTAGGCAACCAACCCATGTTAAGTTGCCTAAGAAGAAAACTCTTAGTGCATCAAATGAACATAGTCTTTCATTTAAAACTTTTGATGCATCTTATGTTTTGACTAACAAATCCGGCAAAGTAGTTGCCAAGTTTGTTGGGGGCAAACACAAGGGCTCCAAGACTTGTGTTTGGGTACCCAAAGTTCTTGTTTCTAATGCCAAAAGACCCAAAACCGTTTGGGTACCTAAAGTCAAGAACTAAAATTGTTTTGTAGGTTTATGCATCTGGGGGCTCAAGTTGGATACTCGACAGCGGGTGCACAAACCATATGACAGGGGAGAAGAAGATGTTCTCCTCCTACGAGAAAAACCAAGATCCCCAACGAGCTATCACATTCGGGGATGGAAATCAAGGTTTGGTCAAAGGTCTTGGTAAAATAGCTATATCTCCTGACCATTATATTTCCAATGTTTTTCTTGTAGATTCATTAGATTACAATTTGCTTTCTATATCTCAATTATGCAAAATGGGCTACAACTGTCTCTTTACTGATGTAGGTGTCACTGTCATTAGAAGAAGTGATGATTCAATAGCATTTAAGGGAGTGTTAGAGGGTCAGCTATACTTGGTAGATTTTGACAGAGCTGAACTCGACACTTGCTTAATTGCTAAGACTAACATGGGTTGGATCTGGCACCGCCGACTAGCTCATGTTGGGATGAAGAATCTTCATAAGCTTCTAAAGGGAGAGCACATTTTAGGACTGACCAATGTTCATTTTGAGAAAGGCAGGGTATGTAGCGCATGCCAGGCAGGAAAGCAAGTTGGAGCCCATCATCCACACAAGAACATCATGACGACCGACAGGCCGCTCGAGCTACTCCACATGGATCTATTCGGCCCGATTGCTTACATAAGCATCGGCGGGAGTAAGTATTGCCTTGTAATAGTGGATGATTATTCTCGCTTCACTTGGGTGTTCTTTTTGCAGGAAAAATCTCAAACCCAAGAGACCTTAAAGGGATTCTTGAGACGAGCTCAAAACGAGTTCGGCTTAAGGATCAAGAAAATTAGAAGAGACAGCGGGACGGAGTTCAAGAACTCACAAATTGAAGGCTTCCTTGAGGAGGAGGGCATCAAGCATGAGTTCTCTTCTCCCTACACGCCACAACAAAATGGTGTAGTGGAGAGGAAGAATCGAACTCTGTTGGACATGGCAAGGACCATGCTTGATGAGTACAAGACTTCGGATCGGTTTTGGGCCGAGGCGGTCAACACTGCCTGCTACGCCATCAACCGGTTATATCTACACCGAATCCTCAAGAAGACATATTATGAACTCCTAACCGGTAAAAAGCCCAACATTTCATATTTTAGAGTCTTTGGTAGCAAATGCTTTATTCTTGTTAAAAGAGGTAGAAAATCTAAATTTGCTCCTAAGACTGTAGAAGGCTTTTTACTAGGATATGATTCAAACACAAGGGCATATAGAGTCTTTAACAAGTCCTCTAGACAAGTTGAAGTTTCTTGTGACGTTGTGTTTGATGAGACTAACGGCTCTCAAGTAGAGCAAGTTGATCTTGATGAGATAGGTGATGAAGAGGCTCCATGCATTGCGCTAAGGAACATGTCCATTGGGGATGTGTGTCCTAAGGAATCCGAAGAGCCTCCAAATGCACAAGATCAACCATCCTCCTCCACGCAAGCATCTCCACCGACTCAAAATGAGGATGAAGCTCAAGTTGATGAAGTAGAAGATCAAGCAAATGAGCCACCTCAAGATGACGGCAATGATCAAGGGGAGATACAAATGATCAAGACAAGGAGGATGAAGAGCAAAGACCGCCACACCCAAGAGTCCACCAAGCAATTCAACGAGATCACCCCGTCGACACCATCCTAGGCGACATTCATAAGGGGGTAACTACTAGATCTCGTGTTGCACATTTTTGTGAGCATTACTCTTTCGTTTCATCTATTGAGCCACACAGGGTAGAGGAAGCACTCCAAGATTCGGATTGGGTGGTGGCAATGCAAGAGGAGCTCAACAACTTCACTAGGAATGAGGTATGGCATTTAGTTCCACGTCCTAATCAAAATGCAACAAAGCTCGACTTGTAGGAACCAAATGGGTCTTCCGCAACAAGCAAGATGAGCATGGTGTGGTGACAAGGAACAAAGCTCGACTTGTGGCCAAAGGATACTCCCAAGTCGAAGGTTTGGATTTCGGTGAAACCTATGCACCCGTAGCTAGGCTTGAGTCAATTCGCATATTATTGGCCTATGCTACTTACCATGGCTTTAAGCTTTATCAAATGGATGTGAAAAGTGCCTTCCTTAATGGACCGATCAAGGAAGAGGTCTACGTTGAGCAACCTCCCGGCTTTGAAGATAGTGAGTACCCTAACCATGTCTATAAACTCTCTAAGGCGCTTTATGGGCTCAAGCAAGCCCCAAGAGCATGGTATGAATGCCTTAGAGATTTCCTTATTGCTAATGGCTTCAAAGTCGGAAAGGCCGATCCTACGCTCTTTACCAAAACACTTGAGAATGATTTGTTTGTATGCCAAATTTATGTTGATGATATTATATTTGGGTCTACTAACGAATCTACATGTGAAGAGTTTAGTAGGATCATGACACAAAAGTTCGAGATGTCTATGATGGGGGAGTTGAAGTACTTCTTCGGATTTCAAGTGTGATAGTCGCCTAGAGGGGGGGGGGTGAATAGGGCGAAACTGAAATTTACAAATATAAACACAACTACAAGCCGGGTTAGCGTTAGAAATATAAACGAGTCCGCGAGAGAGGGCACAAAACAAATCGCAAGCAAATAAAGAGTGTGACACGCGGATTTGTTTTACCGAGGTTCGGTTCTCGCAAACCTACTCCCCGTTGAGGAGGCCACAAAGGCCGGGTCTCTTTCAACCCTTCCCTCTCTCAAACGATCCCACGGACCGAGTGAGCTTTCTCTTCTCAATTACTTGGAACACAAAGTTCCCACAAGGACCACCACAAGTTTGGTGTCTCTTGCCTCAATTACAAGTGAGCTTGATCGCAATTCAAGAATCAAGAAATAAGAAAGCAATCCAAGCGCAAGAGCTCGAAAGAACACAAGCAAATCACTCTCTCTAGTCACTATGGTGTTGTGTGGAATTTGGAGAGGATTTGATCTCTTTGGTGTGTCTAGAATTGAATGCTAGAGCTCTTGTAATAGTTGGGAAGTGGAAAACTTGGATGCAATGAATGGTGGGGTGGTTGGGGTATTTATAGCCCCAACCACCAAATGTGGCCGTTGGGAGGCTGTCTGTTCGATGGCGCACCGGACATGTCCGGTGCCCCCGCCACGTCATCACTGTCGTTGGATTCTGACCGTTGGAGCTTCTGACTTGTGGGCCCGCCTGAATGTCCGGTGCACACCGGACATGTACTGTTCCTTGTCCGGTGCGCCAGTATGGGCGCGTCTGCCTTCTGCGCGCGCATTTAATGCGTCGCAGGTAGCCGTTGGCGCGATGTAGCCGTTGCTCCGGAGTTGCACCGGACAGTCCGGTGCACACCGGACATGTCCGGTGAATTATAGCGGACTAGCCGTTGGCGATTCCCGAAGCTGGCGAGTTCCTGAGGCCACTCCTCCTTGGCGCACCGGACACTGTCCGGTGTACACCGGACAGTCCGGTGAATTATAGCGCGAGTGCCTCTGGAAATTCCCGAAGGTGGCGAGTTCAAGTTGGAGTCCTCTGGTGCACCGGACACTGTCCGGTGGTGCACCGGACACTGTCCGGTGTACACCGGACAGTCCGGTGCTCCCAGACCAGAGGGCCTTCGGTTGCCACTTTTGCTCCTTTGTTGAATCCAAAACTTGATCTTTTTATTGGCTGAGTGTGAACCTGTTACACCTGTATAATCTATACACTTGGGCAAACTAGTTAGTCCAATTATTTGTGTTAGGCAATTCAACCACCAAAATTAATTAGGGACTAGGTGTAAGCCTAATTCCCTTTCAATCTCCCCCTTTTTGGTGATTGATGCCAACACAAACCAAAGCAAATAAAGAAATGCATAATTGAACTAGTTTGTATAATGTAAGTGCAAAGGTTGCTTGGAATTGAGCCAATATAAATACTTACAAGATATGCATGGATTGTTTCTTACTTATAACATTTTGGACCACGCTTGCACCACATGTTTTGTTTTTGCAAAAATCTTTTGTAAATCCTTTTCAAAGTTCTTTTGCAAATAGTAAAAGGTAAATAAATAAGATTTTGAGAAGCATTTTCATGATTTGAAATTTTCTCCCCCTGTTTCAAATGCTTTTCCTTTGACTAAACAAAACTCCCCCTAAATGAAATCCTCCTCTTAGTGTTCAAGAGGGTTTTGATATATCATTTTTGAAATACTATTTTCTCCCCCTTTTGAACATAATAGGATACCAATTGAAAAATATTCAACACTAAGTTTTTGAAATTGGTGGTGGTGCGGTCCTTTTGCTTTGGGCTCTTACTTTCTCCCCCTTTGGCATGAATCGCCAAAAAACGGAATCATTAGAGCCCTCGAAGTACTATCTTCCCCTTTGGTCACAAATAAATGAGTTAAGATTATACCAAAGACGAAGTCCGGTCCTTTTGCTTTGGGCTCTTACTTTCTCCCCCAAAGACAAAGTCCTTTTCTTTGATGCGCATGCTTTTCTCCTCCAAGAATGGAGAGATGCTTGGAGCAACGGCGAAGGATGAGTTACGGAGTTGTAACACCCCAGAGTCCACAAACACCCCGGAATGCTACTGAACTACACATCTGACATCCATATATAAAATTTCGGCAGCATCTCCTTTGAAAGATTGCATAAACGAGGGGCAACAGTGTATAAACATATATCATGACAAAAAACATACTAAGCATTATTAATATGCTAGCAAAGGAAAGTTAAACATAACAACATGAACTGAATTAACCAGTGCACACGACTAGAAAAAAACAAACATCATTTGACATCGAGTTTCTAATTAAATCATGGCTGCAACTGGGCAGCGTTATTATAATAGTGAAGGTGGACGTGCTGCTACTTCCCTCATTCCCAACATGAATCAAATACCTGCATTGAGTAATGCAAGAGTGAGATGATACATCTCAGCAAGCAAATTATTTTGACGAGATATTTAAACCACAAATTGAATTAAATAACATTTTAAAGGAATCCCAATTGAGATCAGAAATACTTGTAGATATAGAACTCAATAGTCCCAATATAACCAATACCATCTCATTTCCTCGAACAACCACAATAGGTTGTATAACCCTTCCCTGCGTCAACAATACCTGCAGATATCACTTCAATGTATGCATAGGAATGCAATGTGTAGGTCATCTCCCCTCATACCTCTGAGAGTATAAAACCACATCATCTGCTAATATCACTTCAATGAATGCATATAAATGCAATGCATATGTCCTCTGCCTTCATACCTCTAAGGGTATGAAGCCGCATCGTACCCCTCCTCGGGCAACGTACGATGCTAAGTTGTACCGGTACGGTCGGACCATAGGTCACGACCAAACTTCAGATGCAAATGAATAATGTAATGCATATGGCATGCTGCATTTATCAATATACTTCACTTCCTTCAGATACAAAACAAACCTCAAATAATACTTCATCTGCCTTCAGATACAATACAAATCTCAAATAATACTTTATCTACCTTCAGGGGTGTAAATTAATCTCATGGGTCATACTCGAACCATAATCATCATCAATATATGATTGAGCATCAGTATAATACAAGCAAGTAAAGCATCACCATAGAGTTCAATTATGAAAGAATTCCATAATTCTGAATATTAGAGCGTAGGCGATAAAAAAACAACAAGTCAAAACGGTAGCAACCACTGCTACATTCACTTGCCTTCATCGAAGAAGAAAGATGTACTAGGCATGATCCGGAGTGTAGCCACCTGCTAGCGGGCATAAAAATTAGTACAAATATTTCACAAACATTTGCTAACAATCAACAAATCGCTCGTACACTTGAAACCAAATCCTGGTGGAAAGACTCCCACCCTGAACCACATGCCAAACAGCAGTAGCGCTGTTTGTTAATTTTGTATCTTTAAAATTATAACAGTGGTGATATTAAACAAATACTCTATGAGTGTCTACACAAAATATTCTATAATTTCGGTATTCAATGGATAATTAAATTCTGCCATCTATAAGTTCTAAAACATCTGATAAGATAAATGTCTGAATCTGTTTCAGACAGCAGCATAGTTAACTTCAAAATTCAATATCTACCAAACTACTCAACCAAAAATTATGAAATTCTGCTGGCAGTAAGAACTTTTATCCCTCTACAAATGTCTCCATAGTTGGAATAGCCAATTTGGCTATTTACTATATGAAACCCACCAGTGAACAGACCCGCTCATTTTTGTCAGGCAAACAGGAACAGCCACAGTAAAACAAACATAACTGGACTTTCATAATTCATATGAATGCGCTCTTTAACAATCTGGAAAGCTTATGAAATTGTCTACAACTTCTTTTACAATCCTAAAGTTTAATTCTGTTGATAAAATTGCCTAAAGCTTAAGAGAACAGATTCTGTACAGAATTATGAGACTGAAAAACTGCTATAATCAAACTGCAATAACTTTCTGATCTGATATCCGATTGAGGTGTTCTTCGCGGCCACGGAAAGATCCACAAATTATCTACGACTCATAGATAGACTTTTTATTTTTTTGAGGCCACTAAGACCACGGAAAACTGGCATGAACATAAACTATTGAATCTGTCATTCTGCAGAAACTAATTTCGATATTAAAATCTAATCTCCCATCCAATCTAACCAAAAAAACTAATTGCAGGGCCTAAAACTCATCCAAAATAAGGGAAAGCATTCATCAAGTGGATAAAAGAGAGAGAGGAAAGGAAATCCAACCAATTCTTGGAGAGGAACGACGATGATGGGCGACGGTATGCCCTCATCTCCCCTCTCTTCTCTTCTTTTTTCTTCCTCTCTTCTCTTGGGGCAAGGCACAAAAGGGTGACGGCTGCTAGGGGTGGGAGGACGTGGCTTCTAGGGTTAGGGAGGTATAAATAGAAGAAAACTTCCACAATCCTAATATCCAAAGGCTCAGATCAACCGGCACTCAAAAAGACTCATCCGGACTCCAAACAAGGCAAACTAGTGATTGATCGGAATCATCTTGATGAGATCAATATATCTACGGCCTCCGATCATCCATAGGACATACCATATTTGGATTATAAAAATGGTTTATTTTTTAGGGTGTTACATTCTACCCCCCTTAAAAGGAATTCGTCCTCGAATTCGACCACTCCAAGCAAAACATCCAAGGTACCCCAAATAGCACCACCATTCAAAACATGAGTCCATTATTGGTATTAATCAACACAAGAACTTCTACCTCGGACTAATGGTCTAAGGAAGCTACACAACCTGACAACAAGCATGAAACAACCTGCAAAGAAGCTCAAAGCAAGTCATAGATGCGATCAACACTATGATTTCACAACATCAAATTTGGATGCAGCCATACATCAGCATCAATGTCTTAAAACCACACTCTTTTATGAAGGGGTAATATGCACTAAGCACAACCCTTACCAACTTCAACAATTCATTTTAATTCAATGGTAAAACATCCACACCAGATGAACGTATATGAAGATCAAACACCTCACTTCACAGCACCTCAAAACAAGTAGTTCTATTGAAACAAAGCTCCTAATCTTCCTAAACCCCATTCTTGCCATCATGAAAAGATAATCATGTAATCTAACATTCTTTGCACCCCACAAAAGGGAGAAAGTCTACAGAACTAATGGAGCAATAAAGCCGACAAGAAGCCCATAACATTCTGCGCGACACATTTCATCGAAGAAATGCCAAAAACTCCACGAAGAGCATTGATAGCACAACAACAACACAATACTTGCTTAACCAATGTCGCTATACTTCATCCAACAACTCAACTAAGAAAAATAACCAAACTAGTAAGGTTAACCTACAAATAATATAAGTCTTCATCTATTGTAGTTCAGAAACTTACATTTCAGTCTATCATATGATGCACTCAAAGTACCAGATATACGAGGTCAATAATAACCCCGTAATCCTTCACACATTTGACAAACATCTCAAGTTGTTGTAAAAACCACATCATTTAGGAATAGGTGACTAACCACACACAACCAACTCTAGGCTAGGCAATGACTTCATTCAAACCAATAGATAGGTGGTCCGACAATGGCTCCACCAGCATGCATCGGGGAGAGAACCATCTGATCCTCAACGTATTAATACATAATCAATGGATCAAGAAAAACAGAGATTTATTCTATAACTAGCATGACTAACATGCAACCACTTTAAACCACCTCTAGGCTTTGTGGCTACTAAAACACACAATAGAAGAGAGACATGTAAGCCATTCTGGCTATGTAAAGACTTCCCCAAAATTCATATAAAAGTATCAATATTCATTTCTGGTTTCTCGACATAAACAATCATTCTTTGCAAAAATAGTTGGAACTATCCACCAACCACTCAACAACTTAAATTCAAATTGATGGTTACCTTGTAACCCAAAACACTCAATTCACACTTCTCTTAGGAACATCCACAATCAAGCATATATAACAATATTATTGCAATAAAACTCAACCACGAAAAACATGATGAAAACAACATAGGCATACTTGTATATCACAAGCATAATAACAACTTTGATCTTACCAAAGACCAGCGATATCAATCGCATTAATAAAACAATATAAAGATTTAGAGATAAAACATATTAGGCATTAAGTCATAAACAACTTACCACATCACCGTAAAGGAATAGGGAGGGGTGAAATTATTGTCATCTGCACTTCAAAGACACTAATATATATCAAAGATATTTGATCCCATACCCTTCCTATATGTGCAAGTGTATCAAATTTATCTTCAAATTGCCAAGAATCTAAAGCCTATGCTTTGATACCAACTGTAACACCCCAGAGTCCACAAACACCCCGGAATGCTACTGAACTACACATCTGACATCCATATATAAAATTTCGGCAGCATCTCCTTTGAAAGATTGCATAAACGAGGGGCAACAGTGTATAAACATATATCATGACAAAAAACATACTAAGCATTATTAATATGCTAGCAAAGGAAAGTTAAACATAACAACATGAACTGAATTAACCAGTGCACACGACTAGAAAAAAACAAACATCATTTGACATCGAGTTTCTAATTAAATCATGGCTGCAACTGGGCAGCGTTATTATAATAGTGAAGGTGGACGTGCTGCTACTTCCCTCATTCCCAACATGAATCAAATACCTGCATTGAGTAATGCAAGAGTGAGATGATACATCTCAGCAAGCAAATTATTTTGACGAGATATTTAAACCACAAATTGAATTAAATAACATTTTAAAGGAATCCCAATTGAGATCAGAAATACTTGTAGATATAGAACTCAATAGTCCCAATATAACCAATACCATCTCATTTCCTCGAACAACCACAATAGGTTGTATAACCCTTCCCTGCGTCAACAATACCTGCAGATATCACTTCAATGTATGCATAGGAATGCAATGTGTAGGTCATCTCCCCTCATACCTCTGAGAGTATAAAACCACATCATCTGCTAATATCACTTCAATGAATGCATATAAATGCAATGCATATGTCCTCTGCCTTCATACCTCTAAGGGTATGAAGCCGCATCGTACCCCTCCTCGGGCAACGTACGATGCTAAGTTGTACCGGTACGGTCGGACCATAGGTCACGACCAAACTTCAGATGCAAATGAATAATGTAATGCATATGGCATGCTGCATTTATCAATATACTTCACTTCCTTCAGATACAAAACAAACCTCAAATAATACTTCATCTGCCTTCAGATACAATACAAATCTCAAATAATACTTTATCTACCTTCAGGGGTGTAAATTAATCTCATGGGTCATACTCGAACCATAATCATCATCAATATATGATTGAGCATCAGTATAATACAAGCAAGTAAAGCATCACCATAGAGTTCAATTATGAAAGAATTCCATAATTCTGAATATTAGAGCGTAGGCGATAAAAAAACAACAAGTCAAAACGGTAGCAACCACTGCTACATTCACTTGCCTTCATCGAAGAAGAAAGATGTACTAGGCATGATCCGGAGTGTAGCCACCTGCTAGCGGGCATAAAAATTAGTACAAATATTTCACAAACATTTGCTAACAATCAACAAATCGCTCGTACACTTGAAACCAAATCCTGGTGGAAAGACTCCCACCCTGAACCACATGCCAAACAGCAGTAGCGCTGTTTGTTAATTTTGTATCTTTAAAATTATAACAGTGGTGATATTAAACAAATACTCTATGAGTGTCTACACAAAATATTCTATAATTTCGGTATTCAATGGATAATTAAATTCTGCCATCTATAAGTTCTAAAACATCTGATAAGATAAATGTCTGAATCTGTTTCAGACAGCAGCATAGTTAACTTCAAAATTCAATATCTACCAAACTACTCAACCAAAAATTATGAAATTCTGCTGGCAGTAAGAACTTTTATCCCTCTACAAATGTCTCCATAGTTGGAATAGCCAATTTGGCTATTTACTATATGAAACCCACCAGTGAACAGACCCGCTCATTTTTGTCAGGCAAACAGGAACAGCCACAGTAAAACAAACATAACTGGACTTTCATAATTCATATGAATGCGCTCTTTAACAATCTGGAAAGCTTATGAAATTGTCTACAACTTCTTTTACAATCCTAAAGTTTAATTCTGTTGATAAAATTGCCTAAAGCTTAAGAGAACAGATTCTGTACAGAATTATGAGACTGAAAAACTGCTATAATCAAACTGCAATAACTTTCTGATCTGATATCCGATTGAGGTGTTCTTCGCGGCCACGGAAAGATCCACAAATTATCTACGACTCATAGATAGACTTTTTATTTTTTTGAGGCCACTAAGACCACGGAAAACTGGCATGAACATAAACTATTGAATCTGTCATTCTGCAGAAACTAATTTCGATATTAAAATCTAATCTCCCATCCAATCTAACCAAAAAAACTAATTGCAGGGCCTAAAACTCATCCAAAATAAGGGAAAGCATTCATCAAGTGGATAAAAGAGAGAGAGGAAAGGAAATCCAACCAATTCTTGGAGAGGAACGACGATGATGGGCGACGGTATGCCCTCATCTCCCCTCTCTTCTCTTCTTTTTTCTTCCTCTCTTCTCTTGGGGCAAGGCACAAAAGGGTGACGGCTGCTAGGGGTGGGAGGACGTGGCTTCTAGGGTTAGGGAGGTATAAATAGAAGAAAACTTCCACAATCCTAATATCCAAAGGCTCAGATCAACCGGCACTCAAAAAGACTCATCCGGACTCCAAACAAGGCAAACTAGTGATTGATCGGAATCATCTTGATGAGATCAATATATCTACGGCCTCCGATCATCCATAGGACATACCATATTTGGATTATAAAAATGGTTTATTTTTTAGGGTGTTACAGGAGTGGAAGCCTTTGTCTTTGCCGAAGACTTCGATTCCCTTTCAATACACCTATGACTTGGTTTGAAATAGACTTGAAAACACATTAGTCATAGCATATGAAGGAGACATGATCAAAGGTATATAAATGAGCTAAGTGTGCATTCTAGCAAAAGAAATTGCGCGAATCAAGAATATTGAGCTCATGCCTAAGTTTGTTAAAAGATTGTTCATCAAGAGGCTTGGTAAAGATATCGGCTAATTGATCTTTAGTGTTAATATATGAAATCTCGATATCTCCCTTTTGTTGGTGATCCCTAAGAAAATGATACCGGATGGCTATGTGTTTAGTGCGGCTATGCTCGACGGGATTGTCGGCCATTTTGATTGCACTCTCATTATCACATAGCAAAGGGACTTTGGTTAATTTGTAACCGTAGTCTCGCAGGGTTTGCCTCATCCAAAGCAATTGCGCGCAACAATGGCCTGCGGCAATGTACTCGGCTTCGGCGGTGGAAAGAGCGACCGAATTTTGCTTCTTTGAAGCCCAAGACACCAAGGATCTTCCCAAGAACTGGCAAGTCCCCGATGTGCTCTTCCTATTGATTTTACACCCCGCCCAATCGGCATCCGAATAACCAATCAAATCAAATGTGGATCCCCTAGGATACCAAAGCCCAAACTTAGGAGTATAAGCCAAATATCTCAAGATTCGTTTCACGGCCGTAAGGTGAGCTTCCTTAGGGTCGGCTTGGAATCTTGCACACATGCATACGGAAAGCATAATATCCGGTCGAGATGCACATAAATAGAGTAAAGATCCTATCATCGACCGGTATACCTTTTGATCCACGGACTTACCTCCCGTGTCGAGGTCGAGATGCCCATTGGTTCCCATGGGTGTTTTGATGGGTTTGGCATCCTTCATCCCAAACTTGTTTAGAATGTCTTGAGTGTACTTCGTTTGGCTAATGAAGGTGCCCTCTTGGAGTTGCTTTACTTGGAATCCTAAGAAATACTTCAACTCCCCCATCATAGACATCTCGAACTTTTGTGTCATGATCCTACTAAATTCTTCACATGTAGACTCGTTAGTAGACCCAAATATAATATCATCAACATAAATTTGGCATACAAACAAGTCATTTTCAAGAGTTTTAGTAAAGAGTGTAGGATCGGCCTTTCCGACTTTGAAGCCATTAGCAATAAGGAAATCTCTAAGGCATTCATACCATGCTCTTGGGGCTTGCTTGAGCCCATAAAGCGCCTTAGAGAGCTTATAGACATGGTTAGGGTACTCACTGTCTTCAAAGCCGGGAGGTTGCTCAACATAGACCTCTTCCTTGATTGGTCCATTGAGGAAGGCACTTTTCACGTCCATTTGATAGAGCTTAAAGCCATGGTAAGTAGCATAGGCTAATAATATGCGAATTGACTCAAGCCTAGCTACGGGTGCATAGGTTTCACCGAAATCCAAACCTTCGACTTGGGAGTATCCTTTGGCCACAAGTCGAGCTTTGTTCCTTGTCACCACACCATGCTCGTCTTGCTTGTTGCGGAAGACCCATTTGGTCCCTACAACATTTTGGTTAGGACGTGGAACTAAATGCCATACCTCATTCCTAGTGAAGTTGTTGAGCTCCTCTTGCATCGCCACCACCCAATCCGAATCTTGAAGTGCTTCCTCTACCCTGTGTGGCTCAATAGAGGAAACAAAAGAGTAATGTTCACAAAAATGTGCAACCCGAGATCTAGTAGTTACCCCCTTATGAATGTCGCCGAGGATGGTGTCGACGGGGTGATCTCGTTGGATTGCTTGGTGGACTCTTGGGTGTGGCGGTCTTGGTTCTTGCTCATCCTCCTTTTCTTGATCATTTGCATCTCCCCCTTGATCATTGCCATCATCTTGAGGTGGCTCATCTTCTTGATCTTGTCCTTCATCAAGTTGAGCCTCATCCACATTTTGAGTCGGTGGAGATGCTTGCGTGGAGGAGGATGGTTGATCTTGTGTTCTTGGAGGCTCTTCGGATTCCTTAGGACACACATCCCCAATGGACATGTTCCTTAGGGCGATGCACAGAGCCTCTTCAATACCTATCTCATCAAGATCAACTTGCTCTACTTGAGAGCCGTTAGTCTCATCAAACACAACGTCACAAGAAACTTCAACAAGTCCTGAGGACTTGTTAAAGACTCTATATGCCCTTGTGTTTGAGTCATATCCTAGTAAAAAGCCTTCTACAGTCTTAGGAGCAAACTTAGATTTTCTACCTCTTTTAACAAGAATAAAGCATTTGCTACCAAAGACTCTAAAATATGAAATGTTGGGCTTTTTACCGGTTAGGAGTTCATAGGATGTCTTCTTGAGGATTCGGTGCAGATACAACCGGTTGATGGCGTAGCAAGCGGTGTTGACCGCCTCGGCTCAAAACCGATCCGATGTCTAGTACTCATCAAGCATGGTTCTTGCCATATCCAATAGAGTTCGATTCTTCCTCTCCACTACACCATTTTGTTGTGGCGTGTAGGGAGAAGAGAACTCATGCTTGATGCCCTCCTCCTCAAGAAAGCCTTCGATTTGAGAGTTCTTGAACTCCGTCCCGTTGTCGCTTCTAATTTTCTTGATCCTTAAGCCGAACTCATTTTGAGCCCGTCTCAAGAATCCCTTTAAGGTCTCTTGGGTTTGAGATTTTTCCTGCAAAAAGAATACCCAAGTGAAGCGAGAATAATCATCCACTATTACAAGACAATACTTACTCCCGCCGATGCTTATGTAAGCAATCGGGCCGAATAGATCCATGTGGAGTAGCTCAAGCGGCTTGTCGGTCGTCATGATGTTCTTGTGTGGATGATGGGCACCAACTTGCTTTCCTGCCTGGCATGCGCTACAAATCCTGTCTTTCTCAAAATGAACATTTGTTAGTCCTAAAATGTGTTCTCCCTTTAGAAGCTTGTGAAGATTCTTCATCCCAACATGTGCTAGTCGGCGATGCCAGAGCCAGCCCATGTTAGTCTTAGCAATTAAGCAAGTGTCAAGTTCAGCTCTATCAAAATCTACCAAGTATAGCTGACCCTCTAACACTCCCTTAAATGCTATTGAATCGTCACTTCTTCTAAAGACAGTGACACCAATATCAGTGAAAAGACAGTTGTAGCCCATTTTGCATAATTGAGATACAGAAAGCAAATTGTAATCTAATGAGTCTACAAGAAAAACATTGGAAATAGAATGGTCAGGAGATATAGCAATTTTACCAAGACCTTTGACCAAACCTTGATTTCCATCCCCGAATGTGATAGCTCGTTGGGGATCTTGGTTTTTCTCGTAGGAGGAGAACATTCTTTTCTCCCCTATCATATGGTTTGTGCACCCGCTGTCGAGTATCCAACTTGAGCCCCCGGATGCATAAACCTACAAAACAAGTTTAGTTCTTGACTTTAGGTACCCAAATAGTTTTGGGTCCTTTGGCATTAGACACAAGAACTTTGGGTATCCAAACACAAGTCTTTGACCCCTTGTGCTTGCCCCCAACATATTTGGCAACTACCTTGCCGGATTTGTTAGTCAAAACATAAGAAGCATCAAAAGTTTTAAATGAGAGACTATGTTCATTTGATGCATTAGGAATTTTCTTCTTAGGCAACTTAGCACGGGTTGGTTGCCTAGAGCTAGATGTCTCACTCTTATACATAAAAGCATGGTTAGAACCAGAGTGAGACTTCCTAGAATGAATTTTCCTAATTTTGCTCTCAGGATAACCGGCAGGGTATAAAATGTAACCCTCGTTATCCTGAGGCATGGGAGCCTTGCCCTTAACAAAATTGGACAATCTTTTAGGAGGGGCACTAAGTTTGACATTGTCTCCCCTTTGGAAGCCAATGCCATCCTTGATGCCAGGGCGTCTCCCACTATAGAGCATACTTCTAGCAAATTTAAATTTTTCATTTTCTAAGTTATGCTCGGCAATTTTAGCATCTAAATTTGCTATATGATCATTTTTTGTTTAATTAAAGTCATGTGATCATGAATAGCATTGATATCAACATCTCTACATCTAGTACAAATGGAAACATGCTCAACACTAGAAGTAGAGGGTTTGCATGAATTAAGTTCAACGATCTTAGCATGCAAGATATCATTATTATCTCTAAGATCGATAATTGTAACATTGCAAACATCTAGTTCTTTAACCTTAGCAATTAAATTTTCATTTTCTACTCTAAGGCTAGCAAGAGAAATGTTCAATTCTTCAATCCTAGCAAGCAAATCATCATTAGTATCTCTAGGATTAGAAGTTGAAACATTACAAACATGAGAATCAACCTTAGCTAACAAAATAGCATTTTCATTTCTAAGGTTGTCTATTGTCTCATGGCAAGAGCTTAGCTCACTAGATAATTTTTCACATTTCTCAATTTCTAGAGCATAAGCATTTTTAACCTTAACATGCTTTTTATTTTCCTTGATTAGGAAGTCCTCTTGGGTGTCCAAGAGATCATCCTTTTCATGGATGGCACTAATCAATTCATTAAGTTTTTCCTTTTGTTGCATGTTGAGGTTGGCAAAAAGAGTACGCAAGTTATCTTCCTCATCACTAGCATTATCATCACTAGAGGATTCATATCTAGTGGAGGATTTAGATTTAACCTTCTTTTTGCCGTCCTTTGCCATGAGGCACTTGTGGCCGACGTTGGGGAAGAGAAGTCCCTTGGTGACGGCGATGTTGGCGGCGTCCTCGTCGGAGGAGGAGTCGCTTGAGCTTTCGTCGGAGTCCCACTCCCGACAAACATGAGCATCACCGCCCTTCTTCTTGTAGTACCTCTTCTTCTCCTTTCTTCTCCCCTTATTGTCGTCGCCCCTGTCACTATCACTTGATAATGGACATTTAGCTATAAAGTGACCGGGCTTACCACACTTGTAGCAAACCTTTTTGGAGCAGGACTTGTAGTCTTTCCCTCTCCTTTGCTTGAGGATTTGGCGGAAGCTCTTGATGACGAGCGCCATTTCCTCATTGTCGAGCTTGGAGGCGTCTATTGGTTGTCGACTTGGTGTAGACTCCTCCTTCCTTTCCTCCGTCGCCTTAAATGCGACGGGTTGAGCTTCGGATGTGGTGGGATCATCAAGCTCGTTGATCTTCCTCGAGCCTTCGATCATGCATTCAAAACTTACAAAATTCCCGATAACTTCCTCGGGGGTCATTTTAGTATATCTAGGATTACCACGAATTAATTGAACTTGAGTGGGGTTAAGGAAAATGAGAGATCTTAGAATAACCTTAACCATTTCGTGGTCGTCCCACTTCGTTCTCCCGAGGTTGCGCACTTGGTTCACCAAGGTCTTTAGCCGGTTGTACATGTTTTGTGGCTCTTCTCCTTTGCGAAGTCGGAAGCGACCGAGCTCCCCCTCGATCGTTTCCCGCTTGGTGATCTTTGTAAGCTCATCTCCCTCGTGCGCGGTTTTGAGCACATCCCAAACCTCCTTGGCGCTCTTCAACCCTTGCACCTTGTTATACTCCTCTCTACTTAAAGAGGCGAGGAGTATCGTTGTTGCCTGAGAGTTGAAGTGCTCGATTTGGGCCACCTCATCCTCATCATAGTCTTTATCCCCTATGGATGGTACCTGTGCACCAAACTCAACAACATCCCATATACTTTTGTGGAGTGAGGTTAGATGAAATCGCATTAAATCACTCCACCTAGCATAATCTTCACCATCAAAAGTTGGTGGTTTGCCTAATGGGACGGAAAGTAAAGGTGCATGTTTAGAAATGCGAGGGTAGTGTAGGGGGATCTTACTAAACTTCTTACGCTCTTGGCGTTTAGAAGTTACGGAGGGCGCATCGGAGCCGGAGGTCGATGTTGATGAAGTGTCGGTCTCGTAGTAGACCACTTTCGTCATCCTCTTTTGCTTGTCCCCACTCCGATGCGGCTTGTGGGAAGAAGATTTTTCTTTCTTCTCTTTGTGGTGAGAAGAAGATTTCTTCTCCTTCCCTTTGTTGGAGGAGCTCTTCTTCTTCTCCCTCCTCTTGGTGTGGGACTCTTCCGATGAAGTGCTCCCGTGGCTTGTAGTGGGCTTTTCGCCGGTCTCCATCTCCTATTTGGCGTGATCTCCCGACATCACTTCGAGCGGTTAGGCTCTAATGAAGCACCGGGCTCCGATACCAATTGATAGTTGCCTAGAGGGGGGGGGGGTGAATAGGGCGAAACTGAAATTTACAAACATAAACACAACTACAAGCCGGGTTAGCGTTAGAAATATAAACGAGTCCGCGAGAGAGGGCGCAAAACAAATCGCAAGCAAATAAAGAGTGTGACACGCGGATTTGTTTTACCGAGGTTCGGTTCTCGCAAACCTACTCCCCGTTGAGGAGGCCACAAAGGCCGGGTCTCTTTCAACCCTTCCCTCTCTCAAACGATCCCACGGACCGAGTGAGCTTTCTCTTCTCAATTACTTGGAACACAAAGTTCCCACAAGGACCACCACAAGTTTGGTGTCTCTTGCCTCAATTACAAGTGAGCTTGATCGCAATTCAAGAATCAAGAAATAAGAAAGCAATCCAAGCGCAAGAGCTCGAAAGAACACAAGCAAATCACTCTCTCTAGTCACTATGGCGTTGTGTGGAATTTGGAGAGGATTTGATCTCTTTGGTGTGTCTAGAATTGAATGCTAGAGCTCTTGTAGTAGTTGGGAAGTGGAAAACTTGGATGCAATGAATGGTGGGGTGGTTGGGGTATTTATAGCCCCAACCACCAAATGTGGCAGTTGGGAGGCTGTCTGTTCGATGGCGCACCGGACATGTCCGGTGCCCCCGCCACGTCATCACTGTCGTTGGATTCTGACCGTTGGAGCTTCTGACTTGTGGGCCCGCCTGAATGTCCGGTGCACACCGGACATGTACTGTTCCTTGTCCGGTGCGCCAGTATGGGCGCGTCTGCCTTCTGCGCGCGCTGCGCGCGCATTTAATGCGTCGCAGGTAGCCGTTGGCGCGATGTAGCCGTTGCTCCGGAGTTGCACCGGACAGTCCGGTGCACACCGGACATGTCCGGTGAATTATAGCGGACTAGCCGTTGGCGATTCCCGAAGCTGGCGAGTTCCTGAGGCCACTCCTCCTTGGCGCACCGGACAGTCCGGTGAATTATAGCGCGAGTGCCTCTGGAAATTCCCGAAGGTGGCGAGTTCAAGTTGGAGTCCTCTGGTGCACCGGACACTGTCCGGTGGTGCACCGGACACTGTCCGGTGTACACCGGACAGTCCGGTGCTCCCAGACCAGAGGGCCTTCGGTTGCCACTTTTGCTCCTTTGTTGAATCCAAAACTTGATCTTTTTATTGGCTGAGTGTGAACCTGTTACACCTGTATAATCTATACACTTGGGCAAACTAGTTAGTCCAATTATTTGTGTTAGGCAATTCAACCACCAAAATTAATTAGGGACTAGGTGTAAGCCTAATTCCCTTTCAAAGTGAAGCAACTCCAAGAGGGCACTTTCATTAGCCAAACGAAGTATACTCAAGATATTCTAAACAAGTTTGGAATGAAGGATGCCAAGCCCATCAAGACACCCATGGGAACTAATGAGCATCTCGACCTCGACACGGGAGGTAAGTCCGTGGATCAAAAGGTATACCGGTCGATGATAGGTTCTTTACTCTATTTATGTGCATCTCAACCGGATATTATGCTTTCCGTATGCATGTGTGCAAGATTCCAAGCCGACCCTAAGGAAGCTCACCTTACGGCCGTAAAACGAATCTTGAGATATTTGGCTTACACTCCTAAGTTTGGGCTTTGGTATCCTAGGGGATCCACATTTGATTTGATTGGTTATTCTGATGCCGATTGGGCGGGGTGCAAAATCAATAGGAAGAGCACATCAGGGACTTGCCAGTTCTTGGGAAGATCCTTGGTGTCTTGGGCTTCAAAGAAGCAAAATTCGGTCGCTCTTTCCACCGCCGAAGCCGAGTACATTGCCGCAGACCATTGTTGCGCGGAATTGCTTTGGATGAGGCAAACCCTGTGGGACTACGGTTACAAATTAACCAAAGTCCCTTTGCTATGTGATAATGAGAGTGCAATCAAGATGGCGGATAATCCCGTCGAGCATAGCCGCACTAAACACATAGCCATTTGGTATCACTTTTTAAGGGATCACCAACAAAAGGGAGATATCGAGATTTCATATATTAACACTAAAGATCAATTAGCCGATATCTTTACCAAGCCTCTTGATGAACAAACTTTTAACAAACTTAGGCATGAGCTCAATATTCTTGATTCGCGCAACTTCTTTTGTTAAATTGCACACATAGCTCATTTATATACCTTTGATCATGTCTCTTTCATATGTTATGACTAATGTGTTTTCAAGTTCATTTCAAACCTAGTCATAGGTGTATTGAAAGGGAATTGGAATCTTCGGCGAAGACAAAGGCTTCCACTCCGTAACTCATCATTCGCCGTCACTCCAAGCAACTCTCCATTCTTAGGGGAGAAAGCATGAGCACAAAGCAAAAGGACTCCATCTTTGGTATAATCTTCACTCATTTATTTATGACCAAAGGGGAGAGAGAAGTTCTAAAGGGCTCTAATGATTCCGTTTTTGGCGATTCATGCCAAAGGGGGAGAAAGTATGAGCCCAAAGCAAAAGGACCGCACCACCACCAATTTCAAAAACTTAGTTTTTCAAAGAGTATTTTCCAGTGGTATCCTATTATGTTCAAAAGGGGGAGAAAGTAGTACTTCAAAAATGGTATATCAAAACCCTCTTGAACACTAAGAGGAGGATCTCATTTAGGGGGAGTTTTGTTTAGTCAAAGGAAAAGCATTTGAAACAGGGGGAGAAAATTTCAAATCTTGAAAATGCTTTGCAAAATCTTATTCATTTACCTTTGACTATGTGCAAAAGAACTTTGAAAAGGATTTACAAAAGAGTTTGCAAAAACAAAACATGTGGTGCAAGCGTGGTCCAAAATATTAAAAACAAAGAAACAATCCATGCATATCTTGTAAGTATTTATACTGGCTCAATTCCAAGCAACCTTTGCACTTACATTATGCAAACTAGTTCAATTATGCATTTCTATACTTGCTTTGGTTTGTGTTGGCATCAATCACCAAAAAGGGGGAGATTGAAAGGGAATTAGGCTTACACCTAGTTCCTAAATAATTTTGGTGGTTGAATTGCCCAACACAAATAATTGGACTAACTAGTTTGCTGTAGTGTATAAGTTATACAGGTGTCAAAGGTTCACAACAAGCCAATTAAAAAGACCAAAGTTGGGTTCAAAATAAGAGAGCCAAAGGCATCCCGAAAGGCTCCCTGGTCTGGCGCACCGGACTGTCCGGTGGCGCACCGGACAGTGTCCGGTGCACCAGGGGACTTCGCCCAGAACTCCTCAGCCTCGGGAAATTCCTGGAGCCGGCGCGCTATAATTCACCGGACTATCCGGTGTACACCGGACAGTGTCCGGTGCTCCAAGAAGACGCGGCTTTGGAACTTGGCAGCCTCGAGAAATCACAACGGCTGCTCCGCTATAATTCACCGGACATGTCCGGTGTACACCGGACTGTCCGGTGCAACTGCGGAGCAACGGCTACTTCGCGCCAACGGTCACCTGCAGGCGCATTCAATGCGCGCCAGAAGCGAGCAGAAGTCAGGCACGCGCGCGCTGGCACACCGGACATTGAACAGTACATGTCCAGTGTGCACCGGACATCCAGGCGGGCCCAGAAGTCAGAGCTCCAACGGTCGAATCCCAACGGCTTTGGTGACGTGGCTGGCGCACCGGACATGTCCGGTGTGCACCGGACTGTCCGGTGCACCATACGACAGACAGCCTCCACCAACGGTCATGTTTGGTGGTTGGGGCTATAAATACCCCAACCACCCCACCATTCATTGCATCCAAGTTTTCCACTTCTCAACCACTTACAAGAGCTAGGCATTCAATTCTAGACACACCAAAGAGATCAAATCCTCTCCAATTCCACACAAGGCTTTAGTGATTAGCGAGAGAGATTTGTCGTGTTCTTTTGAGCTCTTGCGCTTGGATTGCTTCTTTTCTTTCTCACTTGTTCTTGTGATCAAAACTCAATTGTAATCAAGGCAAGAGGCACCAATTGTGTGGTGGCCCTTGCGGGGAAGTTTTGTTCCCGGTTTTGATTTGAGAAGAAAAGCTCACTCGGTCGGAGGGACCGTTTGAGAGAGGGAAAGGGTTGAAAGAGACCCGGTCTTTGTGACCACCTCAACGGGGAGTAGGTTTGCGAGAACCGAACCTCGGTAAAACAAATCCTTGTGTCACACTCCTTATTTGCTTGAGATTTGTTTTGCACCCTCTCTCGCGGACTCATTTTTATTTCTAACGCTAACCCGGCTTGTAGTTGTGTTTATATTTGTAAATTTCAGTTTCGCCCTATTCACCCCCCTCTAGGTGACTATCACAGATCAAGGACAGTCGACGAGCAGAGGTACCCCAGTCTCTCTCTATTTTCGTATTTGTTACTTGTTAAGAGAATTAGATAGGAAGTTCGTAAGCTTGATCACTCCTTTAACACAGCGTACGTAGTTTCTGTGTAGTACGCCGCCAAGATCATTCTTTATTTTTTACAGGTGTCAATTACGTGCCTTAATGAGTCATTGGAAGCAGCCGTCGAAACTCGCCATGCTTGTAGTACTGCTGCTACTGCTATGTCATGCAGTGGACAAAGTCCATTGCTCGACGCATCATAACAACAGCCAAGATTTTCATTCTCTGCTAGAGTTCAAGAAGGGCATCACCAGTGATCCGCACGGAGCCTTGAGCAATTGGAACACCAGCATCCACTTCTGCCATTGGCATGGTGTGAACTGCAGTTCCACTCGACCATATCGAGTCACGGAGCTCAATCTCAACGGCCAAAGCTTGGCTGGCCAAATCAGCTCCTCTCTTGGAAACTTGACCTTCCTTCGTATCCTTCGTCTTGCCAACAATAGCTTCCATGGTCCCATACCTCTTCTCAACAAGCTCCAAAACCTGAGCAAACCCGTTCTGGGAAACAACCTTTTAGAGGAGGTTATTCTTGATTGGCTTACAAACTGTTCCAACTTAGTCACCTTACATATATCACTACCGGAATCCGGGTTTTTGCCGAGTGCTTTTTATCGGGCACTCGGCAAAGACCCCTTTGCCGAGTGCCGGCCTCGGCAAAGTCCTGCGCTCAGTAAAGAGATTATTTACCGAGTGCAGGACACTCGGCACAGCGAAGCACTCGGTAAAGAGCGTTTTGCCGAGACGCAAACACTCGGCAAAGATGGCTCTCGGCAAAGGGCCGTTAGCGGCCATCTGCAGCTGACGGCCATTAGTCTTTGCCGAGGGCCGAAAGTAGACACTCGGCAAAGCAGATTCTTTGCCGAGTGTTAAATAACTGGCACTCGATAAAGAGTGTCTTTGTCGAGTGTCTTCTGTGGACACTCGGCAAAGCATATTTCTATTTTTTTATTTTGGCCACCAAACTTTTTGTGGTATGTTACTACACTATGTAGACCTACATGTATCATTTTGGGACAATTATAACAGTGTTTTCAATAGCTAGTAGATTTAGTTCGTTTATTTGAATTTTTTCGTAAAAACCACATTTGAACTGCAGGTCACTCGAAACTTGGAAAACCATGCATGCAAAAATGATATTCATGCTACTTAGCACAAGTTACGACCGATTTCAGAAGTGGACCGGAAACTTCGAGCACCATGCTCACTCAACATGCACGTGAACTGGTCATCTAGTTGTTTAAAAATTGTATAAAACACAAATAAAGTCAGAAAATCATGAAACCTGTCCACGTGTCATGATATCATATGTAGAGGCTGTGATAAAAATTTGACAAAGTTTCGAGAAAGCTGTGACGCACTATGTGTACAAACCTAAGAGATCCACATTGAAACTCTATGATTTCATGTGTAGTTCTCTTAGGTTTCTACACATAATGTCTCACAACTTTCTCCAAACATTCTAAATTTTTTATCACAGCCTCTACATATGATATCATGACACGTCGACAAGTTTCATGATTTTCTGACTTTGTTTGTGTTTTATACAATTTTTAAACAGCTGGATGACAAGTTCACGGGCATGTTGAGTGAGCATGGTGCTCGAAGTTTCCAGTCTGTTCCTGAAATCGGTCGTAACTTGTGCTAAGTAGCATTGATATCATTTTTGCATGCACAGTTTTCCAAGTTTCGAGTGACTTGCAGTTCAAATGTGATTTTTTTGAAGAAATTCAAATAAACGAACTAAATCTACTAGCTATAGAAAACACTTTTTCTAATTGTCTCAAAATGGTACATGTAGGTCTATATAGTGTAGGAACACACCACAAAAATTTTGGTTGCTAAAATAAATAAAATAAAAATGTACTTTGCTGAGTGTCGAGAAATGACACTCAGCAAAGTAGCCTTTGCCGAGTGTCCCCTGGGCGACACTCAGCAAAGAATTGTAAAATAATCTTTGCCGAGTGTCGCCCAGGTGACAATCGGCAAAGACTACTTTGCCGAGTGCCCCCGATCTAGCACTCGGCAAAGCGTATTTTAAAATTAAAAAAAAATCTTTGCCGAGTGCCAAATCACGGGCACTCAGCAAAGCACTCGAACATAGCAACTGTCAGTCCTTTATTTCTCACTCTCTCACTCTCTTCTCACGCACTGCCGCCGCTGCTCTCCACGCCACCGCGCCTTCGCCGCTGCGCCCTCGCCCACCGCGCCCCTACCCTCGGCCACGGCCTCGACCTCGCCCACCGCCGCACCATCTCCCGCCGTGACCTCGCCTCGCCCGCCACCGTGCCCCTCGCCTGCGCCTGCCGTGCCCGCGCCGGCGCCTCCGTGCCCCTCACCGTGCCCCTCGCCCGCGCCCACCGTGCCCCTCGTCGTGCCCCTCGCCCTCGCCCGTGCCCGCCGTGCCCCTCGTCGTGCCCCTCGCCCTCGCCCGCGCCCGCCGCGCCCCTCATCGTGCCCCCGCCGTGCCCTCGCCCGCCCGGCGCCTCGCCCGCGACCCGTCGTCTCGTCCGCGACCAAACCTCCAAGGTGATTGCTTGCTTTATGTTCTACGTGTATGATTTATATGAAATAATTAGGTTTAATATTGAGTTAATTATATACGTGTATGATTAGGTTAATAGGTAGTCTTGTTGTGTTAAATTTATGTACGTGTATGATTAGGTTAATATGTAGTCTTGTTGTGTTAAATTTATGTACGTGTATGATTAGGTTAATATGTAGTATTGTTGATTGCCGGTCATCATGCCGTTGAATTATGTGTGGATGTCAGCCATCGTGCTGATAGTTTTATTTGCAGGATTTCGAAACCTCCCCGTGCAGGGGAGGTGCTACCGAAATTTTCTGTTGCTAGGCTTCTGTTAGAGGATGGAGGACCGTGAGTGGATGTACACGGGCCGTAGAGGAAGGAACGATGTCACCACTGAATGGCTTAGAAAGACCGATGATTTCGTGGAATGGGCATATGGCGAAGCTGCTAAAGGAGCGAGTCTAGTCCCATGCCCATGTAGCAAATGTGCCAATCGGAAAAGAAAACCAAAGAAGGCCATGATAGAACATATTTGGAAGAATGGATTTGCGTCGGGCTATACTCGGTGGATATTTCATGGTGAAGCGCATCGTACGAGAGAGGAGGTGTTGAGACAACGTGTCGAGGATTATGACGCGGATGCGGGGGTAACGAATATGTTGAACGACTATCAGGAGGCACAGTACACGGGAGGATGTATGGATGACGAGCCAGAGCCGACTGCAAAGGCGTTCTACGACATGTTCGACACGGCACAGAAGCCCCTTCATGGGCAGACAAAGGTTTCTCAACTGGATGCCATTGGGCGTGTAATGGCGTTCAAGTCGCAGTACAGCATGAGTAGAGACGCATTTGATGGCTTGTTGACGGTTATTGGGAGCCTGCTTCCGGATGATCATGTTCTGCCAAAGAGCATGTACGAGGCACAGAAAATCCTTCGTGCACTCAAGATGACGTATGAGCAGATTCATGCTTGTCCGAAGGGTTGCGTGCTATTTAGGAAAGAATACACGGAGGCAAAGTACAGTCCCAAGTGTAAATCGTCTAGGTTCATGGAGGTAGACTCTGGTGATGGACAGAAGAGGCAGCTCGATATCCCCTTGACAATCCTACGACACCTTCCATTCATACCGAGGATCCAGCGTCTGTACATGACAGAGGAATCCGCAAAACAGATGACATGGCACAAAAATGGAAAACGATACAATCCTGACAAGATGGTGCACGCATCTGATGGTGAAGCATGGAAACACTTTGATGCCATTCACTGTGAGAAAGCCGAAGAGGCTCGTAATGTATGTGTTGCATTGGCCACAGATGGGTTCAATCCCTATGGAATGAGCGCTGCCCCGTACACATGTTGGCCCGTGTTTGTTATCCCAATCAATCTCCCCCCTAGTGTGTGCTTTCAAAGGCAGAATATATTCGTGTCGTTGATAATTCTTGGACACTCGGGGAATAAAATGGGCGTGTACATGGAGCCTTTGATCGATGAATTGGTACGTGCCTGGGAGGAAGGGGTATGGACGTATGACCGAGCTACGAAGACAAACTTCAGAATGCATGTTTGGTACCAATACTCCATGCATGACTTACCGGCGTATGCGCTATTTTGCGCCTGGTGTGTTCACGGTAAGTTCCCATGCCCAGTTTGCAAGGAAGCTCTCAGGTTCATTTGTTTGAAAAAGGGTGGCAAATATTCGTCCTTCGATAAACATCGACAATTTCTCCCTCCTGACCATCCATTCCGCTAGACATCAAGAACTTTACAAAAGGTGTCGTAGTGACAGACCGCCCACCTGCAACGATGACTGGTGCCGAAATTTGTCAACAGATAGATGGGCTCGTGGCCAATACAGAAGGTGGTTTTGTGGGATATGGTGAGCAGCATATGTGGACACATAAGTCTGGCTTGACTCGGCTCCCCTATTTTGACGACCTGCTCCTTCCACACAACATTGACGTGATGCACACTGAAAAGAATGTTGTCGAGGCACTGTGGGCAACAATTATGGACATTCCTGATAAGTCAAAGGATAACGTGAAGGCAAGAGTGGATCTGGCAGCGTTATGTGATAGACCACACCTAGAGATGAAGCCGCCAAGTGGTGGAAAGACGTGGAGAAGGCCTAAGGCTTATTTCGTCCTAAGCAGGGCCCAGAGGAAGGAAATACTTCAGTGGATCAAGATGTTGATGTTCTCTGATGGGTATGCAGCTAACCTGAGTAGGGGGGTGAACTTATCTACTATGCGAGTCTTAGGGATAAAGAGTCATGACTTCCACATATGGATTGAACGGATTCTTCCTGCGATGGTTCGAGGTTATGTCCCTGAGCATGTCTGGCTAGCGCTTTCAGAGTTGAGCTATTTCTTTCATCAGCTTTGTGCAAAAGAGTTATCTTGGACCGTGGTTGCAGACTTGGAAAGATTGGCACCCATGTTACTGTGTAAGCTTGAGAAGATATTTCCACCCGGCTTCTTCAATCCAATGCAGCATTTGATTCTTCATCTCCCCTATGAGGCACGAATGGGGGGGCCCGTGCAGGGACGTTGGTGCTATCCAATCGAGAGATGTCTAAAGACTATTCGAAAGAAATGTAGAAATAAATGCAAAATCGAGGCTTCCATTGCAGAGGCATACATTCTAGAGGAGGTCTCAAACTTCACAACAAGTTATTATGGTGACAAACTGCCGAGCGTGCATAATCCACCCCCTCGTTACAATGATGGCGACAATGAATCGAACCTTAGCATATTTCGAGGCCAACTCGAAAGCGCAAGTGGCTCGACCACCAAGACCCTAACACATGAAGAGTGGCGGCATACCATGCTATATGTATTGACCAACCTTGAAGAGGTGATGCCATACATTGAACAATTTCTTCATGAATTCTGGCGTCGATCAAGGGACCCCACTCCACAGGAATATGACACTCTTCTTAGAAAGGGTGCGAGAAATGGGTTGCCCGATTTCATTTCCTGGTTCAAACGTAAGGTACGTGCTTAGTTTGTAAAAAAGATACGTCTTTGAACTCAATTTAGCATCTTTTAACTTGCGAATACTTGCAGGGCCAAAGAGATCTGTCTATGAGTGCCGAGTTGAGACAAGTAGCCAATGGCTTTGCTTATAGGGTCAAGAAATATTCTAGGTATGACGTCAATGGATAACGTTTTTGCACAACAAACAACGACAAAAGTCAGCCCAATCAGAAAACAACGTGTTCTGGAGTCTTTACGTCCGGCCTTGACAATGTCGATTATTTTGGACGAATGGAAGAAATATATGAGCTCAATTTTTATGGTTCCAAACCTCTTACTCTAGTGATATTAAAATGTCATTGGTTTGACCCTCAAGTGACGAGACGGACACATTCTAATCTTGGGATAGTCGAGATTCGACAAGATTCTACCTTACCAGGAATCGATGTCTATATCGTGGCCCAACAGGCCACACAAGTGTATTATCTCCCATATGCATGCCAAACGAAAGAACATCTTAAGGGTTGGGATGTTGTGTATAAGGTATCACCGCACGGGAGGTTACCTGTTCCTAACGATGAAGATTACAACTTAGACCCGGACACATATGATGGAGAGTTCTTCCAAGAAGATGGGCTAGAAGGGCGATTTGAGATAGACTTAATCGAAGCTATCGGAATGGACGTAGATATTGAAATGGTTGTTGATGAGGAGGATGATGAGGTGCAAAATGATAATGACTTAGTAATCCTTGAGGGCAATGACATTAATGACGAACTTGCGTCTTCCGATGGTGTTGAGATTGAAATGTTTGATAGTGATGATGAGAGTTATGATCCGGCTAACCCCGACACATATGAAGATTATTTTTAATCGATGTAATGCTATATGACTTTTTATTTTGCACAAGTTTTTAAATACATTTTTTATATGTTCTTATTTGTTTACTCTTAATTGCAGGTTTTTGGACAAATATGGTCGGCGGTAATTGGCTGGGGAGGAGGAGGGGGAGGAGGAGTAGGACGGCGGATGAGGCAGAGCAGGCGGCACCTCAGGACGACCTTGTCCAGCAGCAGGCGGCGCCTCAGGACGACGATGACCAGCAGTAGGACGACGATGACCAGCAGCAGGACGCCTCAGGTTCTAGCGGCTTAGGTTCGAGGAGCATCTACCTGCGAGGTCCCGCGAATCTCTCTCAGCGTCCCATACTTCGGGACAGGCGACCGCTGATTCGGCCGGATGGGGAGAGGTATGTAACTTTATGTTCTTCATTCTTGTTCATATTATGTGTTCAAAATCATAATATAAACTAATACTTTTTATTTATCACTTGGACAGGTCTTGGACGGTTGTGGATTATGCTGGGGGTCATCGTCGCCTCCCCAATGGCATCCTCGGCCTGCTATGCAGGGAACACTTCCCTGGACTGGTTGAGTACGCCGGAGTGACGGGCCCAGCCTACACCTTCGACCACTACGCCGTCGCCCCCGATGCAGTAGACCGGGACGGCCGGGAATTCAATAACAAGGCGGAGCGGGTTAAGCAAGAGCTGTGGGTAAGTCTTAGTATAATGTAAAATATGTCGCATTCGTTGCAAATTCTTGAAATAATGTATGGATACATCGTTTTTGTATGCAGGATTTCTTCAGATGCGAGGCTGGATATGAGGCTAGGGCGGATGTGGTGGCCACCACGAGCTGTAAGAAGCTCGTCGTGGACATGCACTATGAGGCCCGAATCTAGGCCATCGTCACCTACCACGGCTCCGCCCTTGGGGAGAGGGTGAACAAGCAGCAAGCCCGAACCATGTCGTTGACCAGGGACCAGTACCTGCAGGTAAAGTCATGCATGTTTGGTACCAGTACTCCATGCATGAATTTTATTTTATCTTCTGATATGCACTTTACGTGTTTACTTTGTAGGTGATTCCACATTGGTGCGCCGCACATCCTCTCTGCTGGGAGCAGATGGTGGATAGGTGGTGTTCGGCTGAGTGGGACGAGGCGCACAACGCTAGCCGGGAACGACGTATGTTGATGCAAGGTCCCTCCCACCACCAAGGCAGTCGGAGCCTGGGCTGATATGCCGAAGCATGGGTACGCCGTCTTTTTTATTTAGGTATATAGCACTGGATTAGATATTATTTCTAACTATCTCGTTGGTTTTCTTGTAGTCGGCATCACATGGTGGCCGGCCTTGCTCCACCTTCTCGGCCTATGCTATGGCCCATAAGGGTAAGGCGATGTCCGACGTCACCTACAACCCGGATGACGGGCCCGAGGCCTACACCAACCCCGCCATCTATAGCCGCCTCCATGACTACACCGCCATGGTGCAGGAGGTCCATGGCCCAGAATATGATCCAAGCACCGAGCCGATCGACCCCGATGTGCTCATGAGGGTCAGAGGAGAAAAGAGACATGGGCGGTACTAAATTGCCGACGGGGCAATCGACTCGTCCTCCACTCCCACTTTGTCTCAGGTGAGAGCAAGGAGCACGGGCTCGAGTCCAGCCATACGACCTCGGCACGATAGCTCACAGCTTCGCATACAACAACTCAAGGTTAGTGCTTCTGTAACTCGTCCTTCCTTGAGTTATATACTGTCGGCGTTTCGACCCAGGGGGGTCCCTGGACCGACGAGTAAATTGTCGCTGCGTGTCCCAGTCCAGATGGGTCGGCGGAGACGGAACACAAGGGGGAAAACAGTAAGGGGAAACCGCGGCCTCATGTTGTCCAGCGCCCAGGGCAGATGCACTTGCAGTAGGGGGTTATAAGCGTTCGCGAGGGAGAGAGAGAGAGCGAGAGCCTTGTGCGTCGGCCCGTTCTCCCGCGCGGCCACCTTCTCGTACGAGAGCCCTGGAGCTTCCTTTTATAGATGTAAGGAGAGGGCCCAGGTGTACAATGGGGGTGTAGCAATGTGCTAACGTGTCTAGCAAAGGGGAGCTAGAGCCCTATGTACATGCCGTCGTGGCTGTCGGAGAGGTGTTGCTGCCCTGTTCATGTGATGTCGTGGCCGTCGGAGGAGCGCTTGAGCCCTGTGGAAGTACAGCTGTCGGGGCTGTCGGATCCTTGCTGACGTCTCCTTGCTTCCGTAAGGGGCTGAGAACCACCGTAGTCATGGAGCACGCGGTGTGCCATCATTACCTGTTTTACCAGGGCGAGCCAGATGGGATGTCGGTCTTGTTCCCCATAGCCTGAGCTAGCTTGGGGTAGGGTAATGATGGGCCCCCTGTGACGTGGTCGGTCCGAGCCCGAGGTCGGGCGAGGCGGTGACTCCTCCGAGGTCGAGGCTGAGTCCGAGCCCTGGGGTCGGGCGAGGCAGAGACCGTCTTCCGAGGTCGAGGTTGAGTCCGAGCCTTGGGGTCGGGCGAGGCGGAGACCGTCTTCCAAAGTCGAGGCGGAGTCCGAGCCCTGGTGTCGGGCAAGGCGGAGACCGTCTTCCGAAGTCGAGGTGGAGTCCGAGCCCTGGGGTCGGGCGAGGCGGAGACCGTCTTCCGGTGTCGAGGTTGAGTCCGAGCCCTGGGGTCGGGCGAGGTGGAGCTTCCTATGGCACCTGAGGCCGGACTTGGCGGCTGTCAGCCTCACCCTGACGGGTGGCACATCAGTCAAAGCAGCGCAGGCAGCACTGTTTTCCTGTCAGGTCAGCCAATGGAGGGGCGAAGTGACTGCGGTCACTTCGGCTTTGTCAACTGAAGAGCGTGCGTCAGGATAAGATGTCAGGCGATCCTTGCATTGAATGCTCCTGTGATCCGGTCAGCTGGCAAGGCGATCTGTCCAAGGTTGCTTCTCCGCGAAGCCTGCTCGAGCTGGGCCTCGGGCGAGTCGAAGGTGTGCCCGTTGCTTGAGGGGACCCTCGGGCGAGACATGAATCCTTCTGGGTCGGCTGTCTTTGCCCGAGGCTGGGCTCGGGCGAGGCCGGATCGTGTCCCTCGAGTGGACGGAGCCTTGACCTGAATTGCGCCTATCAGGCCTTTGCAGCTTTGTGCTAATGGGGTTTACCAGCTGAGATTAGGAGTCTTGGAGGTACCCCTAATTATGGTCCCCGACAGTAGCCCCCGAGCCTCGAAGGGAGTGTTGGTACTCGCTTGGAGGCTTTTGTCGCACTTTTTTGCAAGGGGACCGACCTTTCTCGGTTGTATTTCGTTCTGGTGGGTGCGCGCGAGCGCACCCGCCGGGTGTAGCCCTCGTGGCCTCGGATGAGTGGTTTGACTCCTTCGAGATCTTAGCGCTTTTCGTGACGCCTCGGCCGGTATGGTTGTTCCCTCATGCGAACTGGTCGTTGCCCGGGTGCATAGTCAGGTTCCGAGTTCTCGGGCTGGTATGTTGACGCTGTCAACGATTTGGCCGGAGCCGGGTTTGCGAGAGCAACCCCCGAGCCTCCGCATAGAGCGAGAGGACGGTCAAGGACTGACTCAGCTTTTATCATACACCCCTTCGTCGCCTTTCCGCAAGGAGGAGGGGGGGAAAGCGCCATGTTGCCCTCGGAGGGCGCCGAACATGGTGTCTCCAGTGAGTTGCTAACGGGTGATCCGAGTGGACGCCCGTGCCTCGTTCGATAAGGGTCGGCTAGTGGCCCAGAGGCGCGCTCCAAAAGTACCTGCAGGTGATTTGCCGGACCCAGTCCCGTTTGATAGGGTCCAAGGGCTCGATGCCTCCCTCTGATGGGATTCTGTTACAGAATCGCTCCTGTCGGTCTCGGAAATGTCCTAGGGTACCTCGGGAGCGTAGCCCGAGCCTCAGCCATGTATCGGACGTACCCAGAGTCATCCCTCGCTCTGCGTGCTCTGAGGCGGCTGTCGAACCCTTCGGGGGCCAGCCTACGAACCCCTGATCAGTAGTAGGCGCGGAGCCTGAGTGGCCTGAGGCGGCTGTCGAACCCTTCCGAGGGGCCAGCCTTCGAACCTCTGATCAGTAGGAGGGCTCAGAGCCCGAGTGCTCTGAGGCGGCTGTCGAACCCTTCCGAGGGGCCAGCCTTCGAACCTCTGATCAGTAGGAGGGCTCGGGGCCCGCTTCCTTCGCGGAGAAGGATCCCTTTCGGAGTATCCCCTTTCCTGGTCCCTGTAGCAAGAGAGAGAAAGGGGAAGAGGAAAAGGATACGAAATTGAACGACGTGGCATACCTTTTTTGACGCGGTCATCATGGCGGAGGTGAAGCGTCGCCCGCTTCGCCTACCAAAGGTGTCGCCTGCCCTGCCGCAGAGTTAACGCGACGGGACGAGTGGTTGGCGGGGCAGCCGTTGTGCGTGCGCGAGCCATTCGAGGAACGGAACACGGGCGCGTCATCTTTACGCCGTGGGAGAGGGCTCTCCTGCTGCTCTAGGAGGGGACGTGAGCCTGCAGTCGATTTGATCGCCGCTTCCGCTCGCCTGCTGCCGCCATTACTGCCGGCCCACCTTTGGCCATATCGACCGTCGCGCCTTCTCCCGCGGCTGACTAACCCGTGACCGATGTGCTCGGTTGGCACTGTTGGGCCATGCGCAGGGTTGCCTCGAGTCGCGGCACCGGTTCCGCAGTCAAGAAGGCGCGGTACTGGCGCAAGTGGCGGTACAGTTTCTCGCACGTAGTAACCGGCACGCCGGTTTCATGACATGTGGGCCTGGGCCTCCATGCTGGACGCGTCAAAGTCGAAAGGGTGCACCCCCTTGGTGCGGTTGCATGCCGCCTGCATGGCGATCCGCCCTTTCACCCGCTGGTCTGGGCGAAAGTGGAGGAGTGCTTGTAACCGCTGGGCAGTTACGCGCTCCGCGCGCGGCGGTTTGGCTTCTTCTGTCCTGGGCCAGATTGTATGACGCGTGGGACCCAGCCCCCGTGTCGTAGGGGGAGGACCTTGGAGAGTGTTGGTGGAGACTCAATCCATGAGGGCTGAGGACGCAAGTGGGGAGAGTCGCCCTTAAAAAGGGGGTGACCCCCTTGGATGGCAGCCATGCCTTCGCACTCCCCTCATGCATCGCGTCCTTCCACCTTCCGAGCCCCCGGATGGGGAGCGCCTGCATTGCTTTCGTCTTGCTGTCGTTGGAGGAACGCAACTTCGCGGAAGTTGGTACCTTTCAGCCATCGCTCGACTTCAAGGATTTTCATCAGGCAGCCCGTCTGCATCCCCTCGCCGATGGTCACCCAAGACGGTGACCACCAGTTTGATGGTGGGGAGAAGCAAGTCGGGCTGCGGCCTCTGCCCCGCCCTCAGCTTTAAGGATCTTCATCATCCTTGCTGGGGCGGAGTGCGAGCTGAGCCGGAGCTCTACCTCCCGCATAGGTTCGTGGGCCACCTTCTCCTTCAGCATTCAGGGGAGAAGGCGCTCACCGGCCTAGCGGAGGGGGCGGACTTCGACAACGCAGGGCCGATCGGCCGCAAGAGTCGTCAGCTCCAGCGTGCCCGGTTCGCTGGCTCAGCTGGCTCTGGCGCAGCTTTCGGTGCCACCTCCCACCGCTGGGCGGAGTGCAGCTATCTGCCCGCCATACGGGCGGTCGTTGCGCCGCGCGCAACGGGGGACCGCCCAAGACGTCGCGCGCTGCTAGGGCGGCGTTCGTGTTCTTGGGTTGTCCTGCCCTTGCTCCGGTACGATGCCTCCACGCGGAGGTCGGTGCTCGCCCGTCCGGGAGGACTTGAGTGGGGATCTGCCGGCGGGCAGGCGGCTGCCGTCGTCGGTGTTGAGGTGGTGGCAGCTGGAGAAGTCCTCGTCACCGACGAGATCGCCGCTGCCATCCGCGCTCTAGGCCTCGGCTCTTTGGCTTTGATAGCTTGTCCTCGCCCCTCGAGTGGGGACGTGGGCGAGGGCCTTGTCGCAGCAGCGTCTGTCCTGAGGTCATCGCTGTTGCTGTTTGGCCGCCCGGAGCGGGAGTCGTTGTCGCTGCTGCTGGAGCGGGTGGCGGCGAGCCACCTGGGATTTTGTCGTCCCACAGGCCCTCCAATGTGGGGGGTTGTTTGTACCTGCGGGAGTGGAACCGAAGTTCCGTCTGTAATGGCATCTTGAGTGCCGGTGTCTGTTCATTGCGGCTGTCGGGGCCTGAACATCTATGTATTTGGGCGTAAAGCCGTGTTTCTTCCCCCTTTCGAGCACCAGACTCGCCTGTCGGCTAGCTAGACCGCTTAACCAAGTGTGAGTTGCCTCATGCGGAAGGTGACGAGTAAGGTATCCGTATCCCGGAGGCATAGAAGTCCCTCGGCTCGGTCGGCCTTGCCGCCCGAGGCTTCTCTTGCTCAGTGAAGGAAACCCTCGACCGCTCTGCGATGAGCCAGAGCCGGAGGCAGCGGTGTCAGCATGGACAGAGGCAGATTCGGCTGGAGAAGTAACTTCGTCGGCCGGAGCCTGGCCGGGTCGTCCACTGGCGGGACCAACGCCGGAGTCGAGTTGCCGAGGCCATGAGCCGGGCTGATGTCCTCGGGGGACAGCTGGCTGAGGCTACGGAGCGGCCAGTCGAGCCGTCTGATTGGGCCGGGTTCCTGGAGGAGACCCCGGCGACGATGGCCCAGGCATGGTGCTGACGTCTTCCTTCGAGGTGGAGATCCTCCGACCGTGTTGCCGCCCGAGGCCGAGTCGGATTCCGCCGAAGGTGGAGTCGACGCCGAGGGTGCTGCTGCCCCCCTATTGATGTCTGAACCTGCAGGATCAGTTTGTCTGTAGTATGCATATGTTTTTGCGACCACCGAGGCCCAAACATATCGTCGTCGTGTTGTAAAGTTGCGTGTCTTTTCCCCTTGTTTCGAGCATCAGGACTTGTTTGTCGGTAACAGAATTGTTTATCCGAGCGAGAGTTACTTTTCACGGAAGGTGATGAGTGAGGTATCCGTATCCCGGAGGCGTAGGAGTTCCTCGGCTCGGTCGGCCTTGCCGCTTATGTGTACTCTTACTCGTCCGTTGGATTCTGTTATCGATGTAGTCGAGAAGGCACGAAAAATCGTTTCGGCAGAAAAGTTTCCGAGCGTTAAGACTTGTTCGGTCAGCGGAATCGCTTATCCGAGCGTGAGTTACTTATCGCAGAAGGTGATGAGTGAGGTATCCGTATCCCGAAGGCGTAGGAGTCCCTCGGCTCGGTCAACCTTGCCGCTTACGTGTACTCCATCGTTTTCAGGATCCCACTATCGAAGTAGTCGAAAAGCACGAAAGATGTTCTGGCAGAAAGACTTTTTCCGAGGAAAATTTTGACGCAGAGGGGGTTCCCCCCTTCTAGCCCCCGAGGGAGGGTCGGGCTTTGCCGAGGCAAGGTTGACCCTTCCTTGATGGTTAGACTTTATTTGCGTATGTAAACGAGGTGTATGAACAGCTTGAAAACATCTTAAGGGTAGAAGCGACGTAGTTGTCGGATGTTCCAAGCGTTGCTGTAGACCTCGCCTTGATTGTTGGCCAGCTTGTATGTTCCGGGCTTCAAAATCTTGGCGATGATGAATGGCCCTTCCCAGGGAGGCGTGAGCTTGTGGCGCCCTCGGGCGTCTTGTCGTAGCCGAAGCACCAAGTCGCTCACCTGGAGGTCTCGGGACCGAACCCCTCGGGCGTGGTAGCGTCGCAGAGACTGCTGATACCGCGCCGAGTGTAGTAAGGCCATATCCCGAGCCTCTTCCAGCTGGTCCAGTGAGTCTTCTCGGTTGGTCCGGTTGCTTCGGTCGTCGTATGCCCTCGTCCTCGGGGATCTGTATTCTAAGTCTGTGGTCAAGATAGCCTCGGCTCCATAGACTAGAAAGAACGGTGTGAAGCCCGTGGCTCGGCTTGGCGTCGTTCTCAGACTCCAGACCACCGAGGGGAGTTCCTTCATCCATCGCCTGCCGAATTTGTTGAGGTCGTTGTAGATCCTTGGCTTGAATCCCTGTATAATCATGTCGTCGGCACGCTCTACCTGCCCATTCGTCATGGGGTGAGCTACGGCGGCCTAGTCCACCCGGATGTGGTGGTCCTCGCAGAAGTCCAGGAACTTTCTGCCAGTGAACTGGGTGCCGTTGTCGGTGATGATGGAGTTCGAGACCCCAAAGCGATGGATGATGTTGGTGAAGAACGCCACCGCCTGTTTGAACCTGATGCTATTTAGGGGTCGGACTTCAATCCACTTGGAGAATTTGTCGATAGCGACCAGCAGGTGCGTGTAGCCCCCGGGTGCCTTCTGCAAGGGGTGAGCAAACGGGCAGGTGCGTCTGCCTTGCGTAGAATTGACACCCTTGGCAGGTGCGTACAATCCTAGTGGTGTCGGCCACCGCGGTTGGCCAGTAGAAAACCTGTCGGAAGGCGTTTCCAACAAGGGCTCGAGGCGCTGCATGATGACCGCAAGCCCCCAAGTGTATTTCTTGCAATAGCTCCTGACCTTCGGCGATGGATATGCATCGCTGGAGGATGCCTGAGGGGCTGCGGTGGTAGAGCTCCTTTCCGTCACCCAGCAAGACGAACGACCTGGCGCGCCGCGCCAGTCGCCGAGCTTCGGCTCTATCGAGGGGTAGCTCTCCTCGGTGGAGATATTGCAGGTACGGGGTCTGCCAGTTTCGATTAGGCGTGACCCCATTCCTCTCTTCCTCAACACGCAGTGCCTCACCCTCGGGGTCTGAGGGTGCCTCGGGCTGAGCCGAGGGTGCCTCGGGCTGAGCCGAGGCCTTCTCGGGCTCGGGCGTGTCGTTGGTCTTGACTGAGGGTTGATGTAGGTCTCGGGAGAAGACGTCCGGAGGAACCGTTGTCCGCCCCGAGGCTATCTTAGACAGCTCGTCCACAGTCTCGTTGTATCGTCGGGCGATGTGGTTGAGCTCGAGCCCGTAGAACTTGTCCTTTAGGCGCCGAACCTCATCGCAGTAGGCTTCCATCTTCGGGTCGCGGCAATGGGAGTTCTTCATGACTTGGTCGATGACAAGCTGCGAGTCGCCACGAGCGTCGAGGCGCCGGACCCCTAGCTCGATGGCGATGTGCAACCCGTTAACCAGAGCCTCGTACTCGGCCACGTTGTTGGACGCCGGGAAATGGAGGCGCAGTACGTAGCGGAGGTGCTCCTCGTGGGGCGAGATGAAGAGCAGGCCCGCACCTGCTCCTGTCTTCATCAGCGACCCGTCGAAAAACATGGTCCAGAGTTCCGGTTGGATCGGAGCTGCTGGAAGATGGGTGTCGACCCATTCAGCCATAAAGTCCGCCAAGACTTGGGACTTGATGGCCTTCCGAGGAGCGAACAAGATTGTCTCACCCATGATCTCCACCGCCCACTTTGCAATACTACCCGAGGCCTCTCGGCACTGGATAATCTCTCCCAGAGGGAAGGATGACACCACAGTCACCGGATGAGACTCGAAGTAGTGTCGCAACTTTCGCCGTGCCAGAATTACTGCGTACAGTAGCTTCTGGATTTGTGGGTAGCGGATTTTGGTTTCGGACAGTACTTCACTGATGAAGTAGACCGGCCTCTGGACGGGCAATGCGTGCCCCTCTTCTCGTCTCTCGACCACGATCGCGGCGCTGACCACCTGAGTGGTAGCGGCGACGTAGATCAAGAGGGCTTCTCCGACAGCGGGGGGCACCAAGATGGGCGCGCTTGTGAGGAGTGCCTTTAGGTTCCCGAGGGCTTCCTTGGCCTCGGGGGTCCAAGTGAAGCGCTTGGTCTTCCTTAAGAGGCAGTATAGGGGTAGTCCTCTTTCGCCGAGGCGCGAGATGAAACGGCTCAGAGCCGCAAGGCATCCCATGACCCTCTGTACTCCTTTCAAGTCCTTGATGGGCCCCATGTTGGTGATGGCCGCGATTTTCTCCGGGTTGGCCTCGATGCCTCGCTTGGAGACGATGAACCCCAGGAGCATGCCTCGGGGGACTCCGAAGACACACTTCTCAGGATTGAGTTTTACGCCTTTCGCCTTGAGACACTTGAATGTCGTTTCAAGGTCGGAGAGGAGGTCGGAGGCTTTCCTCGTCTTAACTACGATGTCATAGAAGTAAGCCTCGACCGTTCGACCAATGTGCTCTCCGAACACGTGGTTCATGCACCTTTGGTATGTCGCACCCGCATTCCTCAAACCGAATGGCATAGTAATGTAGCAGTACATGCCAAAAGGTGTGATGAAAGAAGTCGCGAGCTGGTCGGACTCTTTCATCCTGATTTGGTGATACCCTGAGGTGGCATCGAGGAACGACAGGGTTTTGCACCCAGCAGTGGAATCCACGATTTGATTGATGCGAGGCAGAGGGTAGGGAACTTTCGGACATGCTTTGTTTAGACCAGTGTAGTCTACACACATCCGCCATTTTCCGCCTTTCTTTCTCACAAGCATAGGGTTGGCTAGCCATTCGGGATGGAATACCTCTTTGATGAACCCTGCAGCCATCAGCTTGTGGATCTCCTCGCCTATGGCTCTGCGCTTTTCTTCGTCGAATCGGCGCAGAGGCTGCTTCACGGGTCGGCATCTAGCTCGGATATCCAGCGAGTGCTCAGCGACATCCCTCGGTATGCCAGGCATGTCCGAGGGACTCCACGCAAAAACCTCGGCGTTCGCACGGAGAAAGTCAACGAGCACTGCTTCCTATTTGGGATTGAGCTCGGAGCCGATCCGGACTTGCTTGGAGGTGTCGTTGCTGGGGTCGAGAGGGACGGACTTAACCGCCTCTGCTGGCTCGAAGTTGCCGGCGTGGCGCTTCGCATTTGGCACCTCCCTGGAGAGGCTCTCTGGGTCGGCGATGAGGGCCTCGGATTCGGCGAGGGCCTCGGCGTACTCCACGCACTCCACGTCGCATTCGTACGCGTGCCGGTACGTGGAGCCGACGGTGATGACCCCGTTGGGGCCCGACATCTTGAGCTTGAGGTAGGTGTAGTTGGGGACGGCCATGAATTTGGCGTAGCATGGTCTCCCTAGCACTGCGTGGTAGGTTCCTCGGAACCCGACCACCTCGAACGTGAGGGTTTCCTTTCGGAAGTTGGAGGGAGTCCCGAAGCAGACTGGCAGATCGAGTTGCCCAAGGGGCTGGACGCGCTTCCCGATGATGATCCCGTGAAAGGGCGTCGCGCCGGCCCGGATCGAGGACAGATCGATCTGCAGGAGCCCGAGGGTCTCGGCGTAGATGATGTTGAGGCTGCTGCCTCTGTCCATGAGGACCTTGGTAAGCCTGACGTTGCCGATGACGGGGTCGACAACGAGCGGGTACTTTCCCGGGCTCGGCACGCGGTCGGGGTGGTCGCCCTGGTCGAAGGTGATGGGCTTGTCGGACCAGTCTACGTAGACTGGCGCTGCCACCTTCACCGAGCAGACCTCCCGACGCTATTGCTTGCGATGCCGAGCCGAGGCGTTCGCCACTTGCCCACCGTAGATCATGAAGCAGTCGTGGACCTCGGGGAACTCCTCTGCCTTGTGATCCTCCTTCTTGTCGTTGTTGTGGGCTCTACCACCTTCCGCCGGGGGCCCGGCCTTGTGGAAGTAGCGCCGAAACATGACGCACTACTCAAGGGTGTGCTTGACAGGACCCTGATGATAGGGGCACGACTCCTTGAGCATCTTGTCGAATAGGTTGGCGCCTCCGGGGGCTTCCGAGGGTTCCTTGGCGACGGCAACAAGGTCTGCGTCGGTGGCGTCGCGTTTCGCTTGCGACTTCTTCTTGCCCTTCTTCTTGGTGCCGTGCTGAGCAGACGCCTCGGGGACGTCTTCCGGCTGGCGCCCCTGAGGCTGTTTGTCCTTCCAGAAGATGGCCTCGACCGCCTCCTGACCAGAGGCGAACTTGGTGGCGATGTCCATCAGCTCGCTCGCCTTGGTGGGAGTCTTGCGACCCAGCTTGCTCACCAGGTCGCGGCAAGTGGTGCCGGCGAGGAACGCGCCGATGACATCCGAGTCGGTGATGTTGGGCAGCTCGGTGCATTGCTTCGAAAATCGCCGGATGTAGTCCCGCAGGGATTCTCCCAGCAGCTGGTGGCAGCTTCGGAGATCCCAAGAGTTCCCAGGGCGCACATATGTGCCCTGGAAGTTGCCGGCGAAAGCTTTGACCAGGTCGTCCCAGTTGGAGATCTGCGCAGGGGGCAGATGCTCCAGCCAGGTTCGGGCGGCGTCGGAGAGGAACGGGGGAAGGTTGCGGATGATGAGGTTGTCATCGTCCGTCCCACCCAGCTGGCAGGCCAGCAAGCCACAGTTCCGGCCTTGTCTCCCCCGAGTACTTGGTGATGGTAGTCGGGGTTCGGAACCGGGTCGGGAACGACGCCCGTCGTATGGCCCGGCTGAAAGCTTGCGGACCGGGTGGTTCGGGCGAGGGGCTCCGATCCTCCCCGCTGTCGTAGCGTCCTCCACGCCTGGGGTGGTAGCCTCGGCGCACCTTCTCGTCGAGGTGGGCTCGACGGTCGCGGTGGTGGTGCTCGTTGCCGAGGCGACCCGGGGCCGCAGGCGCTGTGTTCCGCGTGCGCCCTATGTGGACCGAGGCTTCCCGCATGAAACGGGAAGTCGCGGCGCGATGCTCCGGGGGGTACCCTTGCCTTCGGGAGGCAGAGCTTTCGGCCTGTCGGACCGCGACATCCTCCAGGAGATTCTTGAGCTCTCCCTGGATACACCGCCCCTCGGTGGTGGATGGTTCCGACATCGCTCGGAGTAGTATTGCTGCTGCTGCCAGGTTCTGGCCGACCCCACTAGAAGCCGGGAGCAGCCTTGCCCTGGCGTCGTCGGCGATGCGGTGCTGGACGTCCTGGGCCAGATGACGCGCTTCTCCGGCCGGTGCTCGGCCTGCCCACTCCTGCCCGATATTTTGCCGAAGCTGCACAAGTTGTCCTGCTTCCTCGTCGAGCCTGGCCTGCATCTCGCGGATTTGCTCGAGCTGTGCGTCCTGACCCCCCGCAGGGACTGAGACCACATCTAGCTCCCGAAGGATGTCAACGTGAGGCGCAGGCCTAGGGGGATCGCCGTCCTCCGGCATACCAAGGTGGTTGCCTTCGTCGAGACCCCCTAGATCGACGTGGAAACATTCGCGACTTGGGCCACAGTCCTCGTCGCCGAGGCTGTGGCTACTATCGGAGCAATCGGAGAGGCAGTAGTCACATGCAGTCATGAAGTCCCGCATGGCACTAGGGTTACCGAGCCCGGAGAAATCCCAACCGTAGTCAGGCTCGTCATCTTCCTCGGAACCCGGGGGCCCGTAGGTCGAGACGGCCGTTAGTCGGTCCTAGGTTGACCGCATATGATACCCCGGAAGGTTCGGATATGCCTTTATGAAAGCGTCCACCGAAGCGGGATCGCTTGGTGGGTCGAAGCTGAATCTAAAAGGCACAGGATGGGAAACGGACGGTACCTCTTGATCGACGGATGGTGACGAAGTCGCGTCAGGGACGGACCGCACCGTCATCTCAGGTACAAGGTTAACGCCCAGCAAGTCCTTCGCGAGCGTGCTGGCGTCGTCCGTCTGTTTGGGGTTGGCGTGTTGCGGGGAAACGACGCTCGTCTTCGTCTCAGACGCGAGGTCAACGCCCGACATGTCCCCCGCTGGGGCGCCGGCGCCGTCGACTCGCTCGACAGCCGACGAGGTGCCGCCTCCTGCTTGGCCATGCCTGCCCCGCCTCCTCCTCCGTCGGTGGGGAAGGTGACGGGACAGACCCGGATGTTGCTCTTTCGCCACGTGGGGAAGATGTCGTCAATCCCGCCGCCGGCGGCGGGCTGACGGCCGCCATTGTCGTTGTCGTGCGGCGGAGGAAGGAGTATCATGTCGTAGCTGCCGTCGAGGGACATGAACTCGAGACTCCCGAAACGGAGCATCGTCCCGGGTTGGAGAGGTTGCTGGAGACTCCCCATCTGGAGCTTGACGGGAAGCTATTCGTCAACATGCAGCAGGCCCCTACCTGGCGCGCCAACTGTCGGCGTTTCGACCCCGGGGGGTCCCTGGACCGACGAGTAAATTGTCGCTGCGTGTCCCAGCCCAGATGGGTCGGCGCGAGACGGAATACAAGGGGGAAAATAGTAAGGGGAAATCGCGGCCTCGTGTTGTCCAGCGCCCGGGGCGGATGCGCTTGCAGTAGGGGGTTACAAGCGTTCGCGAGGGAGAGAGAGAGAGAGAGAGCGAGAGCCTTGTGCGTCGGCACGTTCTCCCGCGCGGCCACCTTCTCGTACGAGATCCCTGGACCTTCCTTTTATAGATGTAAGGAGAGGGCCCAGGTGTACAATGGAGGGTGTAGCAATGTGCTAACGTGTCTAGCAAAGGGGAGCCAGAGCCCTATGTACATGCCGTCGTGGCTGTCGGAGAGGTGTTGCTGCCCTGTTCATGTGATGTCGTGGCCGTCGGAGGAGCGCTTGAGCCCTGTGGAAGTACAGCTGTCGGGGCTGTCAGATCCTTGCTGACGTCTCCTTGCTTCCGTAAGGGGCTGAGAACCGCCGTCGTCATGGAGCACGCGGGGTGCCATCATTACCTGTTTTACCGAGGCGAGCAAGATGGGACGCCGGTCTTGTTCCCCGTAGCCTGAGCTAGCTTGGGGTAGGGTAATGATGGGCCCCCTGTGACGTGGTCGGTCCGAGCCCGAGGTCGGGCGAGGCGGTGACTCCTCCGAGGTCGAGGCTGATTCTGAGCCCTGGGGTCGGGCGAGGCGGAGACCGTCTTTCGAAGTCGAGGCGGAGTCCGAGCCCTAGGGTCGGGCGAGGCGGAGACCGTCTTCCGAAGTCGAGGTGGAGTCCGAGCCCTGGGGTCGGGCGAGGCGGAGACCGTCTTCCGGTGTCGAGGTTGAGTCCGAGCCCTAGGGTCGGGCGAGGCGGAGCTTCCTATGGCGCTTGAGGCTGGACTTGGCGGCTGTCAGCCTCACCCTGACGGGTGGCACAGCAGTCGGAGCAGCGCAGGCGACGCTGTTTTCCTGTCAGGTCAGCCAGTGGAGGGGCGAAGTGACTGCGGTCACTTCAGCTCTGTCGACTGCAGAGCGCGCGTCAGGATAAGATGTTAGGCGATCCTTGCATTGAATGCTCTTGCGATCCGGTCGGCTGGCGAGGCGATCTGGCCAAGGTTGCTTCTCCGCGAAGCCTGCCCGAGCTGGGCCTCGGGCGAGTCGAAGGTGTGCCCGTTGCTTGAGGAGACCCTCGGGCGAGACGTGAATCCTTCTGGGTCGGCTGTCTTTGCCCGAGGCTGGGCTCGGGCGAGGCGGGATCGTGTCCCTCGAGTGGACGGAGCCTTGACCTGGATTGCGCCCATCAGGCCTTTGCAGCTTTGTGCTGATGGGGTTTACCAGCTGAGATTAGGAGTCTTGGGGGTACCCCTAATTATGGTCCCCGACATATACCTTCTCTTTGAGTTACTATAACGTTGCCTTGTAATATTACAGACTCAACTAGAAGAAGAGAGGAGGGAACGTCACGAGATGGAGGCGAGGATTATGGTGGAGCGGGAGGCTCGCCTGGCAGATCATCAGAGGATGGCGGAGATGTTCCAGTACATGCAGAGCCTTGGCGCCGCACAGGGCATCGCTCCGCCACCTCCATTGTTCCCTCCAGTTGACCTTGCTCTCTTCCATGCTCCTGTGAGTATCAAAATTGTAGTTAGATGTTGGTAATGCATCTGGTATAACACATGCAATCTCTTCTGTGTGCAGGGCCAATCTGGGGCAGCATCCAACAACCCTCCGGAAGGGTTCAGCCCAACGCAGCACCAGTCGAACCGGCCACCTCCATGAGTGTTATGTTTTTAGTGTTTAGACTTCAGAACTTGTGTAGAATACTTATGTTTGTGTTGGATACTTATGTCAGAGCTTGAGACGTATGAGACTTATGTTTGTGTTGGATACTTGTGTTGAACACATATGTTTGTGATAGATATTTATGTTTGTGTTGGCTATTTATGTTTGTGATGATATCTGTGATGTATATATGTGATATATATGTGATATCTTTTGTTTGTGTGGATGGAATATAAAAAACAAATAAAAAAGGTGCCTACTAGTCACTTTGCCGAGTGTAACACTCGGCAAAGAGGTTCTTTGCCGAGTGTCAAGACCATAGCACTCGGCAAAGAACTAAGACCTGGGCACCGGTATAGGTTCTTTGCCGAGTGTAATGTCTCTAACACTCGGCAAAGAGGCACGCTTTGCCGAGTGTCGTGCATAGCACTCGGCAAAGAACCTGACATGGGGACCCTCCCTGGCGGGTTCTTTGCCGAGTGTCCCAGGTGGCACTCGGCAAAGATTGATTCTTTGCCGAGTGTTGCCGGGCAGGCACTCGACAAAGGTAGCTTCTTTGCCGAGTGTCACCCGGGACACTCGGCAAAGACACCGTCTCCGTCACCCGTCGCCGTAACGGCTGCTTTTCTTTGCCGAGTGCTCCCTGCACTCGGCAAACCTCTTTGCCTAGTGCCCGAGAAAAAGTACTCGGCAAAGAAGGCTTTGCCGATGCACTGTATGCCGAGCCTTCTTTGCCGAGTGCGACACTCGGCAAAGCATTTGCCGAGTATTTTTAAGGCTTTGCCGAGTGCTTCAGGCACTCGGCAAAGGCGGCGATTCCGGTAGTGTATACGGAAACCATCTCACCGGTTATATTCCTTCAAACATAGACTTTCTAACAAAGCTAGCTTATATCAACCTTCACAGTAATAATCTCACTGGGTTCATCCCTCCAACCCTGGGAAACATCTCCGCACTAATGGTACTGGATATTTCAAATAATCAACTAAACGGAAGCATTCCTAATGAAGTTTGGCAAATAAAGAACATAGAATTTTTAAATCTAGCAGGAAATAACCTATCAGATGGAATCCCAGATACTCTCCCTCACTTAGCTTCTCTTAGGACATTATCATTGGACACCAATATGTTGGGTGGCACATTGCCATCAAACATTGGCGATGTGCTCCCTAATCTGCAAGAACTATACGTAGGAAGCAACATTTTTTTGGGTACAATTCCAACTTCCCTAGGCAATGCTTCAAATCTAGAAGTCATAGACCTACCAAACAACCTTTTTAGTGGCACAATCCCAAGTTCTTTTGGAAACCTTTCAAAGTTCTAAACCTTGAGGTAAACATGCTTGAAGCAAGGGATAGTGAGGGCTGGCAATTCTTTGATGCCCTGTCAAAATGTAGATATCTCATTACACTTTCAGTGTCTCAAAATCATCTACACGGACCTATACCAAATTCGATTGCTAATCTGTCCACTAGTCTTCAACAACTATTCATGGATTGGAACAACCTATCAGGAATAGTTCCCCCAACTATTGGAAAACTTAGTGGCTTAACTGATTTATCACTACAAAACAACAATCTTACATGTACCATTGAGGAATGGGTCGGAAAGATGACAAATCTAACAATTTTAACACTACAATGGAACAACTTCACAGGGAAAATTCCACCTTCAATTGGCAAACTTACAAAGTTGACAAATTTCTCTGTAGCTGAAAACAATTTCTTCGGGTCTGTACCATCTAACTTGTGGAATCTGAAATCAATGTTGCATTTAGACCTTAGCCATAACAATTTCCAAGGGAGCATACTTGTTTAGTTTGGTAACTTAGGACTCGTCTCGCTAAAAATTTCATCGAACAAATTCATTGGAGAAAATCCTGAAACTTTAGGACAACTTGAAAATATACAAACCATTCAAATGGACCAAAACATTCTCACTGGAAACATTCCGTACACATTCAAAAGTCTATATAGCTTGAGCTTGCTCAATCTATCCCATAACAATTTATCCGGCCTCATGCCAACTTTTCTAAGTGGTCTAAATCTCACTAAACTGGACCTATCCTACAATAATTTCCAAGGGAAAATACCAAGCATTGGTCTATTCGATAATCCTACAATTGTTTCACTAGATGGCAATCCAGGATTGTGTGGAGGAGACATGGATTTGCACATGCCTCCATGCCATGTCGCTTCGAGAAGAGTAGGCAGAACAAGCTTATTGATCAAAATATTGATCCCAATATTTGGGTTCATGTCACTCGTATTGCTGTGTACTTTTTATTCCTAGAGAAGAGGACGTCAAGAAGAGCATATAGATCAGAGCTATCTTATGGTGAGCATTTTGAGAAAGTTACTTATAACGATTTAGCTCAAGCAACACGGGACTTCTTAGAATCCAACCTGATTGGGAGAGGAAGCTATGGTTCGGTGTATCGAGGGAAGCTGAAGGAAAGCAAAATGGAAGTGGCAGTAAAGGTTTTTGACCTTGAGATGAGAGGAGCAGAAAGAAGCTTCTTGTTAGAGTGTGTGTGAAGCATTGTGAAGCATTCAACACCGGAATCTTCTTCCCATCATAACTGCTTCCTCAACTGTAGATAATATAGGAAATGTTTTCAAAGCTTTAATTTATGAGTTCATGCCTAATGGGAGCCTGGACACATGGCTACATCACAAAAAAGATGTGGAGGCTGCAAAAAATCTTGGCTTGACTCAGAATAAGCATAGTGGTTAATATAGCTGATGCATTGGATTATTTGCACCATGATTGTGGATGGCCAACTGTTCACTGCGACTTGAAACCCAACATTATCCTTAAGCTTCTAGATGATGATATGAATGCTCTTCTGGGAGATTTTGGAATTGCACGCCTCTATCTTGATTATCAGTCAAAATGGGCAGGTTCAATTAGTTCAATTGGTGTAAAGGGAACAATTGGATATATTCCTCCAGGTACCTATAGTTATTTTAGCTCCTTTTTTGATCATTTATGTCAATATTTTTTATAGGTAGAAAATAAGTTATAACACAATTAAATTGTTAATTTGTGTGAGCATTTTCCAATTTAGAGTATGGAGAAGGTGGCCATGCATCAATGTCTGGGGATGTTTATAGTTTTGGGATTGTGTTGCTAGAGATTTTGACGAGCAAAAGGCCAACATATCCTATGTTTAAGGATGGCATGGACATCATTAGCTTTGTGGAGAATAACTTTCCCGATCAAGTATTTGAAGTCATTGATGCTCACCTCCTCGAGGAATGCAGGAACTCAACTCAAGGAAATACCTTGGTACAAGAAAATGAGATCTATCAATTCTTGGTTGATCTGCTGCAAGTAGCACTTTCATGCCTTCATTCGTTACCATCTGAACGATCAAACATGAAGCAAGTAGCTAGCAGAATGCATGCAATCAAAACATCACATAATGAAATCACAAGTAATAAGAACAAGGGTGTTCCATGAATTGTACAATAACATATTGTTGGTACCTAATTTGAACTAGGTCTAGGATACCTTTTTGGCCAAAGGGCTACACAAAGGAAGTGTTCGGCCGCATGGAAAATAGACATGTAAAACAGAAATAAGCATTTGTACTGTAAAGAAGTAATAGATCAGATGGAAATGTAAGTTAGGAAGCACTTATTGTGTAAGGCCCAAAATCTGTATAAGAAAAAAAAGTAAATATACTACTATGTATAATTTTGAGGATTTCTTGATCCTCTTTTCTTTGAGCAAATTCAACTAAAGGAATTAAAGTAGTCGAATGACTTCCAATAACAATTTTATTCCTTTATAGAATATACCTCTATAAACTAAACACATAATGATAACTAAGAATTTGGTATTCAAGATTTATATCCAAAACTTAAAACTAAAAGGTTGGAGCAACAAATAAAAGAGAGACTTTCATACTACTTATTTCCTTTAAAAACTATATAGCCCCTTAAAATATAGTTGAAATAAAATAATTCATGAGGATATTATGTACTCCTAAGTAGATATGTAATGAAGATTACCTTTTCTAAGTGTGCATTCAAAATAATGTTTTCTAAATAAATAAATAAATACCGGGTGAATATCTCATTATTGAAGTATTTGTCTAAATATATATATATATATATATATATAATATATATATATAAAGAAAGAAAGAAGGAATGCATCATGCTAGAATTTTGAATGTGCATTTAAAGCATAGATTCGAATTCAAATGTGAAAAGAAAAAAACTGGAATTTGAAATAAAAAAACAGCAAATATAAAAGAAAAACAACTTTCCCCTACACCTGGGCCACATTCCCTCGGCCCAGGGTAATCCCAGGTTGCGGCCCATGATATTGGGCGCTGGTGTCCTGCCCGAATTTTTTGCATTTTTAGCCCTTTATTAGGAATAAAATCACGTTTAGACCTAAAAAAATTTTAATCTCAATTTTAAACTCTTAGCTCGACGCCATAGCCTATGGCGCCGAGGTAACACAGCTCGGCGCCATAGCATATGGCGCCGAGCGTTGACGTGGCCATGGCGGCGAGGTTTGGCGTGGGAGCCCACGTGGCACCTAGCTCGGCGCCACAGATCTTGGCGCCGAGCTAGGACTTAACCGCGCGGACTGTTTCTTCTTCGCGTTCTCTTCTCTGTTCGTTCGCCGCGTTTCTAAAAAACTGAGCGCCGCCGCCAGCCCCGCCATCGCCGCGAGCCGCCCCGCCACCGCGCGCGCCGGCCCCGGCGCGCCCGCCCCCGCGCGCCGCCAGGAGCTTCCTCCACGCGCCAGTAGGTAATTGTTTTCATTGTTGTTATTTACTTAGTTAGTAAATTGTTAGTGTTTAGCATATTGTTAGCTATTGTTAGTGTTTAGTAAATAGTTAGCTATTCCCTTGTTTAGCATATTGTTAGTATATTGTTAGTGTTTAGTAAATAGTTAGCTATTCACTTGTTTAGCATATTGTTAGTGTTTAGTAAATAGTTAGCTATTTTCTTGTTTAGCATATTGTTAGTGTTTAGTAAATTGTTAGTGATTATATAGTTAGTAATTTGGTAGCATATTGTTAGTGTTAAGTAAATTGTTAGTGATTATAAAGGGTTTAGCATATACTTGTAGCATTTTGTTTAGCGTCAGCATATTGTTTATTATGTAGATATCGTGCAATTTTCTGTGTTGGCAACCATCGTGTTGTCGTTTATTTGCAGGTTTTAGAAACATCACTTTACAGGGGAGGTGCTGCCAAATTTTTTATTGACAATAGTATTTTTTGCACATAGGTGTTCTTCCGACTTGACCTTCTCCACCGTTAGCTGGACTCGTACGCGATCTCAGGTATACATTGTTTTCGTACATTATTCATAGATTATGTAATTTTGTTTGATGTGGTCATTTAATATTTACTATATAGTTATTAGTTAATAAGTAGTTACTATTTATTTATTATTTAGTAAGTTTTTAGGCTTAAGTACCTAGCCATTATTGAGTTAGTAATCCATTTTTGCAATAGATGGACACCCTAGTGACACTATACCATGGAGGAAGCGTGGGGATAGATGCTTATGGGAATGTTAGTTTTGATGGTATGAAGATCGTGACCATGTTGTTTGATGAAAGACCATCTTTTGACAATATTTTCGCTCGAGCTTGTGAGGAGATTAGTTGCAACATAAACGACCCTAGAATATCAATTCAGGGTTTGTTGTCCCATATTACATATGGAACAGTTGTCCGGCGGTTGATCTCCATTGCCTCAGAAGATGATTGGGTGAGATATGTAAGAATTGTGAAGACGATGCTTCCACCATGTTTGGATGTGGTTGTTCAAAAGTTATCTGTTACTCATCGTGATGCTCCAGTCGGGTTGTCTCCACAAATGCCAAATGCATCTCGTATTGAAGCTCCTTTGGTAGAGCTTCCGGAAGAAGTGGTTGTTGTGCCCGATGCTCAATCGGGGCCGCACGAGTATGGGATTTCTCGTCCTCTTCCTGGCGTTTGTGGGGCTTCTAATCCGGTGGTACCCCCCAAGAGATCCCATTGACCTAGGACCCAGTTCAGGATCATCCTAGTAAGTGTCTTTGACACATTGTTCATATCCATCGTTATTTCGTTTGATTAGACTTTTTAATGTGGTATTTCTTGCTTGGACCCGATGCAGGATCTCCACAAATCGATAATGGTGCTTATCTTGATGTGCCTGTATCATATAATATGGACAACATATGCAGGGCATCCAATAGTGTTGATGTTCAGATTGAGGATGAGGAGGAGCCATATGAGGCTGCATGGGCCTTAGATTCTGATGATGACCGTTCGGTTCAAGAAATGACCGAGCAAGAAATTGAACTCATAAGACGTTTGTGTCCCGAGCGTGACCCTGCAGTACATGAATTTAGCAGTCTAAGTCATTCCACCCATGCATATGCTGAAGGACGTGATGATGAACTGCTAGAGGCTCCGGATAACGCCGACAACATTGAGATTAAGGTAGGCTTACTTTTCAAGGACCTGCCTACACTGAGACGATGGCTACAGGAATATTCTGTGAACCGCAAGAGACCATTCAAGGTGAGACACTCGTATGCACAACGTCGTTACACTGTTGTGTGCGAGGTGTCGGAATGTAATTGGAGGGTATGTGCCCGAAGGCAGAAGGAAACCGGAAAGTTTAAGATCACCAAAATTGTAGGTCCACACACTTCTACCCAGACAGAGCTGAGCTCTAAGCATCGTCAGTTGACATCTACCCTAATTGCGAAAAGGATATTGGGGATATTGAAGGGTCAACCAAACTTGAAGGTGAAGTCAATTATGACCATGACTTCGGAGCTGTTTGGTTACATGATCAAATATGGGAAAGCATGGAGGGCAAAGCAGCAAGCATGGAAGATGATATACGGGGATTGGGAGGAGGGTTATGAGAAGTTACCAGCATTGTTCAATGCAATCAAAGCAAAAAAACTCAGGCATGCATTACGAGTACATCCCTAAACCTAATGAATGGAGGAACGACAGAGAGATATTTTTTCGTGCTTTCTAGTGTTTCTCGCAGTGCGTAGAGGCCTTCAGGCATTGTCGTCCTGTGCTCTCTATTGATGGTACTTTTCTGCTTGGGAAGTATAAGGGCACATTGTTGGTTGCCATATCATGAAACGCAGACAACGCATTGGTTCCTTTGGCATTTGCTTTGGTGGAGAGGGAGAACAGAGATAGTTGGTCTTGGTTCTTGTGACTTGTTCAGATCCATGTCGTAGGCCCTGGTCGCGAGGTTGGTGTCATATCTGACAGACACCAAGGTATTCTTAATGCAGTGCAAGAGCAGATTCCTGGCTACGCACTCATGCACCACAGATGGTGCACTCGACATCTAGCAGAAAATCTTCTTCGAAAGGATCATAGCAAGGCTAACTTCCCCCTTTTTGAGGAGGTATGTCAATAGTTGGAGGTTTCGTTTCTCGAGGATAAGTTGAAGGAACTAAAAGATGCAACAAATGCTGAAGGTAAGAACTGGATTGCTGGATTGCTGAGGGAACCGCAGAAATGGACAAGGGCCTACGACGAAGGTGGCTGGAGGTTCGAGTTTCAGACTAGCAACATGGCCGAGTCATTTAACAGTGTGCTCAAGGGTATACACGGCATGCTAGTAAATGCTATAGTAACATTCACTTTTTATAGGCTTGTGGCTTGGTTTAATGATAGACACGCACATGCCAAGGCAATGCAGACGCGAGGGCAGAGATGGGCACCTAAACAAACATCACACCTTAATAATGCAAAGGAACGTGCCCATAGACATGAGGTACAATGCTTTGATGAGGAGTTGTGTAAATACGAGGTAACAACACTAGGCAGCATAACTTCCGACGGTGAGGTGCGGCCTTCGAGGACACATGTCGTGTTACTTGATGCATTCTCGTGCGGTTGTGGTAAACCTAGACAATACCATTTTCCATGTTCTCATTATGTTGCGGTCGCACGTCATCGTAACTTTGCATTTGAGAGCAGAATACCTTCTAAGTTCAGTGTAGAGAGCTTAGTACGTACCTGAAGCCCTCGTTTTGAGACATTTCTTGATGAGTCACAATGGCCAACGTACACCGGTCCGGTATACGTTGCTGATCCAGCGCATCGATGGGACAAACGTGGTAGTAGGAAAAGGAGCCGGTGCAACATGGTTATGGATCAGGTTTCCGGTCGCAGTAGGAGAGGTCGAGCGTCCCCCTTTCTCGTGGACCCAGAGCAGAATGAATGCGGAAAATGCGGGAGACTTGGCCACAACTCACGTACATGCATTTGGACACTTAGTCAGGTGTGATACATTTTAATATTTTATTGTACACAACTTTTATTCTAATATGTCGATGTTTTTGTTACACTTAGTACACAATTTTTATTGTACTATGCCAATGTTTCTAATATTTTTACTAACCTTGGTATCTTAATTTGCAGGATGGCGCAGTTCCACTTGCTGGACCCTCACTACGACGAGCACCACAGGGCCGTCTCACCACAGAGGGAGAGGTAATATTTTGCACATATATTAAATTTTGCTAGGTGTTGCCCGTTCTGCGGGTCCGGACCCACGACCGGTTTCTGGAGGAGATGAGGTACGATGAGAGGTACACTCCTCTCCTACAGAGGGCTGGCTTGGACATCGTATCGTTCTAGGTTCGTCGTGGGCTGCCCACTTTCAACCCAGCGATGTTGACGGCTCTGGTCGACAGGTAAAGACTTCTCTAGTTGTTTAATTTTTACAATAATCAAATCTACTTTGCATACTAATGATTTTGTATTTGTTTGTCTTCCAATAGGTGGCGGCCAGAGACTCACACTTTCCACCTTCCTTGCGGGGAGATGACCGTGACGCTGGAAGATTTCCAGAAGATTCTTGGTCTCAGCATTATGGGTCGTCCAGTGACCGGTCAGGCATCACCAGGCGGATGGAGGCAGAGGGTCGAGGCCTTTCTTGGGAGACTGCTTCCGGATGACCTACGAGGTAGCCACAACACTGGAGTCCCACTGACCTGGCTTAGGCAGGCTTTTGGGGAGTGTCCACCTGGTGCAGACGAGTAGATGGTTGGCTACCATTGTCGAGCTTGGATTCTCCACCTATTTGGTTCAGTTCTTTTTCCAGACGCGACAGGCGACAGCGCGACAAACGACGACGATGAACACGACGACGACACTAGCGCTGGCACCGCAGGTCAGGAGGAGATTGGACCATCACAGTTGCAGGATGCTCCTACAACTCAGCCATCACAGCTGACACCACGTAGAAGGCATCCACGTGACCCTTACACTCCAGGCACCGACACTCTTGGGGCCAAGGGCAAGGGTAAGACTAGGAGGAAATGAATACTTTGTGATGTTAGTCTTATGCTGAAAACTTTGTGATTTGGACTCATGCTGGAGACGTTGTAATGTGAACTATGTTATGTGTTTTGGACTATGTTTTGTGGACATTGTATTTTGGACTATGTTTTGGGGACATTGTATGAAGAACTATGTTATGTGGATGTTTTTATATTCTCTGTTATTTTGTGATGTATTGTATGTTGAAATGTGGTCATGTCTTATAATATGTGATTATTTGAACTGTGGTTGTTAATAAAACAAGGGGAACTCTTGCGAATTTTTTTGTGAATTGTAAAAAACATGACAAGCAATAAGTAACTCATCTTCGGAGTTCTAAACTATTTTAGATATTCAAGTAGAGTTCTAAATTATTTTGGATACGAAAATACTACATAACAGGCTACAAGTTTCTTCAATCAGAATCACAATCTATAAGTAACTCATCTTCGGAGTCATCCGTCGCGCAATCCTCAATGACAACCTCATTCCACTTGCTGCATTATCCTGCATCACACTTGTCAACAGTTCTCTTGTAATAATTGGCTTCTGCTTCATCTGCAGCTTGGGAGAATAACTCATCCTCAGCCTCAGCCTCATCAGACTTCTGCTTGTAATAAGCCACCTCTACCTCTTCGGCGGCCTGAGACATAAACTCGTCCTCTTTCTCTTGAGCACGTAATCCTGCCTCAGCTAGTGCGATGAGGTCACTCAACCTTGATGTGTCGTCCTCCTCTTCTCCATGTAATCCTGCCTCTACGAGAGCGATAAGCTCACTCAATCTAGATGTGTCGTCCTCCACCTCTTCCATCAGCTCAACCATCACCATTTTATCCTGACCATATCTTGCATGCGCCTCATCGGCCAAATAGTTTACGCCACATCCAATCTCTGCAAATATAATGAGAAAAATAAGTTAGCAAAGTCAAGATAAATAAATTGTACTAACATAATTATAGTATCATTTTCTAGCTCACTTCCCTTGAGGCGATCAGCAAGATTATCCAACATCTGTTTCTCGGCTCGAGCCGCTTCCCATTCCCTTGCATCCTGTGCTCTCTTCTCATCTGCCACCTTCAACATCCTATACTCTGCACGCTTCGGGCTATCATAAAAGGCAGATTTCGCGTCCCTACGCATGTCGCGTATGCGATCGTTAATGTATGAATCGACGAGCTGAGATCCACAACACATCTTCTGTCCCACTAGTCTCTTGGACTCTATTGTGCGCATCACCTCTCCTTTGTCGTCGTAACTCTCCCAACTGCATTTCCTCGTCTCCTACAAAAAAATAGTAAGTACCACTATAACATTACAACTGGTGCAAAAAAATAAATAAATACCAACCTCATCGTAATCGACCATATGTCCACAAAAATATCCAACACCAAGCTCGGAAGGAACTAATTCATACTTAGATTTAATACCACATTTGCAGAGTACTGGAACAAATTTCAACTCTTCCGCCCACTGATTTTTTTCTTTTTCTTTACCCATGGCTCTGGCCAATGGGACAAAGGACCATACAACCACTCTCTGAAACTACACTTACGCCACCCGTATGGCTGCAGGAGAATAAATTAGTAATTTATTGTAAAAAATAACTACTTTATACATTTAGTGTATAGATATTTAGCGTATCGATGGGCTCACATAATCAATGTTCAGACACACAAACTGCTTCTCATGGTCTTCGTCGATGACAGCACGGTCTCCACAATCGCATCGAGGCGGTGAGTCAATCCGTCTTTCTGTTGCTACCTCCTTCTCCGCATCCGTCATTGGTGGAGGATTCGGGGGAGGAGGTACCCAACGCTTAAAACGTTCTTGACTAGTCCTTCCACACAACCAATTAGCGAAAAGAAGATATCGGGGGTCAAATTTATCAGGACCGTCGATCCACTGGAAAAAGAAACACCTCAGGTGCCCCTAGAACAATGGAACGAAGCACTATTACACATCTACTAAATAATAAATGCGAACAAAATTAAGTCACAAGTCATAAGCTACGTACGTCAAAACCGCCACAAAGGTAGAAGCAGCGAGCAGCCGTGTCTAGATGTTTGGATTGACATACCCAAGCCAGTCTGCCACAGTCACAGTTAGGCAAGAGGAGTTCAGGAGGAACAGGAGCATCCTTACTAGATACGTCCGGATATAACTCCCGAGAACGACCTCTCTTCTGCCACAACGCCTCTCGGTACATGTCTTTCATCTAATAAACGATTATAATTATCACTTGTACCTAATATGCTTTATAATAGGTTTACACAAACTATCAAATAAAATATACTCATCATATTAATGATACTATATATATTATGAGCAACTATGAAACTAATAATCGAAATGATAATATAATAGGTTTACATAAACTATCAAACTATGAAACTAACAACCCAATATACAAAACGAATCAGTTGGACACCATGCCTTAGTCTACGAAGTGAACCAACTCGAATCTTTGAATCCAGCAAATTTTGACGAAGTTTTGAAACGAGAGGAAATGTGCTGCTCTCGGCCAGCAGCGCGGCCGTTTTTATAGGCCTCCGTAGTTCGACGCCAAGATCTATGGTACCGAGCTACGAGGCCGCATCGGCGCCGCATCAGTGCCATGTCAGCCCTAGGCGTAGGGAGCCGTTACTGCCACGTCATACCTCGGCGCCACAGCCTATGGCGTCGAGTATCGGGACCAAACTTGCATATAAAATTTCTGGGGTCGAAACGTAAATATTTTTCAAAAGTAGGGGTGAAAAAGAAAAAATTCGGGCGCCCTGCGCTATGTCGCTGCTTGGGTGGGACCGTGCTGTCATACACTGTTGTGTGCCCATGTTACACTGCTTCGTGGGCCCCAGCCGGCAGATCCATCCCCATTCCCTCTCCCTATCTCTTCTCCGCTTCCTGCGCGGGCGGATGGAGGAGTGGCTTCGCGGAGCTCGGGCCGTTCGTCGCGTGAATCTCGCTGCTCGCCGACCGCTTCTCCCCCTGAAATCGGGCTCGACTCTGGGATAAAACCGAGGGCCGTCCCCTCCCCAGCAACATCCACCACGGCTGCGCGGGCGCCGTTCATCCCATGGCGGAGACTCCCTACCCGGACTGCTCGGCCAGAACTTCCGTTCATCCCATTGCGAGCTCCTCTGCCGCGCCCCTGCTTCCCCATGGCCCCTCGCCAGCCGTTGAAACTCCACCGTGCACGCGTCCCTGCTAGCGCCTTCCGTCGACCTCCCTGGCCGCCGTGCTTCAGGACCGGTGTGAGGGTAGACGAGTGAGAGACCACGCCGCGCGGCCGCACTTCCAGCCTGCCTCGCCGGGTCGCTAGAATCACGGCGTCTCCGCCATGTTGCCCTGACGGAGGCCACCATCGCCGCAGGGAAGGAAGGTAATGTCGCCACCGTAGGCGCGTGCTCGGCCCTGGGAACTCCGTCAGTGCCCCCGGCGCTCGAGCGCGGTCCGCTCGGCTGGCCTTGGAGCTTCGGGGGATCACCACGGACCTGCTCGAGGCCTCGGTGGGTGGAGATTGGATCGGCGGGGCTCTGGATTGCTCGTCGGTCTTCCGTTGTCGCCGCTGTACCACGGACCGCCGCGGCCGGGTGTAACCACTGCAGTTTCGGTGAGAACCACCCCATTCCGCTCCGCGTTCATGTGCGCATCATGTAGGACTTGTTGAATCTGGGTGTGTGGCGGCGATTTGGGCGTTGGTCGCCGCGGCGGCGAGAGCGCCACCGCGGATGGACGGTGCCGCCGCGCCGGAGTGCGAATTTGGGAAGGAGCGAATCTGACCGTTCCATCACAGGGTAACGGTCTCGATTTAGTCGGGCATGCGGATCGGATCTGGTGATGGCGTGGCGCACTGTGGGCCGTGGGATCGTGATCCAAGCATGTGCGGAGCCGTACCGCTTCGGGAGGTCATAAATCTAATCTGGACCGTGCCTTTTAGATCTAACGGCCAGAATCAATCTTACCGTTTCGGCCAGGTAACTTTGTAAAAGAGACCCTGCGAAATAGAAGAACCAACCCGCAGTCCTCGGCCAAAGACTCTGGGTCTGCTGACTTTTTGTGTTAACGCCCCTGCACTTACTAATAATAATGCGCCCAGTCCAGAAGATTAGAAAAATCAGGAAAATGCATACTTAGTCCAAATTTATTCATTCCAATTTGTATAATTTTGTAATATTATTGTCTATCACTTAGTACCACTGTTTGACATGAAACCTATGTTAAATTGGATCACCTAATTAATGTTGTATTAACACATATATTCGGAAATTCATAACTCCTCCGTTTTAATTTCGATTTGACTCGTTCGAGTTGCGTTAGCTTCGTATAAATATTTACTACGCAGTAGCAACATTTGTTATATGATATCCCCTACTTTTATAATTTGGTAACTAATTAGATTAATCTGTGTCTATTGGATTAACCTCTTTAATATTAAATATAGTATTCTCACTTATGGTTATAATTTGACTAGATGATTTTTAATCAAATAATGACTTGGATTAAAGTTGAGATAATTATTTATAGAATAATCACTCATATGGTTTATATTAACCAATTTATAATATATTTTTATATTTTAATCACATAAATCCTCTATAAAATCATAACTCCTTAACCATAACTCCGATTTTAGTGGTTCTCGTCTCTCACGATCTCATAGAAATGCGTAGAATATTCTTATTCAGTTTGTACTTATGTTTGATGTGATGTTAATTTTATCTATACCATGTTTGTTTGTATTGCTACGACTAGCAGTGAGGTCACGAGGATCTGAAGAATCACCCTAGTAACTGGAATCTCAAGTGCCAGGCAAGTTGTGCCCTTGATCCACTTTTGTTACCCAATAATATTCTTTATTATCATTATTCAATGCATAGGTTTAATTTTGATGGGACCCAATAGGTCACCCTAGTCTGTTTATCATGTTACCCTTGTTTACCCCTAAATCACTTGGGTAGTTCTGCTATTGCTTTATATGGTTTTGGGATTAATATTTCATTATATCCATGTTCCAATTATTCAGTTATTTTACTTGTGTTCATGTCAAGATCATTAAATGTTAATTGGAACATGAAGCTTAACTTAAGAAACATGTGCCACCACAAGGGTTTAATGGGACGCCCTTGGCCAACTAACTAGGAGAGCTAGTGGAAGACTACCTTACCCGAAAGGGGCAAGGGCAGTAGGGGAGTTGCATGCAAGGAGGTTCTCGGGTTGATTTTGCTGCGATGGCGGTCAGACGAGGGATTCATGCAAGTGCTCTTCCCATAAACTGTAGCAGGTTTTCGGAAGCTAGTGGAACTTTGTAAAGGCCTCGTAGTGGATCCCTAGCCATTCACCTCGGTAGTGTCTAAGGGTCTTGCAAACCCTGGTGACATGGGATACACGACTTGTGGGTACAGGGTACAACCTCTACAGAGTGTAAAACTGGTATACTAGCTAAGCTCACGGTCATGAGCAGCTCAGGACTCTCGCATGATTAAATTATGGAACTTAAATTCAATTTTGTCATTTGCATTTGCATGGGATTATTTATTAAATTTGTTCTATTATTTATTTTGGTTTGGTATTTACTTACATTTAGTAATTGCTAATAAAACTTTGACCAACTTTAAAAGCAATGCTCAACTTTAAACCCCTATTGTTGATCAGCTTTACACATCACATGAACTCCCACCATTGGTGAGTTCATGCCACATTATTCCCCACAACTTGTTGAGCGATGAACATGTGTGAGCTCACCCTTGCTGTCTCACACCCCCCACAGGAGAAGAAAAGGTAGTTCAAGAGGAGCCACACAACGAGGAGTTCGATTCGATCTTGGTGGTGTCTCCCAGTTGACTTGTGTCAAGGATGATCCTTAGTTCGTTTTATATTTATAATTTATTTTGTAAGTCTTACGCTATGTAATAAATACTCTGATTATTATGACATTTATCTCTATACACTCTGTTATTATATATGTTGTCTTCTTTGGCGCATGTATGAGATACACTAGGCTTTGTCCCTTAAAACCGGGTGTGACATTGCTTCAAGCCATTAAGGCTTTGTATTGTAATAAGTACAACCATAATAAATAGAGTGTCATTCATTAACTAAGCAATGGGTGCTTCTCATCCTCTCGGTGTATCACTAACCCTTCCCCAATGGTTTTCCATGGTAAGTGCCACGCTGCCTTGATGCGGTCCTTAGCTATATCTGTGTGGCAAGGTGTCACCACCTTACCCGGTATATATTGTACTAAGTGTTGTTGTTGGCAAGATCTGCTAGTTATCATGTGTATTTCCAATCTATGTTTACCTATGAGATTCATGCAATTAGATTGATTTTACACTACCATATGTGTAGTCCTTGACCAGTTGCTACACCTCATAAATTTCAAGCTACACATGTGCATGCGACAACTTAGGGGATCGATACGCATCTGACACCCAACTTTACATGCTTGATCTCATTGTTTATTCTGGTGGGCCTCCTTGGAGGACCTGATCCATGTTCATGTGCACAATAATCGATCTTAGTAGCGGATGATCCTAAGTAGATTAGATCGAAGATATTCCTATAGATGACCTTCTATTTATCTAGCCTTGGATTTGGTTAGCAATATGGGCAATAGCGGTGGTTTTTTGTCCTGTTGCTACCCTTTGGCCATGCATGTAGCGTGTCACTCTAGAATAAGAAATCAGCTCATGCATGCTTTAGATAGGTCTATTTTTGCACTAGTTGCTTTCAATGCATATTCATGTTCATTGATTACGATATTAGTCGATATAGAATAGAGTTGATAATTGGTTCAAAAGAGTGATCGATGTAACTAGCACATGCCAGTTCAATGAACAAGCTAGAATTTTAAATTTAACCGATTGTTATGCATTTGCAAAGTGATACAGCAATATCAGCACACCCTCCCTAGTTGTAACACAGGCCAGGTGACAAGCTCAGAACCCCCTCCCCATTGACGGAGTTGTGTTCTAGATGAACGACCAAAGCAGCAACACACCTACCAACTCCTTATGTGTGGGATACCAAGCGACCCCTAGTTGGTTCAAGCGATGACATGTTTTGGCACGCCCAATTGGACCTATGACACCAACTTCCACAATGGTCGATTCAGGTCAACTCACCATCATCGACTTGTCCCAACCTTGCACCACCACCACCATGACATGCTTAGGGAAGGAGAAGATCATCATCGTCAATGATGAGCATGTGTAGTACCCGCCAGGAAAGAATAGATTGTTATAGCTCAATGACTTGAGCCTTGAGATGAAGGATTATTATGACAAGGCACTCAAGAGCCTATCTAACAAGATCCTCGCCCGCTTCACCTAGATGTGCTATGGGAACATCTGTCTCACCAGCCAGTTGGGGTCCTTCTAAAGGATATATATCTATCTACACCTTCAACAGAACGCACTACCATACTCATATAAGAGATGAACTACATCATACATCATGATATGGCGCGATAGTAAGAAGTCCTCATCAACTCCCGAAAAGCTATCATTACAATAGTGGCTAGATGAATTCTAGCTATAAGTACACTACCTCAGGGCTTACCTATGGGTCCTAGTAGGGGGAGAAGTAGTTCTACCCTTGGCCGCCCGAACCAATGCCGATCAGTGCCCTGAGGACACTAAGGCAAAATTCTTGGTGTACTGACCTAGAGTAGCACACAAGGTCCTGTCGATGTATGACCATCCTCCATTCATTCTAGAAGGCTTCATGTGCACCTTGTTACATAGGCTGATCTAGGAGGGAGAACAACCCTCTCAGCAGCCAACACAGGCCCATGAGAAGGCAAAGCCCTAGAGTAGCAGGACCTTCTCGAGTGGTGGACAAGATATGGTTGCTGGGGGTCTCTTTCCGCTGAAGGTCCTCAAAATAAACTAACTGTTTCAATTTGTTTAACAAAGGGTACTGCAGGATGAAGTGTCGAAGGTAAAATAATGAAGCAAGAAATATAAAGGACGTTGTAAGGCTTCGACAATCATCATGATCATAGCTTCGGCTCAAGCTAATTCCGAAAGGTTCACATGAAGCCAAATCAGGAGTAGAAGGACAACTTTATCCTTAGTATTTGTATTAGGACAAATGTATAGATATCAAGGGCACAATTGTAATTTCTCCTGGGCTGCATCCTAGGCCTATAAATAGATGAACAATACCTTGTACTGTTCACGGTATAATTGGAACAGATTATTAGAGAGAGCTCAAAGTGCAATCTCGACTACTCGCTTTTCGAAGGTTATCCTTGTACTTTCCTTCGTGCGGAGCCGATGGTATTAATGTAATCACTTATTACTGAATTGTACAAAGGATATAATATAAACAAAATAGATGTTATTGTGTTTATTTCTTCATCTACTGAGTTCAAATGTTTTCATTCTATGGCCTTAATGTTTAACACTGTGTTGCCTTGTTTTTAGTTCACAACAATTGGAAAAAGTGACAAACATTGGCGCCCACCTCCGGTGAACTCACTCCCACAACAATGACCATGACGAGCCATCAAGCTTCATCACCAAGGATTACGAAGCTCATACTACCAATCATAGATGGTTCAAGCTTCAAACCAGCCAACAAGAAGCAAAAGAAGGAAGCCCAACGAAGGGTGCAACATGTTGGAGTGCAGGGGCCCTATGTTAAGTCCAAATGGTCTCATGTTCCAATCACCTTCTCCTAGAAGACCTTCAGCTCAAGGACTACCCACATAATGATGCCATGGTTATATCCTGTCATAAAAGGATTCTTAGTTGACAATGTTCTAGTGGATATAGGCAGTGCAGCAGATATGATCTTTACTAAAGCATTCAGAAAGATGCAAGAGCAGGAAGACAAGATACACGATGCAACACATCCTCTATGTGGCTTCAGAGGGAAACAGATAGCGGCACTCGACAAGATAACAATACCAATCACCTTTGGTTACATACACAACACTAGAACTGAGCAAGCTGTATTTAACATCGTGGATATGGAATACCTTACAATGCAATCATTGGAAGAGGAACACTGAATGCCTTCGAAGTTGTGCTACATCTAGCATACTTGTGCATGAAAATACCATCAAATCAGGGCCCAATCTATGTACATGGAAGTCAAGAGGCTGCAAGGAGAGCCAAAGGAAACTAGACAGACTCCAAGGCCATTCACAATATAGATGAAGCTGAAGCTCACTAGCAATAGAAGCATGTAAGGGACAAAGCAGCTTCGACAGATCAACCAAAATCCATACTCTTATGTGAAGATATAGCTAATTAGAAAGTGTTGTTCGAATCTCAGTTGACCGAAGAGAAAGAAAGGAGTCTAAAAAAAGTTCTTGATCAACAATAAAGATGGCTTTGCTTGGTCAACCAATGATCTTTGTGGCGTCAACAGAAGCATCATTGAACACTCTCTCAATGTAGATCCCACCATCAGACCAAGAAAACTGAAACTTCAGAAAATGTAAAAGGATAAAGCCGAAGGAGCAAGAAATGAAGTCAAAAGACTCCTCAGTGCTGGGTAATCAGAGAAGTTACTTACCAAGAATGGCTTGCTAACACTGTGATGGTAAAAAGGCAAATGGAAAATGAGGATGTGTATTGATTTCATAGATCTCAACAAGGATACACTCTCTCATAGATGTGGTGGCCACTTTAGAACTCATGAGCCTGCTAGATTACTATTTAGGATATCACTAGATATGGATGAAGAAAGAAGATGAGCCTAAAACAAACTTCATTACCCCCAGTGGTACCTACTGCTACCTTCGGATGCCTGAGGGGCTCAAGAATGCTGGAGGAATCTTCAGAAGAATGACTTCAAAGGTGCTAAGTACTCAAATTGGAAGGAATGTCCTAATCTATGTCGATGACATTATAGTCAAAAGCACAAAGCAAGAATACCACCTAGCGGATCTCTAAGAAACATTTGCTAATTTCAGAAAATCAGGCCTCAAGTTGAATCCAAAAAATGCATCTTCAGAGTAAAGATGGGAAGTTTCTTGGTTGCCTTGTGTCAGCCAAAGGAATCGAAGCTAACCCAAGAAAAATAGAAACAATACTTCGGATGGAGGCGCCGAAGTCCAGAAAAGGTGACCAAAGGTTGGTAGGCAGAATAGCATCACTAAACATGTTTATCTCAAGATCTGCAGAGAGAAATCTACCTTTCTTCGAGGTATTAAAACCGGCCGAAGTCTTTCAATGGGGATCGACTCAGCAGAATGCCTTCGAAGATTTAAAACAATATCTCATACATATGACAACATGTCTCCACCTTCGCTAGGAGCCACACTTCTCTTGTACATATCCGCCTCTCATTCTGCCGCCAGTGCGGCATTAGTTCAAGAAAAACAAGAAGGCTAGATGAAGAAAGAAATGCCAGTTTACTTTGTCTTAGAAGTTTTGAGTCCGTCTAAACAGAATTACACGGAATTGGAGAAGGCGCTATATGTTGTACTCATGGCCTCAAGAAAGCTTCAACATTATTTTTAGTCTCATCACTCACAACCTTTAAAGGATATCATAAGAAACAGGTAAGCCACAGGAAGGGTTGGAAAATGGGTCACAGAGCTCAATGAATTTACCATCGACTTCGTTCATCGGTCGTCAATTCAATCCTAGGCGTTAGCAGATTTTATTGCCGATTGGACGCTAGGGGCTCAGGACGAAGAGCGGGCACTAGACGAAGAGGACAACCTTTTGTGATGGATCATGGGGGACCTTTGGCGCAGGTGCCGCGACAGTTCTGATCTCACTGTCGAGAATGACAACTTCTTATGCAGCCAAGCTAGACTTCCAATGTGCAAATAACATTGCAGAGTACGAAGCAACATTGCTAGGGCTTCGAAAACTCAATGCTATGGGAATAATAAGGGCGATTTTAAATTCAGAATCTCAAGTAATCACGGGGCATGTCAACAAAAGTAGCAGAGCAAGAGATTTGAAGCTAGAAAAATATCTCAACATAGTTTGAAGGATGGAAGCTTCCTTTAAGGGTTTTTCAATAAAGAATATCCCAAGAGAAGATAATGAACAAGCAAATCTGCTAGCCAAGTCAGCAACACAGGGGCTGCCACTCCCACCCAAGGTGTTTTTGAAATCCTCAAAGCACCTTCGGTAGACCTCATAGAAAGAGTTGTGCTCATAATATCACCTACACACAATGAACATTGGAGAACAGAAATCATACCTTTCCTCCAGGGTAATTACCCTTCAGATGACGAAGTTTACATCAAATGAATGCAAGCTAGAACTGTGGCGGAATCGCCCAGATTATTCCAGCTTATGTGCCCAAGTCTTGCCTTAGAGGAAACGACACACTTAAATCAGAATAAACTGTCAATCCCTCGGATCTAGTCTGATAAAGCCACTTACCAAGGATCGAGTACCACTAGCTCACTCGAAGGTGAGGCACAGAGAAATACAATAAAGCATAATACCCTAAATTAAGGAAGTATCAATAGTGATTAAATTATCGAAGTTTCAAAAGAAGTAACAATAGTTTTTGATGCAGCGGAAAAAATAACTAACGGAGAAAACCGAATAAAATGGCGAAGCCTGGCCACGCTACTTCTTTTGATCCACTCCTGTGGAGGCAGCAACCCACTCGGCCGTCTATCCTGGTCACAGGGATGAAGGCCAAGTCACACTAGCAACCAATCATCCAAAGGAGTACCTGTAAAAATTATACCATAAGCAAGACTGAGTATAATAATACACAGCTAGACTTACCCGGTGTGAGGAGTATACTCCTCTACCTCTAGACCATGAAGCTATTTGGCTGAGGGGTTTGGTTTGCCAAAAGCACTAGCTAAGTTCTAAGTCAACTTTTAACTTTTCAGGTTCTAGAATATCGCTTAATCTAAGTGAGCTCCTAGCTATCCATACATGGTAACAAGCATTTAGTGCAAACAACACTTTATATCATGAGACCTCATTTCACTTCTTACTCGATGTAGCAGCATGGATCAAGCAGTCTCATTATCTACAAGAAGCATATGATTCAAATCGAGTTTTTAACCTTGCGAGGTAAACCTAAACACACGACCTGTAGGGGAACTCCGTCCCCACACACATCAACCGTCCCCATCGATCCCCGGTTCGCGGCTAGGGCCCACCGCCTTGGCATACAATGCTCCACTGACCCGGCTGCCGTCGTGCAATGACCGCACTTGTATCTACCATATCTAGAATGAGAGATCACGTCTCGGGATGAGTGAGGGATAAAGTCCACGCCCAGTTTCACTCAGGTAGTAGGCTTACCGATTACCATATTTCGACATGTATTTAGTACGTTCAAACATTTTACTCATGATACCACACATTAATCCTTAATTCCAATTTCGTCTCGTAGATTGCGCATCCCCATGGATCCATGTCCACAGACCATCGTCATTCCATTTTCAAAAATGGATACAACCAATTCCTGACCTCGTGCGAGTGTTGGAAAAATTAGCCGACTTCTACCGAGATCCTTAATTAGCTTAGCAGCTACTCGACCTAGCATAGTAGTATTCATCTCATAAAGGAACCTAAGTTCATGCAACTAGGGTTTGAAACATCTCCTACACTTAAGTGCACAACACAATCCTACAATCATAAGTACGGTAAAATATCATAATAACGGTTATGCATAAAATAGGTGCTTGCCTGGGATCCAACACTAGTTAGTGTTCGCTAGATGACACTCGCTGTAACACTCTCTAATACCTATCAAATTCAGGTGTTACTCCTTTCCCTTCTTTTAATAGAATATTGGTTACTTATGTGAGAGATGTATTATTTCTTTAGAATATTAAAACCTAGGGGAGATATGAATGTTTGCATCATGTTGAGCTTAAACTTTGTTTTTGGTTGATGCACATGTTTGAATTTTTTGAATTTAAATTTATGGTTTGATTTTATTTGAATTCAATAGAAAAAATAAAAAAGAAAAGGAGTTAGAAATTCAAAGGGAAAAGGAAAAACCATTTCAGCCTAGCCTCAGCCATTCGGCCTAGCTCGGCCCAGCCCCGCGTGCGCGCCTGCGCCCTCCCTCTAATAAGTGCACCCCACGTGTCCGCGCCAGCCAGCGCTCGCGCGTCCCCACTCCCTTTCTCCCTCTGCCCGATGGAGCCGACCTATCGACGCCAACCTCCATAGCCTCGCGCGTGCTCCCTCTCTCTGCGCCGCGGGCCCGGCCTGTCAGCGCCGCGAACCATTCACTTCGCGCCCCCTCTCTCTCTCTCTCGCTGCACCGTGGGGCCCCCTGTCAGTTTCGCCTTCCCCACGAACCACCACTGACCAGCGCACATGCACGCCGAGAACCCTGGCCATGTTGCCTGCCGACACCCCCATCTCCCTTTTGAGCCTCGCCCGCACCCGCTCTCCCTCCCTGCCTCATTTCGCCCACTCTCGCGCTCTCTCACACTCCGTCGCTGCCGCTAGTGCTCACCGGAGGAAAGCGCCCACTGTGCCGGCCGTCCAGAGCGCCAGGCGTCGCGCCGAGCCTCCCCAAGCGTTGTCTCGAGGTGAGAAACCCATTCTCGTGCTCCAGTTGCCTTGATTTTTCCCAGCATTAGCGAATTCATGCTTGTCGTAGCTCTACCGCACCGGTTCGCCACGCCCGCACGACAGCCGGTCGACTCAGCCCCGCCCTGAGCCCCTGCTTTGGTCCGTAGTGCTCCCCTCCCTTGTCAGAGCTAGCCATGGCATTAGCATGCTTGATTTCCCCTCCCCGCGATCGGGATTGCTCGCCAGAGTTACCCTGACCCACCCGGAGCACTCCCTCCACCGTTCCCTCGTCCCTAGTCCAATTTGCGTGGCTGAAGTCCCGCCACTGTGTTCGTCGGGCCCTCCTTGCCGGTCCTGGCCAACCTCGGTGACCCCAGACCCTCGGAGGCCACGTCTGCCCTGTCTCCGGCAACTCCGCCGCTGCGGACAGGAATAACGCCAGTCGTCGTGCTGGTTAGCCGCTGGGCGCCAGATCCTAACCGCTCATCTTTAATCTAACGATCCGGATCTCCGGATACTACTTCTCCCCATCCGTCGGTTGCCTGCGCCCCCTGGCGTTGGGCCCAACCGGTCAGCCCGCCTCCCCCCGAGTCGGTGACCGTCCTAGCCCACTTGTCAGCGCTCGCGATCGGACCTAATATCGCTTGTTGATCTGAGATCTAACTGCCGAGAACACTTGATACCCATTCGTTTGGAAAACTTGTTAAAAGACCCCTCGAGTATTCGAGAATTAACCCACCGTCCTATGTTCTTGCGCTCAGGCCCCTGTTTTCTTGCAGAGAGGCCCCTGAACTTTATTTTAATCACAGATATATGTTTAATTTAGTAGTTTTGAATTCTAAAGTTTGAATATTTCATATCTTTTGCATATAAACTCCAAATTGGGTGGTTCAAATTATAAAATGGTCATAGTGTTATTATCTATCTATTTAAATTATAATCACTCACTGTTTGCATGTCTTAGTTTTATGACTAGACTCTAGGTTAATTTAAAGTGATAGGATATTTATTCAAGGGATAATAAAAGTGAAACTCTAATGAATAGTTAAATGATTAACTTTGTGGAATTAATCTCATTTAATATATGATCTCGTATCTAGAATAACTTTAATTAAGTAAGTAATTCATTAAGATAGCTATAGTTAAGTAATTTTATCTACTGAGATAGGCACTACTTAGAGAACAACAGACCTCTAGGTATATCAACCTTCCCTAGAACCTAGAGTTCACTTGTTTGTTTGTACTTTTCCACTGAGCATGTGTTTATTCTGTTGCATATGATTGGTGTGTTGTTCCTTTGTCATTCCCAAATGTGTTGAATGAATGATTGCTTTGCATAGACATCGAGCAGTCCGAGGTTTCTGAGTGTGTTGCAGGAGACTTCCCTAAGCAGCAACCTGGTGAACGCAAGTGTCCTCTGACCCGTTATGTCCTACTTACTTTATAATTCACTGTCCCGCATACCATGATCAACCTAAGGATTTACTAGTATTCTGTTTTCCAGTCCTTGATTACCCCTTTGGGAATTGGTTACTATGATTAGTATTATGCTATTGCTTTACTTTAATCAATGAACATGATAATAACATTTATGATACGATGATTTTATCTTGATTATGATGATGAACAAGTGTTATTTTAGGGGACTCGGGCTGTTTTCCGAGTACCTCTCCGTAAGTACCTTTTTGCTGGATGACCACCCGGGAAAACAGTACAACCATGAGGGTGGAATGGGACACCTTTAGCTGATTAATTAGATGAACTTGGGGGTGTAGTTGGCTTCACCGTAGGGCCATCAATGGGGCCAGGATATAGTGCTTGCTCTACTAAGAGTGGGTGCCGATGTTCATTCGATTTGGTTTTGTTAGTCACCCACCTTAGAGAGGAGTATTGTGTTTGTACGACTAGCGAAACCTAATAGGCAACTACACACCAGGGGAATATTTGTAAAGGCTACGTAGTGAAACCTTGCTGACTCACCTTGGTAGTGTTTGAGGGTTTGATCGACCCAATGAAAAAAGGGATCACGAATCGTGGGTAAAGTGTGCAATCTTTGCAGATGTGATACCCAATTTTCTGGAAAGAAGTTAAATTTCTTTCCCTCCTCTTTCGTGCTTTGTGCCATTAGAGTTTGGAGATTTAGGAGGCGCATATCTCAGAGGAACGGTAGAGTTTTGGCATTCATTCGCTGGGGCCGGGAGCTCAGAGGAGAGTTTGGGTTGTGGGTCGTTGATTTCGCATCCTCTGGTTTGGAGGCCCCTCTCCTCTCTAACCCTAGCCGCCCCCACTCTTTTGCAGCCGCCCCCCTCTCTCCCTCTCCCATCTTCTCCCTCTCTTGCAGCCGACCATTCCCTTTCTCCCTATCCATTTGTAGCCGCCATCCCTCCTCCCCATCAAACCCTAGCCCCCCCCAATTCCTCCCCTCCAAGGTGCAGCCCCCTCTCCTCTTGGATCTCCTTCAGGTTGGTGCAAGCCTCCAATTGGAGAATTGGTGGGAGGAAGAAGAAAGGGGTGAAGGAATAATTCAAGGTGATCTTGTGTTTATTTTGTATTTGTGCTGCAATTTCATTTGGTTATCCGTTCTCCTAGGCGAATTGGTAGTGGTGCTGTCCTGATGTTTGGGTGGCAGGCGGACAACAGTAGTGTTGGTAGTTCTGGGTTTTTTTGCGGGGGCAATTAGCTGTAATCACTGTGAAATTCATGTAGAGCTTTATCATATCTTCCCATAGAGTACTTATTCGTTCAATTTTGTGTAATATTCTAGGAGATGTCGCATTTTGAACTCAGCTAGCTTACTGTCCAAAAAACAGAATGCAGGGTGTACTTTGTCGGCTATTTGGGGCCATCGAGATGTTGGAATTTAATTATCTTTTGAATACAAAACTTGTAGGGAATTTTATGTAGATGTTTCTGGAGTTTTTGTTTGATATCACTGCTGTTGGGGGCCTTTCTCTTCTGAAGGTCCTCAAAAAACTTAACTAACATGTTTTCCAGTATGATATACTGTCTTAGGAGGCTTTGGCTTCGAGATGAAGGTGTGCACGGTATGAAAGGCATAGTCTGGAGGAAGGATGAACTAGCTCCGAAGCTGTGGCTGGAGAAGCTTCGGCTTAGTAAAAGGACGATGGTGAAAGATAGAACCGACTTAAAGGAGAAAAGACCACTTAGTCCTCTATAGCTTGCCTTATGATTAATAGTAAATGTCAGGGACATGAATGTAATTTCGCCCGGGCTACGTCCCGTGCCTATAAATAGATGAACAGTAACATCGTACTGTTCACGCTGACTGGTAATCACTCTTGCGTCACCTTCACTTTTTCACCTTCTGTCAAGCCGAAGGTACAAATGTAATATAAATATCGTTGATGTTTATTCATGTTTGTATATAATGAGAATATGAATAGTCTAATGATTTGAAATGATTATTGATATTCCCTTTGTGTTTCATATGTTTCTGTTTACATTTTTTCTTACTGAAATGATGAACGTATAACCTTCATGACCTTTGTCTGAAGATCATTATATCCTAAGGTAGATAATGCTTCGAAGGACGAAGGTCTCTAATCGTTAACAATTGTGTTGCTTTGTTCTTGGTATTTAATACCCGAGAACAAGGACCAACATTGGCGCCCACCTCCGGTGAACTCATCCGACCACCTTCGACAAGCATCGACCTTCATTATGCCGTCGAAGAAGACAACCGGGCCAGGGGCTGCACTGCAGCCGCTGGATGTTAATCAAGAGACGCTACGAGAAGCTAGGAGCCAGAAGATGTGGGGGACAGATATCCCCCGGGTCCACTGGAAGGCTAAAAGACTTCGCGAAAGGCCTGCGGGCCTAATAATTCGCAAGGTCATCCCTTCATGGGCCTGGGGAGGCACGTCCGGTAAAGTGGATTGACACAGGCCCAGACGGCCCGATGAGTTTGAACGGCAACCGCAACAAGAATCCGACCTTCCCGCGCAGGGGCCTCATACATCGAAACAGAGCGGAGATAGGTCAGCGGAATCATAGGAAGATAGGCTCAGTCGGTTCACTATTACTTAGGCTCACATTGTTATCATATCCACATGTAATGCCCCACGGTCGAGTATATAAGGCCTAGGGGGATCCCCTCAAAAACATTTCTCACTACTTAGCCATCCACCCAGTTCTCTAACATCCTCTATACTAGAGAACCTCCTTGTAACCCACCACACAGAGTATTCACGCCAGGACGTAGGGTAGTACGCATCTCAAAGCAGCCTGAACCTGTACAAATTTGTCCACTGTCTCTCGTGCATCCAACGCAAACCATCGAGCTACAGTCGGTAACACCGTCCTACTCCATAAAGCACCACGAGGGGCAACCCCGGGTGTGCGGTCGGACCCAAAACACCGACAGCTGGCGCGCCAGGTAGGGGGTGTGTCACTGATCCAAGCTAGCTCAATGGCCATCACTTTCCAGCGCAAGATCGTCCTCCGCCCCGGGTCCACATTCTGCTTCCGAACCATCTCATCCGTGGCAGATGAAGAAGGAACTCTACATCGCATCGCGGATCCACCGGAGAGAGAGCCTTCCTCAACAAACTCTGGAAAAGCCGGAGTGAAGCAGCAAAAAGCGCAACCTCTGGCGCCCCGAACAAAGACTCCCTCCTGCAAGCCAGGGGCAGAGGGTCCGTCAACCCGGAGAAGTCCGCTGTCCACCTCTTCCACAGAGACATGGACACAGATCACTAGGAGAAAGGAGGCGAACAAGGTCAAGGATTGTCAAACTGCTCTTCTGGTACCTTCGCCCTCAAAGGAGAACAGAAAAAAGCTCGTCACTACAACGGTTCCGTTCTACCCCGACGTCCTCTTCATCGGGGGAAGAGTAGAATCGAATCCTGTCTCCGACGATGAACCAACCGCACCAGGAGAAGAACCTCTTCAGCTGGAATCTCACCGACGAAGGAACCGACGCCGAAATATTCGGCGACATCACGAAGCCGGAGAGCGGGACCCGACGCAGCCCGTGTCACGAGACGAGGTCTCGGAGATGGGAGAGACTCCAGAAGAATGGGTCTTCAGGGAAAGGAGGAATTCCCGACGACGTGATCGTCGGCAAGCTCAAGAGCAGGCTGAGCAGGAAGCGAGACAACACCGAGAAAATCCACTTTTCGGACGAAACCTGAACCCCGACTTCGCCCGAGCCATGAACACACCGAGTGAGGTTGGTGGAGTATTGACTCGGATAGCCGATGGCCTCCCCCGGACTCCAGACGCCAAGGGCTATCGGTGGCTGTTCACTCGGGCGGCTAATCACCTTCTACCTCTCGCTCATCCACCGAGTGATCTACGACACGCCATCAACAGTCAGCGAGACACACAGAGCTCCATCAACGCCTCGCGCGAACGACGACACGAGAACGAAATCCGGCGCCGAGAAGAATATGTTCGGGATCACGGCATCCCTGCATGGAGTCAGGACACCAGAACTGTGTCGGCAATGGCTTCGACTGGTGGCACGACCCGGGGACGGTCGAGGCACCACGACAACAACTCCCCTCCCCGAGACAGACATCATCATCGACGACAGGAGGACACGTGTGGAGTATCGGCGCTCACTCCACGCCTCAGGGCCATTCAATGGCCCCCAAACTTCAAAGTCTCCAACGTCGACAAGTACGAGCCTAAGCAGGATCCGGGAGGCTGGTTGACCGTCTACACCACCGCTGCCCCAGCCGCTGGGGCAACCGAAGATGTGATGACCGCATACTTGCCTATCGTCCTCGGGCAGGATGCACTGTAATGGCTGCGACACCTACTCCGACACTGCATTGACGACTGGAGCGACTTCAGTCGAGGCTTCACCGCCAACTTTTAATCTCTCTCCGACAAACCGGCGCAGCCGTGGGACCTCAAATCCATCAAGCGCTGAGGGGATGAAACTCTCTGGTCATACCTCAAGAGATTTCAGACCATGAGAAATCGTATCCTTGAGGTCGCGGAAGCAGCAGTGATCGAGGACTTCTACCGGGGATCTAATGACTCGGCCTTCGTCCGAGCCATACTACAGAAGGCGCCGACTACCTCCGAGCAGCTGTTCCGGGAAGCCGACCTCTACATCACCACCGATGAACGAGCTCAGGACCTCATCAGAGAAGCAAAGCCTGCACCGGCGGCACCACGACGCGACACGAACCAACAACCCGACAAACGTTGGGAGAAGAGGCCTCATGAAGAAGTCCATGCCGCCGAACCACCCGCCTCTCGCGCCCGAGGAGGACCTCGCGGAGGCGAACGTACGCTGGACGACATCCTCGACGCCCAGTGCCCGTACCACAAGGACATGCACCACACCCTCCGGAACTGCAGAGACTTCAAGCACTCCATGGGGAACGGCCGACCCTTCCAACCTCTGCCACCTCCCCCACCATGAGAAGGACCTGGAGAACCTCAACAACCCCAACAGCAGGAGGGGGGAGGAGGCGGAGCATTCCCGCGCGTCGACGGAGAAGTCAACGTCATCTTCGGCGGACATGGGTCGCAAGAAAGCAAGAGGCAACAAAAGCTCAACGACCGTCAGATACTGGTGGCGACCACTGGTCCTCCCACCCCGTATTGATGATCCAAACACCCGATCACCTTCACTTGGGCGGATCAGTGGCTCAACTTCGACCACCCGGGCAAGTACCTGGTCCTCGTCGATCCGGTGATCCGAGAAAGCAGGGTAAAGAAGGTATTAGTGGACGGGAGAAGCAACATCAACGTCACCTTCCCCCGGACGCTTCAAGGCTTGAGAGTTCCCCTCAAAGAACTCCACGAGTCAGACACTCCTTTCTTCGGCATCGTGCCGACTGAAGGAGAATATCCACTAGGACACATCTACATGTCGGTCACCTTCGGAACTTCGGAAAACTACAGAACCGAGTTCCTGAGGTTCGAGGTGGCGAACTTCGATTGCGGATACAACACCATCATCGGCAGGACTGGATTGGCGAAGTTCATGGCCATTCCACATTATACGTACATGATATTGAAGATGTCAGGACCGCAAGGAATCATAACTATGCACGCTGACTTCCAAGGCGCCGCGGAGTGTTTCCGAGTGGCCTTTCAGGCGGCCTTCACCACCAAACCATCGGTGACTTCTTCTGCACAGGCAAACTCAAAGCCTGAGGAAGACCTCGCGGTACCCGCAAATGAAGCTCAAGTCGTGACCTCTATGCGGTCGACTAAAGAAACCAAGAGAATCAACCTCGGGTTCGCCGATGAACGCAAGACTGCCGTTATTAGTTCCAGCCTGGATGACAAATAGGAAGGCGCGCTCGTCCAGTTTCTGCAAGATAATCGAGACGTATTCGCATGGCAACCCGCGGATATGCTGGGAGTCCAGAGAGAACTGGCCGAGCACAAACTGAAGGTCTGCCCCCAGGCGAGGCCGATCCCTAGAAATTACGTCGTTTCACGCCCGATAAGAGAGAAGCCATTCGTGCAGAGCTGGCTCGCTTGGTCGCGGCAGGATTCATTAGAGAAGTGTTACATCCTGAGTGGTTAGCAAATCATGTTCTTGTACTCAAAAAGAATAAAGTGGATTGGCGCATGTGCGTCGACTATACGGATGTCAACAAACATTGTCCGAAGGATCCCTTCAGACTTCCTAGAATAGACCAGGTAGTAGACTCAACCGCCGGGTATTCTATGCTATCTTTCTTAGATTGCTATACTGGATATCATCAGATCAGCTTGGCAAAAGAAGACGAGAAAAAAAGCATTCATCACCCCGTTCGGAGCCTTCTGCTATACCTCCATGCCATTTGGCCTCAAAAACGCTGGAGCGACTTACTAGAGGGCTATTCAGACATGCTTAGCCGACCAGTGGGACAAGCGTGTGGAAGCTTATGTAAATGACGTGGTGATCAAGACAGAAAACTCAGAAAATTTCATTAAAGATTTACAGCTAGTTTTCAACAGACTGCGGCGGTATCGATGGAAGCTTAATCCTGAAAAGTGTGTCTTTGGAGTACCAGCAGGAAAATTGCTTGGGTTTATTGTCAGCCACCGGGGAATTGAGGCTAATCCAGAAAAGATCGAGGCTATCATGAGAATGGAGGCACCATGATCACAGAAGAAAGTGCAAAGACTTACTGGATGCATGGAAGCCCTAAGCAGGTTCATACCAAGGCTGGGAGAAAAAGGCCTACCGTTCTACAAGTTGCTCAAGAAGGTGGACAAGTTCCAGTGGACTTCAGAGGCTCAGGAAGCTCTAGACGCACTAAAGAAATTCCTGACAACACCACCAGTGCTAAAGCCGCCACGCCGATCCACACCGAGTCAACCGGCCGAAGATTTGCTATTGTACATCACTTGCACGACTCACGTGGTAAGCACCACGTTGGTAGTCGAGCGAGCAGAAGAAGGACATGCATACCCAGTACAACACCCCGTCTATTTCATCAGTGAAGTCCTGGGTCCCTCAAAGAAGAAATATCCTCAAGTTCAAAAACTATTGTACGCAGTACTTCTAACTGCACACAAGCTCCGTCACTACTTTGTCGATCACAAAGTCATAGTAGTCACTGGATTTCCAATAGGGGATATTCTCCACAATAATGAAGCCATCGGAAGAATAGTCAAGTGGGCCTGCGAGCTGGGAGCTCACGACATTGAGTTTCGGCCTCGTAATGCAATCAAGACTCAAGCACTAGTTGACTTCGTATCAGAATGGACCGAGCAACAAGTGCCAGATAACCCGGAGACTGTAGAAGTATGGCAGATGTATTTCGATGGCTCGTTGAAGTTGCAGGGGGCAGGCACAGGGATCCTCTTCATTGCACCTGGAGGTGAACAACTCAAATATGCTCTTTAGTTATTATTCTCAGCGTCCAATAATGCAGCAGAATATGAAGCTTTGATTCATGGACTGAACATTGTCATATCACTGGGCTTCAAGAGACTGATGGTATATGGGGATTCACTGGTGGTCATAAGTCAGATAAACAAAGAGTGGGATTGCTCGAATGACTCCATGGGGAAATACTGCACCACCGTTCGAAAGCTAGAAGACAAGTTTGAAGGGCTGGAATTTCATCATGTGGAGAGAGACCGCAACACGGCAGCTAATGCATTATCAAAGCTAGGATCCAGCCAGACTCAGGTCCCGCCAGGAGTTTTCGTCCAAGAAGTACTGTGCCCGAGCATTTCATTAGATCGGGTAGAAGAGTGCAATAATCTGAGCCAACCAGAGTCAGATCCTGATGACTGGAGGGAACCAATCATCAGATACATAAAGAATGAGGAGGAGCCGGATGACAAAAATGTAGCAGAGCGCATCGCAAGACAGTCAACTCACTACACTCTCATTGGGGAAACACTATACAGAAGGGGCACGATAGGAGTCCTCATGAAATGCATTTTTTCGGTTACTGGGAAGCAACTGCTAGATGAGGTCCACGCTGGGCAATGCGGGATACACGCAACATCCAGGACTCTGGTTGGGAAGGTCTTCAGGTCCGGTTTCTACTGGCCGACGACAAAGAGTGATGCAACCGAGTTAGTCTAGAGGTGCGAAGCTTGTCAATACTTATCAAAACAGCAGCATTTACCAGCACAGCAACGACAAACCATACCTGTAACATGGCCGTTCGCGTGCTGGGACTGGATATGATTGGACCCTTCAAGAAGGCTCAAGGAGGATGCACTCATGTACTGGTTGCTATCGACAAATTCACTAAGTGGATAGAGTTCAAGCCCATTGCTTCTCTAACTTCAGCTAAGGCAGTGGAATTCATACATGACATAATATTCAGGTTCAGAATACCGAATAGCATCATAACCGACCTGGGATCCAATTTTACTAGTTCGGAGTTCTTTGATTTCTGCGAACAAAAAAGCATCCAGATCAAATATGCATCAGTGGCAAACCCAAGAGCCAACGGGCAGGTAGAAAGAGCCAACGGAATGATATTGGAAGCACTCAGAAAGAAAGTCTTCGACAAGAATGAAAAGTTCGCAGGAAAGTGGATTAGAGAGTTGTCGTATGTGGTCTGGAGCCTAAGAACTCAACCCAGCCGAGCTTTGCATGGAAATACTCCCTTCTTCATGGTTTATGGTTCGGAGGCAGTGCTACGTGCTGATCTCAAGTTTGGGGCACCAAGATTGATCTTTGAAAACATAGCTGAAGCTGAAGCTACTAAACTGGAGGATGTTGATATACTAGAAGAACGGTTGAATACAGTAATTCAGTCAGCAAGATACCAACAGACTCTGAGGCGCTATCATGATAAGGCCATACGACATCGATCCTTCGCAATGGGAGATCTTGTCCTCCGCCGAATTCTAACGGGGGACGGACGGCACAAATTGTCGCCACTATGGGAAGGGCCATTCATAGTAGCAGAAGGCGGTGTGACAACTTAAGGCGGTGTGACATGCTCACGCTTACTTAACCCAGGGTGACCACTATACCCTACAAACGTAGCAATCGGCTTAAGTTGGTAATGATTTAAGGCGGTGTGACATGCTCACGCTTACTTAACCTAGGGTAACCACTATGCCCTATTAACGGAGTAATCGACTTAAGTCGACAATGACTTAAGGCGGTGTGACATGCTCACACTTACTTAACTCAGGGTGACCACTATGCCCTACTAACGGAGCAATCGACTTAAGTCGGCAATGACTTAAGGCGATGTGACATGATCACGTTTACTTAACTCAGGGTGACCACTAGACCCTACCAACGGAGCAGTCAATTTAAGTCGGTAGTAACTTAAATCAGCATGACATGCTCGCGACTACTCGATTCAGCATAAGTATGTTTGCGAATTGCTTGACTTAGGGCGATCTCTATGCCCCGCAAAACAGGAAGAAGTTTCAAAACCATCACACTGTACTTACTTCTGCAATCATAACAACTGTTGAATTCAAACAACAGAAAAATAATAATAGCGTTTAGTACCGAGAACATTTTCTAACAGAATATTCGAGCACATTGACCACATACGCAATGCATTCAGTGTTTCTACATAGTAATGTTTTTCTCAGGAGCGACTGATGAAGAAGGGCGACTCGAAGAGTCTGGAGCAGCGTTGACATCAGCAATTATGTCATCAGGAACAATCACACCTGGTCTTCTCATCAAGATCCGCCCCGCGCGAATGGCTTTGTCCATAGCCTTGTCGCGTTGAGCCTTCAAAGTGGTGGAGGTGTCTTCAGCAGCCTTGATAGCCAGCCGAGCAGCTTCTAACTCCTGGACGGCTGATCTCTTGGAAGCGCACAGATCCTTGATGACAGAATCTTTGCTTGACACCAATTGTCTAACACGAATGAGTTCATCCTGGCACTCTTGCAGCTTGTAACGATGATTATCCAAGTCTGCCATGGTAAAGCGATGGCTCCTCTCCAAGATAGTCAAAGAATTGCTGGCGTCGTGATACAACCTATCAAGGTTATCACGAGAAGTTGCAAGGGCACGTTTTTCTTCCTGCAGACAAGAATCAGCTCTCAAATACCCAGCGGACAGTAAGAACACAACAGAGAGTCAAAGCAAACTTACCTCGTTAGCCACCCTTTCAGAGTCAAGCTGAGCACTGAGAGAGGAATTCAATAAGTTGGCGTCGTCTAAAGAAGCAGAAACTCGAGCCAGGTCCATCTGACCTTGAGAGTACTTCTCCTCGAGCTCAGAGTACCGTCGGACCATATCTAGCAAGAAATGGTTGAAGAAGGACACTCAGTAAAAAGCAGACTAATCAAGTGGCCAAAGAGGAAGTAGAGGCACTAACCAGCATTTGTCATCTCCAACTCAGATACCCGCCACTGAAGTAGCACTGGATTCCAATGCATCAGAGACAGAGCTCTTTCTGGGACAGAAGCACCCTGTGATCTCAGCTGATCAGCTGTCTCGTCAACCAAAGCCTAGCATTGAAAACAAGTGAGTGCAAAGACAATATTTCGCCCGAAGTTTAGCCAGATTAGGAAAAATCAAGTCACCTGAAGATTGGAGAAGAATGAAAGAAGCCCCAAATCATGAGAAACCAGTTGGTGACTCGATGAGGGAATATTAGCCGAGGCAATCTGAAGAGCATCATTAGGGATCAACTCAACATCACCAGCAGGAATCAAAACTCTAGCGTTGGGTGTGCCGGTCTCTAAGGCGACTTCCTGATTTGAAGCATGTGCTGCTACCATGCAATCAGAATGTGGAGGAGAAGACCCGACGTGGACATCCATGGAGGTATGAGAAGGAGAGCCCGCTAGGACACCCTCGGGGGCTAGGTCGCAGCCTGCATTGCCCATCAGAGCCGGATCACCACCGGCAGCACCCTCGGGTGCTGGGTTGCAGCTCGCACTACCCACCCGAGCCGGATCATTGCCGGCAACACCCTTGGGGGCTGGGTAATCGCTGGCGCCATCCTTGGGGACCGGGTTCTCTGCAACAGCCACCTCTAAGGCTGAAAGATTCTCAGTTACCTCCATGGGAATGGAGCAACCTAGACCAGCTTCCTGACTCTGAAGACCGCACTCCAAGGTCGATGAGGCTCGAGACGCTGCTCGGGATAACTCTAACCCCACATCCGGAATGTCAGTGCAAACGTCCATCATACCACCATCTGTTGGCTCGGACAGTAGATATTCAGGAACCATATCCTCGAGAGCCTGATCAAAATTTGCTATGGACAACTCTTGCAGACCAACGAGTGCAGACAAGGCTGGAGAAGGAATATCACTACTCCCCCCACTGACCAGGTAGCGCCGACCGTTTTTCCGAATTAAGGGGATGTCCTCCTCTTCTTCCTCATCCTCGTCAACAATACAAACAACACACCCATTGGGGTCAGCTCTGGCCGGATTACACCCATTGGGATCAACATCATCAAGGTCACACCCATTGGGGTCAGCGTCAGCAGGGTCACACCCATTGGGATCAGCTCCAGTAACAAGTTCCACTGGCACTTCCTCAGCAGCAGGAGCAGAAGGGCCGACATCCTGATTCAAACATGACACTTGCCGAAGCCTCCTCTTTTTCTTCTTCTTCCCCTCGGCAGGAGCAGTTGGATGACTGGCCGGGCGAAGGCGCTTCAGGCGAGCACCATCAGATTTTTGAGCAGTCAAGGTCTTTTCAGTCTCGGGGATAGTTGCAATAGCTATGGTTTCAGCAAGGACGGAATCAGATGAATCCTCAGCCAACATGTCCAACATAGCACTTATCTCTGCATCACTCGGGTTTATAGGCATCTCAAAGTGGACTTGCCTTTCATCGTTGAGGAGATCACCAAGTGAAGCAACCAGAGCCTCGACTTCTTCGGGAGAAGGTCACACTCTAAGACCTAGGCCACTGTCGCTAGCAGGAGGACTGGACACAAAACTGAAAAAGTCCTGGAAGGTGGCAGATTCCAGGCAGAATATGCAACAGGAGCACCAATATTCGACACTTAGCCTCTAAGGATCATCTCCAGCCGTCTTACCAAATCCATAGCAGGAATTCTCCTATTGGTAACCCAGGTTGAGTCAGTGACACCACTATACAAATAAATCGGGTATGCTCTGTCCTTCAATGGTTGAATGTTCTCAAAAACAAAGTCTGCAACTACAGCTTCGGCAGTCAGACCTCTCTCCTTCAACAAACCAACTTCGGCAAGCAGAACCCTGGCCTCAGCTATCTCCAAGTCTGTGGGGGATTAAGTCCAACTTGGAGCACGAACATCTGGCTGTCTCCCCGACCGAGGGGGCAGGGACTTGCCATGATTCTCCACAATAAACCACTCCAAGCGCCATCCTTTGATGATGTCCTTGAGTGGGATGTCGAGGTACTTTGTCTTCCTCCCACAGCGCATCTCCAAACTCGCGCCACCCACGAGCTGGTGCTGCCCCCCGGCCATTCTAGGCCGACAATGATATAGGTACTTCCACAAGCCAAAATGCGATAGAATTCTGAGATAGGCTTCACACAAGTGAACAAAAATAGAAACTTGCAGAATGGAGTTGGGATTCAGATGAGTCAGATTTAGATGGTAGAAATCAAGGAGACCACGAAAGAAAGGAGAAATAGGAAGAGCAAGGCCACAGATGAGAAAAGGAACGTAAATGACGGACTCGTGGGTGTCCTCCGTCGTGACAGTAACCCCACGACAGATCCGCCAAGAGAAAAGCTCCTTTGGGGGAAGAACTCTGATAGAGACAAGATGAAGAAGGTCCGACTCGGAAACAACATACATGTGATTACCTGCGAAAGGCAATTGACTATTGGGATCGATGGGAGGAATAATCGCAGCGGTGGAATTCTGGCTCTTCCGCTTGGGCGCCATCTCAATCTCGCCGGCGAACTGAGCGGAAGCGAGATCAAAGGGAAATAGAGGAGGTCTGGAAGCGGAAAGTAAGGCTAGGGCTCAGAAAGCAGAGGCTTGTGACGGCGCGGTACAAATGGGGTTTTCCCGGGCCAAGCAACAATTCTAAAAATGCCCAGTCATCACTCGACTGTTACTTCTAAAAAACGCCGACGTGGCTCGATATAACTCAGCGGTTATTTCTAAAACGCTGACGTCACCGGTCTTCACTCGGCTGTTACTTCTAAAACGATGACATGGCTCGATATAACTCAGTTGAAACGCTGACATCACTGGTCTTCACTCGGCTATTATTTCTAAAATGCCGACATGGCTCAGTATAACTCGGTCGTTACTTCTAAAACGCCGACGTCACCCGTAATCACTCGACCGTTATATCTAAAACGCCGAGATGGCTCAAAAGGACTCGGTTACTTTAAACACAAATACAGTCGATCGACCAATTGCAAAAGAAACGCTGGAAAAGCAAGAAACGCGCACAAAACGAGGAGAAGTCTTCTTCATTATATAAGGAGGGGAAGTATTTTCACAAACTTAAAAACCAACTCATTATGAGTTGATTTTCTTCCCACTGTTCAGTGCATTACACTAATACATTACGTTTCACTACGCTATGCTACTAACTACTACTACATTATTCTACTAATACTACTTCTACTACTATACTAACATCTAATCCAGTGGTGCCTAGCCACTGGCCTTGCCGTTGCTGCTGCCGCCGCCACCGTCGCCCTTGCCGTCGCCCTTGCTGCCGTCGCCACCGCCATCGCCATCGCCCCCGTCGCCGCCATCGCCCTCACCACCGTCGTCGCTGTCGCTCCCCTCCTCGGACGAGTTAGAGGAGCCCCCCTCATCCGAGGAGACCTCCGACTCATCGGAGCCCTCGAGCCCAGCGCGCTCGACGGCCCGGATGTATGTCCACACCTCCGCCGCAATCCCCTGGGAATCATCTGAGTCGTCAGACGATGCCAAGGGAGAGGCGTGGACCGACGACCCCTCGGACTCGGAGGAGAACTCCTCCTCCGAGTACTCAGAATCGCCGAAGTCCTCCGAGGGAGGAGTCGGCTCGCGCTTCCGTTTGTCGCCGGAGTGGTGCGACGAACTTCCGCCCTTCTTGCTCTTGCCCATGGTGCAGTATAAGAGAAGAGAATAAGCAACAAGCGGCAGAAAGATGTGCGAAGACGACAGTGAAGCAAGCACACTATTTATAGAAGAAGAAGGCAACCGCTCACCTCCTACCACGGTCACCGAACAGTCGCAAATATTCAATAAGCAATTCAAACCGTCTGGAAACAAGTCATGCGGCTGGCGCCGTTCCATGTAACATGACACCCATTGGGACTCAAGTCAATTGCTTGGATGATATGATTACACTCGCGGTCACGTCAAGTTACTACTCAGGAGCAGTTTGCTAAACGCTCAGCGCACCAAGCCATCCCTTGCCTACACCCATTGGGGGGACGTCCAGGAATTTTCAATAGATTGTCCTAAGCAGTCACATCCGCACAGTATACACAATGAATGTATCAAGACAGAAGGAAGATATTGATGGAGATCAGAGGAAAGCCAAAAATAGCCGATGAGGTACAAGTCTAATCAATAGAAGCATTGAAGCACGAAGTGATATGAAGACTAGCCAAAGGCCATCTACCGAACGTCCAATCTGTCGCAGATCAAATAAATTTCAGACCTAACAAGATATGGGCAGATCGCATACTCGATCTCGAAGGCAAAACTATATGCTGACCTCTAAAGCATAAAGTTGATGATATAATGCTGATTTCTAAGGCATTCGACGAAAAGGAAAGGATGATTTCTAAAAAACAGCGTGAGACGAAGACCTTCGAGCGGATTATTTTCAGTAATCCACTCAAAGCTTGGGGGCTACACCCATTCGGTGCACATAAATCATCAACCCCAAAAGACAGAATGCTGATTTCTAAAGCATAAGATGAAAATAAAACAATGCTGATTCCTAAAAGCATGAGTTGAAGATAAAAATGATTTCTGAGAAGACTTGAAATAAAGACCTTCGAGTGGATTACTTTCAAAAATCTACTCGAAGCTCGGGGGCTACACCCATTGGGTGCACCTTCGGTGCACCCAATGAATCTTGAATTCCCAAGAGCAGAATGCTGATCTCCAAAGCATAAACCCGAGATAGAGCACCGATTTTTGAGGAATAAAGCGAAGGCCGATGAATAATGGCAGAAGAAAACAACAGAAGATTGTTTTTACCGAGTCACTCAGAGTTCAGAAGCAACGACTCGACAGACTTATTTTCAAAGCATTCCTTATCAAAATCAAAAACTGCAAGCTGGACCTAGAATCTTTGGGCCGTTTATTTCAAAATCAACCGAAAGATTGGGGGCTTGTGGGGGACAGATATCCCCCGCGTCCACTGGAAGGCTAAAAGACCTCACGAAAGCCTGTGGGCCTAATAATTCGCAAGGTCATCCCTTCGTGGGCCTGGGGAGGTACGTCCGATAAAGTGGATTGACACAAGATTGGATTGACGCAGGCCTAGACGGCCCGATGAGTTTGAACGGCAACCGCAACAAGAATCCGACCTTCCTGCACAGGGGCCTCATACATCGGAACAAAGCGGAGATAGGTCAGCGGAATTATAGGAAGATAGGCTCAGTTGGTTCACTATTACTTAGGCTCACATTGTTATCATATCCACATGTAATGCCCCACGGTCAAGTATATAAGGCCTAGGGGGGATCCCCTCAAAAACATATCTCACTACTTAGCCATCCACCCAGTTCTCTAACATCCTCGATACTAGAGAACCTCCTTGTAACCCACCACACAGAGTATTCACGCCAGGACATAGGGTACTACGCATCTCAAAGCGGCCTGAACCTGTACAAAATTGTCCACTGTCTCTCGTGCATCCAGCGTGAACCATCGAGCTACAGTCGGTAACACCGTCCTACTCTATAAAGCACCACGAGGGGCAACCCAAGGTGTGCGGTCAGACCCAAAACACCGAAAGAAGAGGAAGGCTACCAGCCCAACACCTCAGGAGGAGGAACTGGACCAAGAGATCAGGGACCTTGAAGCTATCCATCAACAAGTTCAAAAGAAGAGAGAGAAAATGCTTTGGCTCACCGATCTCCAGAGAAAGATTGATGAAGCCATCGAAGAAATGCGCCATCTCACCGAGGAGGACCAAGACCGAAGGCCCCTTCACAGGGAGTTTTGTCATGAGAATTCATATAATGATGATGAATGGTATGGCAATTTTCATCATGGCAATTTTTCTTTCGATGATGCTTCTCCTTTGGCAGCAGAGTTGTAGGCTACCCCATGGCCCCCATCATACAAACCACCTCAGCTTCCTATGTATGATGGGCACTCAGACTCGAAGCAATTTATAATGAGCTACGAGGCAACCATATCTTCATATGAGGGCAACACTGCAGTCATGGCGAAATCCTTCATCATGGTAGTTAAAAGCGTAGCGCAAACTTGGTACTCTTCTCTTCAGCCAGGAACAATCACATCATGGCAGAAGCTAAAGGATATGCTAATTACCAGTTTCCAAGGTTTTCAAACGAAGCCAGTCACTGCTCAGGCTTTGTTTCAATGCACGCAAGAGCATGAGGAGTACATTCAGGCGTCTGTCCGAAGGTTCCTATGTCTGAGAGCACAAGCGCCTACAGTGCCCAATGAAATTGTCATTGAGGCCATGATCAAGGGGCTTCGGCCAGGACCTACAGCTCAATATTTTGTGAGGAAGCCCCCACAAACCCTAGAGAAGCTTCTTCAAAAGATGGATGAGTATATCCGGGCTGATAATGATTTCTGCCAAAGAAGGGAAGAAGCATACAAGTTTTCTGAGATGACCAGGGGCTTCGGAGGAAGAATTCACCCCAGGCACGTCAGGTCGATCCATAATTCCAACCCAAGTGATGATAGAGGAAGTCAATCTCAATGGCAGCAACACAGCTCTCAGTCTTCAGGGCCACAACAAAGCTCCTTCAGGCCACCAGCCCTAAGAGGCAGAGCGGGCAGAAGCTTCGGAGGAAGATACAGGGATTAGCCCAGAAGACTATTTTGCTTATTCTGCGGTGAAGACAAAGGTCACACCACAAGAACATGTCAAGTCACAATTCAAAAGCAAAAAGAGATTGCCGGAGCTGAGGCACGACAGAATCAGCCGAAGCAGGTCCTACATATTGCTTCATGCTATTCTCCCTATGTCCCAGAATACGTAGGTAATCAACAGCCTACGGCCTCTGTCACTTTGGCAAGCCACTCTCAAGCTCCTTGGGCCCAGCTCCCACCACCACCACCGCTACCACCTACTCTGACCCGAAGCCAGCATCTAGAAGGGCACCAGCACGCTCAATAGCAGCGCAATTTTCGGGAGGAGTCCGAAGCTCGAACAATCAATAGTACTGTGTCTGAATCCAAGCACATCTACTAAAGAATATCCTACCCTTGGTGTATCCTTATCTTTTCTGTCATTTTATTTTTCTTCTATGAAAAAACAAGTCACGAAGGAGTGAATTCTGATTTCATGTAATAATAGCGCTCGTATCATTGAGTAAAATGCTTCCTCCTAGCAAACTTCCGAAGCTACAAAAGCCGTTCTTAAGGGAGCGCAAAGTAAGTTCTGAGGCTCAAAAGTCATTCCTAAGGGAATGCAGAGCCAAAATACCACCGAAATATAAGGTGAAGAAGCTCCAAAGTCGTTCCTAAGGGGATGCAGAGCTTAAATGCCACCAAAATAGAAGGTGAAGAAGCTCCAAAGTCATTCTTAAGGGGATGCAGAGCTTAAATACCACCGAAATATAAGGTGAAGAAGCTCCAAAGTCGTTCCTAAGGGGATGCAGAGCTTAAAGACTCCAAAGACGTCCCTAAGGGGATGCAGAGTCTTGAGTGTTTTAGTGTGGGCATGTGTATTCGGCATAAACATCATGTTGCATCATATCATTGCATCATTCCGCATAGCATTGCATCATACATCATATCGCATCAACAGCAAAGATTGAGCACGAAGCAAATCTTCAGCAATAACGTGATGAATGAAAGTGTACTGAGGTACGAAGCAAACCTTCGGCAAATACAATTTTACCTGGAAAGCGAGTTAACAACAAGTGTCACACAACAGCTTTGCTATAAAAGGGTTCTTTTCTTTACGAAGCATGAAAAGAAGGGAAGGTGTTTTTTCGCCGAAGGCTCAAAAACGGTATGTGCGTAAATTTCATTCATCGCAAAGAAATATATTACATTAATATACATGTTTGATAATTGTTTCATATACAAATGTTACATTGTATCATCACAACAAAAGCCTAGTCTTCTTTGAGAATTTTCTCGGTGGCCTCATTCAGCAGTCTATCGACGACTTCGTCGACGATGGTATTGGCAACACTCATCACATCCAGCGCCTCTTTCATAACGGGATCGACCTGGGGTCGTATGGCTCAGGTAGCGATGAAAGTTCAGCTGTAATAAGCAAATCGTTAGTCCGAAGCCAAAAAATAAACACCGAAGCAAGAATTCAATAATAATACCTATACAACTTGCGTGCTCGGCAGCTTCATTGGCTCGCTTAGCTTCTTCTCGAGCATCATGGGATTCTTTTTCATTTTTCTTTATAATTTTGTTGGCCATTTCTCGGCCGCCGTTCATCCAGACATCGGAATAAAATTTCCCGCCCACCAAAGTGGCTTCAGCCGAGGGGTCCTTCGTTTCGTCTGTAGAGAAGACGGCTTCGGTGTGACGGAACCGCCCGAATTATTCCAACTTAAGTGCCTAAGTCCCGCCTTAGAGGCTAGACCACACTTAAATAGGAATAAAACGTCAGTCCCTCAGATCTAGTCCGACAAGGCCACTAACAGGATCAAGTACCACATACTCACTCGAAGGTGAGGCACAGAGCAAATACAATAAAGCATAAAACCACGAATTAAAGAAGTGCTTAATGTTATTACAACATCATCAGAGTTTTGCAAAAGTAGTAATCATTGTTCTGGATGCAGTGGAAATTAACTAACAGTGAATAAAAGGGAGGATGGGGAAGCAGACGATTCGAATGTAGCAAACATTTTTAGCAATCAACATCTTTTGTCAGTCAACTCATTCCACTTATTACTCAATGTAGCAGCATGGATCAAGCAGTCTCATTAGCTGCGAGAAGCAGACGATTCGAATCGAGTTTTTAGACCTTGCAAGGTAAACCTAAACACACGACATGGCGAGACACTCCGTCCCCACACACATCAACCGTCCCCATCGATTCCCCATCAACAGAAAGAGGCCCACCGCCTTGGCGTACAATGCCTCACTGACCCCGACTGCCGTCGTGCAGTGACCACACTTGTACCCACCATAACCAGAATGGGAGGCCACGTCTCAGGTCGCATGAGGAGATCAATCTGCGGGCAAGTTCACTCAGGTACTAGGCTTACCGATTTACCATATTTCTCGGCATGTGCTTAGTACGTTCAAACACTTCACACACGGTACCACACCTTAATCCTTATTCCAATTTCTGTCTCATAGACAACGCATCCCCATTGATCGTTGTCCACAGACCATCATCATTCCAATATAAAAATGGATACAACCAATTCCTGACCTTGCGTGAGTGCTAGAAAAATCACTCGACTTCTACCGAGATCCCTGATTAGCAAAGCAGCTACTCGACCTAACATACTAGTATCCATCTCAAAAGGAATCCTGAGTTCATGCAACTAGGGTTTTTAGACAACTCCTACACTTAAGTGCACAGTACGAACCTACAATCATTAAGTGCAGTAGAATAGCATATATAATGGTTATGCATAAAACCGGGGCTTGCCTTCAAAAGCTAGGGCACGCAGATCCTCGATGGCAGGCTCTGGTGCTGGCTCCTGGACTACCTCCTGAGCAACTCCTTGCTCCGGAATGAGGACGTACTCTCCGTCAGCGAGATTACTGTTGGGGGCCTTCGTCTTCCGAAGGTCCTCAAAAACATGATTTAACAATGCTTCTGGAGTATAATGCATGAACAGGTACCTTCGGACTCAGATAAGAACCACAGTGTAAGAAGCACAAAGAATACGAAGGTTGACACAGCGCCGAAGCTACGCGCAAGGGAGCTTCGGCATGACAGAAGAAAAGGGAACCGACTTAAAAGGGAAAAGGCCATTTAGACCTCGATTGATTACTATAGAGTCATTAGCAAATATAAAGGGCATGGGTGTAATTTTACATGGGCTGCGTCCCGTGCCTATAAATAGATGAACAATGCCCCTGTACTGTTCACGCTGACTTGGCATTTGCTTTTACGTCACGCTCGTACCTTTACCTTCTTTCAAGTCGAAGGTATATTTGTAATTTGATATCATTTCTATTTTTCCATGATAATAAAATAGAAATGAGCTAATAATGCTACATAGTTGTTCATGTTATTCCTTACATTCTATATGATTCTCCTTTTATTATCATATGCTGCAATGATGAAGGTATGTCCTTCATGACCTTCGTCTGAAGATCATTATATCCTAAGGGAGATAATGCTTCGAAGGACGAAGGGCATTAACCTTTAACATTTTGTGTTGCCTTGTTCTTAACTCATAGCATTTGAGAACAAGTCCCCAACATTGGCGCCCACCTCCGGTGAATCTTTTCGACCACCTTCGGCAAGCATTGACCTTCGTCATGCCACCGAAGAAAGTTTCAGCGCCAGGGGCTGCCGCTCTGCAGCCACTGGACCCAAACCAGGAGACCCTTTCTCTTTGAGAGGCCCGAAGCCAGAAGAGGAAGGCCACTAGTCCAACACCCCAGGGGGACGAGTTGGACCAAGAAATCAGAAACATGGAGATGCTTCATCAACAAGTACAAAGGAAGAAGGAGAAGATGGCTCGACTAGCCGATCTTCAAAGGCAGATTGACGAAGCCACTGAAGAAGTACGCCATCTTGCTCAAGATGAACAAGAACGAAGGCCCCAACACAGGGAGCTTCATCAAGAAGGCTTGTTCGACGATGATTGATGGTATGATGATTTTAATCATGGTACCTTTACCTTTGACGATGCTTCTCCCTTGGCAGCAGAACTGCAGGCTATCCCATGGCCCCCGTCATATAAGCCACCTCAGCTTCTAATGTATGATGGGCATTCAGACCCGAAGTAGTTTTTGATGAGTTATGAAGCAACCATATCTTCATACGGAGGCAATGCAGCTGTCATGGCCAAGTCCTTCGTCATGGCAGTTAAGAATGTGGCTCAAACGTGGTATTCTTCTCTTCGGCCAGGGACTATCACTTCATGGAAAAAGCTCAAGGACATGCTGGTGACAAGTTTCCAGGGCTTTCAGACGAAGCCAGTCACAGCTCAGGCTCTGTTTCAATGCACGCAAGATCATGAGTATCTCTAGGCATATGTCCAAAGGTTCTTGCGTCTGAGAGCACAAGCGCCTATAGTGCCCAATAAAATTGTCATTGAGGCCATGATCAAGGGGCTTCGTCCAGGACCTACTGCCCAGTATTTTGCTAGAAAGCCTCCACAGACTTTGGAGAAGTTGCTTCAAAAGATGGATGAATACATCCGGGCTGACAATGACTTTCGCCAAAGAAAGGAGGAAGCCTATAGGTTCTCTGAGATGACCAGGGGCTTCGGAGGAAGGATCCACCCAAGGCATGTCAGGTCAATTCACTCCACCCAGAGTGACGACAGAGGAAGTCAACAACAGAGGCCACAATATTCCTCGCAAGCTTTGTCTCAGCAACAAAGTTCTTTCCGGCCGCCAGCTCCAAGAGGCAGAGGCGCCAGGGGCTTCGGAGGAAGGTTTGGGGATCAACCCAGAAAAATTTATTGCTTATTCTGTGGTGAGGACAAGGGCCATATTACAATGATGTGCCATGTCACCATTCAGAAACAAAAGGAAATAGCAGAAGCTGCAGCTCAGCAGAACCAGCTGAAGCAGGTCATGCATACTGCTTCGTATCATTCACCCTACATACCAGAGTATGTGGGTAACCATCCTGCAGCTTCTGTTGCTTCCGCTAGCCAGCCACAGGCATCTTGGCAATAACCTCCACCTCCGCCACCACTACAACCTGTATATTCACGAAGCCAGCAGCCAGAAGGGAGCCAACAGACCCATCAGCAGCGAGACTTCAGGGAGGAGTCCGAAGCTCGTACAGTCAACAATACTGTGCCAGAATCGAAGCATATCTATTGAGAGATATCCTACCCCTGAAACAGTTTTTACATTCATTGCCATTTTCTTTTTTAATAAGGAACAGTTATTGAAAACTTAGTTCTCTTGTCATTTTCCATTTCTTGTAACAGCTTCATTCTTGCCATAGTGAAATATATCTTCTCCATAGACTCACGAAGTTCATAAAGTCATCGAAGCTACAAAAAATCGTTCTAAAGAACGCAACGTAAATATCACCGAAGCTACAAAAAGTCGTTCTAAGGAACGCAACGTAAGTTTGCCGAAGCTACAAAAAATCGTTCCTAAGGGAGCGCAGTGTAAGTTTTCTGCTCAAAAGTCGTTCCAAAGGGAATGCAGAGCCAAATACCACCGAAATATAAGGCGAAGCGCGAAAAGTCAACGCGAATACCACCGAAATAGAAGGCGAATAAGTTCAAAAGACGTTCCTAAGGGAATGCAGAACTTACAGCGAAAAGTCAGCGCTGATACACCAAAAAATAAGCGGTAAAGCCGAAAAATAAATGGCAAAAAGATTGTGTATTCCACTATGGGCATGTGAGTGTGTGTCTTCGGCAAAAAGATTGTGTATCATTTTGCATAGCATAACATCATCACATCATTTCGCATAACATAACATCATACATCATATTGCATCAATGGCACAAGAAGGGGATACAATGTTGACCTTCGGAGAATGCTTCGAAAAAGTGAAATTATGCTAAGGCACAAAATAAGTTTTGAAGAAATACAGCTTCATCAGCTCTGATGTGGAGGAAAAAATCTATTATTGACGAAGCATTAATGTTTTTGCCACAATTGGAGGATTTTTTACGAAGCATAAAAGCTCTTCTTTACGAAGCATGAAAAGAAGGGAAGGTGTTTTTTCGCCGAAGGATCAAAAACGGTATGTACATAAAAGTTTCATGCATCGCAAAGAAATGAATTACAAAGCCATTTATATATTACATTCAAAACCCATGAGCACCAAATATTACAAGCATAGTCCAGCAAATGTTACATTAATATTCTAGCAATGTTTTTACAATAGCTATTCTTCTTCTTTCAAAACTTTATCTGCAGCTTCGGTCAGCAGTTGGGTAACGACTTCGTCTACAATAGTTTCAGCCATGTTAATAATTTCTGTTGATTCCTTTGCCTCTGGGTCGGCCAATGATTCGAAGGGCTCTGAGGGAGGAGATAGTTCAGCTGCGGTAGGAAACGTAAATCAGTTCGAAGTCGCAAAAATAAACAATAAAGTTAAAAGCTATTAAGTAATACCTATCCGCCTTTCGAGTTCCGCAGCTTTTTCAGCTGCTTTCGTTGCTTCCCTAGCGTCATGAGTATCTTTTTCGCTCTTCTTTATTATTTCGTGGGCCATCCCTTAGCCGCCATTTTCCTAGATGTCAGTGAAAAATTTTCCGCCTATTAAGCTTGCTTCGGCCGAGGGGTCCTTCGTATCGTCAACAGAGAAAGCAGTTTCGGCTTGGGCCAAAAATTTCACAAGTTCGCACACTGCTTTC